>NC_089222.1:21839593-22440593 GCF_963924675.1 Phocoena phocoena | reverse complement strand
TAATATACAGCCAATTAACCACAGCTGGGGATGATGGGTTTTTTGATGGTAAGGGGGGATTTTTGCTGAAAGAATCATCTCACAGGTCAAGGTGAAAGTTTACCCCCACCATGCAAGAAAGCATAGGAGGGAAAAGGACAAATTCTCCTTGGTCATAGGAGACAGGAGTAGGTGAGAAATCAGAGTCTGAGCCCTGGCTTTCCAGGACACAGGATGGTTGGCCAGAAGCAGGAGCATTGTACACCTGGCCTACCTCTTGGGGGAAGCAGGCGTCAGAGGCATATCTCTGACAACCTTTATTTCCCCATCTCTTGAGGAGACATTATGAAACAGTGTGATGGGCGCTTGGATCTAGCCTCAAACATTCCTCAGTGTCCTAGCCACACACTTGGCAGGTCACTTTAGTTCCCCAAACCACAGCTTTTTCCTAAGTAAAATGAACACAATATCTTCCTTCCTCCAGGATCACAGGAGGACAAAATGAGAAAACTGGTATGAAAACATCCAGCACAAGGCTAGGTGCATAGTGGGTATCGTAAATATTACATTCTATCCTGCACACTTGGAAGGCATTGTTTCTCTGCAGAGTGGATTGATATGGTTTCTAAGTGGCTTATCAATGACTGTTCAGAAAGCACAAGCCTCTCCCTCCATCTGCTGACTTTCTGCAAAGGCAGCCACACAGGTTTGTGCCAGGTTCTCAGCTCAGTCTTATCTAAACTTGCCCTTGGCAGCATCAAGTCCACGTGCTCCAGTGAAGTCAAAAACAGGCCAGTAGGTTTTGCACAGGGGTCCAAGATATCTCTTCCAAGTCACCAGTTTCTCAATGACAAAGGAAATGAGCCTGAAAAATCTCTATACCTTAATCATTAAAGGTGCTTTAGCTGAAAACCAAAATCCATAGTTTTCCTCCCTTAACTAGAAAGTGACGGCTGCGCATTTATTAAATTGAATGTTGCGCTTAGTTCATTCTGAAATGACTTGTGTTAATTACAAACTCTGTGACAAGCATGGCTCCTACTGGCCTTGGGTCTTTGGTGGGATACCCCTTGTTCTTAGAGACTGATCTCAGGTGTCCCTTCCTCCAGGGATCCTTCACTGCCTCAAGATGGCCTGGGTGCCCCTCTCTGAGTCCTTCTTGTCTCCCTCACCCAGCCAAACTCCCTAAGAATGGAACCTGAGCCTGAAGTTTTTGTGGCTCCGGTGTCTGGCACAAAGCCTGAGGCAGAGTTCAGCTACAGGTAGTCTGTTAGATGCCGAATGAACATGCCTGAGATCTTCTAGTTTAAAAATTTCCAAAGTATATTCCACAGAATCCTGGTTCCAGGGGTTATTACTAGCTGTTATATGAAAAAAAAGGTTTTTGTGGTCCGTTAAATTTGGGAAAAGGCAATGTTGAAGAAGTTTCCTTGTGGAATTCTGAGAACTATATGACATGTTTATGTGCCCTGTGAATGTCTAAGAACAAACTAGCAGCAGGGCCTCCCAGACTTGTTTAAACTTGAACACCGAGGGGGAGGTGGAGATTTAGAATGGAGAGGGGGGGAATGTCAGGTGACTAGATGTCCGTGGATCATACTTCAGAAAACACTGTCCTAGACTGGCTTGCAGGAGGTTGCATCTCATAAATTTAAGAATCTGAAAAAGGAAGCAAAGCATGCGATCCCCTGGAAAGATGGCATTTGGGGAGCTTGAAGACATGGGCCATGTATCCCAAATATCCCTGCTCTATTGGAATAGCAAAACACAGGCTTCTGTTACAGGAGCCTGTAACCAGGGAGTTGGGTTTCTTCTGCCTGCGAGTCTGGGGTTTCATTTGCACCAGCTTCCCTGGAAATGCAAATTGAGAGCAGCTGGCAAGTCCCCATCAGCTGCCAGACAGCCTAGTTGCCCTACAGTTTCCTTATCAGGAAAATGCTTCTGGAGGTATTTAAGCCTTCTAAGAAACCTCTTTATCAGAAAAATGCATTGCTGTTCAGAGGGAATGTGTGGGAAGGGAAACTCAGGTGTGGAAGCCTGGCCATGGTGTCTCTGCTGCCATTCCTGCTATCTTGTCCATCTTTCCCACTAGACGCTGCACATCTCTTCTGTGGCCTCTCATCACTTATGGGCCAATTGCATTTGCATCCTCCAGGCAAAACTTTGCAGGGAAGCTGCTAGTGGGCTCAGCTCACAACCATCCCCGTTGTTGGGTCAGCCCATTATTTCTGGCCACCTCTGGACTCTTGGCACCCTATAAACAGATCCCTCCTGGACCAAGGGCTGATCCCTGTTCCAATCAGCAGCAGGAAGCGAAACACCACATTGCTTCTTCCACCAGGAGTAAGGCAGAGCCCCACTGGCTGAAGAAGGACTCTGGCCACGCAGGCACCAAGCTGGGCATGTCCAGGACAAATCCCCTCTGATAGCATTGCTGGCTGCACTGATGGGGGTAATGCAGGTAGAGTCACTTCACGAGTCTTTCACATCAACACAGAATGAAGCTACACACGGCAACCCTCCGTCTGAAGACATCTGTGTTTGCTCACACATGTAGAGTAGGGCTTTCTTAAGGACTTATGGACTTTGCAACGGATTGCCTGGGTTCAACTGCCACCTGACATCCTAGACCGAAAATATGCTTCAGTCTTCTCATCTGCAAAATGGGGATAACAATTAACCTGCTTCCATTGATCAACCACGTGCAAAGCACTCGGAAACGGTGCCAGGCAATTAATGAACTGACTACTATCTCTACTCTCCCGGGAGGCAAATCTCCTGAGTGGAAAATCTCTGGTGTGTCCCTCACACCCAGTACTCAGCCTAAGGGGAGCAGGCGTCAGGTATTTGGAAAACACTTGGTTGGTTAAAACCAAATCCAGAAAGCAAATGTTAGCCTGCAGACACTGAGCCCTCATTTGACGAGGCTTGTGGGTGCAGCGGGGCCAGCAGGCTGCTCTCTGGAAAGGGGAGTGATCCACAGCACTTAAGAAAGGAAGAGCAAATGTCATTCTCCACCAGGGACTTTGCTTCCAGCAGCAGCATTTCTTGGCTTATCCCAAGCAGTACGTAATGGAAACATATTGTAATCATCGTGTCCAGTTGGCTCTACCTCCAAATATATCTTCTGACTGCTTTTATCTCTCTCCGCTGCCCCACCCTTGTCCTTTCTCCAGCCTCTCTCATCTGGCTTATGGTCACCATCTCCCATTTATTTACTCGTGTCCTCCACAGTCAGCATTAGGGGGACATTTGAGGCACATTTATCAGATCAGGCCTCTCCCCGCTGAAGTCCTGTCTCGCCCCACCAAGGTCCCTGGCCCCAGGTCTGTCGTTTTCTCTCCTGCTCTTTCCCCAGGCTCCCGGCCTGCTGCTGTGCAGTCCTTCACTTCACCATCAGGTTCCTCAGCCTCATGTAGCCCTGTACGCACGGCTCTTCCACCCAGAAGTCTCTCCCTGCTCATCACCTGGGACTCCCAGGCCTTCTCTGACCACTCTCTCAGGCTAAATCTGACGCCCACTGCATTCCTGTCTATCTCTGCCTTTCGTTCTTGGCATGTATCGTGAGTTATCTTGTACTTATTAATGTGATTAGGTGTCCGTTGTGCATGTCTCCCAGTACACTCTGAGCTCTTAAAACCATAGATCGTGTCTGTCCTGTTTCCTATTGTATCTCCTGTGCTGACCTCAGCTAAATAAACATTGATTGAATGAATAAAACCTGATATGATCTGTGAAATCAGAGGCAGCCAGCAGAAACGGCCCCCAGGGCTCCAAGCACAGCAGCCAGGACCACCCCAAAACTCCCCAGAGAGGGTGGCGCTGGCTTGAGGGAAAAACCTAATTCTATAGGAGTTATCGAGCTGCTTGGTACATAATGTCGTCCAAAAGATCTTTGTGGAGGTCACATGCTGGTGGTCTGAGGACACAGTGAAGTCCACAGACATGTTTTCTCCTGCCTGCAGTGTTAGCAACTAATCTTTTTTTTTTTTTTTTTTTTTGCTTCAGTATCCAGCTTTCCAGATAGTGATGAAAATCTGGAAGATCCAGCAACGCCAAGCCCACGTTCCCACATGGCATAGCCTACTGGACCTATATTACCTACCCTCCCCAGGTAAGTATGAGCTCCCCACTCCCACTGTTTTGTCTCACCCACCCCCGGCAGCTGGGCCCCCCTAGGCATTGGAGTTTTTGACCTGGGGGCTGTTGTCACCGGAAACACTGAGACATCTCTGATGATGAGTGAGAGGCACAGAGGCTCTGGACAGCCTGTTCTCCAAGTTGGACCTACAGTTCCCCTGACGTCATCCAGGTGGGATGATCTCTAAACCAGGAGTCAGGAAGCCCTGGACTGCAGCTCTTCATGCAGTGGGAGCCCAGGACCTGGTCCTGCATCAACCAGGCTTCAGTTTCTCCATTTGATAAACAGGACTACTGCCTTCACAGGGCAATAGGGCCCCAGCCTCACCTCCATCCTTCCGTAGCACAGCACTCCATGCCACTTCCTGCTCATCACCTCCGGTTTGCTCTTCTGCCTCAGCAGGCCCTCACCTGTATCTCCATCTTGCTGTCACCCAAACGTTGCTCAGAGGAATAAGGCACTAATGGTAGGATGGCAGGCAGCAGTGTTGTCCCCCTGGTCTCCATACACAGTGCTGTGTAGTGGGTTACCTTCTCCAGTCCCGAGCAGACTGGCCCGCTCTCGTGGTGGGCTCTCTGATGCTCCCTTGAAGCACTCCATTTACAGCTTGTGAATTCCAGGAAGACCCTAAGTAAGCCAGCTCAGGTTAACTGGGTAACTCTAATCAGAAGAGCCCCATCCCCTGCCAGGTACTCCACTGCACATCCAAACACCAATTCTCCATTTCCCTGCAATAGTATTTTAAACCTTACCGTCACCGTGGACTCATGATGGGACAGTGTGCTTTCCCAACCCTCTAGGATGAGCTGTGTGGCTTGCTTTGGTCAAAGGAATGTTAGCAGACTTGAAGCCGGCGATGTGCTTGAGTGGTTGGTATTGACTCGGTGTGCTTTTGCCATCACCGTGAGAAAAACACGCCATGGCTGGCCACTGATCCAAGAAGGAGGAGAGACACGTGACACTGACCCAGACCATCTGCAGTCTGGAGCCAAGTCTGGCCGAGCCCCGCTAGATCAGCCAGTCTACCACCCAGCTGACCTTCAGTTATGTGAGTGAGAATTAACGTTTGTTTTATAAATGAGTTTGGGTGGTTTGTTATACACGAAAGCTAGCTGATACACATCTGCCACTGGATTTTTATTCACTGCTCTGTGACCCAACACTCCTCTCTTCCCTGCCTGCTCCTCAGCCTGCACTGGGTGGGCGGTAAGTCTTGTTAAGTCACAGATGTGGAAACCAGGGATGCCCAGGAGCACTGGTGTGGTCCTGCCTGCATGGATCTACCTGCAAGCAGGAAGACTAGGAAGGACCATCTGAGCCCCAATCCTGCTGGCTTTTATAAGCATCTCTGATTTTGTGCTTACATCATCTTTCTTTCCCTCTTTCTCTCTCTCTCTCTTTCTTTCTCCTTCCCTCCCTCCCTTCCTTCCTTCCTTCCTTCCTTTCTTTCTCTCTCTCTCTCTTTCTTTCTTTCCTTCTTTCCTTCTTTCTTTCCCTCTTTTTTCAGAGTTTAGATTTCAAGTGCAATGCTATCGTAGAGTTTTGGGTTTTTTTTTTTAATTGAGGTGTAATTGACATATGACTATATTAGTTTCAGATGTACAACTTACTGATTTGATATGTTTATATGTTGCAAAAATATCACCACAATAAGTCTAGTTAACATCCGTCACCTTACATAGTCACAATTTTTTTTTCTTGTGATAACTCTTAAGATCTACTCTCATTTCAAATATGCAGCTATGATGGGCTGTGCCAGTCACATTAAGGACCTTTATAGTACTCTGGCATTTTCTAAACAAGAGAAAATCACAATTTATTTAACACCTAAGCCTTTTTTCTAGACTCTATATTATATTGTTTGGGCTCACCACAGCAAATTCTTCAATGTTAAAACTTTTCTCTGTTTTCACGTTTGAACAGTTTTGGGGGGTTCGTGGATTTTTCTTGTAGCTCTTATATACCCCTATGTATTATATCTATATCATGAAATTTCAACTGTCAGCTACATGTTGGTAAGACACAAGCAAAGTACTACTGTAAATAATTTACTTTTTAAATTAAAAAATATTTTATGTGCCTTTGGCTAAGTATATATATACATATATATATGTATGTGTATATATATATATATATATATAGAGAGAGAGAGAGAGAGCATATATTTCAAATATGCAATATAATGTTATTAACTGTAGTCAGTATGATGTACATTACATCCCCAGGACTTATTTATCTTTTAACTGTAAGTTTGTACCTTTTAATTCCCTTCAGCCATTTCATCCCTTTCCACACCACACCTCTGGCAAACACCAATCTGTTCTCTGCATCTTTGAGGTTGGTTTTGGGTTGGGGAGTTTGTTTGTTTTAGTCTTTTTTTCTTTTTGTTTTTAAATTCCACATATAAGTGAGGTCATATGGTATTCATCTTTCTCTGGCTGACATTTCACTTAGCGTAATGCCCTGGAGGTCCATCCATGTTGTCAAAACGACAAGATTTCATTCTTTTCTATGGCTGAACAACAGTGTATAACACAACTTCTTTATCCATTCATCCATTGATGGACACCTTGGCTATTATAAATAATGTTGCAATGAACATGTGGGTACACACTTTTTTTCCAATTAGTGTTTTTATTTTCTTCAGATAAATCCTCAGAAGTGGAATTGCTGATTAATATGGTAGTTCTATTCTTAATTTTTTGAGGAACCTCTATACTGTTTTCCATAGTGGCTGTACCACTTTACTTTCCACTAACAGTGCACAAGTGTTCCTTTTTTTCCACATTCTCACCAACACTTGTAATTTCTTGTCTTTTTGATAATAGTTAAATGTGAAGTGATAGCTCATTATGGTTTTGGTTTGCATTTCCCTGATGATTAGTGATGCTGAGCATCTTTTCATGTACTTGTTGCCCATCTGTATGTCTTCTTTGGAAAAATGTCTATTCAGGTCCTCTGTTCATTTTTAAATCAGATTGTTTGGGTTTTTTTACTACTGAATTATGTAAGTTCTTTATTTTTGAAATTAACCCCTTATCAGGAATACGGTTTGCAAATATTTTCTCACATTCTCATAGGTTGCCTTTTCATTTTTGTTGATGGTTTCCTTTGCTATGCAGAAGCTCTTTATTTTGATGTAGTACACTTGTTTATTTTTGCCTTTGTTGTTTTTGCTTTTGGTATCCAAATCCAAAAAAATCATCACTAAGACTGATGTTAAAGAGGTTTACTGCCTTTGTTTTCTTCTAAGAGTTTTATGGTTTCAGGTCTTATGGTCAAGTCTTTAAACTATTCTGAGTTAATTTTTGTGAATGGTGTAGAATAGTGGTCATGTCATTTTTTTTTTGCATGTGGCTATCCAGTTTTCCCAAAGCCATTTATTGTCGTTTCCCTGTTGTATATGTTTGGTTCCTTTGTCATAAATTAATTGACCATATACGTGTGGGTTTATTTCCAGCTCTCTGTTTATTCCATTGATCTATGTTTCTATTTTTATGCCAATACCATACTGTTTTAATTACTATAGCTTTGTAATGTCATTTGAAATCAGAGAGCTTAATGCCTCCAGCTTTGTTCTTTTTTCTCAAGACTGCTTTGTCTATTTGGAGGTCTTTTGTAGTTCCATATAAATTTTAGGGTTGTTTGTTCTATTTCTGTGAAAAATGCCACTGGTATTTTGATAGGGATTGCATTGAATCTGTAGATTGTTTTGGGTAGTATGGACATTTTAACAATGTTAATTTTTCCAATCCATCAATTGGAATAAATCTTCAATTTATTTGTGTCTTCTTCTGTTTCTTTCATGAATACCTTATAGTTTTTAGTTTATAAGTCTCTCATCTCCTTGGCTAAATTTATTTATTTATAAAATTTATTTATTTTATTTTTGGCTGCACTGGGTCTTTGTTGCTGTGCACAGGCTTTCTTTAGTTGCGGTGAGCAGGGGCTAATCTTCATTGTGGTGCACAGGCTTCTCATTGCGGTGGCTTCTCTTGTTGCGGAGCACAGGCTCTAGGTGCGCAGGCTCAGTAGTTGTGGCTCACGGGCTCTAGAGAGCAGGCTCAGTAGTTGTGGCGCATGGGCTTAGTTGCTCTGTGGCATGTGGGATCTTCCTGGATCAGGGCTCGAACCCATGTCCCCTGCATTGGCAGGCAGATTCTTAACCACTGTACCGCGAGGGAAGCCCTCCTTGGTTAAATTTATTCCTTGGTATTTTATTCTGTTTGATGCAATTGTAAATGGCATTACTTTCTTATTTTCTCTTTCTGATAGCTCATTATTAGTGTATAGAAACACAACAGGTTTCTGTATATTGATTTTGTATCCTACTATTTTAGTGAAGTCTGTTATTAGTTCTAACAGGTTTTTTGTTTGTCTATTTTGTTGTTGTTGTTGTTTTCAGTGTATGTCGTCTTTCTTCACCCCTCTTTTCTGGAAGGGTGGAACCCAAGTGTCCCACACAGGCATCCAGAGCAGAGCCCAATGTTGGCTGCTCTTTAGGTCCTGGAGACCCAGCAGATCTTGGGCCTGTCTGATCCTCCCCTGACTGGTGGAGACAACTAACCAGCATCAGTTAGGAAGACTTGTTAATCACATTGCTCATGGGGAGGTTATTCAAAATGGGTGTTCATACATCTGGAGGATGGATCAGAAAGGAAACCACTTCTTTATTTTTTAAATTTAATTTTATTTATTATTTTATACAGCAGGTCCTTATTAGTCATCAATTTTATACACATCAGTGTATACATATCAATCCCAATCTCCCAATTCATCCCACCCCCCCTGCCGCTTCCCTACCTTGGTGTCCATACGTTTGTTCTATACATCTGTGTCTCAATTTCTCCCCTGCAAAGTGGTTCATCTGTACCATTTTTCTAGGTTCCACATATACGTGTTAATATACGATATTTGTTTCTCTCTTTCTGACTTACTTCACTCTGTATGAGAGTCTCTAGATCCATCCACATCTCTACAAATGACCCAGTTTCGTTCCTTTTTATGGCTGAGTAATATTCCATTGTATATATGTACCTCATCTTCTTTACCCATTCGTCTGTCGATGGGCATTTAGGTTGTTTCCATGAACTGGCTATTGTAAAGAGTGCTGCAATGAACGTTGAGGTGCATGTGTCTTTTAGAATTATGGTTTTCTCTGGGTATATGCCCAGTAGTGGGATTGCTGGATCATATGGTAATTTTATTTTTAGTTTTTTAGTTTCTCTATGGAGAAACTCCATACTGTTCTCCATAGTGGCTGTATCAATTTACATTCCCACCAACAGTGCAAGAGGGTTCCCTTTTCTCCACACTGAATCTGTAGATTGCTTTGGGTAGTATAGTCATTTTCACAACGTTGATTCTTCCAATCCAAGAACATGGTATATCTCTCCATCTGTTTGTATCATCTTTAATTTCTTTCATCAGTGTCCAATAGTTTTCTGCATACAGGTCTTTTGTCTCCTTAGGTAGGTTTATCCCTAGGTATTTTATTCTTTATGTTGCAGTGGTAAATGGGAGTGTTTCCTTAATTTCTCTTTCAGATTTTTCAGCATTAGTGCATAGGAATTCAAGAGATTTCTGTGCATTAATTTTGTATCCTGCAGTTTTACCAGATTCATTGATTAGCTCTAGTAGTTTTCTGGTGGCATCTTTAGGATTCTCTATGTATAGTATCATGTCATCTGCAAACAGTGACAGTTTTACTTCTTCTTTTCCAATTTGTATTCTTTTTATTTATTTTTCTTCTCTGATCGCCATGGCTAGGACTCCAAAACTATGTTGAATAATAGTGGTGAGAGTGGACATCTTTGTCTTGTTCCTGATCTTAGAGGAAATGCTTTCACTTTTTCACCATTGAGAATGATGTTTGCTGTGGGTTTGTCGTATATGGCCTCTATTATGTTGAGGTAGGTTCCCTCTATGCCCACTTTCTGGAGAGTTTTTATCATAAATGGGTTTTGAATTTTGTGAAAAGCTTTTTCTGCATCTATTGAGATGATAATATGGTTTTCATTCTCCAATTTGTTAATATGGTTTATCACATTGATTGATTGGCATATACTGAAGAATCCTTGCATCCTTGGGATAAATCCCACTTGATCATGGTGTATGATCCTTTCAAAGTGTTGTTGGATTCTGTTTGCTAGTATTTTGTTGAGGATTTTTGCATCTATATTCATCAGTGATATTGGTCTGTAATTTTCTTTTATTGTAGTATCTTTTTATGGTTTTGGTATCAGGGTGATGGTGGCCTCATAGAATGAGTTTGGGAGTGTTCCTTCCTCCACAATTTTTTGGAAGAGTTTGAGAAGGATGGGTGTTAGCTCTTCTCTAAATGTTTGATAGAATTCACCTGTGAAGCCATCTGGTCCTGGACTTTTGTTTGTTGGAAGATTTTAAATCACAGTTTCAATTTCATTACTTGTGATTGGTCTGTTCATATTTTCTATTTCTTCCTGGTTCAGTCTTGGATGGTTATACCTTTCTAAGAATTTGGCCATTTCTTCCAGGTTGTCCATTTCATTGGAATAGAGTTGCTTGTAGTAGTCTCTTAGGATGCTTTGTATCTCTGCAGTGTCTGTTGTTAAGTTCTTTTTCATTTCTAATTTTATTGATTTGAGCCCTCGCCCTCTTTTTCTTGATGAGTCTGGCTAATGGTTTATCAATTTTGTTTATCTCCTCAAAGAGCCAGCTTTAAGTTTTATTGGTCTTTGCTATTATTTTTTTTGTTTCTATTTCATTTATTTCTGTTCTGATCTTTATGATTTCTTTCCTTCTGCTAACTTTGGGTTTTGTTTGTTCTTTCTCTAGTTCCTTTAGGTGTAAGGTTAGATTTTTTGTTTGAGAGTTTTCTTGTTTCTTGAGGTAGGCTTGTATAGCTATAAACTTCCTTCTTAGAACTGCTTTTGTTGCATCCCATAGGTTTTGGATCACCGTGTTTTTATTGTCATTTGTCTCTAGGTATTTTTTTTTATTTCCTCTTTGATTTCTTCAGTGATCTCTTGGTTATTTAGTAATGTACTGTTTAGCCTCCATGTTTTTGTGCTTTTTTCCCCCTGTAATTCATTTCTAATCTCATAGTGTTGTGGTCAGAAAAGACACTTGATATGATTTCAATTTTCTTAAATTTACTGTGGCTTGATTTGTGACCCAAGATGTGATCTATCCTCGAGAATGTTCCGTGTGTACTTGAGAAGAAAGTGTGATCTGCTGTTTTTGGATGGAATGCCCTATAAATATCAAACAAATCTATCTGGTCTATTGTATCATTTAAAGCTTCTGTTTCCTTATTTATTTTCATTTTGGATGATCTGTCCATTGGTGTAAGTGAGGTGTGAAAGTCCCCCACTATTATTGTGTTACTGTCGATCTCCTTTTCTATGGCTATTAGCAGTTGCCTTATGTATTGTGGTGCTCCTATGTTGGGTGCATATTTATTTATAATTGTTATATCTTCTTCTTGGATTGATACCTTGATCATTATGGAGTGTCCTTCCTTGTGTCTTATAACATTCTTTATTTTAAAGTCTATTTTATCTGATATGAGTATTGCTACTCCAGCTTTCTTCTGATTTCCATTTGAATGGAATATCTTTTTCCATCCTCTCACTTTCAGTCTGTATGTGTCCCTAGTTCTGAAGTGGGTTTCTTGTAGACAGCATATAGATGGGTCTTGTTTTTGTATCCATACAGCAGGCCTGTGTCTTTTGGTAGGAGCATTTAATTCATTCATGTTTAAGGTAATTATTGATATGTATGTTCCTATGACCATTTTCTTAATTGTTTGGAGTTTGTTTTTGTAGGTCCCTTTCTTCTCTTGTGTTTCCCACTTAGAGAAGTTCCTTTAGCATTTGTTGTAGAGTTGTTTGGTGGTGCTGAATTCTCTTAGCTTTTGCTTGTCTGTAAAACTTTTGATTTCTCCATCGAATCTGAATGAGAACCTGCCTGGTAGAGTAATCATGGTTGTAGGTTCTTCCTTTTCATCACTTTAAGTATATCATGCCACTCCCTTCTGGCTTGTAAAGTTTCTCCTGAGAAATCAGCTGTTAACCTTAGGGGGGTTTCCCTGTATGTTATTTGTCATTTTTCCCTTGCTGCTTTCAATAATTTTTCTTTGTCTTTAATTTTTCTCAGTTTCATTACTATGTGTCTCGGCGTGCTTTTCTTTGGGTTTATCCTGTATGGAACTCTCTGTGCTTCCTGGACTTGGGTGGCTATTTCCTTTCCCAAGTTAGGGAAGTTTTCGACTATAATCTCTTCAAATATTTTCTCGGTCCTTTCTCTCTCTCTTCTCCTTCTGGACACCTATAACACGAATGTTGTTGTGTTTAATGTTTTCCCAGAGGTCTCTTAGGCGGTCTTCATTTCATTCTTTTTTTCTTTATTCTGTTCCACGGCAGTGATTTCCACCGTTCTGTCTTCCAAGTCTCTTATCCGTTCTTCTGCCTCAGTTATTCTGCTATTGATTCCTTCTAGTGTAATTTTCATTTCAGTTATTGTATTGTTCATCTCTGTTTGTTTGTTCTTTAATTCTTCTAGGTCTTTGTTAAACATTTCTTGCATCTTCTTGATCTTTGCCTCCATTCTTTTTCCAAGGTCCTGGATCATCTTCACTATCATTAT
Organism: Phocoena phocoena; assembly: GCF_963924675.1. Taxonomy (NCBI): domain Eukaryota; kingdom Metazoa; phylum Chordata; class Mammalia; order Artiodactyla; family Phocoenidae; genus Phocoena; species Phocoena phocoena. Next base: position 22,427,845 of record NC_089222.1, on the reverse strand, counting down.
TCTGAATTCTTTTTCTGGAAGGTTGCCTATCTCCATTTCATTTAGTTGTTTTTCTGGGGTTTTATCTTGTTCCTTCATCTGGTACATAGCCCTCTGCCTTTTCATCTTGTCTATCTTTCTGTGAATGTGGTTTTTGTTCCACAGGCTGCAGGATTGTAGTTCTTCTTGCTTCTGCTGTCTGCCCTCTGGTGGATGAGGCTATAAGAGGCTTGTGCAAGTTTCCTGATGGGAGGGACTGGTGGTGGGTAGAGCTGACTGTGGCTCTGGTGTGCAGAGCTCAGTAAAACTTTAATCTGTTTGACTGCTGATGGGTCAGGCTGGCTTCCCTCCCTGTTCTTGTTTGGCCTGAGGCAACCCAACACTGGAGCCCACCTGGGCTTCTTGGTGGGGCCAATGGTGGACTCTGGGAGGGCTCACACCAAGGAGAACTTCCCAGAACTTCTGCTGCCAGTGTCCCCATCCCCACAGTGAGCCACAGCCACTGCCCGTCTCTGCAGGAGACCCTCCAACACTAGCAGGTAGGTCTGGTTCAGTCTCCCCTGGGGTCACTGCTCCTTCCCCTGGGTCCCGATGAACACACTACTTTTTGTGTGCCCTCCAAGAGTGGAGTCTCTGTTTCCCCCAGTCCTGTCAACGTCTTGCAATCAAATCCCACTAGGCTTCAAAGTCTGATTCTCTAGGAATTCTTCCTCCCGTTGCCAGACCTCCAGGTTGGGAACCTGACGTCGGGCTCAGAACCTTCACTCCAGTGGATGAACTTCTGTGGTATAAGTGTTCTCCAGTCTGTGAGTCACCCACCCAGCAGTTATCAGACTTGATTTTACTGTGATTGCGCCCCTCGTACCATCTCATTGTGGCTTCTCCTTTGTATTTGGATGTGGGGTGTCTTTTTTGGGGAGTTCCAGTGTCTTCCTGTCAATGATTGTCCAGCAGCTAGTTGTGATTCTGGTGTTCTTGTAAGAGGGAGTGAGAGCACGTCCCTCTACTCCACCATCTTGGTTCTTAATCCGCAAGGAAACCACTTCTTTTTGCTCCCTCCAATGGTTTCTTCTCTGCACCCCCATGGTTTGGGTCTCTGCAGCAGCCTTCTTGCTGGTCTTGGCCATTGCTCTCACACCCCACTCTTCCCACAGCATCCAGAGGGGTGTTGTTTCTAACCTTCCAATGGCCTAAGATTGAAGCCCAAATCCCTGATCACGGGGACAGAACCACTGTAGTCTGGTTGGACTGATCTCTCCCCCCAACTCTCCTGCTCCCCATTTCTAATCACCCCTTAACACTCACCTCTGCCCAATACCCTGATAACCCCCAAACTTGTACCTCCTGCCTCCCCTCCTTCTTCGAGCTTCAGAGCCTATGTTTCTCTGTGTTCTGCCTATGTCTATTGCAGTTATAACAAATTACCACAAACTTAGTGGATTAAACAATTCAAGATTTTTCTCTTACAGTTCTGGAGGTCAGAATTCCTAAATTCAAGGTGTTGTTAGGGCTACATTCCTCCTGGAGGCTCTAAGGGAGAATCAGTTACCTTGCTTTTTCTGGTTTCTAGTGGCCACGTATATCCCTTGGCTTGTGGCCCCTTCTATCTTTAAAGCCAGAAGCATAGCATCTTCCAATCTCTTTCTCTCTGCTCCTATCATCACATCACTTTTTCTGACTCTGATCTTACTTCCTCCCTCTTCTCACCCTTATGATTACATTGATCCCACCCAGATAATCCAGGATAATCTCCTCATATCAAGATCCTTAACTAAACCACGTCTGCAAAGTTCCTTTTGCAGATATAAACTAAAATATTCCCAGGTTCCAGTCATTAAGGCATGGACATTTTGAGGGACCATTTTTCTGATTCCCACACAGCCCCAGTTCAGATTCCTCCATTCTCAGGAGACATCCATCCCAATTATTTTTGGTGCAGAAAAATGACTCATTGTAATCCAAGGTCACATTTCTTCTAGAGCCTTGTATTGCTGACATCTCATGGGCATGCTCAAACCCTATCCCCTTAAAGACAACTGCTCCTTCTACTCAGACACCTTGAGCCCATGCAATCAGAGGCAGCTGAGTACTCATTTTCCATCGGCACATTTACTGACTGCTTTGAGCTAGACCGTGTGACAACCCTGGGATATAAAGATAAAAAAGAGAGAGTCCCTGCTCTTGAGTGGTTTATAGTCTCCTTATTTTCCCTGTGTCTTATTCATATCTTTTTCCTGAGTCCAGCTCCTGCCTGGTATATGGCAAGTGCTCAACAGAGTCTGTTGAGCTGAAGTGACCTGAGATGTCACTCAGCATCATCATCCTCTTATAAGTTCTCTCTGCTGATCTCTTCCCGTTCTCATCATCCTCTGTACCATTCATGATTCATGGCAAGAAGTGCCTCCCACTAGACTGGAGCCCCAGCTGAGGGGAGGGGACCAGGGCAGTGGTGTGTGTGTGTGTGTGTGTGCATGTGTGTGTGTATGTGTGTGTATTTTTGCTACTTGGTGCCAGGTGTCTGATGGCTGGACAACACTCTCCCATGTGATGATCCACGGTGACATTCCCGTGCTATAGTGCTATGTAATTCAGATACATAAATACTTGTTGCATAGAGCAAGTGCCTGCCTGATCATGCAGACACAGAAGGGACTCTGAATGCACTAAAGGAACATGTTTCTGCAGCTAAAGTCACATTAAATATTTATGCCTGAGAAACTAGCATTTTCTCCCACAGAGAAAGAAGTCAGGACCAAACTCTAGAATGGCTCTATCATGAACAACAATAAAAGTGGTACAAACAGTATCTACAGCCATGCTTTGGCAATGAAGGAGTTCAGAGTACCATTTATTTGTTCAACAAATGACTGATGGTCTGCTGTATGCCAGGCACTGTTGTAGACACCAGGGGATTGGCAGTGAACAAGACAGTCAAAATCTCTGCCTTTCCAGAGCTTGCTTTCTGGTAATAAGTGACATTTATTGAATGGCAACTATGTGCCAGGCATTGTTCTAAGTGTTTTACCTATGTTAACTTCTCCTGGTCATCTAGGGACTATTATTTCTTGTTCTGCTTTACGAAGGGGAAACTGAGCTCAGAACAGTCAATTAACCTGCCTGAGATCACAAAGCTTCAAGGTGGGTGAGTTGGGGTTTGGTCCCAGGCATCCCTGTGCTGTGAATCATACACTGAACTGCTTCTTGGCTCCTTTTTCTTGTGTTAGAGTTGGAGAATTTAGGAAAAAGTCTTAGCCTCCCAAGAGTTAGAGCAGAGAGAGACAGACTCTGGGATGTGGGAATTGGGAGGAAAGAAGTTGAAAATAAGAAGGAAGAGGAAAAGGTGTTAGGTCCCTACTGGCCTCCACAAAACCTGACGTCCCATCATTAAAGGTTACATTTCTCTGGACTAAACATCACCATGGTCTTTGTTAAGTAGTCTTAATGTGAATGGAGCTAATGTCCTCTGAGCTTTTTCCAGAGGTCAAGAAGACAGCAGACACTTTGTATAATATATCTTATTTAATCTTTATATCAACCCTTTAAGGTCAATATAACACAATTCACCAAAGGATAAAAACAGATTAGGCTATTGGATGAGGCATGTTTCAAACCCAGGCATGTGGAAAGCCCTGTCTAATCTCTTTCCAAGACCCACCCCTCCCTTTTTTGGTCTGCACCATCGATATTACTTAAAACATTCAATTCTTTTAACCCAGAAAATCCTAAAAGTCTGTTCTTAGAAAACAGTCAGATGGGAATAAGAATGTTTATTGCAGTCTTATTTACACTAGCAAATGTTAAAAGTGAGGAGAGGGAATAACACAAGCATCCAATAACAAAAAAAACTAATTAAATAAATGGTGGGACTCATTTAACAAAATCCATGTAATACTTTCATTAAGGATATATTTATCTACCCTCAGATGATAGGCTCCCAGACCTACCTTTCAAATGGGCATTCTTTTAAGACTGACCATATTTTTATGCTGAGTACAAAGCTTTTTTTTTTGAATAAATCATTTGCTTTAGCAGGCTCTTCTCTCCATTAAATTCCTTTTCAATTTTTATTAAAATTGAGGAAAAATGCTCCTCTGAAATATAAATGCACATCAAATGTAAACTTTAATATTTGCCAGTTCATAGACTCACCAAATTTTAGAACCAGAAAGGATATTAGAAATTGTCTAGCATAGATAAGGAAACTGAAGCTCAGAGATGCTGAATTACTTTCTGAGATCACACAGTAATTAGGTGGCAAGAATGTGATACAAAACCATGTTTGGTTTCTAGCTACAGCTGTGTTATCTCCATGATTTCCATGGTAAAAATATTTGGCTATCAGAGACCTGAAAAACGGAAGACATTTCTAGGAAAATGATAAGAAAAGGGGTTTGTGGGTTTCAAAATTTGAAAGCTTTAAAAGTAAATGACAAATTTGCAATATAATACCATTGAGTGTATCCTTCATATATTAAGTACTTCATCAAATCAATACAAAGATAAATATGTAAATTCTAAATATCAAGCAAAACAAGACATATAAGAAGGCATTTTATAAGAGGAGAAATATAAGCGACCCATTAAAAATTAGAATGGATGAAACAGGTGAAGGGGATGAAGAGGTACAAGCTACCAGTTATAAAATAAATAAGTCACAAAGATATAATGGATAGCATAAGAAATACATTCAATAATATTGTAATGATTTTGTATGGTGCATAATCTATACAAATATCAAATTGGTATGTTGTACATCTGAAAATAATATAATGTAAGTCAACTTCAATGAAAAAATAAAAGAGATGATCTAATGAAAAATAAGTTATCGTGCCCCGGTCTGGGAGGATCCCACGTGCCGCGGGGCAGCTGGGCCCGTGAGCCATGGCTGCTGAGCCTGCATGTCCGGAGCCTGTGCTCCGCAGAGGGAGAGGCCACAGCAGTGAGAGGCCCGCGTACCGCAAAAAAAAAAATAAATAAAACTTCTCTGTTAATCAAATACATGCAAATTAAAACAGTTAGATACCATTTTCCAAACTATCATATAACTCAAGATTAAGGCGAAGATAGCCCAAACAGGGAACTGGACACCCTCATACTCTCCTTTTTTAGGAGAGCAATTTGGCAGTGTTCATCAAAAGTCTTAAACTTTTACACATTCTTTGAGCCAGAAGTTCACTCCTCAGAATTTATCTTTAGGGTGTATTATGGTTGTGCTTAAATATGTCAATATATAGATGTTTATCCACCTATTGTTTTTAATATAGAGAGTGTTTGAAACAATGTCTAATAACAAGAAACTGATCAAGTGTCATTAGTGTTAATCCATGTAATTAACAAAAATGTAGTCTGCAATAAATGAGAAATAAATACTTGATATATTAAAAAAAAGATATATTTCAACATGGAGAATTGTTCCAGAGATATTAGGCAAATATAATCAAGTTTTGAAATAAATATGGAGGCTTGTATGCACATATCTGTATGAGGTAGAACCATTGAAACTGCCATTTTGTAAATCAAAAATGATTGGTTGAATATTGACAATTTCATGTAGTTCAACCTAACAGGAAAAAATATCTGATGGCTATACACCAAAATGCTCACTGTGGGTGTCTTATTGGCACTTTCAAAAGGATTTTCACTGTTTGTGCTCTTTTATAGTTAAATTTCTTCCACAGTGTGCATGCATTGCTCTCGATCAGAAAAACCTATTAAAATAAATGCAAATAATTGGAAACATTAAGAGACCGTTTGACATTTATTCTTAAGGAATACGCTTGGTCTCTCAGATGTTATGATCTGAGAATAGATTTTTTTTAATGATCCAGTTCCAGTGGTTAAATTGAAAGCTTATGACAATAAAAAAAATTGAACAATTTGGGAAATTGATTTGTGAATTGACTTTTCCTTTTGGAAACATTTGAGCTCTGGGTTATTATTCAAATTGTGTGCAACTTTTAAGGTAGTGAAATCACTGGACCATCTTAAAACTGCATGAGCTGGATCTGGCACCAGATTAAAAGCTAAACCCTTGCCTGTGAAGAATATGTAACGGGCTGAATGAGCTGCATACCGGTTAATCTGGTGTGCCATAAGGATCTAAGAGTTCAAGGTTGGGATGATGAACCAATCCACGTCTCCAGCAGAAACGATCAAAATACTCGGAAGTCAGAGTTCTGTATATATTTCCATTGGGAAGATCAGACATTTATTAGCTTAAATGAGACTTCCAACTTTGAACCACAGGAAAATGCAGGCAGAACTGGAATCTTTGCTAGGAAAGACAAGATAGTACACATTATACGATATACAGCAAACAGTAGCAATAATGATTCTAATGCAAGGGAGTCAAATGATTCCCCTTGGCAATGGAACATCAAGGAGACCCCAATAAACAGTTTTGCTACTTTAATATTGCAAACATATGGTCTTTAGCCAGGACACTGAAACCACTCTTCTTTTTTGATTCTTCATCTCCAAGCTCCATTCCATGCGAGAGATTCCATGCCCCAGAGAACTGAGAAGGGTCCTCCAGAGCTCTGCTCTCCTCCTTGATTAGAATGGTTAGCTCTGGCTGTTAGTTTTTCTTAAAGGTTTGGTGTTTTTAAAAAAATATTTAGGTTCTTTCTTCTTTTGTTAATGGTGAGTTCCGCAAGGAAAGAAAACATTGTTGACACCATTCTTTGCATGCTACGTGGTCGCCCATGCTCGTAGATAAAATAAGATAAAATTCGGAAAACACTAAATTAATGTGCTTTTCACCTTTTCCTGCATAAAGCATGTTTCTCAGCCTCCAGCCAGCCATTATTGTGGGAGAAAGGGAGGGAGCAGAAATGGCATATGGGAAACTCCCTTTAAACAGGAACCAGAAGTAGAAATCCCATCCTTAGTGAAGAAGAGAAAGGGAAAGAGAAACAGGTAGAAGAAGCAGATGTGAGAGGCCTGTTCTGAATTTCCCCTCCAGGTGGTGGAGGATTGTACATAGGCTAAGGGGAAAGTAACGTAGAGGAGCTTTTGTCCTGCTTCCTGTTCGGGGCTCAGGAAGTCCTCCAGCAAACAGAGGAGCCCACAATAGATTCCAAATAGCAGCTCAGAATGGCCACATGTGGGGAGCCTGAATTAGCATTCCCAACCGTGCTCAGGGCCTGTGTGCAGAGAAGAGACCCGGCATGGCCAACGGAGGGAGTCAGACTCTATTTTCTGGGCCATAGAGGAATTGTTCCTGTGCCTGTCAGCTTCTCCCGACTGGCCTCAGTTCTTAAGCCATGTCCATCTTACCTGTGGTTCTACTCACTTCTCCTCAGACTGAATCTACTCCCAGAGTACCACAAGGACACCCACTATCACCCCAGCTTTCCTGGCTATATCTACTCATTCCTGGGGATATCTTCCCAGACAGCCACTGCTGGCAGGAGCCAGAGGACCAATAGCTCATGCTGGCTCCCCTCTGTCACCATCTCAGGAGGCCCATGGACAGAGATCCAGCCCCAGCTCCTGGGAAGTCTTTAATCCATCTCAGGTGGTCACAGGTAGTTGGCTCCTACAGCAATTACCCTGCTGGGAAGAGAAGCAAAACCATCTCATTCCCACACACGCATGACCTCTTGGTTGAGCCAGAATCAAAATCAAACATCTAACTTATCATCTCTCCAGCACTGCTGCAGGAACTGATTTTACTCTCCAAATATTTACGACTTTGGGGAGGTAATACAGCTGCCCTACTTGAGCATGGCTCTGAGAGATTCAAGCCATGTCTGGTCTCAAAGCGTGTGACCAGGAAAGAAGGTGGCTCTGTCAAGGACAGGGACGGGAGCAGAATTTGCACCATCTTCCTTCCAGCCCCTGACACCTCTTAGGATTCATGGCCACCCTGTGTGCATTTCATCCATCCATTCTGCAAGCATCAGATGAGCAATCCCCTCTGCCAGGCCCATGCTCACTCGTGGAGGGCAGGATAGGATGCAGGCCCTTCCAGTAGCTAACCATCTGTAGTGGGCTGAATGGTGGGCCCCCCAAAAAGACATGTGTGTTGTGATCCCTGAAACCTGTTATTATTAACTTATATGGCAAAGATGTGATTAAGTTAAGGGTCTCTAGAGGGGGGATTATTCTGGATTATCTAGGTGGACCCTGAATTCGATCATATGCATTCTTTTTTTATTTTTTAACATCTTTATTAGAGTATAACTGCTTTACAATGGTGTGTTAGTTTCTGCTGTATAACAAAGTGAATCAGCTATACATATACATATACATATATATCCCCATTACTCCTCCCTCTTGTGTCTCCCTCCCACCCGCCCTATCCCACCCCTCCAGGCGGTCACAAAGCACCTAGCTGATCTCCCTGTGCTATGCGGCTGCTTCCCACTAGCTATCTATTTTACATTTGATAGTGTGTATATGTCCATGCCACTCTCTCGCTTTGTCACAGCTTACCCTTCCCCTCCCCATGTCCTCAAGTCCATTCTCTACGTCTGCATCTTTATTCCTGTCCTGCCCCTAGGTTGTTCAGAACCATTTTTTTTTAGATTCTATATATATTTGTTAAAATAGTATGCATTCTTATAAGAGAGACACAAAAGGAAAAGACACAGAGGAGAAGCCAATGTGACCTTGGAGGCAGAGATTGGAATCGTGTGGCACAAGCCAAGGAACATCTGGAGCCACCAAAAGTTAGGAAGGGCAAGGAAGGATTCTCCCCTAGAGCCCTCAGAGGAAGCGTGGCCTTGTGGCTTGATTTCAGAACCTTAAGGGGATCTTTTTTTGTAGCTTTAAACCACCTGCTTTGTGGTAATTTACTTCAGCAGTCCCAGAAACTAACACAGCATCTAATAAGGAAATGTCCCAGTTAGCTTTTCTAAGGGCAAGTGAGGAACAGGGGTCCATTCTCAGGCCTTTCTCTCCAAGGAAGGACCCAGGGGTCACTCCTGGGGGCAGATGCAGGAGAGTTTAAGACAAGTCTTGGCAGGTCAGATCAATCTTCTATAATATGAAAGATTCTGGAGGGAGAGAATTCTCACCCAGGCCTTGCTTTCTAAGCAGGGGCTCATAGTTTTCTCCGAAATGTAGCTGTTGAGAGAAAAATCCCAGTCTTGGACACCATTTATACTGTCTTCCCAAAGAGTCACCAGCCTGTGTGTTTTCTCATCATAGAACCTCTGGTGGAGGAAGTGAGTACCCACCCATGTGGATGGACAGTCTTCAGCGTGACATCAGGTGAGTCTCGAACAAGGCTGCCTGTCTCTGGGAGGGCAGCAGCTCAGAGCAGCAGGACCCCAGTCAGCCACAACCAGGATAAAAGAACTGGGCACTGTAGGCCCAGGCTTCATGACCTCTGAATGGGAGCTGTCCTTGTGCTGGGTCCATTTGAAGGTTGTGCTTGTCTAATTAGTTCAGACTTTGCTGACGGATAGATCCTAAGACATTTCAGCCAACCAATGAGAGAATTCCAATGGTGGAATAGAAGATTTCAATATCGTTCATAATGTTCAGGAAGTGAGATGTTACACCTCAAGGGCCAGGGCTACCATTTTGTATGTGGACTTTAGCCACTCTTTTCTTCTCCCAACATTTTTTTCCATGTGAATGGAACTCCCTGAAGTTGGGTAAAGTGAAGGTCCTGTCTTGGACAACCAGGGCAGCTCACTAAACTGATGGAAAACCACAGAATGGTCACTCTGGGTGAGACACAGCACAGGGAAGGGCCACAGGGAGTAAGAGGGTTAAAGAGTCCTGAGGATGGCTCCCAGTCAGCCAGGAAGGTAGGGATAGATTTCTGGGAACAAGGGGACCTCTGCTGGGGCATGAAAACTGAACTGTTTGAGAGGAGGTTCTACAGGATGTCTGGGTTCACCATCTCGTTTCTCACTAGCTCCTGCCCTGAGTTGCTTGTGACTGCCCATGGTTTTTAAATAATGAAACTCCTACTGCTGCTCACCCAGGAGCATGCTTCATGACATTACCTGCGTGGGAAGCAGCTCAGTCACAAATCAATCTGTATACCTGGAAAGACCTACACTGGGGATTTCTTCTTTGAGAGTGTATGTTGGGAACTTATGTTTGCTTTCTGGGACCACAGTGTATTAATAGAAAGGCCTTGTGTCCTCCAGCTGGCAGTCCCTGGGTCTCTCCTTGTACATTATTTCAGCTGTTGTAGAGAAGTCTGCATACTGCCCTGAGGTGCCCTCCAGGACCCCCAAGGCTTTCACAGAGGCCACATGGCCTATAATTTAAGGCAGTCCATCCCAGATGTACACCCTAAGCTTGGTCTAAATCAAACTTACCACTTTTATGTTTTGCAATAACAGGTAAGCACAGGGAAATTTGGTTTCATTTATACACATTATGTCTGAGCATCAGGAACCCCCCAGGGAATAGGAGAATTTCCATCACCAGGAGGGTGTTTACCCAAGGCCACCAGATACAGCATGGTCAGCTCCAAGAGCTAGATCTGTTCTCCCAAGGACCCACCTTCAAAGCCATCGAAGGAAATGGTAGAAAGAGGAGAATGAACTTCCAGGTCACAGCCAAGGGTATGGGGAGGTAGAAAACAGCAGGTGTGAGGAATAGGTTGGGGCAAACTGCTCAGAACTAAATCTATGAATGCTGAGAACATGACTCAAGATGCCAGATGGTTCAACAAAAATACCTGAAATGCCTAATAAAAAAATATGTCAGTTTCAAAATATGTGTATACCTGATTTAGGATGTCTATTGACAATTAACATTCCTACTTTTACTTTGCACAGCATCAGATGGCTTTTAACCATTCTCTGTTTCTCATTTTACTTAGAAAATATTAATCTAAAGAAAATAAAACAAACTGTATTAGGAAGACATATAACCTTCATCTATAATCAAGTTATATTTTTGCCACATAAGTGCATCACATTTACCCACTCTCTCCAATAGTTTGGCTAAATTATTTTGCTAAACTATTTAAAATAGGCATAGAGGGAAGGTTTGAGATGGTGGCATAAGAAGATCCTGAACTCACCTCCTCCCATGGACAAAACAAACCCACTGCTACATATGGAATAAATCCCTTTGAAAGGTACCTGAAAGCTGGATGAATAGTCTCCACAACAAAGGGTAAAAGGACAGTATTAATATAGGTAGAAGAAACAGAGATACAGACTCACCAAGGGAAAGACCACACCCCAGTCACAGCAATCCACAGTCAGGAAGGAACACAAAGTTATGGCCTTTTTCCCTGAGGAGTGAGAGACGTGAGCACCACATCAGGCACCCCAACTCTTATATCTTGTACAGGAGAGATGAGCCCTCAAAACAGCTGGCTTTGAAAACCAATGGGGAATATGTCCAGAAAAATTATAGAACTACATGGAGGGAATGAAAACCTACTCTTAAAGGGCTTGTGCACAGACTCACTCAACCTGAAAAACAGTGCAAAAACTCCAGATTGAAAGGCTCATAGACTATAGAAGGGGACCCACTTGCTAACCTTGAAGTGTCTGCCAGAGAGCAGGAACCAGTTAGGATAATTCCCGGGGAGTGAGACACTGGTGGGAGCCATTTTTGCAATCTCAGGCTACCATACTAATGCAAGTGCTGGCAGGTGCCATTCCGGAATTCCCTCTAACCTGTTAGTACCAGTGGGCACATGCTGCTGAGAGCCCTGATCACCCCTGTGCCTCCACTTGGACTCACAACTTGACAGGTGATAACTACACCCACTAGCAGCTGGCAGCAGCCATGACTGGGCCAGCAGCTGTCCAGGGGCCAGCCCTGCCTACCAGCACACCACAGCAGTACACTGCAGCAGCAGTTGTGGCCCCTACCACAACAAGAGTGTACATGCAGCCCACATAGAGGACACCAATTGAATGCCTGGCTCTGGTGCCTGGTGAATTGTGTTTCTGAGCCCCACAAGACATCTACATAGGCCACTTCCTCAAGACTGGGAGAGGTAGCTGACTTAACTAATACATAGAAACAAGCACAGAGAATTAGGCTTAAAATAAGGAGACACAGAAATATATTCCAATCAAAAAAACGAAATAAAAACCTCAGAAAAAGACCTAAACAAAACAGAGATGAACAATCTACCTAAATTACAATAATTAGTTAAGAGATACATAAAATAAAAAGATGTAAAATGTGTCATCAAAGTATAAAACATGGAGAGGAATAAAAAGATAAAACTTTGGAACATGTTCAAACTTAAGTTGCTATCAACTTAAAACAGACTGCTATTTACACAGGATGTTATATGTGAACCTCAGGGTAACCACAAGGAAAAAAACTTAGAGTAAGTACTCAAAAGAAAATGAGAAGGAAGTCTAAACATAGCACTAAAGAAAACCACCAAAACACAAAAGAAAAGAGAAAAGAAGAAAGGAACAGAGAGGTGCCAGAAAATAATGAACAAAATGGCAATAATTATATACCTATCAATAACTGCTTTAAATGTAAATGGGCTAAATTCACCAATCAAAAGACATAGAGTGGCTGAATGAATTACAAAACAAGACCTAGCTACATGCTGCCTACAAGAGAAATAAGAAATCACTTCAGAAATAAAGACACACATAGACTGCAAGTTAAGGGATAGAAAAAGATATTCCATGCATATGAAAATGGAAAAACAAAACAAAACTGGAGTACCTATATTCATATCAGACAAAATAGACTTTAAAACAAAGACTGTAATAAAAGACAAAGAAGGGCAGTACATAATGATAAAGGGGTCAATCCAGGAAGAAGATATAACAATTATAAAAGTATATACACCCAACATAAGAGCACCAAGATATATAAAGTAAATATTATTGAACTTAAAGGGAGAAATTGGAAGCAATACAATAATATTAGGGGACTTTAATGCACCACTTTCATCAAATGAACTTAATTGATATATACAGAACATTCCATCCAAAAGCAGCAGAATACACATTCTTCTCAAGTGCATATAGAACATTGCCAAGGATAGATTACATGTTAGGTCACAAAGCACATCTCAATAAATTCAAGAAGATTAAAATCATGTTAAGCATATTCTCTGAACACAATGGTATAAAACTAGAAATCAACGCCAAGGGATAAAACAACACAAAAAGATGGAGATTAAACAACATGCTACTGAATAACCAATGGGTAATCAAAGAAATCAAGGGTGAAATAAAAAAAAAATACCTAGAAACAAATGAGAACAGAATATGTCATACCAAAATCTATGGGATTCAGCAAAAGCAGTTCTGAGAGGGAATTTTACAGCAATACATTCCTACTTCAAGAAACAAGAAAAATTTCAAGTAAACAATCTAACTTTACACCTAAAGGAACAACTCCAAAATTATCAGAAGGAAGGAAATAATAAAGACCAGAATATAAATAAATGAAATAGTAAAACAATAAAAAAATCAATGGAACTAAAAGCTGGTTCTTTGAAAAGATAAACAACATTGACAAGCCATTAGCTAAACTAACCAAGAAAAAAAGAGAGAGGGCTCAAATAAATAAAATCATAAATGAAAGAGGAGAAGTTACAACTGATGCCACAGAAATACAAAGGATCATAAGAGACTACTACAACCAATTATACATCAATAAATTGGACAACCGAGAAGAAATAAATTTCTAGAAACATACAATCATCCAAAAATGAATCACAAAAAATAAAAATCTTAACAGGCTAATAAAGAGACTGAAACAGTAATTTTAAAAAGCTCCCAACAAACAAAACCCCAGGACCAGATGGTTTCACTGGTGAATTCTACAAAACATTCAAAGAAGATTTAATACCTATCCTTCTCAAACTCTTCCAAAATTTGAAGAGAGGGGAAACCTTCTAAGCATATCTTACGAAGCCATCATTGATACCAAAACCAGACAAGGACACCGCACACAAAAAAGAAAATTACAGGCCAATATCTCTAATAAGCATAGATGCAAAAATCCTCAACAAAATATTAGCAAACCAAATTAACAATATATAAAAAGGATCATACACTACAGTCAAGTGGGATTTATTCCAGGGATGCAAAGATTGTCCAGTATCCACAAATTAATCAATGTGATACACTACATTAACAAAGGAAGTATAAAAATCACATGATCATCTCAATAGATGCAGAAAAACATTTGACAAGGTTCAACATCAATTTATGATAAAAAGAAACCTCTCATCAAAGTTGGTATAGAGGGAACATATCTCAGTATAACAAAGACAATTTAGGTCAAACGCACAGCTAACATCGTACTCAATTGTGAATAAATGAAAGCCTTTCCTCTAAAATCAGGAACAAGACAAGGATGCTTACTCTTGCCGCTTCTATTTAACATAGTACTAGAAGTCCTAGCCGTAGCAATAGACAAGGGAAAGAAATAAAAGCATTCAAATTGGAAGGAAAGAAGTAAAACTGTCACTATGTACAGATGACATGATATGATATATAGAAAACTTTATAGCCTCCACCAAAAAACTCTTAGAACTAATAATGAATTAGTAAAGTTGCCAAATACAAAATTAATATAAAGAAATCTGGTGCTTTCCTATACACTAATAATGAACTATCAGAAAGAAAAAGCAAGAAAATGATCTCATTTATAATCACATCAAAAGAATAAAATAACTAGGAATAAACTTAACCAGGGAAGTGAAAGACCTATATTCTGAAAACTATAAAACCTTGATGAAGGAAATTGAAGAACATACAAAGAAATGGAGAGATATCTTGCGTTCATGGATTGGAAGAATTAATATTGTTAAAATGTCCGCACTACCCAAAGCAGTCTACAGATTTAATGCAATTCCTACCTATCAAAATACCCATGACATTTTCCACAGAACTAGAATAAGTGATTCTAAAGTTTGTATGGAACCACAAAGACCATGAATAGCCAGATCAATCTGAGGAAAACAGAACAAAGCCGGAGGTCACACTCCCTGACTTCAGAACATACTACAAATCTACAGTAAGCAAAACAGTATGGTACTGGCCCAAAACGGACACATAGATCCATGGAGCAAAAATACAGATCCCAGAAATAAACCCACACACTCAGTTAATCTATGACAAAGGAGACAAAAATATACAATGGGGAAAAGACAGTCTCTTCAATAAGCTGTGCCCAGAGAATTAGACAGATACATGCAAAAGAATTAAATTAGAACATTTTCTCATACCATATGCAAAAATAAACTCAAAATGGATTAAAGACCTAAACATAAAACCAGAAACTAGAAGAAAACATAAGCAGTACACTCTTTGACATAAATCGTAGCAATATTTTTTTTGATCTGTCTCCTCAGATAAGAGAAACAAAAGCAAAAATAAACAAATGGGACATAATTATATCTAAAAGCCTTTGCACAGCAAAGGAAACCATCAACAAAATGCTAAGACAACCTATGAATGGGAGAAAATATTTGCAAATGATATATCTGATCATGGGTTAACCCAAAATACATAAACAGTTTGTACAATTCAACCTAAAAAAAATTTTTTAATGGGCAGAAGACCTGAATAGATATTTCTCCAAGGATGACATCCAGATGGCCAACAGGAACATGAAAAGATGCCCAAAGTCACTAATCATCAGGGAAATGTGAATCAAAACTACAATGAGATATCACCTCACACCTGTCAGAACAGCTATCATCAAAAAGACAAAAAATAACAAATATTGGCGAGGAAGTAAAGGGAACCCTTGTACACTGTTGGTGGGAATGTAAGTTGGTGTAACCACTATGGAAAACAGCATGGAGGTCCCTCAAAAAATTAAAAATAGAACTACCATATGATCCAGCAGTTCCATTCCTGGATCTATATCTAAAGAAAACAAAAACACTAATTTGAAAAGATACATGCACCCCAATGTTCATAGCAGCATTATTTACAATAGCCAAGATATGGAAGCAACCTAAGTGCCCATCAATAGATGAATGGATAAAGAAGATGTGGTAAATATACACAATGGAATACTACTTAGCCATAAGAAAGAATGAAATTTTGCCCTTTGCAGAAACATGGATGGACCTGGAGGGAATTATGCTTAGTGAAATAAGCCAGAAAGAGAAAGACAAATACTGTATGTTTTCACTTGCATATGAAATCTAAAAATAAAACAAACAAACGAATATAACCAAAAGAAAAGAAAAGAATGAAATCCTGCCATTTGTGACAACATGGATGGACCTTGAGGGTATTATGCTAAGTGAAATAAGTCAGACAGAGAAAGATAAATACCATATGATTTCACTCATATGTGGATCCAAAAGAAAAGGAGGAGGAGGTGGAGAAGAGCAAACAAAATAAAACAAACAAACAAAAAACAAACTCATAGATAGGAAGCAGATCACTTGTTACCAGAGGGAAAGGAGGTTGCAGGTAGGCAAAACGAGTAATGGGGGTCAACTGTCTGGAGATGGATGGTAACTAGACTTGTGCTGGTGATCACTCTGTAGTGTATAGATGCTAAACTAAAATGCTGTACACCTGAAATATAAATAACTTTAAGATAATAAAGTAAGGCACAGACATTAGGACACTTCACCAACAGATACATATCTATTAATTTTTTGAAAAACTTACATTGCCTTACCAAAAGCCTATTTTTCAGGAACATGAAACTCACTGATGGACTTCACGCTAGTTATGTTGTGTTCATCAGTGCATGGATTATTGCCTAACAACTTTCCATGCAATGCAATTTGAAACAGAACACTGAATCTTTTTACACACATTCTCTGCAGAAAGAACATACCCAAATATCTAAACTATCAAGTCTTTAAGGGATGGGATGTGTATCAGGCGGAATCATCTCAGCCCCTCCAAGACGCAGTGGGAGAACACAGAGAAGTGGGCAGTGGAACAGGGGACAGGGCAGTGGCTAGAACCCCCCCCAACCCACCTGTCCCCTCTGTGTGGGTGATGCCATGGGGATGAGGGAGCAGTAAGTGGATTCTGGGAGAACTGATGCAGAGGCTGATTACAAAGACCAGGGAGATGAGTAAACAGAGAAGGGCTGGACAGGCATGTGACACTGAGGATGCTGTCGTATTACTAATAATTACGCTAGAATTGCCCCTTGAGTGCCTAAATCGTCCCCGGGGGCTGACTCCAGACCGTCCACAGCTCCAGCTTGCTTAATCCCTGCTACATCTCCTGGGTAGACTGTATTCTCCTCATACTGAGGACAAGACAAAGTGAAGAAAATGTCCACAGTCACAGTATTTGTCAGGACACTACCCGATAGAAGCTATTCTCAAACCAGTTTGTGTTGGCTCACATATCAGATGAGCAGGGGTTTGGGCCGGGCCCCACCACAGGGCCAGCCCAGGGTGTTTAATCGTGTGCTCCTCCCCTCCCCTAAAGCAGAGATGGTGACCCACCAGGGCCGCAGGCAGGAGTCAGAGCTCCAGACTCAGGGAGGCCTTCAGTGGCTACTCCTGGGGTCAGGGAAGGAGGGAAAGAGGATCTGGGAACGTTGGTGGATCCAGGTCAGGCCCTCAGGTCATAAATATCTTCCTGCCAGGGAACCGGTCACTTTCAGGGGCCCTCTGCAAAGGCAGATGGGCAGCATCTTCTTGACTAGCGCCTCAGCCATGGAGCAAAGACCGCTGGACATGAAAAGCTTCCTAGAAGCCCCAGGGAATGTTTGAATCATTCCCTACCCCCCACCAGACCCCTGAGTCCAGCTCTGTGTTAGAAAGAAATAGCCATGGCTAGGACCCCTGCCTGGGTCCTCCCCCAGCTGTCTACCACTTCCAAAGGTCACTGAGGATTAGGAAGGTGGGCTACTCCAGCCCAATCACACCATCCCTCTAGCTCGGCCCCAAGCCCTGTGCGGGCAGCCTCATGGAAGATTCCTTTTGCTGGGGTTAGAGGCTGGCCCAAGCTGATCTGACACAAAGCCACCACAGCAGCTTCAGAGCCCCTTTCCCTGGGTCCACAGCCCAGTATTGACCTGCAGGGCCTTCTTACTTCCACACCAGCCGGGGCCACTGCCCTAAACCAGGTACTGCAGGGCCCCCTGCATGAGTGACCCTTGAGTTGGTGCCTCCCTGGCTTTCCACAGGGAGGCAAAGAGAGGTGCATACTCCCAAGCAGAGGGGACCCTGGTCTCCTCTGACCCACCCAGCCAAACCAAAGAAGAGTGCCCAGAGAAGGTAGTTTCAAAAAGAGGTCTTACTGCAGCCGCGGGAAAGCCTGAGAGAGAGAGAGAGAGAGAGAGAGAGGAGAAAGAGAGAGAGAGAGATGACTCAAGCTAAGCAGAGCTCTAGAAACCTGTGTCCATCACAGCAAAGCTCCACCCCTGGTACCTAAGTCCTTACCACCATCCTCTGGCTGGAGTGAGAGAGTGAGGGCGCCTCACTGGCCTTGGCCTCTGGGTCCTGTCTGACCCTCTAAACTTTGCCCTCCTTCCGCTCTGCCTGCTCTGATCTCAGGGGATGGAGCCCCCTGTATCAGTCAGCTCCAGCTGCCATAACAAAATACCACAGGCTGGGTGCTTCAAGGGCAGAAATGTCTATTCTCACAATTCTGGAGGCTGGAAGTCCAAGATCAAGGTGTTGGCCGCTTTGGTTTCTCCTGAGGTCTCCCTCCTTGGCTCATAGGTTACCATCTTCCCCGCGTCCTCACAGGGTCTTTCCTCCGTGTGCACACACCCTGGTGTCTTTCCCTCTTATTATTAGGACACCAGTCCTGTGGGATTAGGGCCCCACTTTCACGAACCCACTTAACCTTAATTGCCCCTTCAAAGGCCCTATCTCCAAATACAGTCACACTTGAGGTTAGGGCTTCAGCATGAATTTTGAGGGGACATAATTCAGCGCTTACAGTTACATCTTTCCTGACTTACATCTTTCCCCATTCCCATCCTGCCCTGCCTTTTGATTCCAGCCGGGAGGTAATGCAGGGTTCAGATCTCTGGACGTGCATGCACACTCACTGCCCTCACCCAGCCACGTGTAAGAGAAATTGCAGCCAGACCATGTCAGTGTCTCCTCCCTCTCAGGCATTTCCGTTCAAAACCCGAGGCTTCCCAAACCTGGTGTTTTGTTTTGTTTTGGGTTTTTTTTTTAACATCTTTATTGGGGTATAATTGCTTTACAATGGTGTGTTAGTTTCTGCTTTATAACAAAGTGAATCAGTTATACATACACATATGTTCCCATATCTCTTCCCTCTTGCGTCTCCCTCCCTCCCACCCTCCCTATCCCACCCCTCCAGGCGGTCACAAAGCACTGAGCTGATCTCCCTGTGCTATGCGGCTGCTTCCCACTAGCTATCTACCTTACGTTTGTTAGTGTATATATGTCCATGCCTCTCTCTCGCCCTGTCACAGCTCACCCTTCCCCCTCCCCATATCCTCAAGTCCGTTCTCCAGTAGGTCTGTGTCTTTATTCCTGTCTTTTTTGTTTCTCTCACCCACTTAATTAAGGAGTGAGGCAGAAGGGTGCTTTCTCAAGCATAATGACTGTTCTTAGTTAGCAGCATCCAGCAAATGACTTCTTAAATTGAGGACCAGAAAGCACTCAGTTTTCTGGATATCTACAGCAACACAGCTGTCGCCAAGGCTGTGATTCCCAAGGCTCAGGCTGAGATGGGAGGCGATGCCAGTCGCCTCCCAAAGGAAGATAAC
Source organism: Phocoena phocoena (assembly GCF_963924675.1). Lineage (NCBI taxonomy): Eukaryota > Metazoa > Chordata > Mammalia > Artiodactyla > Phocoenidae > Phocoena > Phocoena phocoena. The sequence goes on along the minus strand of NC_089222.1, from coordinate 22,408,255 downwards.
AATGTCTGTCGGTCTCAGGGCCTGCAAGACCATGCCATTCTCCCAGAGCTTCCTGAGTGCAGGGGTGGCTGATCCTCCAAACACTGCCAGGCACAGCTGCCAGCTAGGAGAGCGGGGAGAAAGGCATCTGATCCCAGTGCAGAGCCCACACTCACCTCCTTCCAGTAAAACGCCCTGCATGAAGCACCACCCCTGCTCCATCCCTGCCCTGAAAAGAAGTAAAATGCTTCCTTGTAGGAGAGATCAGAGGTGGTGCATACAAGACACAGTGTCAGGCTTTCTTCTGAGCAGGGAGGCTCTGGGTAGAGAAGAAAAGTTGAGTTCAGAAGTTAAACTGTGTACCTGCTTGGAAACCCATGTCTCGTGTCTGCATTCCTGGACAGCTGATGGGAGAGAGACAGCGAGGTTTCATGGCCTCTGCTGCTGGAGTGAGGGGCCGCCGTCACCTCCTCTAGGTTGCTTTGAATTATCTCCTTCCTCCTTTGTGTCCACAGGGCAAAAGCATTTTCTCCAGTGATGGAGAAAGAAACCCCAGAATGTCTTGGCTGTAGCCACAACTCTGGGAGGAAAGACCTTCCACAGGTGCTCTGAGAACCCGACAGGTAGTATTCCAACCTCGAGCTGACTGGAGCCACCTCCTGCCCTGCAGGCTCCAGGGAGGCCGAGAAGATGACAACTCACATCCCAGGAGAAGCACATCAGTGCTGTGTTGGTCTTGCACCAACAGCAAAGACCGGTGTGCCTACCCTCCACCCAGCATCCACTCCCCGTGGTCATTCTCTACTCAGAGCGCTTCTGCAGCTTCCCTGGTGTGACGGCCAAGGCCGTAGGAGACGTGATGCCCACTCAGCCTACTCTAGCTACCAAGTTTTCCTCCACTGAGGCTCTCACCAACCAGGATGCTTCAGCACCTTCAGGCCTGTGGGGACTGCTACAAGCTCTTTCCTTTGCCTGGAAGTCCTCCCTCACCCCCTCGTCCTCTGCTGACAGGCAAGCCCTTGCTTTGGGAACCCACTGTTTCAGGAACCCACTGAGAGCCCTTGAAAAGAAGCATTATTTTATTTATGTGTTTACTCCCTGACACAGTACCTAACCTTGTGCCAGCTGGCGTTCCCTTAATATTCGCTTTTTACACGGGTGAATATGGTTGTGTTAGTGTTCTATTGCTGCATTAACAAAGTACTACAACCTGAGCAACTTGAAGCAACACACGTGCGTTACCTCACGGTGTCTGTGGCTCGGGAACCTGGGCACAGCTTCAAAGGATCCTCGGTTCAGGGTCTCACAGCCTGCAATCGAGGCATCAGCCTGGCTCTGTTCCCATCTGGAGCCATGGTCCTCCGCTAAGCTCATGTGGTCAGACAGAATTCACTTCCTGCCATTGTAGGACTGAGGACCTCAGCTCCTAGAGGCTGCTTGCGTGTCCCTGCCAGGTTAGATAGCTAGCATCATAGAGGCTCCCATCCTCATGACCAGCAGGAAAGCGTGTCTCTCTCTCTCTATCTCTCTCTCTGTCTCTCTCTGTCTCTCTCTCTCCCCACCACCCTACCAGCTAAGAAGGAGTCTCACATAACGTAATGTGACCAGGGGAGGCATAACCCAACACGTTTGCTATATAATGTAACCTAACCAACCTAATGTAACCCATCACCTTTGACATATTCTACTAGTTAGAAGCAGGAGAATACTGGGGGTCACCTTGGGGGTCACCTTGTCACAATCAACAACTCAAAATGACAAATCATTAAAAAAAAAAAAGAGAGAGAGCTAACATTTATCGAGCTCTTACTATGTGCCAGGCACTGTTCTAAGGCCTCTCTAAGCATTATCCAATGAATGAATGAAGTACGGAATCCAGTGAATGGATGAAGTATAGAGAGAGCCTGGATACTGCATCTGGATACCATGATGTGGGAGAGAAGAGCAATGAGAAGGGTGAAAAAGCAATGACCACCCCCCAAAAAAAATTCCACATCCCCCCACTAGGTCATACAGTGACCCAGCTTCAAATCAGCTAATCATCTATCTTTGCACATGCTTAGAACCAGGCTCCCCACTATGACCAAGCCCCATGTTATGACCTAGGTCCCCTCTACCTGACTCAGACCCTCTAGTGCCAGCCTGTCTGGCGAGCAGAAGTGTGCTACCTCACTTGGGTCCCATGACCCCTTTCTCTATAGTTGTGGACACTGGAGACCACTCCCTCCTTGGCCCTCTGTCCCCCTGATCCTGGTTCCTCCCCTCTCTCTCCTTCTGTCCGGTTGGTCCATTTTGGCCAGTCCTAGACTCTCGCTAGTGCCCAGGGATCTGCTTCCAGCCCAGCAGTGCTCTCCTCCAAGACCCCCTCCCCTGTCCTCTACCCGCTGTGGACATAGCTGACCTCACGGCTTCAATCTACTGCTCACCCACGACTCACACACCTGTCCCTCCACCCCAGCTTCCCCACGGAGTTTCAGGGCCACATTTCCAGCCACAACGTGGGATAGCCCGCAGGCTTCGCAGCTCAACGCGGTAAACAGAATTCACCAGCTCTTCCCCAGACTCGCTCCTCCTGGGTCCCCCTCCTGGCTACCAAGCACAGCGCTCTGGCTCTGCTCTCCCTCCCACAGCCCCCTCCCCATGCCTCGTCCTGCTGATTCCACCTGTGTAACATTTCTCATCCTTCTCTCCGCCTCTGCCTCACACTGTGCTTCATGATCTGTCCCAGGCTATTCCTGAGTGGCACATCTGGCCACCCCCTGTTGCCCCAGAATCCTGCCCTCTGGCTACACTGAGCCATTTTCAGTTTCCTGAAGGCATGATTTTTCTCTCCCCTCCAGGATTTCACCCTCCACCTCGTATGTCTCCCTCTGTATAATCTTCTTTGACTGATTTCTATTTGTCTTTCAGGACTCCACATAGATGCCGCTTCATCCAGGAAGCCTTCTGGGACTTCTCCAGGAAGATGAGGCTGCTCTCTTTGGGGCTCCCAAACCCCTTGTGCTATCTCTACCAGAGGCAGAGATACCGTCATAAGGTGTCGGCAACTCCAGAGCCCCCATCACACAGTACCAGCCTCATCTGTTCCCTCATCTGGTCTGTGAATTCCTCGAAGGCAGGGTCTCTGTGTCCCCAGGGCCCAGCCAGGGCCGGGCTCACAGTAAACAGTGACAAATGTGGGCTGGCAGCGGTAACAAATGAATCACCTGCCACTCGCCAGCAGCGCCAGCTGTCACCTGTCCGTTTGGCCTGCACACTCACCCCGATCAGATTTGTTTTAAGACTGTGCCCTACTATTTCTGACCTCAGCCAGGGCCTGAGGCTATAACCCCTGCTTGCCTGAGTCCATTTCAAAGATATAGATATCACTGGGCTCCAAAGGTGTTGGACATGGGGAATTTTCAGTAAGGGGCTGAATAAACAAAGCTCTCCTTCCCCACTCCCACCGGACACATATTCATTTCTTTTGCCTGGAATGTCTCCTCCTTTTTTCCAGCTACATAATCCCTATCATCTTCCAAGACTCAAGTAAGCTGTCACCTCTGCCAGGAACTCTTCCTTGATCCCCAGGCTGGACTGGGCACCCCACCACATACCCACACAGCCCCCATGCTCCCCTCTATGGCACACTTAGCCCCCTATATTTCAATTTCCTATTTACTCTTTGTCTCCCTCACTATATAGCAGCTGGTCTGGGACCAGACCAGAGTATGCAAAACCCAGAGGGCTGGCCAGAGCAGTCTGGGTTCACCGCAAAGGGACCCCACTGAAGAAGCTGGAGCCATGGGGTAGCAAAATGAAAGAGAAATAGACCTCCTTTCTGACTGCTTCTAACAGTTCACCTTAATGGCTAAAAGAAAAATTCACTTGATGAACTCTGGTCCTGAAGACGCTTAAAAGATAAATATTTTTGAAACAGAGAAGCTACCCTTTCTACTCTGGATTTGGAAAAATCAAAGCCTTTCTTTCAAGTCAGTTTAAAAGATTTATGAGGCCTACTCCTTGCTGTGTCTCTGGAGAGACGTTCCCTTAGAATGCATTAACGAGTAGTATAGAAACCTCACAGCGGCCATGGTAGGTATGTGCCACCAGAGTTTTATCTCACTGTGACCCTTGCCAGGGGCAGGGGCTGATTCCTGGGATCATCACAAAATCGGCACCATCGGAGCTTTTGCAGAAGGCTTCATGAGCAGCATCTTGATGTAAATAAGCCCTGAACTTGGAGTCATGGGAAGGCTGGACATGGGCCTTTGGTGTCACCATCCATTTGGATACAAGTGTCAGGAACCCAACTCAAACTGCCTGAAGTACAAAAAGGACTTCATGGGCTCACAAAATGGCAAAATCCAGTGGTACGTCTGCCTGCAGACCCAACCGGACTCAGGAGCTCAACCCAGGCCTGCAGGCCCCAGGCTCCCATCCCACAGCAAAGCCTTTCTCCATGCTGCCATTCACTCAGACTCCCTGCCAAATGACCCCCCAAGAACCCCAAGCTTCCATCCTATGAGTCCAGCAGCCCTGGAAGATAAGAGGGGCCCCGCTCCGGAGAATTTCAGCACAAATTCCGGGACTAATTCTGACGGGCCAGTTTGGGGTCATGTGATAACCCCCAAAGCAGGAAGGTTTAATTCATAGCAATGCTACCTTACAAAAGGGGAATGGGAACTAGGCCAGCAAAAGCACCAGAAATCCACTGTGCCTCCCTGGGACTTGGTTTCCTCATCTATAACACAGGTGATTGGCCTTATCTGGGAAATCGCTAAAATCCCTTAAGATACGCAAAGAATGACATAAGCTGAAAGCTGAAACAGATGTTTTTAAAAGTTTTAGTGACTTGGATCTGATGTTTACCTGGGTGTGTTTAGGTATCATGGAAGAGGTTAGAGAGGTCAGGAGGGACAACCGTGCCCCTTCAGAATCCCCCCAGAGCCAAACACAGCCTGAATGGTGACCTTTAGGACCTAATGGTGTGTGGCTCCTTCCTCACCTACTGCCTGTGCATCCCGTGGGCTCTGCCCCGCCTTGGTACCTCTAGGCCTAGAGCAGTTGTTCTCACTGGGGATAATTTCGCTCCCCCTCCCTTACCCCAAGACCTTCAGTGATGTCTGGAGACATTTTTGATTGTCATGATATGCAAGGGAAGAGAAGGAGCTGCTGTTGGCATCTGGAAGGTAGAGGCAAAATATCTAGATATTTAGATGTTGCTAAATATCCTACAGTGCATTGGACAACCTCCCACAGCAAACAGTTACTTGGCCCTACGAGTCAATAGCGCTGAGGATGAGAAACACGGGTCTAGAGGGAACAGTTCTGGGGTACCTGCTGTGTTCACCTTGGCTTTCAATCTGTACAGCTATGAATCAGTGCATAGAGTTACATGGAGTTGCCGCCAAGGAAAGTCACTGGCTGCAGAGAATGGTTTGAAGATGAGATAAGAGAGCCGGCGCAGGAAGACCAGTTAGGAGGCAGTTGCCATAGCCCAGGTGAGAGCAGGGCTGGCTTCGTGGGCGTGTGGCCTGTGCAATCACACAGTGCCCTGCACTTAGAAAGGACCACGCTTGGTTTACTGCTCTGCTGTCCCCGTCTCAAAATTCTTAATAACACTTGAACAAGGGGCCCTGCATTTTCATTTAGCAGTGGGTCCTGCAAGCTATGGAGCCAGTCCTGGGGGAGAGATAGCTGGGTTTGAACCAAGGCAGTGGCCATGAGAACAGAAGGGCCACCTTTCTCTTGGGCAAAGCACTGCCCATTTTTCTCACTCCCCAAAGCCCTGGTCACCGACCAACAAGAGGGGCTGGGGGAGCAGAGTTGATCGTTGCAGGTCTAGTACAAAACAAGGTCTCCTGAGTGAAAGCGTCCAGAGACCAAAGAAATGCACAGCCTTCCTCTAGCCAGGCTGGAACAACACTTCCAACCAAGAAGGGATGGTTCTTATCCACTTGGCCTCCTTTGGAGAGACAGAGAGAAGCAACCTGTGCAGTACCTGAAAGCAGTGAGGAGACATTTGCAGGTCTAACGTCAAGGAATAAGAACACATTTCTCCTGTAGAGGTCACACATGGGCTGAATGCTGGGGTGCAGGGCCAGAGCTGCTACCTGAAGGCAGGCTGGAGGCCAGGACTTGGGTGAGCTCAACCATCTCAGATTTTCCAAGGGAGCCCACAGGGTAGTCATTATGGGTCCAGACTCCACAGTCAGGGGCATCCATGTGCCCATTCACTCCGTCACTATTAGCCCTGTGACTGTGAGTCATTTACTTAACATCTCTGAGCCCACGTTTCTATCAAATGGAAAACCAGTAGCACCAGCTGCATGAAGGGCTGGGTCAATCAGATGAGATGTTGTACTTATTAAATCCTTAGCCAAGTGCCTGGCCTGGAGAAAGTTATTTAACCTCCCTAAGCTTTAGTCTGCTCAGCCATGAAGTAGGGAGATAACATAGCCCCTACATCACCATGCTGCCAGGAGGGTTAAAGCAGATGATTCACGGGATAAGTATTTGGTGTGTTTTGTTGTTCTTACCATTGCTTGGGCTCTGAGACTCAGAGCCATGTGTCCTAAGATTGATCTCCACGATGAAGCTGTGCCCTTGGGAGGATCCTACCTCCAGGCCCAACCCCAAAGGAAGCTGTGTCCCTCCACCTATGCCTCCGTATGAGGAAACACATGGTTTCCTAGTATTTCCCTCAGTGATACCCAAAGCATACCCACATTGATACTCCTCTTCATAATGCAATCAGCACTCCTGACTCCATAGCATCCGGGAGTATGGGTGTATGTGTGTGCATGCACATGTACTTGGATTAGGGAGAGACCTTCTTTAAATGACCAAGGGGTAATCACACAGATTCTCTGGAAGCTTCTGTCTCTGCAGATGACCACCAAGGGAGCACGTGCTCTCTCCTCCTCTACCACTTCCACAGTGACCAGAACGATTTCTGACCATTCCTTTTCTTACAGACATGGACCAGCTTAAATGCGTTTATGAAACTTTGTGTTAAATAGTGTGAAGTGCCAAACTGTCCTCTGGCAGCTGCAGAGGTCATTGTTTAACTGAGACAGCATTTTTCAAATGTGCTTACTGACAATGATTTCAACCACAGCCATCAGTTCTGAACACCTACTGTGTGCACTGGGTGCCATGCTGCGTCAAAAGTGCCCTCGGTATACTTGATCCTGTAACAGTGCTACGGTTGAGTGAAGCAGAAAGAACACAGGCTATGGAGGTAGACAGCCTGAGTTAGAGCTCCTGCTCTGCCTATATCACCTTGGGGAACTTAGGCAGGTCACTGGAGCCTCTGAGACTCAGTTTCCTTGCCCGTAGAACCAGGATGATGGCACCTCCCTACCTCCCAAGGTACGCTAGAAACAGGCTCTCATAGTTTACGGGATCTGATTGTGCACCTTTTTTCCCAACTCTCGGTTCAGTGACTACAAGTTGGCAGGTTGAAATTAACCACAGTGAGAAAATTTACACCACAGTAATTGGCAAACTGCACATCAAGGATTGCTTTTAGTTTATTTTTTCACATTTTTTTGTCTTTTTTAAATTGAAGTACAGTTGATTTACAATGTTTTGTAACTTTCAGGTGTACAGCAAAGTGATTCAGTTACATATATATTATATATATAAATCTATTATTTTTCAGATTCTTTTCCATTATAGGTTATTACAAGACATTGAGTATAGTCCCTTGTGCTATACAATAGGTTCTTGTTGGTTATCTATTTTCTATACAGTAATGTGTATATGCTAATTGCAAACTCCTAATTTATCCCTCTCCTCCCCTTTCCCCTTTGTTTACTGTAAGTTTGTCTTTGTGTCTGTTTTGTAAATGAGCTCATTTGTATCATAGTTTAGATTCTACATATAAGTGGTATCATATGATATTTGTCTTTCTCTGACTGACTTATTTTACTTAGTATGATAATCTCTAGGTCCATCCATGTTGCTGCAAATGGCATTATTTCATTCCCTTTTCATGGCTGAGTAACATTGCATTGTGTATATATACCACATTTTTATCCATTCATCTGTTGATGGACACTTAGGTTGCTTCCATGTCTTGGCTATTGTATATAATGCTGCTAAGAACATTAGGGTGCATGTATCTTTTCAAGTTAGGATTTTCTCCAATATATGCCTAGGAGTGGGATTGCTGGATCATAAGTCTTGCTTTTTAGAGAGCCAATTGTTCATCACTTACCAGCATGCTACTGCCCACTTCATATGCACAGAGACTTTAAAAACTAATGTCTTTCTAGCTCTCTGCACAGTGCCTGGCACATAATAAGTGCTCAAAAGTTGGTAATTATAATTATGATTCATATTTTCATATAATGCAACTGATATTCAGAGCAGTTGTAGAACCTGCCCTTGGCCATGGAACCAATACGTGGCAGAGCTGTCAGGTTCTGTCTGGTCCCACTGCTTTTCCCACTCCTCTTTACAGCCCCTCAGACAAGGTACAGTGATAGTGGCAGAGACTGGACAAAACCACGTTGACACACTTGGTGACTCCCAGATGGAGAGGCAGGGGTGGGAGCAGGAAAAGAAGATTGGAGCAAATCTGGAAGGAGAGCGGGACTCGGAGAGTTTGAGAAGCCTCTCCAGGCTGGGAATGAAGTGAGCAGAGGCATGTGGATGGAGTGGTGTGGCCCAGGGGCAGAGTGAAGGGGCCAAGGGGTCTGTTTCCCTCCTGCAGCAAGGACTCAACCCAAGCCGAACTCAGATCACTTCCCAGTTCTCTCAATGTTGACCAAGCTGTGGGGCCCGCAGCAGAGTCTGCCCTTGGACTTGCACTGCCCTCCACATAGCAACGCTGTCCTCCTCCCAGCATTACAACGGGTTCAACCTTCTCACGGTCTCTCAGAAAAACAGCTCCAATTGCTCCAAACTGGTCCTCCATGATCCATATTGCATCATTTGGTTACAATGTGTTTAGAGCTCAATCGTATTTAAAGGTAAGTAGTAACGTTTATTTTAAAGTCACCATTGTCATTAGTCATAGGATCACATTTATGGAGCATCGTTGTCCGATTGTTTAATTCTCCCTGCGAGATTGGTATCATCATGCCCACTTGACAGATGAGGAAAATTGAGGCTCAGATTCAGTGACCTAATCAAGGAATCTCATCTGGGAGGAGGCTGTGGCAAGACTCAAACCCAAGTCTTTCTGACACCGAAGTTCCGGTCCTTCACACCCAGTCACCCGCTATTTTTCTGTGGGCTGTTTCACTCCACATTCTGCTTCCTGGTACCAGGCTCTGCCGCTGCTTTCCCCCAGGAAACCTGCAAAGAACCCAGAATGCACATTCTGATCAAGTGCTGCTCAAACAATAGCTGCTTTTTGATGGCACCCCAGGGCTGCAGCGTCTCCCTCGCTTGAGACACTGCTGACAGGAGGAGCACGTTACCTGTTCTGTGCTCACTGCTCTGGTTCACTGTGACTTAGTATCCGTGAATCCTGAGGAGTGCACTCCCAAATGCTGTCAGCTCCAAGCAGTGCCCTCTCGTGATTCAGAGATGTAAGCGAACAAGGCAGCCGAGCCAGGGGCAGGCGTCCCAGGCTCACTTCTGCAGAGTCACACCAGATAAACCATCCACTCCAGATAAACAATCAGAGGGCGAGGGCTGAGAGATAACGAGCAGATGCCCACGGGCTCCTCCGGTTGCCAGGCAGCTGGGCCTAATGAAAGCCCACGTGGCTGGAATTGGGAGGTGGGTTCTCATCCTGACGGCTAATGCCAGGAGTGGCCTTGAGCTATGCACGTACCCACAGGTCTCAGGCTCCCCAGATGTCAAGTGGGAAGAGTAAACCCACCTGATCTATCTTGTGCAGTGGTGCTGGGCATTTTACAGAGAGCCTTCCTCAACTCTCATCTCCTTCAGAAAACATCTTCCAGTTACTCCAGGCCAACGTTCTTTCCCTTCTCTGGGATGCTAAAGAAGTGGCTCAAATATGCTTCAAATATGCAAAACATGGGGTATGATCAATGTAGAAAATTTGGAAACTACGTAAAAGAAAAAACCTTAAAATTACTCATAATCCCGGGCTTCCCTGGTGGCGCAGTGGTGGAGGGTCCGCCTGCTGACGCAGGGGACACGGGTTCGTGCCCCGGTCCGGGAAGATCCCACATGCCGTGGAGCGGCTGGGTCCGTGAGCCATGGCCGCTGAGCCTGCGCGTCCGGAGCCTGTGCTCCGCAACGGGAGAGGCCACAACAGTGAGAGGCCCGCGTACCGCAAAAAAAAAAAAAAAAAAAATTACTCATAATCCCACCATGCATAAATATGTATTTTAAACATTTGTTATCTATCACATCATACATATACGTAAATGGTGAAGGTAATTCTCTACAAACAGTTTTGCATTTTTCATTTAATGCTATGTCAAAAGAATGTCATGTCACTAACACCTTTGTAAGCATCATTTTACATTCTGTAAAATATTCCATTGTGTGAGGGGTCAATCTATTTCCCCCGTTGCTGAACGTTTAGATGGCTTCCAGTGTTTCAATATTATAAACTATTTCACGAACATCTCTGTTCATAAAGCTTTTTCTTCTCCACTTCTGATCATTCCCTTAGACAGATTTCTAGAAATGACGCCATCTGGTCAAAAGGTAGCAACAGTTTGAAGCCTCATGCGGCATACAGAAATGTTGCAGAAATGTCGTTCATTTCCATCAGCGGAGTGGGACAGGGCCAAGCTCCCACAGCCTGTGCATCACTTAATTATTTTCCTTTTAAAAAGTCTTGCTATTCTGATCCAGACAAACAGGATTCTGCTTCATTCAGATTTTTAGAATTACTTGTTAGGTGTTTTGTTCATTTTCTGAGTGGGTTTAATTCTGCTTTGTGGATTTGTTGTGTTCCATTGCATAAACCTGTATCTTACATCTAATCTCCTAAGAGACAAGGTCTCAGTCCACAGTGGTGAACTGAACCAAAATTCCTTCTCTAGCCCTTGTTTAAGTGTTTCATATGTTCCTTTCACTTTCTTACCTTAGTCCCACCCTCTTGTGGCTGTGTCTGGCTTCTTCTTTCACTGACTCGGGATCTTAAAGAGGCCTCCAGGAGAGCATCACACATCAAGGTCTGGCAATCAGGATGGAGTGCTATGATGGCTTATGAGTCTTCCTCTCCCGCTAGACTGTAAGCTCCTTGAGGGACTCTCGTATCCTTGGCCCAAAGTAGGAATTGTCCAACCTCAAACTCTGGCCAGAAGTACCACATAGACATGTATATCCCTTCTCCATTCCTAGTCACTCCTGTCAACTTGTGAGCTGGGAAAGATGGCCAAGAAGGGTTTGTGCATGTGCGTGGCTCAAGCTGTGCTCTGGGCTCTCTGGTGGGGCTGCCTGTCCTTCCGATGCCCATCCTTCTCCACAGCTGGGAGTATGAGGCTTCTCCACTGTGGCTGGTGCCGACGTTGGCCCAGTTCGGGGGAGATAAGGAGCAAGAAGGTCCCAAATGATCTCGGATACAAAATGACCTCTCTCTGCCATCCAGCTTCACCAACCATAATACCAGTGTGTATGTCCCTCTCTAACTCCTGTACAACATGTCTCACTGCCCCAAAAGTCATCAAGAGAAAGAAAGAGAACTCTGGGCACCCCAGATTCTGAAACACCCACAGAGGTGGTTTAGTGCCAGTAAAGGCTGCACCAATAGTTTTTCCACCCTTTGCTAGAACTAGGTGAGAGGATGTTGGAATTAACAAATAATTTCTCAAATCCATGAAACTGACTTTTTCTCTTAGACCATTATTTCCCAAATCTGTTTCTAGATTCTATGGGCTATGATTGGGGTACACATGTAGAAAAACATTCTGTGACCAGTTTCCATTAGAGAAACATTGTGAAACAAAGTAAATGGATTTGTCACCCATAGGATCTCTCAGAGCCTTTCATATACTAGAATACATTGTACCTCTTCAAGAGGAGGTTAAGGGACTTCCCTGGTGGCACAGTGGTTAAGAATCCACCTGCCAATGCAGGGGACATGGGTTCGAGCCCTGGTCCGAGAAGATCCCACATGTCGCAGAGCAACTAAGCCCGTGAGCCACAACCACTGAGCCCCCGTGCCACACCTACTGAAGCCCATGCGCTCTAGGGCCTGTGCTTCGCAACAAAAGAAGCCACTGCAATGAGAAGCATGCACAATGCAATGAAGAGTAGCCCCCGCTCACCACTAGAGAAAGCTCACATGCAGCAACAAAGACCCAACACAGCCAAAAGTAAATAAATAAATTTGTAAAAGGAAAAAGAGGAGGTTAAGGAATGTGTTCCTCAAACATCTTTGACCTCTAAACCTTCTGTCTGGGGGCATCTTACAGGACTAGGGGTCTGCAGAACATGCCTTGGACAACCTGAGTTCTGCAGCTTCAGGGATGCCTCTGCCAGATGTTTATGATGTTTTCCAGGAGAAGGGGCTTCTTGTCAGAAGGGAAGCTCTGGCTCAGTCTCTCCCTGAACCAATCCCCTCCCTACCCAAGTCCCAGCATGGCATCTGGTACATCTCTGCCTAGATGGTATAGGGAAGAGGTAGGCAAACTTTCTCTGTAAAGAGCTAGACCGTTTTACAGCCATATGGTATCTGTTGTGACTGTTCTCCTGTCATAGCAGGAAAGCAGCCATAGACAATATGTAAACAAATGGGCACCACCGTGTTCTAATAAAACTTTATTTACAAAACCAGGTGGTGGGCCACATTTGGCCCATGGCCCATAATTTTCCAACCCTTCGTGTAAGCCAACTCAGACCAAGGAAAAGGGCCTCAGGGTATTAAGTATGAAGAAGCAAGTTGGAAAGGACAATGTCATGACAACCCTCCAGAGGGTAACCCACTCCCTGATGAGGAAGCTTCCCCCATAGCCCGCCATAGTTCAACTGATGGAGAAATGCCGTGTGCCCTCCCAGCTCTGAGGGCATAGCCAATACCCCAGAACCCAGTGCTGCCACCGTGGGATCATAGAAAGACTCTGTAACTCAAAAGCCCCAAGGGAAGCCACGTGAGCCCTGTGTGAAGTCCTTGGCATTCCTGGAGAAGTATATTTATGTAGGTGCACTGAAGGTCAGTGGCCTCGTTTGAACCGGGATGCTTAATTGGAGAGCAGCTGCTGCAGGCCTCAGGGCAGGAGAACGGGGCTGAATGTCTGTCCACATTCCATTGTGCCGTTTCTCTCCTGGGCAGGCCACTGGGGAATGCACAGGGAATCCTAGGACTGTCAGCAATTTGAACCCCAGAGCAGTGGGCCACTTGGGCTGAACTGGCTTCAGAGATACCAAAACAAGCCCCATTCTCTGTAATCTGGGTCCTCATCCTCCGGCCCAGGATAGAAGGAACCTCAAGGCTTGTCATTCAGAATCAAAGGCTTTGTCAGCAGAGTGTGGGGCTGGAGAGGGAGGTATATGGCCCAGTTTAGTAAGTTTGACTCAGAAATATAGCAGTGGCTGACTACTGAGGACCTACTATACATCAGGCATCTTATTTACAACAGCACAGATTCTTATCTGCAGGGTCCATGTTACCCCATCTTAGAGTAGAAAACTGTGTCTCAGAAAATGTATGTGAGTTGTCAAAGTTTACAGAGCTAGTGAGAGGGATGGTGCTGGGATCTGGGGATGGAGCTGGGATCTGGGCCCAGATCTGTGTGACCCCATTGGTTACCCCAATCTTCTCTCCTTCCCTGGCCCTTTTCATCTTCTAAACCTGACTGCTCCTAGGTCTATGGTCTTGAGTTGGGTTGGGGGTGCTCCCCACCTCTATCCATTCCTACTTATACCATCTAAGACATGCCTAGCCTTGGAAAGGCCAGTAGTGATGGTCTGATATATAGTATTGAGGTTTTCCCAAGATCTGAGATTTCCATGTTCAGACCTCATATGGACCATGGTAAGAAGTGGGTGGCAAACGAAGCTCCCGGAATCATCAGGGTGGCCTTTACCAAGTGGCAGCGTTGATAGTTCAACATATCTGGGTGTGCCTTATAATAATGGGAAACATTTCCTAGGTGTTTCCTGTACAATAATTTGCATACATTATCACATTTCATCTTCCCAACTATCCACTGAGTTAGGTACTATCATCATGCTCATTTTTACAGATGAGGAAACCAAAGCTCAAAATGGTTAAGTAACTGGCCCTGACCGAATATCTAACACAGCCTGCTTGAGGGTGGCTCCCACGCCGTCACTAATGTCATGCTCCAAACCCACTTTTCTTCTAGCTTGTAACTTCAGTACAGGCAATCCGGTTTTAGATCCTGCAGATAGTGGGACACAAAGGACCCAGCTCCCCCAGAAATCAGCCCCATGGTCCTTCCCCCTCGAACTGGACATCCATCACTTCTTTAGGGGATGCCCACCTAAGCCCACTCATCAATGGCTTATCCATGCTAAGGAACAGAAGTCATTATGACAGCACACCCTGGATTTTCCTGGAAAGTCCAGATACAAAATGTTCTGCTCCATTTTTACCATGAGTCCTAATTTATAACTCAGAAAATGCAAAAAAGTGACCATATTGGGGGAAGTAAGTAAGGTAACCTAAGAATTTGGGAGCGAGATCCACACGGAGGAGGCTCCCTGGGAGGTTCAGTTTGGAAGACGCAGAAATATTGAACTTCCTGGATCATCTCCAGAATGAAGAGATACTATGGTACAAGTTGTCTAAAATGAGATGCTGCTGAAAGGCCCATATGTGGGTCGACAAGGCCTTTTCATTAAATCTTCCACAGACTCCGGCCCAGAACTAGCAACACAGGAAGCTAACTGAATAAATCTTTTTTTTTCCCCTGATGGATGAAATTGAATCAAATTAGAATAAAATGCAAACATCATTGCTGTCTTGGCTCATGCGCCCTAGAAGCAGAGCCCCGAGATGGGGTCTTTATTGGGTGTGCTCTCAGCAGGAGGGGAGTGAGGGAAACACAAAGGGCAGGAGAAGAGCCAAGCAAGCTGTGGTCCCAGCTGGAGCCCAGCTTCAGCTTGATCCCGTGGAGCAAGGCCAGTCCCTCCTTGAGTCAAGGGGGTCAGCCTTTTGTACACCCACACCCTCAAACCAGAGTCCGTCAGTCTTTGGTAGACAGTCCCTGGTGTGATCTCCTGGACAGGGTGGTTCCCTTTCAGCTGAGGGCAATTCCCTAGAGAACAGCAGCTGTGATCCATGGGCAGCAAATACTTGCGGTGCTGGGGGGATGGGTTAGGGTTAGTATCTGCCTGGTGAAGGGGAGCTTGGCAGGGTACCGACAGCGTCCATCCTAACTGTCCAAATTATAAACCAAGTTTGCAGGCCAGGACCAATTGAAGCCAAGTGCTTCACAATTAACCACAGTCAGATAAAACTAAATCAAATCAGAGGCCTTTCCACATCCTCTTCAACAGGCTTACATTAAAGATTATTAGGGTAGGAAGTACCCCTAAGGCTAGGGAACACAGGGCAACAAGAGAACTTGTCCTTAAGGAGCTTATCATATATATAAGGAGTCAAGTGGTTAGATAAGAAAATGATCTATCAATAATCTATCCAAATAAAAACATAACTATCACTAGACAGTATTTTATTCCTGCCCACGGGCCTGAATACAAAAGAAAAAACAAAACCAAAAAAACTTCCTGAGCTGAAAGAAAGGGAAGAAGAAAGTGTTTGGGCCAAGTCTGGGAACTTTTCGTGGAGAATTCTCTGTAGGCCTGAGCTGGAGGAGATCTTCAAGACCATGCACTCTAGGATATAATTATTAGACGTGGACTTCTCCATCAGCCACAGCAGCACCACTAAACAACCATGGGATGCTTTTCCGTGGAGTCCAGAAGTGTACTGCTTCAAGAAAGCACAGCCAGACAACCAAAATGCCACAGAAAATGAAAACTACCAGCAACAACAGAGGAGATAGCATGGCAAGTCCCGTGATGAAGGGATCACCCAGGGGGTTAATAAGAGTGCCCAGAACTCTGGAACCAGTGAGATGGGAAAGGGAAAGCCACGCTTCCAGGACGGCAAGCAGTGCTTCAAGAGGGCAGAGGAGTAAGACGTGAAGATCAACTTCCTTCCCACAAATACATCAAAAATACATCTACACGTGGAACAACTCCTACAGAACACTGACTGAATGCTGGCAGAAGACCTCAGACTTCCCAAAAGGCAAGAAACTCCCCACGTACCTGGTTGTGTGGCTGACGGGGTCTTGGTGCTCCGACCTGGTGTCAGACCTGAGCCTCTGAGGTGAGAGAGCCAAGTCCAGGACATTGGACCACAAGAGACCTCCCGGCCCCACGTAATGGCAATTGGCAAGAGCTCCCCCAGAGAACTCCGTCTCAAGGCTAAGACCCAGCTCTACTCAATGGCCAGTAAGCACCAGTGCTGGACACCCCATGACAAATGACTAGCAAGACAGGAACACAAACCCACCTATTAGCAGAGACCCTGCCTAAATTCATATTAAGTTCACAGATACCCCAAAACACACCACGGGATGAGGCCCTGCCCACCAGAAAGACAAGATCCAGCTCCACCCACCAGAACACAAGCACCAGTCCCCTCCACCAGGAAACCTACACAAGCCACTGAACCAACCTCACTCAGTGGGGGCAGACACCAAAAACAATGGGAACTGCAAACCTGCAGCCTGCAAAAAAGAGACCCTAAACATAGTAAGTTAAGCAAAATGAGAAGACAGAAAAACACACAGCAGATGAAGGAGCAAGGTAAAAACCCACCAGACCAAACAAATAAAGAGGAACTAGGCAGCCTACCTGAAAAATAATTCAGAGTAATGACGGTAAAGATGATCCAAATCTTGGAACTAGAATGGAGAAAATACAAGAAACATTTAACAAGGACATAGACCACTAAAGAGCAAACATACAATGATGAACAACACAATAAATGAAATTAAAAGTTCTCTAGAACTAATCAGTAGCAGAATAACTGAGGCAGAAGAATGGATAAGTGACCTGGAAGATAAAATAGTGGAAATAACTACTGCAGAGCAGAATAAAGAAAAAAGAATGAAAAGAATTGCAGACAGTCTCAGAGATTTCTGGGACAATAATAAAGGCACAAACATTCAAGTTATAGGGGTCCCAGAAGGAAAAGATTTTTAAAAAGGGTCTGAAAAAATATTTGAAGAGATTATAGTTGAAAACTTCCCTAACATGGGAAAGGAAATAGTCACCCAACTCCAGGAAGTTCAGAGAGTCCCATACAGGATATATCAAAGGAGAAACACACCAAGACACATATTAACAAAACTATCAAAAATTAAGTACAAAGAAAAAATATTAAAAGCAGCAAGAGAAAAGCAACAAATAACATACAAGGGAATCCCCATAAGGTTAACAGCTGATCTTTCAGCATAAACTCTGCAAGCCAGAAGGGAGTGGCAGGACATATTTAAAGTGATGAAAGGGGAAAACCTACAACCAAGATTACTCTACCCAGCAAGGATCTCATTCAGATTTGATGGAGAAATTAAAACCTTTACAGAAAAGCAAAAGCTAAGGGAATTCAGTACCACCAAACCAGCTTTACAGGAACTTCTCTAGGCAGTAAAAACATGAGAAGGAAAAGACCTACAATAACAAACCTAAAACAATTAAGAAAATGGAAATAGGAACATACATATCGATAATTACCTTAAATGTAAATGGATTAAATGCTTCAATCAAAAGAAATAGACTGGCTAAATGAACACAAAAACAAGACCCGTATATATGCTGTCTACAAAACACCCACTACTGACCTAGGGACAAATACAGACTGAAAATGAGGGGATGGAAAAAGATATTCCATGTAAATGAAATTCAGAAGAAAGCTGGAGTAACAATTCTCATAATAGACAAAATAGACATTAAAATAAAGACTATACAAGAGACAAAGAAGGACACTAAATAATGATCAAGGGATCAATCCAAGAAGAAGATATCACAATTGTACATATTTATGCACCTAACATTGGAGCACCTCAATACATAAGGCAAATGCTAATAGCCATAAAAGGGGAAATAGACAATAACACAATCATAGTAGGGAACTTTAACACCCCACTTCACCAATGGACAGATCATCCAAAATGAAAATAAATAAGGAAACACAACCTTTAAATGACACATTACACAAGATGGACTTAATTGATATTTATAGGACATTCCATCCAAAAGCAACAGAATACACTTCCTTCTCAAGTGCTCATGAACATTTTCCAGGATAGACCATCTCTTGGGTCACAAATCAAGCCTTGGTAAATTTAAGAAAATTGAAATAGCATCAAGCATCTTTTCCAACCACAACTCTATGACTCTAGATATCAATTACAGGAAAAAAAAACTGTAACAAATACATGGGGGCTAAACAATACGCATTTAATAACCAAGAGATCAAAGAAAAAATCAAAGAGGAAATCAAAAAATACCTAGAAACAAATGACAATGAAAACACAATGGCCCAAAATCTATGGGATGCAGCAAAACAGTTCTAAGAGGGAAGTTTATAACAATACAATCCTACGTCAAGAAACAAGAAAAATCTCAAATAAACAACCTAAACTTATACCTAAAGCAATCAGAGAAAGAAGAACAAAAAATACTCAAAGTTAGCAGAAGGAAAGAAATCATAAATATCAGATCAGAAATAAATGAAAAAGAAATGAAGGAAATGATAGCAAAGATCAATAAAACTAAAAGCTGGTTCTTTGAGAAGATAAATAAAATTGATAAACCATTAGCCAGACTCGTCAGGAAAAAAGGCAGAAGACTCAAATCAACTGAATTATAAATGAAAAAGGAGACATAACAACTGACACTGCAGAAATACAAAGGATCATGAGAGATTACTACAAGCAACTATATGCCAATAAATTGGACAACACGGAAGAAATGGACAAATTCTTAGAAAAGCACAACCTTCAGAGACTGAACCGGGAAGAAATAGAAAATAAAAACAGACCACTCACAAGCACTGAAATTGAAAATGTGATTAAAAATCTTCCAACAAACAAAAGCTCAGGACCAGATGGCTTCATAGCTGAATTCTAGCAAACACTTAGAGAAGAGCTAACACCTATCCTGCTCAAACTCTTCCAAAATATAACAAAGGGAGGAACATCCCCAAACTCATTCTATGAGGCCACCATCACCCTGATACCAAAACCAGACAAAGATGTCACAAAAATGAAAACTACAGGCCAATATCACTGATGAACATAGATGCAAAAATCCTCAACAAAATACGAGCAAACAGAATCCAACAGCATATTAAAAGGACCATATACTATGATCAAGTGGGGTTTATCCCAGGAATGCAAGGATTCTTCAGTATACACAAATCAATCAATGTGATTCACCATATTAACAAACTGAACGAGAAAAACCATATGATCATCTCAATAGATGCAGAAAAAGCTTTTGACAAAATTCAACACACATTTATGATAATAACTCTCCAGAAGCAGGCATAGAGGGAACGTACCTCAACATAATAAAGGCCATATATGACAAACCCACAGCCAACATCATTCTCAATGGTGAAAAACTGAAACCATTTCCTCTAAGATCAGGAACAAGACAAGGTTGCCCACTCTCACCACTATTACTCAACAGAGTTTTGGAAGTTTAGCCACAGCAAACAGAGACTAAAAAGAAACAAAAGGAATCGAAATCAGAAAAGAAGAAGTGAAACTGTCACAGTTTGCAGATGACATGATACTATACATAGAGAATCCTAAAGATGCTACCAGAAAACTACTAGAGCTAATCAATGAATTTGGTAAAGTAGCAGGATACAAAATTAATGCACAGAAATCTTTGGCATTCCTATACACTAATGATAAAAAATCTGAAAGAGAAATTAAGGAAACACTCCCATTTACCACTGCAACATAAAGAATAAAATACCTAGGGATAAACCTACCTAAGGAGACAAAAGACCTATATGCAGAAAACTATAAGACACTGATGAAAGAAATTAAAGAGGATACAGACAGATGGAGAGATATACCATGTTCTTGGATTGGAAGAATCAACGTGAAAATGACCATACTACCCAAAGCAATCTACAGATTCAATGCAATCCCTATCAAACTACCAATGGCTTTTTTCACAGAACTAGAGCAAAAAAATTTCACAATTTGTATGGAGACACAAAAGACCCTGAATAGCCAAATCAATCTTGAGAAAGAAAAATGGAGCTGGAGGAATCAGGTGCCTGGACTTCAGACTATACTACAAAGCTACAGTAATCAAGAGAGTATGGTACTGGCACAAAACAGAAATATCAATCAATGGAACAGGATAGAAAGCCCAGAGATAAATCCACACACATATGGTCACCTTGTCTTTGATAAAAGAGGCCAGAATATACAATGCAGAGAAGACAGCCTCTTCAATAATGGTGCTGGGAAAACTGGACAGCTACATATAAAAGAATGAAATTAGAACACTTCCTAACACCATACACAAATATAAGCTCAAAATGGATTAAAGACCTAAATGTAAGGCCAGACACTTTAAAACTCTTAGAGGAAAACATAGGGAGAACACTCTGATGTAAATCACAGCAAGATCCTTTTTGATCCACCTCCTAGAGAAATGGAAATAAAACAAAAATAAACAAATGGGACCTAATGAAACTTAAAAGTTTTGCACAGCAAAGGAAACCATAAACAAGACGAAAAGACAACCCTCAGAATAGGAGAAAATATTTGCAACTCAAGTAACTGACAAAGGATTAATCTCCAAAGTATATAAGCAGCTCATGTAGCTCAATATCAAAAAAACAAAAACCCAATCCAAAAATGGTTGGAAGACCTAAATAGACATTTCTCCAAAGAAGATATGCAGATTGTCAACAAACACATGAAAGAATGCTCAGCATCACTAATCATTAGAGAAATGCAAATCAAAACCACAATGAGGTATCACCTCACACCAGTCAGAATGGCCATCATCAAAAAATCTACAAACAACAACTGCTGGAGAGGGTGTGGAGAAAAGGGAACCCTCTTGCACTGTTGGTGGGAATGTAAATTGATACAGCCACCATGGAGAACAATATGGAGGCCCATTAAAAAACTAAAACAGAACTACCATACAACCCAGCAATTCCACTACTCTGCATATACCCTGAGAAAACCATAATTCAAAAAGAGTCAAGGACATGGAAGCAACCTAAGTGTCCATTGACAGATGAATGGATAAAGAAGATGTGGCACATATATACAATGGAATATTACCCAGCCATAAAAGGAAAGGAAACTGAGTTATTTGTAGTGAGGTGGATGGACCTAGAGTCTGTCATACAGAGTGAAGTAAGTCAGAAAGAAAAAAACAAAAAAACAAATATCGTATGCTAACACATATATATGGAATCTAAAGAAAATGGCTCTGATGAACCTAGGGGCAGGACAGGTATAAAGACACAGACGTGGAGAATGGTCTTGAGGACACGGGGAGGGGAAAGGGTAAGATGGGATGAAGTGAGAGAGTGGCACTGACATATATACACTACCAAACATAAAATAGATAGCTAGTGGCAAGCAGCCGCATAGCACAGGGAGATCAGCTCGGTGCTTTGTGACCACCTAGAGGGGTGGGATAGGGAGGGTGGGAGGGAGACACGAGAGGGAGGGGATATGGGGATATATGTATACATATAGCTGATTCACTTTGTTATACAGCAGAAACTAACACACCATTGTAAAGCGATTATACTCTAATAAAGATGTTAGGTAGAAAAAACGGAGGACCCATACTAGAGCCCAAGGCCCTGTCTCCCCATCCTGGTGTTTCCCTGGCCCTGGGTGGAGGCACTGGGTTCTTTTCAGTGTGTACCATGTGTTGGGAGCCCTAGGTCTCCCTGGGATGATTTACTTTCCTGCTGCACTGGAATTCTTCCTTCACAGAAACCCAGGATCCTGACCTGTCCCAGGGCAGTTCTCAGAAACCACCAAGGTCCCTTCCTGAGGGATGACAGGACCACCTTGAGTGAGGGTTGTGGTCCCACAAAGGAAGGGGTCCCTCCTTTCTGAGGGGATAGGAATATGGAATAGGAAAGAAAAGACGACTCCATCTGGCCCTATAATGTGGGGTTGAAATCAGCTTAGGCGGTGAGAGGATGCACCCATCCCCCGTGCGGTGAGTGTGGACTACTAATGGCTCAGGCCAAACCTCTCTGTAGAGAACTGCCCTCAGCTCAGTCCAGGAGGCTACAGCCCCACCCGCCTGGGGATGGTGCGCCACTGTCCTGTGGATGGAGTCTAAGAGGAATTAATTCACTCAATTATGTTAACTTTGCAACCTCACGTTTATTAAATCCACGGTTCTAAAACTTGAGAGCACAGAAGAATCACCAGGGGGCAGGTGATTTTACAAATCAACTCTCAGGCCTCTTTACAAGGAGACAGGGGCTGTAGTGAGAGCAAGCAGTCCAGCCCTGCACAAGAAGCCCTCCACAACAGAACTGCTAAAGTCCCAGCTCCTAACCCCTAGCCTTCTACATCATTCCATGTACGTACGGTCCCCACCTTCTGATGGCATCCCGCCCCACTCTCTCTTCCGCTGTCTGTGTTCCAGCCACAGGAATGGAAATGAACCGTACTTCTTCCCACCTCAGAGTCTTCACAGAAACTGCAGGAAAAACTCGGACCCCACTCGCAACCCAGTTAATTCCCACTTCATAACTCATTTCAAAAGTCCCGTCCTCGGAGCTTCCCTAATACCCCTTGCCCGTACCAGACTTGACCCACCACGAAAAACTACACTGTGTGATGATCGCCTACTGCCCACCTTCCCCGCTGGGCTGTAAGGTGTCAATATGGTCTGTTTTTGTTCACTGTCTTAGCCCGGTGCCCGGCACAAGGCAGGAACCCGATAACAATTGTCTGGCCAGTGGCCTTGCCATTTCGCTACTGTTCTTGCACGGCTGGAGCGTTCCTCCTTCAAATGTCTGCTGTGTGTCAGGCCCAGACCAGGTTCTGAGCACAGCAGGACAAATCGGTCATCTGGTACACACCATCCAGCTCACATGGGAGTGTTTGTCTTGTGGGCACCAAGATCTGTGGACACGACCTCGGTGGAATTTCAAAGATTGAAACATGTTAACATTTGAGCCTCACCCAAGGGACAGGCAAGAACTTTCATTCTAAAGCAAGGTCATGTATCCAGCCCACCATGATATTCCACACTCTCCCTGGTCATGACACAGGTGGTTTGAGCTGAGCTGTGGTTATGTTGGGAGGATGGTGAGTGTGGGAGAAGCAGCCAGTTTGATGAAATGCTCTCTCTCTCTCTCTCTCTCTCTCTCTCTCTCTCTCGGTCAGGTTTGGACAAGGGCTTGCTTGACACCTGTGGCCCATCCAACACCCAGTGCTGAGAATATTTTCCAAGCTTCTTGCTTCACAACAGCTCGTTCACATTTTAAGCTGCCCTAGATCTCCACAACCCACAAGGTATATGTGGTATCCCATGGTGCAACCTAGCCAAGTCATCCTACTATTGGGAGGTGTCTACAACACTGTCCTTCTTCATGTCACCCGTGGCTTTGGGCCACCTGGTTTAAACAACCTCGGTTCTCTGAGAACCAGAAATGAAGCATCACAGTTAAGTCTGAAATGGAGAAACAGAGGAAGTAGCGCCTCGGTGAGGATGGGCGGCTGAGAAGGGGAGACTTGGCAGGGCCAGGGAAACTGGTGGATATAGGTGTGTGAGCACCTCCCACCCTCCAGGATCAGTCCCTGGGAAAAGCTGGCTGCTGAGGCCGCCGGGAGATAGATCCGCAGCAGCTGAGGAACGTGAGAGTGTGGGGAGTCGGGCATCAGACCAGGCTCAGTGCCTCGGCCAAGGCTGGCCTTCTGGGAAGGCAGAAGAGGCGGGATAGGGGTGCCATGGGGCCCCCTCTTACCAAACAACGGTCTCTGCGGCCTGCCTCAGAGCCCCAAACTGCCCTGACGTGCCCCTCTGGGCTAGGGCTCCCTGGGTCCTCATTCAGACATCAGACATAATGACCGTGGGAAGCCATTATTTATTCTGGTGAAACAGTGATGCCTCGCCCTGACTGCACAGCAGAAACACCTAAGGAGTTTCTTAAAATCCAGAACCCAGACCACACCAGGCCAATTATATCAGCACCTCCGGACAGGCACTCAGGCATGAAGGTTTTAACTCCCTAGGTGTTTTCAATGCGGGCTCAGGTGAGAACCTCTCCACCCACAGCTTGGTGGGGATTAGCTTCTCGGGTAAGCCCAGTCTGAGAGCACGGGGACAGCACACAGGTGTGGAGGAACGGCCGGGTGCCATAGTGATGTAGTTGAGCTTCATCTTCACACCACACACAGGAGGGGGCATTATCACCCTCAGGTCCGCAATGAGAGGTCCAGAGCGGGAGAAGTGAAGCAGCAGGGCACACGCCAACACAGTGGGACCCCAGAGCCTTCATTCTTCTCAGGAGTCCTGCCACCGGGAAGGGCTGACAGGGGAACAGCAAGTAATTGGGGACACCTGGGGACTGTAGCGGTCCTGCTCTCAGGGTGTGGGCAGTACAGGTCGCTGCCAGTGGGATCTGGTCAGCCTGGGCATGGCACTTTTATGACCTAATGAACCAGAGAGCAGCAGTGAGTTTCCTGCCTCGGGAAAGTCATGACTTGTCTGGAACCTTCTCTCTGGGGTGCCCTGTGCATTTGTCTTGGGCAACCCCTACGATCAAGATGAGCTTTTACAGGCAGAGTAGGTGACCTCCTAAACTTTGTACAAATGCACGAGGCATGAGAAAGACAGCTAAATGCCTCCCGCATCTGCCTTCCCCACCATCTGAAACCCCACCGGGACTTCCAGGTTAAACCCCTGGCTCCCAAGCTTCGCTGCACCTGGGGAGCTTTTAAAACTTCCAGTCCTCAGGTCACACAGCTTATCAATTAAATCAGAACGTCTGGAGGTAGGAGTCAGGCATCAGTAGTTTTTAAAGGTCCCCAGGTAATTCCATCATGTGTCAAAGCTGGAGACCCACTGGGTCAGGAGTTGCACTCTGCGAGCCGCTCATACAGTGCAGAGGGCAGGGGACCCATCCCTGCCTCCCGACCCCTCCGGCCTCCTCCCGGGGCCCCAGTGTGATCCAGCTGGTCAGTTCTTTTCCCTCTTGCCCAGGAAGGCTGCTCACAACAGTTTTCTCCCTCATCACTGAGCCGAGACCAGCTCTGAAAAAATGCTCACTGGGCTGACATATATGTCTCTTTTTCCCCTCTTTTCTGGAACATGGTTTTCAAACTTGAACAAACACCAGAATCCCCTGGAGGGCTTGTTAAACCCAGATCCCTGTCCCCTACCTGCTAGAGTTTCTTTTTTTAATTTTTATTGGAGTACAGCTGCTTTGCAATGTTGTGTTAGTTTCTGCTGTACAGCAAAGTGAATCAGTTATACAGATACATATATCCTCTCCTTTTTAGATTTCCTTCCCATTTAGGTCACCACAGATCACTGAATAGAGTTCCCTGTGCTGAACAGTAGGTTCTCATTAGTTATTGATTTTAAACAGTTTCTGATTCAATGTGTCTTGGACTGGGGCCTGAGAATTTGCATTTCTAGAAATTCCCAGAGGATGCTGATGCTACTGGTCATTGAGGGACCACACATGGAGGACCACTGGTCAGAGGAAAGGAAGGGAGATGGGTTCTCAGAAAAGTTCACAGAACAGTAGTTGGTGGGGGCTTGACACAGGAGACCCCCAGGGGTGTCAGAGAAATGCAAAGTGATTGTCGATGAAAAGAAACCTTATCTCTCCAGCTCCTTCAAAACCCATGAGAAGGAGAGACTGAAAGAGATGCGCTGAGTGATGGATGGCCGGTCAGGGCAGGTCTGATTTGGCCATGGTTCACTCACAGCTCCCCATGGCATGACAGAGGGAGGGGTCCCTGTGGGATGTGAAGGTCTGAATTTTAGACCCCCTTTGTCCAGAGGAAAACATCAGTGTAACTCTGGTCTTCCAGGGAGAGGATGTGAGTGAAGCAAGCCGTTCTTTAATTTCTCCTCTAAAGGCAGAGTCTCCCTTGTACCATCAGCTTCTTTTTCTATCACTCAGAGAGGCTCAATGAGATAGTGCTCAGAAAAATTACATTCGCAGCCATTTCAGAGCGTGCCTGGCCCCTGAAGCATGCATATAATTGCTACTTCATAAAAGGTTGATAAATGAGATGCAAAATATACAGCTACTTCCTCTGAACATGGTGAGGGGCCTTAATCCAGGGGTCATTTTACATAATGCAAACCACAACTAATGAGTCTGATTAAAGGATTCATTAACGGTAGAGAATGTTTAGAAACTAAAGACAAGCATCTCGTCCTAGGAGCATTGAGCAAAGTCACATCAACTCAAAGCCTGACGGGCCAAGGTTTCAGGGGAACTGGCTTCTGAGCTCTGCCTAGTCACCTGTGACCTTCCTGGATGACCTTGGGCAACTCCCAGACCCTTTTCCTGCCTCACTTTTCCCAGCAGGGGAGCCGAGGGTATCATACTTGCCCCTTGGTTCTCAGACACTGGTTCTGGGCCTAGAGTTTGCTATAAAACTGGTCCCTTGGGTTGGAGCCATTAGAGAGCCTGCTGCCCAGTTGGCTGCTCAGGACCTAGGTAGTGGCAACAGGTGACTCTCCATCCAGATGTCCGGTTTCTGAACACAGTGGAGAGAGTAGCAGTGGGAAAACAGAAGAGCTTCCATCTCAGATGACCATTGCAAACTTCCATAATGATGAAGAATGATGTAAGGGCATGTGTATATTCGAACCTAGGTGGGGGTGTGCAAGTGTGTATATGAGTGTGTGTTTCATGAGTGTTGATGGTGAGTGTGCGTGAGTTTGTGAGAGTATGGATGTGAGTGGGTGAATGTGTGTGAGTGTCTGTGTATACATGTATTATTAGGGATGTGAGTGTGTATATGAGCGTGAGTGTGTTCAGGTGTGTGTGTACAAGTGTGTGAGTGTGGGCAGGTAAAGAACGTTTATGTGTGTGCACACATGAGAGAGCGTGTGTGTGCACATGAGAGTGTGTGTGTGTGCGTGTGAGCATACATGTGGATGTGTGTGCTGGGGCATGTGTATGGGTACCAGTTTTCAGGTGTCCTGCCTTTTACCCTCTCATAACGCTCTTGCCCCCTGCTGGTCTTTGCATTGTCTCCTTGTTCTCACAGTAATCCCAAGAGGCAGTTCAATAACGCAGCCTAAAAGACATGGAAGCAACCTAAATGTCCATCAACAGATGAATGGATAAAGAAGATGTGGCACATATATACCATGGAATATTACTCAGCCATAAAAAAGAATGAAATAATGCCATTTGCAGCAACATGGATGGACCCGGAGATTATCATACTAAGTGAAGTAAGACAGAGAAAGACAAATATCATATGATATCACTTATATGTGGAATCTGAAATATGATACACATGAACTTATCTACAAAACAGAAACAGACTCACAGACATAGAGAACAAATTTATGTTACCAAAGGGGAAAGGGGGTGGGGGAGGGATGGAGTGAGAGTTTGGGATTAGCAGACGCAAACTAGTATATATAGGATGGATAAACAACAAGGTCCTACTGCATAGCACAGGGAACTATACTCGATATCCTGTGATAAACGATAATGGAAAAGAATATGAAAAAGAATGTATGTATATGTATAACTGAATCACTTTGCCGTACAGTAGAAATTAACACAACATTGTAAATCAACTATACTTCAATCAAATAAACTAAAAAAAAGAAAAATGCAGGCTGAGGTGTGTGTGCAGCAATTTGTGACAGCCTTTCAAAGCAAATTGTTTTAGGCAGAAGACTATAGCATTTTAATGGCAGTACCACGCCTAATCCGTTCATATGTTGTTGAAAAAGGAGCAGGTTCTGTGGAGGCCAAGGCAAGCTGTGGCCCAGAACTGAAGACCCTGTCAGCTGGGAGAAGACAGAGAAGAGTTTCATACTTAGAAAAGGGCCAATTATTTCCAGGCCACAAACAGCTACATTATTAATGCTTAACCAATAAAAGCTTTCATTTAAAAAAATGCCCAAGTATTTTATGAAGACCTGAATATACTTGACCTGTGTCCATTCAAGATTTAACTATGAGATGTAAACAGATGCTTTCAGCGGGGTGAACTGAGGACACATGACCGAAGGCATCCAACATCCTCCTTACATCAGAACAAGTGTTTGCAGACACTAGCAGTCCTCCCCACCTCCAGGGTTTCAATAAGCCCTTATCAAAGGAGAAATCAACATCTGGGCCTGAGACTGGACCAGTCATATAGGAATGTTTCAGGAAAATGAGGAAAGATGTCCATGGGCTCAGAGGACGAAGGGAAACCCCCTCAGTTCCAGCTTCCAACATGGTGGCTGGATGTAGCAGATGCACAAAAAGCTTTTATAAATGAAGTGAACACGTGAATAGATGAATCAGTCAATCAATCAATCAATCAAATAATGCTAAGGAAGAAAGACAATGAGCCCCTTCCTGGTTTACAGAACAATCTTTTCTTAAAGTGAGTCTTGCCAAATGATGTGTTTTATCCTTAAGCCTGCATGGTCCCCAGAAACAATAGGTTTTCCGGAAGAAATTCTAGTAACAAAATAATGATTTTCAAATACCAATGTCTTTGCCAGCCAAAGGGACCAAATGCCATAAGTCTGATGTGAAGAGTAAAGCACAGTAAGAACCACTTATTGTTACCGTGACTGCTCCTTGTAAAGGTATCTAAGAGATTTTGAAACAATTCAACTACTTTTTATTGAGCAACAAATGTGCTGAAGGCTCCGTGGCCACCGTACCTACCAGAAAGACCAGACCCATTCCTTACTGTAGAGCTCCAGCTCCATGGGCCCTTACTCAGAACATACTAACTCTTACTTAACACACAATCTGGGAGATCTGTACTCCAAAGCACAGACTCATCGCTTTAAGGTAGAAGGTCGATTGCTAGAGACAGGCAGAGTGATACTGACAAGAAATGGTTTCATACATAAAAAGGAAGGAGGAATAAGTCCATATACTACTATGGAGAAATCTCTAGCATATGTTAAGTGCAAAAGGCAAGGTAGAGAAAATGTAGAGTATGCTACCAATTAGCTACAAAAGGAGGATTTATAAATGTGTGAAACATAGTTGTTTACATTAAAAGTAAATGAGAGCTAGCTTTCTTTAAATATACCTTGTGTTACAGATTTAATTTTGGAACCATGTAAGTATTTTATCTAAGTATAAAATAAAATTGAATTTTAGAAGAGTAATCCCTTAAAATCAAAAGCAAAATGAAATAAGTGAATCTAACTCTACTCAGTTGGTAGCATAACCACACAGAGAGGGATTATTCCATGCGATTTTAAAACACAGCAATTTGACTTTGCATCCATCCCTAGTGGAATATATCTTAAGGACAAAAAAAAAAAAAAAACTGCAAAAAATTCCTAAGCTCACATTTAATGTTTAAATCATAATGTTCAAGGTGGTATTTGTATTGTTATCCTCAGACTATTGTGTATATGTCGTGCAACCGAGCCCATGAGTAATTATCTGCTGACATTGAGAAATATTTGCAATATGATAGAAAAATAACCATGTAGACGTAAGAGCAACAGGTTAAGTAAAATTCTATAGTCCTAAACCTGAATTGGTAGCAGCAGTATTGACTCCCAGTATATTTTATCTTAAATACACATACATACATATACTTTTTTTTTCCTTTCTCTGTCGGCTAAAAAGCCCCAGAAATAGGGACTAAACTAGCAACATGGAGCACCCCTCATGCCCATTTCCCAGTAAATGAAACTAAGAATCCTTGGAGAAATGTTTGATTAAAGGTCTGGGGCAAGGATTTCATAAGATGAGTCTAGGACGTCTTGCAGGGAAACTATCAAAGTCCTGTAGGGTCAGGTCAAAAGGATTCAGGAGTACACTCAAAAAGGCTCCCGCTGGCCAAAGGGAGGCAATTTGAACTTCAGTAATGATGATAACTAGAATAGATTCAAAGACGTCAGATAGGTTTCAATCCATGAGTTCATAGTCATCCCCGGAAGACACAAATGAACAACTAATTATCTTAAAAACTGGTGAGGAGGAGGGGAAACAATCAAGCATGAACTTGCATTTCCTAAACGAACTATCCTTCAGGGTAACTGCAGAGTTGACGAAGCGAAGCATCCATTTATAGACGTCTCCAGCTAATAAACCAAGACGGCATCACAGAATTGGGGTGTCGACATTTCGCCACTGCCGATGAGTTGACGGTGTCGGGGCGGTGAGCATCGCTGTCACAAAGAGAGACAGACAGGCGCTGTGTGCCTCCTGATGGAAATACACAGCACTACCTGTGAAGCGGTCATAAAAGCTGAGCCTGAATATATCAAGCCTCTAGATTTAACTACCAATTTACAAGAAATCCAGGCAACAGAGGAACCATGAAACTGTACCACTCGAGTACAATCAGCAGAACCCACAGTGTGATAAACTTTCCAGGACGAATGACCCAGACCAGCCTTCTCTAACAAATAAATCGCAAGGGAAAAAATATCAAGAAAACTGTAAATTAAAAGAGACTTAGGAGTTATATCGGACCATCGCAATGTACGTACCTTATTTATATCACGATTCAAATACACTATTAAAAATATGTATGAAGCATTCAGGGAAATCTGAGCACAGATTGGTTATTTGATGTTAAGAAATTATTCCTGATTTTTTTGATGGATAATGGTATTGTGTCTATGATTGTTTGAAGAGTCCTTATCTTATAGAGATATAACCTGAAATATTTAGCAATGAAATGATACGATAGTTGGAATTCACTCTAAAATAACCTGGAGTGGGGTGGGAAAGACGTAGAGAGTATAAAGGAAAAAAGACTAGCTATGAATTGATACCTATTGAAGCTAGATGATGGATAAATGGGAGCTCATTATATACTATGTATTCTACTTTTGCATATGTTTGAAATTTTCCATAATGAAAAATACAAGAAAAAAAGCAACTGACAGCCTTATAGTGAAGAGAAACAAAAAGATAAATAAAACAACAGAAAAGCAACAAGCAGCAGGCAGTGTCTAAGAAGACAAAGGCATGGAATAGATTGTAAAGAGCCCTCTCAATAAAAGAAGGAACCAGAAAGGCCACAGAAGTTCCACCTATCTGAAAAATTTCATTTGGGGAAGACTTTACCCCTGAACAACTGCCATAAATGGAGCTTTACCAAATTTTTATTTATTATAAAAATGCCATATATATGTATGTATATATATACACACATACATGTATATATACATCACTCCCTAGGTCTTGAGTGACTTCTCCACACATTCTCTAATTTTATGTTCCCAACATCTCTACGAAGACATCATTGTTCCTCTTATTTCACAGATGAGAATGCTGAGTTTCAGAGCTGTTAAATGACATCCAAGGCCACACAGCTGGTCAGGGCTGGAACTGGGATCACAGACCGGGGCTCACCTCCCCTGCAGAGAGGTTGGGTGTCCCCCTCTCCACGCTGGCTCCTCTCTGGGAAGGACACCAGAGGCCTTTGATGGACCCAGCAGGTCTCTCCCTTGGAGAGTTGACACCCTGTTCTCCAAAACGGCACATCCTGCCTGAAGCAAGCAAACCTCCCACAGTCTGTTGACTCTCCCATTCCCAGGACACCCCCTTTTACATTCAGCGTGCCATCGCCATGCA
Source organism: Phocoena phocoena (assembly GCF_963924675.1). Lineage (NCBI taxonomy): Eukaryota > Metazoa > Chordata > Mammalia > Artiodactyla > Phocoenidae > Phocoena > Phocoena phocoena. The sequence continues at coordinate 22,376,583 of NC_089222.1, read as the reverse complement.
ATTTCGTCCAATCTCACTATTAATGTTGAAGGATGTTTTCATTAGTGTTTGAGGCTTCCTGTGCTCGTTAGGTAGAATACTTACTTGCAGGTGGCAGCTGTCAGCTCCTGAGGAGGCTGTCGCAGCTCAACACACTTAACGCAGTGCCGTGGGCTCTCGTTTCTGTGGTGGCGGGTGTGAGATGTCACGTGCTCTAAGTTAGAATCCCTCCTCTGGCCTTCACTCCATGGAAAGAAAGGCTTCCCTTAGGTTAGTGGACATTGGAGCTGAAGAATTTGCAGCAAAGGCAGCCAAACTGACTCAGCTCCTTGATGCAGAGTGAAAAGCAAGGCCATCTGCTGAGAAGGTTGGTGATTCTGTGTCACCCTCCCTGCCCAGTGATGTGACACAGAGGTACCATCAGGGCAGGAGTTAGGAGGTTTGTGTGGCACTCACAGTCAGTCCCTTCATCCTGCAGACTTCACAGTCCCCATCTCAAAGACGAGGGTGATAATCCCCTCCAAACCTAAGGCTGTGGGAGCAGAGAAACCCATCTGAGCGTGTGTCCTGGGATCTCTGATGTCACCGCAAAACCGTGATCTCTCGGGTCAGCCCGCTCTCGAACCCAGGACCCTGGTAACAACAACCAGCATTCAGCAAGTGCCAGCTGCATGCTGGGCATGGGCTTCATGGAAGGGAAGTAAATTGTCCAGTCACCCAACGAGTGGGTGGCAGAGCTACAGATAGACCCCAGTGTGGCGGTGCTAATGCCATGCCCTTAACCTCTTGCGACCCTGCCTTTGTACCTTTGAAGCCTAGAACAGAGGTAGCACATGCTAAATACCCAATCAACATTTTAAGAAAATAAACGAATGAATAAATGAAAGAATGAATAATTAGTACCCCCCAGCCCCAGAGAGAATGATGTCCATGCTGGTGGGGAAGTGATCGTTCAGCCCTGTGCACTGAAGTTGTGTCTTGTGTACTGTTGTGTTAGCGATGCCCAGGGTTTTGTAAATAGCATTTTTCTGCTTATAATGATAATAATACATGCTTGCAGTAGAAAATTAGGGAAGCACAGACAAGTGTAGAGAAGGAAATAAAACTCATCCATAATCCACCCCTGGAAAGGTAGGTGCTGCTGACATTTGGGCATAATTCACCCCAGGAAAAGAGAAAATCTTAAATAGTGCAAGGCCTTAGGTAGCCCTTGCTGTCTCCACATGTGTCCTAATACACCCAAGTCAAGGGGTTCGGCAGAATTCCAATGCCCACCCCACCGACAACAATGATAATTATAAGCATTTCTATAGCACTTAACATGTTGCAGATATTATGGTAAACACTTCACATATTAACTCATTTAACAGCAGAAGAAAGAGCCATTTTATAGGGTAAATTTCAAGATTTTACAGTATCATAAAATTCAGCCAATAATCTTAAACTCTCCTCTCTTTCCTTCCGCTGCCACTCAAAAGGAAAAAAAAATCTTTTTTGGGTAACACATGAGCAATGACTCTTAAGCACCTGCTTTTACCAAAAGAGCACTAGGCAATGCTCCTTGTAAAAAGGGTCCCTTCCCCCCATAGGCTCTTACTGGGTCATAAAGGAAATGGCATGGGCCCAATGAGCAGTAATGATCACTTTAGACCAGAAGCATCAGCAGTATCTGGGAACTTGTTAGAAATGCAAATTCTTCAGCCCCGTGTCAGACCTACTGAATCAGAATCGTTGGGTTGGGGCCCAGCAGGCTATGGTTCAACACGCCCTCCGGGAGATGTGACACGCACCAAGTTTGGGAACCTCTGCGCTAAGATATCCTAGTCCTGGCATTAAAGGGTTGATGCCAAGCGCACCTGATGTCCGACTTGAGCGGAAAAAGCCACTGTGGGCTAGAGAAGTCAGGGAAGCCTTTCTGGAGGAGGTGATCTTTACCTAGAGCTCAAAAATGTTCCCTTTGGAAGGAGAAGAAACGGGGGATGAGGGAACGCTAGCTGAGCTTTTGCACTCAGACAAGAGATGGACACCTGGCCTTGCTGTATCTGAGGCAGCACAGACAGACATAAGGAAATTGCTCACTCCCTCACCTTCAGATTTCAGCCCTATCGTCACCAGTTAATAGCTGTCAATGGTGATTACTGTGAAGAGGCAGGGAAATGCCAACTGGGCAAAAGGGAGTGAGGGGTGTGGGCAGTGGGGAGTCCGGAGGTGGTGGGGAGGTGATGCCTGGAGCCCACAAGTGGGCCCTCATTGATCGTCCTGTCCCTGGGGTCATGCCCCATGTCCTCTGTTACCACCAGCCTCCAGGACCCCCAAAGATGACACCCAAGGACCAGAGCACGAGTCAGTATACCCATCACTCCAGCGTATCACGGAGGACCTGTCATATGAACAGCCTTGGACTGGGGTGGGCGGTGGTCACAAAACAGGCCCACGCTGGTCTTGCTGGTCCTGGGACTGGTTTCCCCCAGGTCCATTACTTCCCCGACTCTGCTTTGCAGGACAGAGGGGTCGACCCCTTGAGGCTGTTATTTCCCAAGCTCCAAGATCAGCCCGCTTTCACCTGGCTCAGCCAATGAGGAAGAGGGGGAAGAGAGAAGCCGGCGTGTTTATCCCCTGCTCTCTCTGCTTCGGGGGCACGGCCAGCCATAGTCTCTGTGGTTCCAGCACCCATGCAGCCCTATCACGCGCTGGCAAGCCTCTTCCCTTTGTCCCCATCCCTACCTCACCAGCACCTGCAGCTGCCACTGTTGCCAGTGGTGTAACCGTATCCAATTTGCTCCACCGAACTGTGTGCTGTGACCTCGCTTTCCCCGTCAGACTGTCTGACCTACTGTGCACCCACCCTGGTCACTTCTGCCAGCCCATCCTTCGATGTGCAGAGCCCTCCTGAGGCTCTCAGTTCTCACAAAGGCCCAGGCTCCTTGGCAGGTCCCAGACCCCCAGACTCCCTCCAACTTCGTCTCCTGCCCTCCTCTGGCCAAAGAGAAAACCTTGCCAGTCTTAACTGTATCTTGTGCCCCAGGCCTTGTCCTTCCGGGTGCCTTATCCTGGCCACTTCAGCTTAGCAGTATTGACCTATCAGAACCATCTCCTTCCTTCAGAACTCAGCTTGAATGCCCCCTCCTTCAGGAAGCCTCCCTGCTTGCACACCCTCTCTGTCCTCTGATCCTGGCGGTCTCTTCTGCCCCCTGCCCTGGCCTATCTCACCTACAACATTAGAACATGTACTAAGGATTTGCCCAGGCCTGGTCCCCAGCTCCATAAGGGCAGGACCAAGATATTCCCAGCCTCTTTCCCTACAGCTCCTGGCACAGAACCTTCCACAGAATATAGTCCTAACTGGTGGCCTCCAGACTCACCACCTCTCCCATCCAGTCGTCTTTCTAAAATGCTCAGTTTACCTGCCTGGCCCTTCTGTAAACCCTGCAACAGCCCTCCTGTCCCCAGGATGGAGTCTTCACTCCTCAGCCTGCCCTAGAGGCCCTCCTTGATGTAACTGGGGCCGTGGTGGGTGTCCCAGACTGTCTACTGACTGGGCCTTCTTCTCCTTCTGTGCTGGTCCCCGCCCTACCCATCCCCCATCCCTGCTCAGCATTGGACACTTAGGTGGCAGGTGGCAAATCTGTAATAAACAAAATGTGATTCTTTGATGGATTTGCCAACCTGACCAAGTAAGTCCCATGGATTCCAGCAGTGCTTTAAGTCCTTTCCCATTTGCTGCTGGTTTTTAAGAACATGAGAGAGAGATGGAGGCTGACCCAGGCTTGAATCCAGGCTCCATCCCTCACCAGCCCTCACTTCTCCAAGCTCCATCTCCCCTTTCCTGCAAATACATGGGTGCCTCCATCGAAGGGCAGCAAAATGATCAGTAAGGGCGTTCCTAGCACACACTGCCGGTACCCGGGAAGCACCGGGTAGTGCCTTTTCACTGACCAAGATACCCATACCACCTGAATCTCTCTGCCCTTAGGGGAGTTTGGGGTCTATCCTTCCTGCAGGAAAACAGGTCCTTACCCCTGCATACTGCTGGGTTGGGGTTGGAGTCTCTGCTGCTCTGTCTTCCCACTTTAAACCTTCCTGCTTTCTTTTTCCCCAAATAGCTAGAAGACAGTCAGCCCCGCCCCCAGTCCCACAACACAGCAATAGGCTCATACCCGGTAGATTAGAGCACGGAGAGCAAAAAATGTAGTCATGGTGGAGCAAGCAACTCAGGCATTTTAGAAGCATCTGTGTTTTGGGAAAATTGCCCACATCTTGACCCTCGGGGGTTCAGGTGTCCTCACTCCATCTCCCCCTGGCCACTTAGCTCTGAGGGCAGAGGTCCCAGAGCGCAGAATAGAAGCTCGACGGTTTCTGTGAACCAAGTGATGACGGAAATGAAGAGGCGTGTGGGATTCACCCCTCAGGAGGTCAGAGGTGTCTCTTCGGCAGAAACTTCAATTCAGATTGACAAATATTTAGGGAGTGGCTACCATACGCCAGGAACTAGGGGAGCAAAGACTGTGGGATTCTGAGAACAATATCTTTTCAACTCTGCGTCCTCTGGTCCTTGCATAGCGTCTGTGCCTGCAAAGGCTCGGGGAAGTAAAGGGGAAAGAAAGGAAAAGAAGAAAGGAGGAAGCAGAGTTCCTTGTGTGTGCCAGGATCTGGGATCCAGAGATGGATAGGGAGTGGTCCCTGGCCCTGCAGGACCTGGAGCATCCTGATGGCTCAGACATGAGGGCCTTTGAGATGGTCTGTCTCCCACCTCATGGCTCAGCTCTCTGAGGGCAGGCCCTCCCATCAGTTCTTCTCAGAGTGGGGCCATGAGTGTCCCTTGGAGTCAGGAAGCCACCTAAGAGAGACCCAAGGGACTAGGAAAGCAGCCCAGTGTGAAGCCTTGTCAGCCGGCGCTCTTGCACCCCCAGGTGGAAGGGAAGGTACTCACACAGTAGCTACAGCAACAGCGACATCCCAGGTGGCTTCCTGGAGGAGGAAGGCATGGAGCAGAGCCTTGAAGGATAAGGTTTATCTGAATGGAAAGGAAGGAACAGGAACATATGAGCAAGAGGACAGGGCGGGAATACACAGGGGTGCATCAGGGAACACAGAGCGGGAAGTAAGTCAACAAATACACCAAGTGGAGGTTCCCTATAGAAGAGTATGTGTGTGTGTGTGTGTGTGTGTGTGTGTGTATAAAATAGATAACCAACAAGGACTTACTCTAAGCTCAGAGAACTGTACTCAATGTCTTGTAATAACCTATAATGGAGAAGAATCTGAAAAAGAATGGATATAACTGAATCACTGTGCCGTACACCTGAAACTAACACGTCATTGTAAATCAACTGTACTTCAATGACATTAAAAAATAATAATAAAATTAAATTAAGTTTTTTAAAATAGAAGAAAAGGAAAGTGTCACTAAGTGCCAATACAGCTATCAGCACACACTGACAGCGCTATTGCCCTTAGATGTTTATCACCTGCTCTCACATGCACGGCTTCCTTCAATTGTCCCATTGATCCTCTTAGCCACCCCTGATCAATGGCGTCTCATACTCAACTCGTCAGTCATTCCACACCCTTCCCTTATTCTTTAAGTTCCTACCATCTCCTCATGCCCTTTGCTCTCAGCACATGACCTGTGTGTCCCGCTTCACACAGAAATGGAGACTTTCTAGGAAGCTTCCTTTGTAGCCTCGCAAGCCGAGATAGACATTCACTGCTGGCTGCTGTGAAAAGCATGAACACCTGCTTATGTGGCTGCCTTTCCTGCTAGACTGGGCATCCCTTGAGGGCCTGTCTTACTTATCCCCCATCTCCTGGGCCCAGCCAATAATCTGGACAAGAGTAAGTGCTGAAAGAATGAGTGGCTCATACTTACTTGTCAGGTGGGCATTATTTTTTCCATTTAGTTAAGGGAAATTGGGTCAGAGAAATTAATTGAACTGTCCAAGGTTCCCCTTCCAGTGAAAGGCAGAACCCACAACTCCTGATCCCAGGGTTGGCACTCTTCAGACCCTAAGATTGTCAAGAGAGAAGCCAACAGGTACCCCCAAAACGGGTCAGCCTTCCCACCTGGCCAAGAGGCTGCCATGTGCACCACCGCCCAAGGAGGCCCAGACAGCAGAGGTGGAGCCCCTGTGAAGGCAGTTGCTGTAGAGGTGACACGCCTGCTCGTTTCTTGTGCATATATGTGCTTCCCTGCCAGTCATCCGCAGACGGCACTGGATGAGCGGTCGGCTTCTGGAGAAGCTGCGTGGGTGGAGCGTGGCCAACATATGGCTCCCATGCCTTCCTGTTTATGCATGTTGACGTTTCCCCACGCTGTGTGCTGAGTCCGTATCTTCTGTTTGTTTTAAAGTTAGTACAATTAGTGAACTGGGCTTGACTTCTCTCTCTGTGCCAGCTCCTGGCTCACTTCTAACTGAATTGTTCCATTAGAGGCTTTTCCTGGGATGTGCATCAATGCTGTGATACCATTTGCCCTTCCAGGGATGTGCCGACCAACGTACCACCCAGAGCGGGGGATGCCAAGTCAACAGCAGCAGAGAGGACAAGATGTCACGCTTTCCCTCCCTTCAGCCTCTCTCTACAATCACAGTTGCCAGGACACAGGGTCCCCAAAAGGATGTTTTTAGGGGTCTTTCAGTACACACAGGTGGCAGTGCTTCATGTGACTCTGCCACTCTTTTATTTAAGACCCCTCAAAGAGCCCTCTGTCCTGCAGGGTCCTTCAGAAGCACCCTTCATCCAGATCCATTGCCTTCCAGCCCTGCCCTACACTCACCTCCACACCCAGCTCTCCCGCGATCCTGAAGCACTGGCTGTTGTGGTACTGCCCACTGGTGCTCTTTCTTCTTCCCATACCTGGAGTGCCTTTCCCGCTCTGCCCCATATGGGATCGTCTGTGATACCACATATTGAGAACTGTTGTTATATTCCTGCCAAGTATGGTTTATTGTACCCATTCTACAGATGAAGAAACTGAGGTACAGAAACGTTGAGTGACTTGTCCATGGTTACTCAGCTAACAAGTAACAGAACTAGGATTTTGACCTGAGACCTCTTTCACCACAAACTCTATGATTTTAAAAACTTGATGCTTCTATACCACACTCTCATCTCTCAGGATTCAGTTCCCCTCCTCTCCGAGGTCCTGACTCCCGTTTACCCTGCCAGAAGATTCTCTGTCTCCCTCCCCACCACCTCTCCAGGCAGACACCGAGCTGAGCACCTGAAATGCGGCACAGCCCTTGGTCTCTGTCGTCCCACTGGACCAGGAGCTCTGCAGGTGGGGAAGAGCTCGCAGTTTGCCAGTGTCCCTGGCACTCGTAAGATGCACAGACACACCTGTAGGTGATCACTGTACTGTTTCATTTCTTATTTTTATTTTTTAAGTTTAATTTTTTTGTTTAATTCTTATACAATGTTTAAAGGCTACTTACCCTTTACAGTTATTACAAAATATTGGCTCTATTCCCCATGTTGTGCAGTACATCTCTGAGCTCGTCTTAATAGTTTGTGCCTCCCACCCCCTCCCGCTACATTGTTTTAAAATGAACTAACTAGTGGGTGACAAAGCCTATAAGTGCAAAGGGCAGCAAGAACTACAACATGTTCTCCCCAGAGCGACACATCCCTTTCTCCTCGTTACAATACCTGACATGCTTTTGGAGTTTCCAGACTTTCTACTCAAAAGGCTACCTGCTTCCTCTTGAACAGTGTTCCTGTGCTACAGCTCTGCTCACCTCGCGTGGCGTGCGCGTCCCTGGTGGAGGCTGGCAGATGGCTGCCCTGGGCACGTGGCTGGCCCGTGTCTCCCACCCTCTCTTGCAGAGACTGACACGTGGCCATGATGTGGACCCTTCCTAGGCTGCAAACACTCATGTAAATTCTGACTCTTGTGGAGTGACTTTTACAGAAAATAGGGTGGAGTTCCCTGCCTCGCTCATCAATGCCGGTCTGCACAAGCTCTGCCCTCGTGGGAGGAGGTCCGTAACCCTCCTCTGTCCCGGCCCTCGTGCAGCTCCTTCACTGGCAAGCCAAACTCCCTGTACTTCCTCCACCTCCACATGGAGACATGTATTGGCACCCACACTGAAGGGGATGGAGGACACTTGCAAGTCCCCACTGGATATGCCGTGACGCTGCAGCTTCCCCTTGACCCACCCTGAGATGCTGTGGGGCACTCACCCATCTGAGCCTCCCTGTGGCTGCACCCAGGCCCATCTGGGGGGCAAAGGGTGACAGCACATCACGGGACTCCTCCGAGCAATGCAAGAGCTGGTCGTCACCCTGAGCAGGGCAGGGGTGGGAAGAGGAGGCCAGGCAGGGCCTGGGACACTAGGAGGAAAGGAGCAGGCAGCTGAAGGCCTGTCCCAGTGAATCAAGGAGGCAGCAGGAAGTGGGACCATGAATGAGCTGAGGGTCAGCCTTGGGTCCAAGCTTCATTGTCCCTTGTACCCATGTGCTTCACTTACAGAACACAAGTTCAAAGGTCAATTATTATGAATTTCAAGACAGCGACCACAGAGCATTAAACCCCAAGTGTGGGACCCTTCTAAACGCAGAGCCCTGTGTGACTGCACTGGCTGTGCACCCCTGAAGCTGGTCCTGGGCTAGATGAAGGGTCAGTAACCATGGGGTCTCTAGAGAGTCAAGAAAAGAAGAGCAGGGGGGAAGTGGGTTAACAGGATGAACACCAGGAGGAGGTGAAACCTGGGGAGACGTGACAGGCAGAGAGAAGGAGAGGGGCTATCACAGCCCATCCCATGCTGGATACAGGAGAGGAAGACCCCGCCCTGTGTTCCGTACCCATGGTTCTCACAGTGTGGTCCCCAGCCAAACAGTATCAGCATCACCTGGGAACTTGTTAGAAATGGACACTCTCAGGTCTCACCACAGGTTCAGTGAATCAGAAACCCGAGGGTGGGGCCCAGCAATCCGCATTGCAATGAGCCCTCAAGGTGATGGCAGAAGCTCTGGTCTAGCTAGCAGTGTGTGTAGACCATGAACTCTCACAGTGATGCCAGAGAACAGGAAACCCACAACAGAAGCAGTGAGCCCCATCTCTGCTACTTGCCTAGCTGTGTGACCTTGGGTGACTCAGATAACCTCTCTGTACTTCCACTCCCATCTGTAGGACGATAAGGATCCCACCTCATAGGGTTGTCCTGATGATGGAATGACTTGAGACATGTAAGAGTACCTAGCACATAATAAGTGCTTGTTAAATAAAATAATGATGGAAGTTCATATTGATCAAACACGCATTATATACCTGGCACTGGGCTCTGCTTATGGGGGTGACTTCGTTTGATTCTTACACAGGTTGTTGCTTTTCTTCTCATCCTCTTTTGCAATAAAGGAAGCTTGGGGAGTGAGTCCCCGAGGCCAACAGAAACTGCATTCTGGGTCTACTGCTTACCGACCGCACGGTATTGAGCCTTACTTTGGTCCTCTCTGAAGAGGAAATGAAAGTATCTGCCTAATTTGGTTGCAATGAGGATGAAATAAAGTCCTGAAATGAACCTGGTACATAGTAGTCCCTTATCACATGCTGGCTCTTTCACAGTAACGTGTATTCTGTGACATTCTGTGGGTCCTGCTCACCCCCAGCTGCGATGTTCTTTGCCGGATGAGGTTTCTCTACCGTTTCTCCCTGGCTCTTAACTGCCACATCTCTCTTGAAGCCCCGCTAATAAGAGAAAAAAACTCCCTCCCATCATTTCCAAACCTTGCCATTTGAAGCAGCTGGGGATGGCAGCCTGGGCTTTCCCTTTGTCTTGGCCATTTGTCCTGTTTTCCTCTTCGAAGAAGGTACATAAATATTCAGAGAACACTGGCATTTAGATGCCCTACAATTTAGGGATCTACTTAAAATTAAGCATGCTGAATAAAAGTCCATTATGAGTTGTTCTAAACCCCTATAACATACCATCGCCAACACCCCGGAGAGCGGGCTCTTTGCAACTTCATAAACAGGGTGAGCTGTGGGTATCTCAGCTGCACTTGGCTCTACCTAGGTTCCTTCTCGTAAATGTGGATCGGACCCTTGAAAGGCTGTGTGTATGAGCCTGGCAGAAGGCACCAAGCCCAGCCTAGGATTGAGGATCCATTAAAGAATTACGTCCTGGTGCAATCTCCGTGTAATCTCTGAACGGAGGTGAAGAGCAAACTGAGAGAGGGTTTAGGAAAACCAGCACATAAATCTCAAGGTCTGAAATGTCCTTCCTCCTTTTACACCTGCATATCTGCTCGTCTGGACGATCTGGAAGCTTCCTCACACTCCCCCTGCAGGGGCCTCCTGTGGATGTGATGGGCTGAGACACCTTACCCCAACGCCTATGACGGGGCCTTTGGACTATCTCCAATGAAGCCTTTCCCACTCCTTTCTCTGGTAAAATAAACTTACAGTTCAAAGGAAGAACTACAGGGCTTCCCTGGTGGCGCAGTGGTTGAGAGTCCGCCTGCCGATGCAGGGGACGCGGGTTCGTGCCCCGGTCTGGGAGGATCCCACATGCCGCGGAGCGGCTGGGCCCGTGAGCCATGGCCGCTGAGCCTGCGCGTCCGGAGCCTGTCCTCCGCAACGGGAGAGGCCACGACAGTGAGAGGCCCGCGTAACGCATAAAAAAAAAAAAAAAAAAAAAAAAAAAAAAAAAAAAAGGAAGAACTACACACACACACACACACACACACGTTGTACCAATGTCTTTTTCTTGGTTTTTATATTATACTACTATGACATAAAATGTAGCTATTGGGAGAAATTGAGTGAAGGGGACGCAGGACCTCTCTGGACTGCTTTCCTGTCAATCTGTGATTATTTAAGTTAAAAAAAATTCAAAGGGAGACACTAAGTTTTTTTTGTTTTTTTTTTTTTTACGGTACGCAGGCCTCTCACTGTTGTGGCCTCTCCCCTTGCGGAGCACAGGCTCCAGACGCGCAGGCTCAGCGGCCATGCATGTGGGATCTTCCTGGACCGGGGCATGAACCCGTGTCCCCTGCATCGGCAGGCGGACTCTCAACCACTGCGCCACCAGGGAAGCCCGACACCAAGTTTTGAAGAGTGCATTCTAGGCTGCTTGGTGAATGGCGCGTGATGTGAAGGGGCTGTCACCACTTGCCCAAGGAAACAGTTTCCTGAAAGGGTATGCGTGATCTAGGTTTTTCTGTAAACTGATCCTTTTGATTTAAACTCCAGGAAGGAAATTCGATTCACTAGACATTTGCAAAAATATCTACTAAGTACGCTGTTCTATGCTAGACTGTTGAGTTTGAAATTTATTAATTATAATTAAAGTAAACACCAATATTACATTATAGAGAGTACTATGTTTTATACTATACTGAGACCAATAAATCTTCACACAGGCTAGTCCCTTAGTCAGCACATAAAATTTTCATTGATTGGTTGGTTGATTCCATACTGTTTTTCCTGTATAAGTCTTGACTAATTTCAATTCAATAAGTGATTCCACAAGTGCCTATTGAGCACCTATTATGTAAAGTCTGGGACTCAACAAATACCAATTAAACCAATTATGTGCTCAGTGCAGTGGGATTCAAGTAGGTGATGCTAATCCTGGCCAAACTGTACCAACCTTAGCAATGGCAATCACAGGGCACTCTGCGTGTTGTTTGTTGCAACCTCTCTGTGTGGTAGGTGGTATCATCCTCATCGTCGTTGTCCCCATTTCATAAATAAAGTAGAGAAGTGGAATAACCCACCCGAGTTCACACAGCTAGTGAGTAGTAGAGTTGGAATTCAAACCTATAGTATGATTGGAGAGTCTAAGATTTTGACCTTACACTGCACTGCCTCTTTCTAAAAGACAGAACCAAAAAGTGTACAAAGGGCTATGGGATCACCTAGGCAGGAGTGATTCACTCTAGGATAAAGGATGAAAGAGCTCCCAGAGGAGATGACATCAGAGCTGAGTTCTGAAGAGTAAAAGGTCGGTCAGCAGAGCTGGAGGTCAGAGAAAGTGAATCACCAGACTGAGCAGTCACTCTGGCATCCTCCTTAGCTCTGTGCACCAAGCCCTGCTTCCCTTATCACTGCCTGGTGATGCCTGTATTTCAAAACCCTAGGAACTCAAGTCCTGTGGGACCAGATATGTCCACCATCCATGCAACCTGTCCCTTGTTTTGTGAGCTCTCCAGGAGAACTCGCTCTCACCATCTGAAGGTGCAGGTTTGTCTTCTGGAGCTAGCTTAGTTGTCTCTCCTGGTTCTCTGGGTTGCAATGGCTTTTTGGTACCCAAACATGGCAAGGATATCTTTAAGTGCTCAGATAAGAATTTTTTACTGTGGAAAAAAGCCGCACATAACATGAAATCTACCTTCTTAATCAATTTTTAAGTGTACAATACAGTATTGGTCACTACAGGCACATTGTACAGCAGATCTTTAGAAATTTTTAATCTACCACGACTGAAATTCGGGTATGAATTTGAAGACAGGGACTTGAAACCCAAGCAGTGGTTTGGGCACTGTCCAAGGTCCTAAAATACTAATACCAGAGCAGTAGTGTCTCTGTGAGTCATCAGGAGATGCTAGAACAGACAAAGACCCTTAGCCACTATTTTATTCAACTATCTTATCAGTGTTGAAGACGAGATAGAAATCAAAGAGATAAAGGCAGAAAGTGAAAGATTTTCCTTAAATAAAATAAGCTAGAAAAAAACAAACACGAGACTGCTTTGGAAATTGCAGAGTTCAAAAGTCAGGTCATTTTTCCTAAGAGAACACTGTGGCCCCAGTCTGATGCACACCGGATGGGGAGTTCACTGAACTCTAGTCCAAATCCCAGATCTGCTCCTCAGATAGTAATACCTTCCATTCCAACCTCACAATGATCAAAAATAAAAACGAGATACTGCAGGAGAAAGCACTTTGGTATCACGGAAGCAATAACACATAAGATATTGTTATTACTAGTAGAGTAATAAATAGTGAAGCATGCAGTGCCATGTTAGACAGATTTATTCCTACCAAATAAAAATCTCTTAGGGTTCTGATTCTCTCACAAATACTATAGAGTAAAGCTCTAAGTCCTCTTTTTATGGAATCAGCCAAGCCTGTTAATAAAAAGAAGGCAGCTCCCTTTGGAAGAACACTCATCCCTGATGTATCTCAAGTGATAAGGCAGGACATTTGACAATGACCTAATGACAGGACAGGAAATTCACCTTCTCTGGGACAGATAATGAGAGGTCAGAACAAGGAGAGGGGCTGTAGTTCTGAGCCTGTTAATCTGAACAACAAGGCCCAGAGGTGAAGCTGGGCAGGAGGTTATGCTACCCAACCCCAGGCTAAGAACACAGTCACATCACATCCAAGAGACTCAAAACATGTTTATTCATCCCACAAACACTGTGGACTCCCTGCATTCCGTAGTCTCTACCATCCAGTAACTCTCTGGAAAAGGTGGCAGAAGTAATGTTATGATGTACCTTGAGCTTTCCACTAAGGACTTTAAATATCATCCTTAAAATTTGCCTGAAACAGCTAAATAGAAGAATAGAAAGATCAGTCTTGGTTTTTTGAAAGATAGTGGGGCTCCCATGGAGACAGAAAGAGCAATTAAGGGCAGGTATCTCAGCAAAAGGGAATGAATTCTAAACTAATAGGGAAAAGAGATGGAGAGGAAGGTGCAGTTTCCGGAAGTAATTTGATGGGAGACTTTTGTCTGATAGGCTTAGGGAAGGGAGGGGAATTCTAGAATGTTATCTAGATTCCTGGATTGACATCTCGAGCTGACATTGGTGCCATTTATGACTATTGAAGACAGAAGGAGAAGGAACAAGCTCGGGGAGGTGGGATGGTGAAGATGATGAATTCTGTTGGGCATATGGTAAGTTTGGAGGCCCTGGAGGCAGGAGCAGTCCTTGGTGGAGATAGGTTTGGGATGCAGGCAGAGTTCTTGGCTGGATTGAGAGTTGTCAGCAAGTGGATGGTAGTTAAAATCAAGGGGTGGGAGCTTGGCCGGGCAGCAGGTTGATAGTGAAGACGCCACAGATCCAAGGCCAGAAACTTGGGGAAGCCAGCCTACAATGAAGCAGAGAGGGTCTCATGGGAGACCAAGAAGGACCAACCAAAGAAGTGGGAGGAAACCCAGGACAGAGTGATGTCAGGTGATGTGCCAGAATCCCCAGAAGTAGGATTTCAGTCAAATTTGCCCAGAATGAACAACACCAGCTCTTCAAGTTCTAAACTTCCCAAAGAAGTATAGAGTGGAATGTTCCCTGAGTACCAGGCTTTTCTGAAAAGTCTGCTGAGGAACCAGAGAATCAAAAGACACGACTCCTGGCCTCAAAGTACCTCGATCTAGGGTATGGACCCTGAGGGATGTGAGGAGTCAGAGAAGGTTCAGGGAACATGGCAGTACTTAGGAAGGCTTTGTGGAGAGGGGACTTGACACTAGCAAGGTGGAAAAGTGTTGGAACTAGACTGGGGAACCACAAAATAGAAACAAAGAGCAGAAGAAAGGAGCAAGGTCCCTGTGGAATGCACCTTGCCTGGAATTCACACTGTGTTATTACCTATACTCTGCCTTGCAGCCAAACTAAACGACATGAATTCCTCTAAAACTCTAAGCTCTATCTGCTTGCAGGTCTTTGCACGTGCTGTGTCCGCTACCTGGGCTGCCTTACACTCCTTCTACAAATGCACATCCTGCTCCAGACTGATCAACAGACTGTGAACTCCCTGAGGGCAGAAACTATATCTGATCTATATATCCCTAGCTCAAACTTAATGCTATTAAATTCACACTATCACATTTTTTAAACTGAATGCTAAAAGCAGCTTACGTAGGCTGGAAGAGGCAGGGTAGATGCTCTGAGAAGCAATGTGGTTGTTAACTGATTCACCAGGTGTTTGAGTTTATAAATTTGCTTTCCATTATTCCAGTGTGAGACCAACTGGCAGATCAATAGATTTTATAGTGGCAGTGTGAGGCTCAAATTAGATTTGGGGAGAAGCAAACGTCATCTCCAGATTGAGAAGTTTTGTTTGTTTTTTTTTTTTTTTTAGCCTATCAACATTTTAACTACAAAAAGCATTTTAATCCAAATCAGGCTGGGTAATCACTTCTGAAACACTGCAACATACCAGTAACAGATCCCTGGGAGCCTGGGAGCTCAGCTTTATGGAAAGATAAATGTTTCTCTCTTTGACTTTTTAATATTCAGAGAGTTCTTGACTTGGGAGAATTGCGGTTGACCAGTTACCACTTCGTACTGTGCTGGGCTGAGCCCATCCAGCTATCCAGCCCCATTCCAAGAGCGCTGATAGGGTATGACTTCCTGGAGGCACCAGGGTCAGCACTATTTCTCCAGTTTCATATTTGCTAAGGTCGAATTTGCTCATTAAACATTTTATTGTATTAAAAAATAAATTCCTGCTAGCTGGAATCACTCCTCTATCCCCCTCTCATCCCACCTCACTGCAGTGAATGCAGGTTCTGCAGCCAGACTGCTTGGGTTCAAAACCTGTTTTCTACCCTTTCTAGCTGAAGGATCCTGGAGAAGTCGTTTAACTTTCCTGAGACTCAGTTTCCTCACTTATAAAGTGGAGATTATAATTCACCTACCTCATAGGGCAATTGTTCTCAGCTGGGAGCAATTTTGCCTCCAGGGGACATTTGAGAGTGTCTGGAGACATTTTTGATTGTCAGGGTTGGTGGCGAGTGCTATTGGTATCTAGCAGATAGAGGCCAGATGCTGCTAAACATCCTACAGGACATCCCACAGGACAGCTTCCATAACAGAGAATTATCCAGCCCAAACTGTCGACAGCACAGAGATTGAGAAACCCTGCTCACAGGGTTATTATGAAGCACTTGATACGTGTCACTCTCTCCCCACCTCATCATCAAAATCCCATCAATTCCTTGGCCTCTAGCTCCCTTGTTCAAAATCCTCCCCTCATCTGTTCTTCACCTCACAACTGCCACAAAGATCCTGATGAAAGCTCACATCTCTTCACACCTGAGACCTTCGTCTATCCCTAATTTATCTTCCTCGGTTCCCACCCCAGAGCAAACTGTGGGTTCCTCACTGCCAGGGCTTGGTATTTTCCTCTATGTGTCTTCAGCATCAATTGCAATGCCTGGCACATGGTAGGTGCCAAGTGAATGTCTGCTGGACCAGCTTGAAATCCACGCCTTGCTGAACTATCAGGTCATCCGTTCCAATACTCTCACAGGCACTAACCCCCAAAAGATTGCTCAAAGATAAAATCTCAGCCATCTCTCCCAAAGTCCCAATCTCCACTTGTAACTTAATTTCCCACCACCCTACATGAACTTTTCTTTCAAACTACACTGTCATGTTCATTGTCTACAAAGCACATCTTAGCTAGTCTCGTTTCTGTACATTTGCTCAATGCATGTCCCCTACCTTGGTTCCTCCTCCCTTCTTTTTACATAACCAAAATCTCTCCATCCTTCAAACCCAAACCCAAACCTACCTCCTCCCAAAAGCTTTCCTGATGACCCCAATCCATCAGCCACTGTCTATTTCTCTTTCTCTGCACATGGTCACTTTGGGCAAGATGCTTCTCTTTCTGAGACTCAGTTTCCTCATCTGTGAAGCAGGCATTGATGGAGTCTTTTATGCAGCCCCAAATCCACCAACTTTCTCCAATTGAGTATTAAAACTATGGAGAAATAGGGCAAAGTTTGAGAAATAACTCTGCAGTCTATACCCGTAGACGTTCTTAATATTATTTGAGTATATCTCCTAGCTTTCTCTTGATTTAAATTGTCTAATCCTTTCTATTAAGGTAAGAAGGAGAGATCATTTTATTTAATTATTTGGGGAAGGGGAGATCAGGAAAAACCAAATAGTTTTTAAAATCCCAGTCCCTTGTCTCTGTACTCCTTAGCCCCAGGCTCTCAGAGTGGAAGGTTGACCATATGTTCCAATAAGCTTCACCCTCAGAAGTTTTAGCTTCCATTAATAAATGTAATTGAGAGCAATGAAACATTTGGATCTCACTTTAATAAGTCAACACAACGTAAATGAAGACAGTGGTTGACAGGAGCCTTTTGTCCTGGAAAAGGAGACATCTCTCCCCACTGCAGCCTGCTGTTTGGGGGAGGGGCTCAGGATGGAGGATGAGACTGCTGGGCGTATGTATAGAGAGCCACCTGCAGATGAGGTTTGAAGGGTCCTGAGAAGCCCCCATCCCCCTTGCATCTCTGCCGTCCATCTGATACAGCTCTTGAAATCCCACTAGTAGGGGCTCATTTCATGCCTACCCTCATCTGGCTCCTCCCTCAAGGTTCACTCCTAGCCCTACCTTTGAAACTAATCCTGTTCTTACTCTGGGAGAATTTAAGAAGGTTGAGTGGGGAGTAGAAAAAGTTCCAGGAATTTTTGCATTCTTTGGAGAACCTAATGAATTGGTCTGTTTTAGGTGGTAATAATTCAATAATTAATTTACAGTCACACACTCATTCAGAAACCCTAGCCTCAAACTGTCACAGCTGAAATGTAATGGATGAAGCTGAAAAAAGAGGTTCCTGTCCTTGGATCTTCTTATCTAATCTGGGAAGCAACCCCACAAGGGTAAAGCCATCAGGGAGAAGTGAAGGAACAGCCTTGGTGCCTGGCGGCTGACAGCTGCCACAACAACCTATCCAATGTCTGACCAAGGGGAGTGGTTCTTTCACTCACACATTTGGCAAACACGGTGTGTCAAGATGTCCTCTAAATTCTCTGGGGTTAGTCCACTGGTTTTGCATTATGGAGGGCAGATGCATACATCCTTGACGCAACAATCCCACTTCTAGATATTTATCATACAGATACACTTACATGTGTGCAAGGTGGTACATAGGCAGGCATATTTGTGCAACATTGTGGTAGCAAATAATTGGAAACAACCTACACGTACATCAAAAGAGGATGGTTAAGTAGATTATAGTACAGCTGCGAAAAAAAAGGCATGATGGATACCTTAATCAAAAGCAATCCAGCATGCTTTGTTAAATTAAGAAAGCAAGGTGCACGGCAAAGTGTGTGGGAATATTATTATTATATTATTATATATTATATATATATTATTATATATTATATATATATAATATTATATATTATTATTCAGAATATCTGTCTGTGTTTGTAAATGCACAGTCCCCAGAAGAACACACACGGAGCTGGTAATGGTGATCAGATCTGGGACAAAACCTGGGTGGAAGAGGAGGTAAAGGGATGGCTTACTCTTTTTTGTGTTTCCTACTTGTATCCTTTTGAATGTGTGCCAAATGCGTATTTGCAAAGAATAAGTAACTTTACAAAAGGAAAGAAAAGCAAGGGTTTTGTATGAGGGTGTGAGTCTCAGCCCTTCTACCTACAAGCTGTATACCTGGGGTGGGCTGTTCAACCTCGCTGGGCTTTCGTTTCCTCAGTTTCTAGGCATGGATAATGTTATCTTCCACATCAGATTATCATGAGGACTAGAGGAGACAGTGGTCCATGCTAGAGGCTCAGTAAGTGGTACTCACAGCCACCAGCATCCCGCCAACATCACAGCAAGTGAAGAGCACCGAGTGTCAAAAAGGCAAGTGTCAGCCTAAAGGTTGGCTAGTGGCTGCATCAGAAGATGGTCTTTCTCTCTCCTTGGTCACAGGCTGATTCCTAACACTGACCAAGACTGACCCTGACCTTGAACTCACTGTACTCCTAAATCCTGTCCAAGTAACTCCCTAGTTACGGCTCTAGTCATGAGCAGGGCAGGGTGTTGGCCTAAGTGCAGATTGCAGGAGAAACAGAAAAACAGTAGAGAGTCAGGCTAGAGGTGTGGCCGTGACAATCTTGGTTTAAAAGCTCTCCAGTAAAACTGCTCTCACTGCTGCCAAGAGTGTGAATTGGTCCAACACTTTACAGAACCGTTAGGCAGTATTGACTGGAGATAAACATAAACACACCCTATAATCAGTAATTTCATTTCTCAATATATACCCAACAGAAATGATTGCATATGTCCACACAAAGACTTGCACATGAATGTATGTTCACAGCAGCTTTATTTATGTCAAAAAATGATAACCACAAAAATGTCCATCATTAGAAGAATGGGTAAACAAATCACGGTATATTCATGCAATGGAAGACCACCCGGAATTAAGAAAGAATAAACTACTTGTGCCCCAGGGAGATCAGCTCGGTGCTTTGTGACCGCCTGGAGGGGTGGGATGGGGAGGGTGGGAGGGAGGGATACACAAGAGGGAAGAGATATGGGAACATATGTATATGTATAACTGATTCACTTTGTTATAAAGCAGAAACTAACACACCATTGTAAAGCAATTATACTCCAATAAAGATGTAAAAAAAAAATTTTAAAAAAACAACTACTTGTGCCCAACACAACATGGGTAAATCACACAGACGTCAGTCATATTGGGTTTTTAAAAAATCCAGACACAAAAGTAAATATACTGTATGTCTTCAGCAACTGGCAAAATTTATCAATAGTGACAGAAGTCAAAGTACTCCTTATCATGGGAGGGTAGGTACTGAGTGGGAAGGGGCACAAAGGAAACTTCTTGGGTGCTCGAAGTGTTCAATATTCTCATCTGGACGGTGTCACATGGGCGTCTACATGGGTAACAAATCAAACTGTGCCCTCAAGATTAGTGCATCCGGGCTTCCCTGGTGGCGCAGTGGTTGAGAGTCCGCCTGCCGATGCAGGGGACACGGGTTCATGCCCCGGTCCGGGAAGATCCCACATGCCGTGGAGCGGCTGGGCCCGTGAGCCATGGCCGCTGAGCCTGCGCGTCCGGAGCCTGTGCTCCGCAACGGGAGAGGCCACATACCGCAAAAAAAAAAAAAAAAAAAAAAATTAGTGCATTCAATCCATTTTATGATGTGTATATTATAATACAATACATCTCAACTAAAAAAGAAAAAAATGTAATAAAAAAATAAATAAACCTCTCTCATAAAGTTTTCCCAACTTGCCCCTGCTCTGACCCACCCTCGTTGGCCAGAAAGTCCATCCTGTTATCTAAGTTGTCATCCTTCCCACGCAGGGCTAATCCTCCCCCTACTGGCTCTGTTCAAATTGGTCCAGGAAAACGTATCTACTGGAATGGCCACCTTCCTAAGAGGCCACCTTGTCACTTGGCGTCTGGTCATGGCAGCCATGTCCCTCCACTGTGGGGACAACGGGTCCCACTCCTCACGATTCCACGCACGCGCGCTTGGGCAGGACTCACTAGCGTGGAGCAAGGGAGCGGGCTGCTCTCCTTCAGGCCGCCCAGCTCCCTCCTGGGAAGCCGGTGCCCAAAGTGGGATGCCGCCTCTGATCAGCAGAGGAACAGAAATCCACCTGCAACTTCAAGGAGGGGTCCTTTGTTATGTGTTTGGTGTCAAAACAAGAGAGAAACAGATGGAAATCAGAAGGGCTGATGCTCCCTCTGAGGTCTTTGGAGGCTGCTGGCTTCCTCTCTAAGCTCCCTCTGCTGGTTCTTTGGAAAATACATCTGCTTGGCCAGGATCTATGCTCAGGACTGAACTGGCCGCAGCCAGGGTACTCCATGCTAGAAAGCTCCTTTCACGTGTCATCCTCCTTTCCCATCTTTTCCCTGGAGTCCGCGGAGGGCCTATCACGGATCTCACAACCAGCTTCATGGCAGGAAAGCCAGGCCGCCAAGGGAAGAGGGACTGTGACCTTCAGCGAGGTGATCATTTTGTCATCCTCTCTGTCCCCCAACACACACACACACACACACCCACACACACGCACACACACACGTGTTTCTTCTTTTTTTATTTTTGACATCTTTATTGGAGTATAATTGCTTTACAATGGTGTGTTAGTTTCTGCTTTATAAAAAAGTGAATCAGTTATACATATACCTATGTTCCCATATCTCTTCCCTCTTGCGTCTCCCTCCCTCCCACCCTCCCTATCCCACCCCTCTAGGTGGTCACAAACCACTGAACTGATCTCCCTGTGCTATGTGGCTGCTTCCCACTAGCTATCTATTTTACGTTTGGTAGTGTATATATGTCCATGCCACTCTCTCACTTTGTCACAGCTTACCCTTCCCCCTCCCCATATCCTCAAGTCCATTCTCTAGTAGGTCTGTGTCTTTATTCCTGTCTTACCCCTAGGTTCTTCATGACATTTTTTTTCTTAGATTCCATATGTATGTGTTAGGAAACGGTAATTGTCTTTCTCTTTCTGACTTACTTCACTCTGTATGACAGATTCTAGGTCCATCCACCTCACTACAAATAACTCAATTTCGTTTCTTTTTATGGCTGAGTAATATTCCATTGTATATATGTGCCACATCTTCTTTATCCATTCATCTGTCAGTGGACACTTAGGTTGCTTCCATGCCTTGGCTATTGTAAATAGAGCTGCAATGAACATTTTGGTACATGACTCTTTTTGAATTATGGTTTTCTCAGGGTACATGCCCAGTAGTGGGATTGCTGGGTCATATGGTAGTTCTATTTGTAGTTTTTTAAGGAACCTCCATACTGTTCTCCATAGTGGCTGTGTCAATTTACATTCCCACCAACAGTGCAAGAGTGTTCCCTTTTCTCCACACCCTCTCCAGCATTTATTGCTTCTAGATTTTTTGATGATGGCCATTCTGACCAGTGTGAGATGATATCTCATTGTAGTTTTGATTTGCATTTCTCTAATGATTAATGATGTTGAGCATTCTTTCATGTGTTTATTGGCAATCTGTATATCTTCTTTGAAGAAATGTCTATTTAAGTCTTCTGCCCATTTTTGGATTGGGTTGTTTGTTTTTTTGTTATTGAGCTGCATGAGCTGCTTGTAAATTTTGGAGATTAATCCTTTGTCAGTTGCTTCATTTGCAAATATTTTCTCCCATTCTGAGGGTTGTCTTTTGGTCTTATTTATGGCGTCCTTTGCTGTGCAAACGCTTTGAAGTTTCATTAGGTCCTATGTGTTTATTTTTGGTTTTATTTCCATTTCTCTAGGAGGTGGGTCAAAAAGGATCTTGCAGTGATTTATGTCATAGAGTGTTCTGCCTATGTTTTCCTCTAAGAGTTTGATAGTTTCTGGCCTTACATTTAGGTCTTTAATCGATTTTGAGTTTATTTTTGTGTATGGTGTTAGGGAGTGTTCTAATCTAATATTTTTACATATACCTGTCCAGTTTTCCCAGCACCACTTATTGAAGAGGCTGTCCTTTCTCCACTGTACATTCCTGCCTCCTTTATCAAAGATAAGTTGACCATTTGTGTGTGGGTTTATCTCTGGGCTTTCTATCCTGTTCCATTGATCTATCTTTCTGTTTTTGTGCCAGTACCATACTGTTTTGATTACTGTAGCTTTGTAGTATAGTCTGAAGTCAGGGAGCCTGATTCCTCCAGCTCCATGTTTTGTTCTCAAGATTGCTTTGGCTATTTGGAGCCTTTTGTGTTTCCATACAAATTGTGAAATTTTTTGTTCTAGTTCTGTGAAAAATGACATTGGTAGTTTGATAGGGATTGCATTGAATCTGTAGATTGCTTTGGGTAGTAGAGTCATTTTCACAATGTTGATTCTTCCAATCCAAGAACATGGTATATCTCTCCATCTATTTGTATCATCTTTAACTTCTTTCATCAGTGTCTTATAATTTTCTGCATACAGGTCTTTTGTCTCCTTAGGTAGGTTTAATCCTATATATTTTACTCTTTTGGTTGCAATGGTAAATGGGAGTGTTTTCTTAAATTCACTTTCAGATTTTTCATCATTAGTGTATAGGAATGCCAGAGATTTCTGTGCATTAATTTTGTATCCTGCTACTTTACCAAATTCATTGATTAGCTCTAGTAGTTTTCTGGTAACATCTTTAGGATTCTCTGTGTATAGTATCATGTCATCTGCAAACAGTGACAGCTTTACTTCTTCTTTTCCGATTTCGATTCATTTTATTTCCTTTTCTTCTCTGATTGCTGCAGCTAAAACTTCCAAAACTATGTTGAATAAGAGTGGTGAGTGGGCAACCTTGTCTTATTCCTGATCTTAGTGGAAATGGTTTCAGTTTTTCATGATTGAGGACGATGTTGGCTGTGGGTTTGTCATATATGGCCTTTATTATGTTGAGGTAAGTTCCCTCTATGCCTACTTTCTGCAGGGTTTTTATCATAAATGGGTGTTGAATTTTTTCGAAAGCTTTCGCTGCATCTATTGAGATGATCATATGGTTTTTCTCCTTCAATTTGTTAATATGGTGTATCATGTTGATTGATTTGCATATATTGAAAAATCCTTGCATTCCTGGAATAAGCCCCACTTGATCATGGTGTATGATCCTTTTAATGTGCTGTTGGATTCTGTTTGCTAGTATTTTGTTGAGGATTTTTTGCATCTATGTTCATCAGTGATATTGGCCTGTAGTTTTCTTTCTTTGTGACATCTTTGTCTGGTTTTGGTATCAGGGTGATGGTGGCCTCGTAGAATGAGTTTAGGAGTGTTCCTCCTTCTGCTATATTTAGGAAGAGTTTGAGAAGGATACATGTTAGCTCTTCTCTAAATGTTTGATAGAATTCGCCTGTGAAGCCAACTGGTCCTGGGCTTTTGTTTGTTGGAAGATTTTTAATCACACTTTCAATTTCAGTGCTTGTGATTGGTCTGTTCATATTTTCTATTTCTTCCTGATTCAGTCTTGGCAGGTTGTGTATTTCTAAGAATTTGTCCATTCCTTCCAGGTTGTCCATTTTATTGGCATAGAGTTACTTGTAGTAATCTCTCATGATCTTTTGTATTTCTGCAGTGTCAGTTGTTACTTCTCCTTTTTCATTTCTAATTCTATTGATTTGAGTCTTCTCCCTTTTTTTCTTCATGAGTCTGGCTAATGGTTTATCAATTTTGTTTATCTTCTCAAAGAACCAGATTTTAGTTTTATTGATCTTTGCTATCGTTTCCTTCATTTCTTTTTCATTTATTTCTGATCTGATATTTATGATTTCTTTCCTTCTGCTAACTTTGGGGGTTTTTGTTCTTCTTTCTCTAATTGCTTTAGGTGCAAGGTTAGGTTGTTTATTCGAGATGTTTCCTGTTTCTTAAGGTAGGATTCTATTGCTATAGACTTCCCTCTTAGAACTGCTTTTGCTGCATCCCATAGGTTTTGGGTCATCGTGTCTCCATTGTCATTTGCTTCTGGGTATTTTTTTATTTCCTCTTTGATTTCTTCAGTGATCACTTCGTTATTAAGTAGTGTATTGTTTAGCCTCCATGTGTTTGTACATTTTACAGATCTTTTCCTGTAATTGATATCTAGTCTCATAGCGTTGTTGTTGGAAAAGATACTTGATACAATTTCAATTTTCTTAAATTTACCAAGGCTTGATTTGTGACCCAAGATATGATCTATCCTGGAGAATGTTCCATGAGCACTTGAGAAAAATGTGTATTCTGTTGTTTTTGGATGGAATGTCCTATAAATATCAATTAAGTCCATCTTGTTTAATGTATCATTTAAAGCTTGTGTTTCCTTATTTATTTTCATTTTGGATGATCTCTCCATTGGTGAAAGTGGGGTGTTAAAGTCCCCTACTATGAATGTGTTATTGTCTATTTCCCCTTTTATAGCTGTTAGTATTTGCATTATGTATTGAGGTGCTCCTATGTTGGGTGCATAAATATTTACAATTGTTATATCTTCTTCTTGAATCGATCCCTTGATCATTATGTAATGTCCTTCTTTGTCTCTTCTAATAGTCTTTATTTTAAAGTCTATTTTGTCTGATATGAGAATTGCTACTCCAGCTTTCTTTTGGTTTCCATTTGCATGGAATATCTTTTTCCATCCCCTCACTTTCAGTCTGTATGTGTCCCTAATTCTGAAGTGGGTCTCTTGTAGACAGCATATATATGGGTCTTGTTTTTGTATCCATTCAGCCAGTCTGTGTCTTTTGGTGGGAGCATTTAATCCACTTACATTTAAGGTAATTATCGATATGTATATTCCTATTTTCATTTTCTTAATTGTTTTGGGTTTGTTATTGTAGGTCTTTTCCTTCTCTTGTGTTTCTTGCCTAGAGAAGGTCCTTTAGCATTTGTTGTAAAGATGGTTTGGTGGTGCTGAACTCTCTCAGGTTTTGCTTGTCTGTAAAGGTTTTAATTTCTCCATCAAATCTGAATGAGATCCTTGCTGAGTAGAGTAATCTTGGTTGTAGGTTTTTCTCCTTCATCACTTTAAATATGTCCTGCCAGTCCCTTCTGGCTTGCAGAGTTTCTGCTGAAAGATCAGCTGTTAACCTTATGGGGATTCCCTTGTGTGTTATTTGTTGTTTTTCCCTTGCTGCTTTTTTTTTTTTTTTTTTTTTTTTTTTTGCTGTATGCGGGCCTCTCACTGTTGTGGCCTCTCCTGTTGCAGAGCACAGGCTCTGGACACGCAGGCTCAGTGGCCATGGTTCACGAGCCTAGCTGCTCCACAGCATGTGGGATCTTCCCGGACCAGGGAACGAACCAATGTCCCCTGCATCGGCAGGCGGACTCTCAACCACTGCGCCACCAGGGAAGCCCTCCCTTGCTGCTTTTAATATGTTTTCTTTGTATTTAATTTTTGATAGTTTGATTAATATGTGTCTTGGCCTGTTTTTCCTTGGAGTTATCCTGTATGGGACCCTCTGTGCTTCCTGGACTTGATTAGCTATTTCTTTTCCCACATTAGGGAAGTTTTCAACTATAATCTCTTCAAATATTTTCTCAGTCCCTTTTTTTTTCTCTTCTTCCTCTGGGACCCATATAATTCGAATGTTGGTGCATTTAATGTTGTCCCAGAGGTCTCTGAGACTGTCCTCAGTTCTTTTCATTATTTTTTCTTTATTCTGCTCTGCAGTAGTTATTTCCACTATTTTATCTTCCAAGTCACTTATCCGTTCTTCTGTCTCAGTTATTCTGCTATTGATCCCATCTAAAGTATTTTTAATTTCATTTATTGTGTTGTTTATCGTTGCTTGTTTCCTCTTTCGTTCTTCTAGGTCCTTGTTAAATGTTTCTTGCATTTTCTCTATTCTATTTCCAAGATTTTGGATCATCTTTACTACCATTATTCTGAATTCTTTTTCAGGTAGACTGCCTATTTCCTCTTCATTTGTGAGGTCTGGTGGGTTCTTATCTTGCTCCTTCATCTGCTGTGTATTTTTCTGTCTTCTCATTTTGCTTATCTTACTGTGTTTGGGGTCTCCTTTTTGAAGGCTGCAGGTTCGTAACTCCCGTTGTTTTTGGTGTCTGTCCCCAGTGGCTAAAGTTGGTTTAGTGGGTTATGTAGGCTTCCTGGTGGAGGGGACTAGTGCCTGTGTTCTGGTGGATGAGGCTGGATCTTGTCTTCCTGGTGGGCAGGCCCACATCTGGTGGTGTGTTTTGGGGTGTCTGTGGCTTTATTATGATTTTAGGCAGCCTCTCTGCTAATGGGTGGGGTTGTGTTCCTGTCTTGCCAGTTGTTTGTCATAGGGTGTCCAGCACTCCAGCTTGCTGGTCATTGAGTGGAGCTGGGTTTTGGTGTTGAGATGGAGATCTCTGGGAGATTTTCCCCTTTTGATATTACATTGAGCTGGGAGGTCTCCTGTGGACCAGTGTCCTGAAGCTGGCTTTCCCACCTCAGAGGCACAGCACTGACTCCTGGCTGCAGCACCAAGAGCCTTTCATCCACACGGCTTAGAATAAAAGGGAGAAAAAAAAGAAAGAAAGAAAGAAAGAGAATAAAAGAAAACAAAAGAAAGTTATTAAAATAAAAATAATTATTAAGAAAACAAATTTTTAAGTAAAAAAAAAAACAAACAAAAAACGGACGGACAGAACCCTAGGACAAATGGTGAAAGCAAAGCTATACAGACAAAATGTCACACAGACGCATACACAGTCACAAAAAGAGGAAATGGGGAAAAAATAATATATCTTGCTCTCAAAGTCCATCTCCTCAATTTGGGAGGATTCGTTGTCTATTCATGTATCCCACAGATGCAGGGTACATCAAGTTGATTGTGGAGATTTAATCCACTGCTCCTGAGGCTGCTGGGAGAGATTTCCCTTTCTATTCTTTGTTAGCACAGCTCCCGGGGTTCAGCTTTGGATTTGACCCCGCCTCTGCGTGTAGGTCCCCTGAGGGCGTCTGTTATTCGCTCAGACAGGACAGGGTTAAAGGAGCAGCTGATTCGGGGGCTCTGGCTCACTCAGGCCGGGGGGAGGGAGGGGTGAGGGGCGAGCGTGCGGCGGCAGAGGCCGGCGTGACGTTGCACCAGCCTGAGGCGCGCCGTGCGTTCTCCCGGGGAAGTTGTCCCTGGATCACGGGACCCTGGCAGTGGCGGGCTGCACAGGCTCCCGGGAGGGGAGGACACACGTGTTTCTGATGACCCTGGTTCCTCAGGGAGAGACTGGGAATTTCGCTCACAGAATAGTTTTCCCCAAGAGTGTGGAAAACCATCCAAATTCCACTGTCTTCCAAGCCCTAATTTACCTAGACTTGAAGCGTAGAGAAGAGGTGGCCTTGGAGGCCAAGATTATAAGCTGCTTAAAATAAATGCATCTATTTCTATCTCTGGGCCCACTCCAGGGAATCTTGCCCCTCCGGAATTCTGAGGACATAGGGCTTCAGAATTCCCTCCGGTGTCATTGGAACCACTTGAAGTGTAATTATAGTTCTTTTGGCCACTGACCCCCGGGAGCGGGTGGTGCAGAGGCGAGAAACAGAATGCACTCATTTTAGACTCTTCAGCTCTATTCCAGTAACAGCTATTTAAAGCCCCGTCAAGCTAACCAATTGCTGCAATCTTGTCAGAAGGATGTCTGTCTTTTTATTTCCATCTTTCCAATTCCGAGATTGGATTTAGGTAAAACTTAGCTTTAAAGTCCTTAATGGATGTTTGGAGTGATGAAGAACGTAGGAGCATCAATTCACAGTGCAGAGCCTACCTCTGCTCTGATTTCTGTCTGGGCCAGCTTTTCCAGCACCTTCAGTATTAAAGAACCTATTTGTTCAGATCCACAGAACCTGGTAGGACAAAGTGTAAACACTGTAATAGCCTGGACTCTGAGGCAATAGACTTGGAAACATCTGGTTGATTGTTTACAGTGTTATCTGAGTAATAATCCCTATCATTTGCTAAAGAAGCTGGGCTTCCTATTGTATGCACTTGGACCACATGATGGCTGAGAGTCACGTGAGTGCCACATTCCCAGGGGCTTCCCTGGACCTTGCATGATTCCCTTCCAGACTCCACTGCAAGCCATTGCCATCGTCACCACTCAAGGGA
Source organism: Phocoena phocoena (assembly GCF_963924675.1). Lineage (NCBI taxonomy): Eukaryota > Metazoa > Chordata > Mammalia > Artiodactyla > Phocoenidae > Phocoena > Phocoena phocoena. The sequence continues at coordinate 22,348,366 of NC_089222.1, read as the reverse complement.
GCATCTTGCTGTGCAAGGGAGTGGGCATGACGCTGTTATGAGGATTAGCAAGAAATCTGCCCAAAAGTGCGTCTATCACCAATAATGATTGTTAGACTGTTGAATCTTGAGCAGCAGGAACCCACCAGCCAAGTTCCTCCAGGGTCCCTTCCCACACGTCATCCACCAGGTCTGCCCTTCAGCTTGAGGTTAGTACTGCTCAGCTCTGACCCTTTCTGCAGGCTGGTGGTAGCTGGGAAAAGAGCATGGTAGGCTCAACATTCAGGGTAGAAGCTATGGCCCCGGGGCAGGGCAGGAACTGGCAAGAGGAGGCAGAGAAGGAAGGAACTGCTGTCCAGAAGGTGGGCACACCAGGAAGGGGACTGAGCAGGAGAGTGGATGTGGCCACCAGGTTGTCAATAGTTGCTATGCCCAGGAGAAAGAAGGTTTCAGTGACCAAAGAAGTTTGGGAAATGTTTGATCAAAATTAAATGGGTTGGGCTTCCCTGGTGGCACAGTGGTTGAGAGTCCGCCTGCCGATGCAGGGGACGCGGGTTCATGCCCCGGTCCGGGAAGATCCCATGTGCTGCGGAGCGGCTGGGCCCGTGAGCCATGGCCGCTGAGCCTGCACATCCGGAGCCTGTGCTCCGCAACGGGAGAGGCCACAACAGTGAGAGGCCCGCGTACCGCAAAAAAAAAAAAAAATTAAATTAAATGGGTTTCTTTTCAGTGAGACTTCTAAGAAGACCCTTTAATGTGCAAATGATGAGGATTATACTTTGTGGTGCTTCTACAGCCTGTTAGATCTCAGATTCCCTTTCTTTTATTTCCAGAGCATCTCAAAGGGTTAATTCTTTGGTCAACTGGGTCAAGTTGGAAGCTATGTTTCCCAGAATCTCCTCCTCTCTAGGGTCCCAAGTTCAAGTTGGCTAAAAGTAGAACTTAAATGAGATCTGAAAAGTAGAAATGAAGCAGTAACCATTTCTTTCTGAAGGTTTCTGAGGTCAGAGGAGGTGACAGACAGACACAGAGGAGCCTGATGGATTCCAACTTGCTGTTTTCTATCGCTCTGAGTCTAGCTCTTCTTCCCAGTTTGTAGTCCTAATCACCAAGAGTGGTCACTGGTTTACCACTAGATTCTTGGTAACCACAGAGATGGCAGCTGTGCAGCAGCTGCCCATAGACTTCTCCATGGGTTCCCCCTTCACATTTCCATGTCTGCAGCCCCGACCTGCCTGGATTCTCAGATCTTCCCTGAGAGATCCAACTTTCCATCCACATCAGATCTATAGGAAGATGCGTAGTGACTATTTATGATCCTTTAGCTTCCCCTTCCAGAGTGTATTAGTTTGCTTGGGCTGCTGTAACCAAGTACCGCACGCTGGATGACTTATCAGGAATTTATCATCTCACACTTCTAGAAATTGGAAATCTAAGTTCAACATGTCAACCAGTCTGGTTTCTTCTGAGGCCTCTCTCCTTGGCTTGTAGATGGTGACTTTTCTCTTTGTCCTCATATGGTCTTCCCTTGTGTATGTCTGTATCCTAATCTCCTCTTCTTATAAGGACACCAGTCATATTGGATCAGGGCCCACTCTAGTGGCCTCATTTAATTTTAATTATCTCCTTAAAGACCCTATCTCCAAACTCAGTCATATTTTGAGGTAGTAGGGGTAGGGCTTCAACATATGCATTTGGGGCAGAGGACATAAGTTCAGCCCATAACATAGACCATCTCTTCCCTGCTCCTCCCACAATTGTGGGAAGTCTATTTCTTGTCATAAACCCCTTATTCTATGGCACAGTGGCTCCACTTCCCTAAGCCCTAATACAGAAATCGGTAGTAGAAGTGGGATGATGCTGTAAAAGAAAATGAAAACAAGAGGTATTGTCCTCTTCACCAGATGACCAGACACACATGCAAAGCAATTCGAGAACCACGGAAGAACAGCTATAATTGTCTATGTGTATGTTGCAGACAAGCACGTCCCTCCTCTCCCCTACATTATGCTCCAGCCAAACCAAACCACTTATAGCTTCCTGAAATGTCAGGCTATTTCACACCTCGGGGGCTTTGTTCTAACGCTCTCTCCCAGCCAGAAGCCCTGAATCCTTTGAGCAACCCTTCCTAAGCATGGCATCCATCAGTGTCCAGATCCCTCCTGAACACCCTGGACGGGACACAAAAATGCCTGTCAGCATCAGGAAGGGCACTCTCCACCAAGGGAAAGCTCCTGCCGTGTATATATCAGAACTTTACAGATGATCTAGGCGGTACCACAGACAATGGGAGAAGGAAAGATCGTTTAGTCGGTGGTGTTTGGAAACTGGCTTGTCATGAGGAAAAAAAGAAAGCCACGTTGTCACTTTATGCCAAAGATTCTGGGTAGAATAAACACATAAGCATCGATAGTAGAACTATAAACTTCACAGAAGAAAATATAGATGGATATCTATTATCAAATACCCCAAAGCACAAACCATAAGGCTAAAAAAACAAAAATAGGTAGATATCAAAACTTGTAGTCATGGGGTTTAACAAGAGCACCATAGACAAAATTAACAGATCAATGACAGACTGGAAGAAGCTATTGCAATGTCTAATGCCAATAATGGATTAGTATCTACTCTACACTCTACCGGGAACTTCAAGTCATCAAGAAAAAGGACAGGAAATCCAATTATTTTTTAAGGAGCAAGGATAAGAATCAAGGATGTAAATAGATGAATTGAACAGAAAATGAATAACAAGTTGATGTTCTCACTCTCTAGTAATCAAAGATATGCAAATTGAATCACAAATGAAACAGTGTTTCACAGCCATCAGACTAGCAGAAATTAGAAAAGTGGGTAATTCAGGTCCAGGCGAAGAAGTGAGGAGATAGGAACACTTGTGCCCTGCTTGCTGGGAGTTTTAAGTCGGTACAGCTGTTTTGGAAAGCCATTTAACAGAATTTAGTACAATTATGGGTATTTATGTCCTATGAACTGGCAATTCCACTCTTGTTTGTACAACCCGGAGATTTTTCCACAGATCTAACATGAGAACCAGTACGAGGATGTTTGTCAATCGTGTTATTATTTCTGATAGCGAGAAATTAAACTTGGGCCATCACTAGAGAGATAATTAAGTGAAATGTGCTGGAGAATAAAATACCAGGCAGCAGTGAGGAGTTGTGGACTTCTAGAAGCACAAAAATCAACATGGATAGATCTTAAAAGCATAGATTTGAATGGGAAAAGTCAGAAGCAGAATGGTTTTAAGGCACAATACTCTTTAAATCAATTAAAGCTAAGCACGTATAAAACAACTTCAGATATTTTACAAGGTGACATGCATCTTTAAGATTCTTACATAAAACGCGTTAGAGTAAGAGCTTATGGGGAGTTAGGGGGAGATGGGTGTGGATATCACACAAACAAATAGCTCTGGAGAGGGGCCCCGCACGGATGGATGGTGATGGTGAGGCGTGAACCAAAGGGTATGAGGAGCTGCCGAGGCCCAAGCAGAGGAAGAAAGAACATGGGAAAGAAAGCACGGGAGCAAGAGAACCGTTTCCCCAGTGATGGCCCTGGAGTAAACTGCCTAGCTTCTCATCCTGGTTCCGCTACCTGATAGATTTGGCCTGGAGCTAGTTATTTCACCGGACTCTGCCTCTGTCTCTTCAGCTGTTAGATGGAAATGCTTTCAGTACCTACATCAAGGGATCTTTTGAACAAATGGTTAAACAGCATCCATGCCCAGCACCCATAAGTAGTGCGGGCTGTGTGGACAGTAGCCATGTTTGTTTCTACATCAATTCTGCCGTGTACTTTAAAAGCCTAAGGTGACATGACAATGAGGACATGCACAGGGTCTTTTAATCAGCTATTGCACGGATCATTTCGTTTTACTGGCAGGCTGTTCGTTCCACCCCGGACATTGTCACAGCTACCCTAGACACCTCAGTGACCTCCACTATGTCTTCTGTATCAGACAAGACCTGGGCAATGCTGCTGAGAGCTGGACAGGAGAATGGGAAGGGAATGGCTCTGGGGTCAGAGACCTACCTGGTTTCCTGTCCTGGATCTGCACTCACCACCTTCCTTAAGCTCTCTGTCTTACTGCCTTCATCCACAAATACAGATAAAAATAGCATCCCCACGAAGTTGTTGTGAGTGTGAAATGTGCTAATGGGCAGTAAGCTCCTAGCACATAACAAGTGCTTTGTACATAATTGGTACTATTACTTGTGCCGGGGGAAAGGGGGACCTTCTGTATTAGGTGAGAATGCCCTAGCAAAGACCAAAAGAGGAGGGAATAGTGTGTGTAACGCCAACAAGGAGCCCTTAGTTCCACTCTAGTTACTAGCTACGGGTGTGTGGTGGGCTTCCAGTGCTGAAAGACCCCAGAACTTAAAGGAGGGGGTCTGTTAGCCAAGCAGATCGCTGGGAATCAACACCTGCTTCGTAGCTGAACATGCTGGAAAGTAGGCACTGTCAGATCTCAAAAATGATTGTATTGTTCTTATAAATGACTATTTGGCTTCCCTTGGGAACTCAAGAGGAGCTCATAAGAGAGAAACTCAGCTTCCCAATGAAGGGGCTGTTTTGAAACCAGAGTTGGCATTTGCATCAATTTTGCTGAGGGGGAGCAATTCTTTTTTCCCACTCCAGTATCATGGAGTGGGATAAAAGAGTTTGGTTTCTTGCACGAGAGGGAACTATGTCTGAAACTTCAGCCTTGGAGAAAAGATGAAGGGTTGCTGGCTCCGCCAGTGTGCTGGGAATGATGACTGTGATGAGAAACACGGTATGGGGCTGATGGGGTCCAGCAGGACACAGTCAGCTGGTGACTTTCACAACAGGGCAAGTTCCCATCCATTTTGGCTTTTAATTGATTTAGAGTTTGTTCTGATTCTGCTGATTTGTCCTGCCAGTGCCTCTTCCAACCCGCCCCCCCATTACAGATATGAGAAATCTTCCCAGGGCTCTTGTCCTGCATTTGATGGTCCCTGGCTTAGACACCTGCAGTGTCCCCCAGGGTCACTTTAGATTTCCAAAACTCTTCCCTGTCTGCAGCCTACTTGTCCAAGAGTAACTATTTGGTTGAATGTTATTCCTACCTTGCCTTCAAGACCCTCCACGATCTTGCCTTTTTGACCAGGACCCCCTCTGCACCACGGACGCAAGGACCCTCTGCAGACCTCCCCTTTCATCCCCACAGACACACTTTTGCCCATCCTGAGATGCCCTCTCACTCCTTCCCCCCTCTCATCAGCAACTCCATTCAGCCCTAGTTCATTAAGCTCCTGGCCCGGGACCAGGCCAGAGAGGACAAAGGCAGAGCTTCTGCTCTCAGACCTAGTGAGGGGAGAGGCGAGTCACAGAGACTAGGAACTAACTCAGAGTGGTCGGCAAAATAGTAAGAGACAGCACACGGCTCAGTGGAGACCCCAATGGGGGACTGGTCAGAGGAGGCCCAGGAGGCCCCCTTTCAAGTGCCAAACCTGACTCCATCTACCACCTCCAGGAAGCCTCCTCTGACCCTGCCAGCATCATCTAAGCATCTGAGAGGCAGTCAGTGCAGGGGTTGGGAGCCCAGACTTTGAAGCCTGGCTGCCAGAGTTTTGAATCCCAGCACTATCATGTACTAGCTGTGTGACCTTGGGCTAGTTACTTAACCTCTCTGAGACTTTGTTTCCTTATCTGTAAATCGGAGATAATATTGTGTGATTAAATGATATAAATATGTAAAGCACTACTTAAAACAGTGTCTGGCTCAGTATTAGTGCTGCAGAATGTTTGCTGTTATTGTCTGGGGTCTTCATACTACACTGCCTGTGGGGCTTCTGTCCCATGCCAGAGCTGCTCTAGAAACACTGTTGCAAGGTGGCATTCAGCAAGAGATTGACGTTCCTCTACACAGATACATATATGTTACCAGAACACTCTGCCTTTATCTCCATAATGACAATTCTTTTGTTGATCATAATCTCCCTCCTTGGCTCACACAGTATCCATGGACTCCCAAAGAGTGTTAATAACATTACATTTTGATTGGCATTTTTAAGAATAATAGTAATAAAAGAAACTTCTGTCTTGAATGTCCAAGAATAGATCCTGCATAAGTCTTGCAGCTTCAGGCCTGGGACAGAATTGGAAGAGGAAGTGATCATTTGTCATCTTTCTTTATAGGCTGCATTTCTGGCAATGTTAAATGGGACTTTTAAAAATAGTCTTAACAAGCATTTCGACAGACTCCATTCTGGATACCAGAGAACGTAACCATGGAGAGTCAGCGTGTGTGAAATCTGACCTGTCCTCGGCCAAATGGCCGGTGACTAGAGTCCCCTCCCGGGGTGGGAAGGGGGAATGTGTCTGGTGGCAGCAGGGACACTGACTTAAGAGGACCACTTGGGAATATGGTACTGGTTGGACACTAAAGCCCTAGATGTCTCCCTCCTGAAGCTGACACATTCCCAGGAGCTCAAGGCAGATTCAGTCAGATGAGAGGTTGCTCCTCCCGCAAAGGTCACCCCTCTGCTGGAAGCAGTGAAGGAGACCCTGGGTGTGACCCGTCGGGGACACAACCCAGGCCCCTTTTCTCTGGAGCCTTGTCACTTCAGGATCAAGTCCAGGTCAAACTCAAAATGTCAGTGGATATAGGCTGAGTGCCTTCGTACACAAGTGGTGGGTCTGGTGGGAGGAAGGGGTTGTGCAAAGAAGGAAGAGCCCAGACCCTGTCACTGCAGCGCAGCTTCGCGGGGTGGAAGCGTCGGGTTCGGCAGAGGCAGAGGCTCCTGGGCGCTGTCCTAGTCTCTGGGCACTTTGGTTCCCCATCTGTAAAGTGGAGATCATAATAATTACCTCTTAGGGAGATGGTAAGTAATTGCAGGGCTTGATGCGGAAAATATGGTAGTGATTGCTATTATGATGATATCAGCGGGAGATGAGACCCTGTAGAGGTGGGGTAAGTGGGTGCACACAAAACCATTCTAGGGAGAATGACAGGGACCTGCTTCCAGCCAGGATCCCAGAGTAGTCACTACCTACTGCCGTGACATCAACCCAAAGTGGCTCCAAGGGTAGCTGACTGAGGTTCACAACCTTACGCTTGTTGTTGCCCCTGACTCTCCTCGAATGCCTCAGCAGATGATCAGACGATGCTGCAAATCCCAGACACTCTGCTCTACGCCGCTCTTCCCCTGGTCACTGGGGCTTTCTCTTCCTCCTCCCTTTCCCCCTCCCCTTCCTCCTTTTCCTCCGCATCGCCCTCCTCTCACATCCCCTTCCTCCGACTCCTCTGTATGCTCTAATCACACTGTCCTGTCTTTTTGTCTTTTCTTCTTTTGTCCAGAGAGAAAGTGAAAACTCAAATTAGGATTGGGGAGACAGAAAAGAGCCACCCCTGAGCATCCTCGACTCAAGCACCTGTGACCACCACCAGAACAAGTGCCCAAGGATGCGACCTAGGGGCTCCCACGTGGAAGCGCACTGATGCAATAAGGCAATGAGTCCTCAGAACCCAACCCAAATTAGTACACGTGGGAAACTGATAGCCTGGAGAGGGAATGAGATTTAAACCCTGGAAACCTTGTGGCAGAGCTAATATTCCAGACCCCAATCGGGATCTTTCCCCTAGACTTAATCACATGGTGTTCAGGCTCCAAGGCATCTCTGAGACCTAAACTCCAGCCCCTTCTTTCACAGGTGGGCAGCTGAGTCCCAGAACCCAAGCCGCAGGTCAGGTATTAGCTGAACTGGAATGAAAATGCATGTCCTTCCATTCTTCACAGCCCACTTCTCCCTCCCCATCCACTCGCCTATCAGCTTTACAAGGACTGGAGAGGTATGAACAACTCCCACCCAAACACCCAGACATTCTCTCTCTCTCTCTCTCTCTCTCTCTCTCAGACTGTGGCCCCCAGTCATGCACCCACCTATTCCCTAACCCCACACAGTCACCCAGCTAGCCTGAAGGAGGTCAGTGATGTACCCAAGCACAGATCACAGACTGTGTTCTGTTCACCGTGATACGCATCCTCTGAGCATGTACCATGTGCCCGGCTCTGGACCGGGCATCACAGCCTTCAGCAAAGCGTTCCCTGACCTTATTTCCTCACACTCTGGTGGGGAAATAGGCAGTTTCTGTGCCACGTGATCCACACTTTTATTGAGTGAGGTTTAGGAACAGAGCGAGAGGGCTTGGCTCAACCTGGATGTCCTGGGAGGCTTCCTCGAACGGGAAGCCCGGGCTGGCTCTTGATGATTTAATAGAAGTCATTCAGGCATCCCTGGCTCAGGACACAGCCAGTCTAATACCCCAGAAGGAGGGAAAATTGCTATGACTGCAAGCTCAAGCTTATTTGATCGATAATGCTCAGAGTAAGTGAACGTCTGTACTCTTGATATTTTTTCTTCATTTGTTTGTAAATTTAATAAATCTTGGTCAAAGAAAAAGGACAAAACCCCTATCTACAAGAAATCCAATTATAAGCACTTTCTTTGCCTTCTCTGAAGTCCATCGCATCCAACTCCAAATTTCAACAGATGTGCTTTATGTTCACAGATGGATTATAGCTTTCTCAGAAGCAGGGACCATTTAGGAGGGACAAGACAGAAACCTCCCAGAGGCCAGACGCTGCATCTTTTCTATCTGTGTCTGAATCCCCCGCTCTGAGAGAAGAGCGTGACGCAAAGAAAGGGAACTATTAGCCCTGGAAGCTGCAGGACAGCTTCTAGGCTGAGCTGAGCAGGGCAAGCTTGGGCCCAGGGTCATGGATTCTTTAAGGGCAGGGCCGGGTGTTACTCATTTGGGGGGTCCCTCCAATACTCATTTTAGGGTCCCACCCACACAGAGCCTTGCACAGTGCCTGTATACAATTGACATTCGATGCATGGCTATTGAATGCAGCTGAAATATTTTGAAAAATCAAATACAACCATACCATTCTGACAGAATGATGGCCTTCTTTTTAGATGATTTTGGGGCAGAAAATAAGAACGCTCTGGAGAGGCTCTCTCTCTCCAAAATGGGCAGCCATCTGAGGCCTCCTTCCTGCCCCTACCCTGAGTTCTGGGCTGAGCTCTGCCAACTGAGAGGGGGCATCTAAGGTGCCAATTGAGCTCTCCCCTGAAACAAGGGTTTCCGCTCCTCAGGGGTACTGGCCCAACAGCTGTGACGGTTGTCTAGGCTTAGGGAGCTGTCCTTCTGTCAAGGTGCCTTGCAGGACTGAAACTTAGGGACAGAGGCAGGTGAGAGAAGGGGGAACAGATTTTTTTTTTTTTAACATATTAGCACTAGGGCTCTTGGCCAAACCAGCACAAAGCTTTATGAGACAATTCACTTTAAAACTTTTCAGATGGAAGAGGGAGCACAAAGCAATTCAAGGAGATGAGCAAGTATCCACGTGCACAGATTGGTTCGGTCTCCATAGCACCAGGTAAAGCCAAGTAGAAATGGTTTAACTCAAGTGACATCATTAGTTGGGTTTTAGCAATGTGTTCATTCCTTTTCTTTTTTTAATGCGTATAAAATAATACAATGCGTGGAATCAAGCAATAAACAATGCTGTAAAGTTTACGATGGCAAAGCATCATCTCCTGACTTCAGAGGTCACTGTACCCTGAAGCGATTGATGCCCCATCTCCAGAGTCCCTCGTTTCGACAAACCCCTCCTAAATCTTTGCCCCTAATTATGTATCTGTCATTCTTTGTCTGAGAGGTTCCCCAAATTGTGTAAGTTTCAGGCACCACAACACCTGGATCTGTCCCCAGTCTGACCTCCTCGACATCATTTATACCTCAGTCTTGCTTCTCAGAGGAAAAACATTCCAACTCATCTGCATGTTTTCTCTGGTATGTATCTTCATCTTGCTAAATAAGACACTTATGGGGCCAGTCCTTGCTCGGTTTTAGGCATTGTCCATCATCTTCTATTATAAAAGGTAAGGAGGGAGCCCTCTCCCCCTCCCACCATCCCTCCCTTTCCCCCGCCATCCCACAACCTTTCCTCCCCATCCGCCCAATTGCATCACATCACAATTTTCGGAAGGATTACTGTAGAGCGTATATTTCTAGAACCATATAAATATGGCTCACGGCTGAACCAAACAGTGTACTGTAACTACAGTTATTTTCTTCTACTTGTTTTCATTTTTCCTGAAGTTGAAATTGCCTTACATTTTCACTTGCTTGTTTTCTGGGCATCAGTCACTAATTCATGCTAAACTTGGACTCAGTTGTAAAACAACTCTCATGACAGTTGAATATATGAGATAATCTCTACATTCCACTTTTTGTTTCTCTGGTGACATCACTCCTGGGCCCCTCCATCCTCTTGCTCCAGTCTGAAGAGTCGTTGTCTAGAGCTGACGCACAGCTGTCATCCTTTGTCATCAGCTGGCAAATCCCTTCACCTCTCCCTGTGCTGGTTCCTCCATCTCCTAGATTCCTTGGGTCTTGTTTTGTTCTGTTTTTGTGGACTCCTTTTTTGTGGAGCACATCCTTCTACAAACTGTGTGCACGAGAGGTTATTGTTTTATTCTTGACAGTTTGGCCATGCAGAGAATTCTAGACTAGAAAACATTTCCCCTAAGAATTTTGAAGAATTGCTCTTTATCTGCCAGCATCCTGGGTTGCTGTTAAGAAGTCTGATGCCGTTTTGAGTCCCACTTATTTTTGTATGATTCTTTCTCCCTCCTTCTCCCTCCCTCCCTCCCTTCCTCTCTCTCTCTCTCTCTCTCTCTCTGAACATTTTTAGGATCTTTGCTCCATCTCTGGTACTCTGGCCTTGGTGCAAGTCATTTTTCACCCACTGTGCTGGGCATGTGACAGGACTTTTGTCTCCGAAACTCAAGTCCGAGAAATGTACTTTTATGATGTCTTTGATAATTTCCTCCACCAGACTTTTCTGCTCTCCCTTTATAGAATGCCTATTAGTTAGATTTCGATCTTGTAGATGGAATCCATAATTTTCTTTTTCTTTCTTTTCTTTATTTTTCTTTCTTTCTTCCTTTCTCTTTCTTCCTTCCTTCCTTCCTTCCTTCCCTCCTTCCTTCCCTCCTTCTTTCCTTCCTTCCTTCCTTTTTTTCCTTCTTTCTCTCTTTCTTTCTTTCTTTCCTTCCTCCATCCTGGAATATTTTTCCTGACTTCTGCATGTGGATGATAAGACTCCCCCATCCCCCATCACCAGCTAAAGAAGAGGAGGTCTGGGGGTCTACCCACTCCTTCCACAGACTCCTGTCTGCCTGTCTCGAGTCTTACCCTTGTGTTCGGAGCTACGCGGGCCTCCCCATCCTTGAACCTTCTGGCTCTGGGTGGGAATCGTCAGGTTCTCAGAGGCATCCCTGCTACAGCCCCATGCATTGCAGCATCACCACCACCAGCACCCCATCTTCCCAACCCCGTTGCTCTCTCTTCCCCACTGTCTTCTTTGCTCCCAATCTCTTCGTCTTGGCAGATTTATACCATTTTCTTTCCTTTTTTCTACCATTGTATTAGTGTCTCAAGAGGGAGTAGGGATAAATGCGTGTGTGCAAACTATCCTGTTTAACTCCAAGTCTCTACTTTTATTTCTTCTTCTGTTTCAAAAGTCACAATTTTATATTGTTTCATACCAAACAGAACTGTGATTTGTGTTTCACAATTTAAATTGCAAAATTTCTTAATTTTGACAGTTCTAACATATTTTCAAGAGCCTCAAAAACTTCTGGGAATTTCAAGAAATGCTATATCCACCCCAGTTCGAACTCTGTATGCTCTACTTAGGATTCAGTCATCAAGTAGTCAGTGGGAGTTGACTGAATTATGATTCCATTATTAAAGTAGAGACTCAGGTCCCTGCAAGATCTAGGGGTGGTGGCAGTGAGCACAGAAGGACAGGTTCCAGACAGGAGGGGAAGGAAGACATCTTGGGGCAGCCTGGACAGGAGGTGGGATAGAGAAAGGAGAGGGAGGGTCAAGAGGGACGTAAGGATTCCATCCTTCTGTTGACACCCTAATTTCACTGTGCCGTTGGACCATTGGGTGGTCCAGCCACACCTATGGGACACAAGTGAGACATCGAGTGGTGTTGAACTTGGCCTCTCCACCTGGACAGTGCATGGAGGAAGTGGGCTTTCACTTTTCAGAAAGATATTGAAGGAATGAAATGAGATGATAAATTTGAAAGCTCTTGGAAAATAAAAGGACTATATAAATGCACAGCGTCATTACTGGATCTAGTGTGGCTCAGACAAGTCTGGCCCTAATTCATTGTAACGTTATGGGGCAAGTACATTACAACAATCTACGGTGCAGATAGAAATGTCCTCTGCCCATGGCAAATGTCTAGAGTGCCTGTGAAGAAATGCAGCATTCGACAAGGAAATTAAAGCCCAGGGCATCCAAGGTTGATGCAGGAAGAGATCTCCCTTCCTGAGATCTCAGGACATGCGTTAACATGGTGGCATCCCCAAATGGCAGGAGTCGGGGGCCTGAGTCACCAGTTGGAGGCTAGCCCTCACTGACCCGTATCAGACATTATCTAAGTGAGGAATGAACTCCTGTGCTAAGCCACTGAGATTTGGGGATTTATTTGCTACCACCGTATAGCCTAACCTGCCCTGACTAAGAAGATTGAACTAAGAAGGGCTGCGGCTCCTACATGGGTGTCCAGGGAGGTATATGGTGATGATGAGGTGATGATGAGGTGATGAGAAGAGAGGCGGCTACTCAGATACAAAGGCCCTTCCCTCGAGCCTGGAGGGAGAGCTGAGACCAGAAATGGGCCGCTGGGTCAGGCTTCATCAAGCATTCTGGGGAGAGTCAACAAGGGGCAGGATTGGAAATACTGAGAGTTCACTTCACCAGATGTTACTGTCGTATCTTCCGTGTGGAGTCAGCCACAGGGTGTCTTCCTCTGTCTCCTGTACCTTCCATGAGGACGCCCCACGGTGCATCTCTGACTGCAGTCTGTCGGACCCAGTCTCATGGAGGTACATTCCCGCCTCACCTGTCTCGAGGAGACACATTAGCCACAGTCTCCCTGACTACAGAGACCCCACCCCTCCTCAGAGGCATGGGTCTCCCCTTCACGTGGGACCTCCTTTTAGGACTTCCTTAGAGAACTGCACATCACCCAACCTCACCAGCCTTTGGTCTCTGCCAAAACAGGTGCAGGAAGGATGGCCTTGTCTTACCAACCTTCCCAATTCATGTTGAAACACAAGCACACCTCAGTTACAACTAAAAGCACAAACTTTGAGAATGCGAAGTCCCTTAGACATCCTATATTTCAATAGCTCTTAATATTGGGGAGGGGGTCACGTGACCTTGTTGAGGACCTGATGCAATCAGGAAAGCACACATAGTAGTAACAAAACGCTGAGTGTGGGTTTTCCCAGTGGATTTAGGATTGTCTGCAAAGCCCCACACTGGGGGAAGAGAGTCACATGTACACTACATGCTAAAGCGAGCCCAAAGCAATTAGAGCCAGATGCCCCCTCCCCAGGGCTTGGGGGAAATGGCAGAACGAGGCCTGCTACCTCCGGCCCCCCGGCCACCCTGCCCTTTGCCAGTCTATCTATGCTTCTTTTGAATCGCGTTTTATTAATAACATCACAGGCCTGAGTCTGAAGAGTGGGGAGAGTCTGCTGGGCAAGCCCACCCTGCAGATACAGGGACCCCTTGGCTGCAGGGGCTCCTTGGTGTGCCCTAAGAAAAGGGGGATACATCCTTATGCAGGTTGCAGGGATCGGGGGCAGGGCAGACTTAGGCCAGCACCAGCTTGACTCTGGAGGCCAGTTGCCAAGGAGAATGGAGGTCAGCAGAGAAGAGGGTCACATGCCATTGCAGAAGGTAGGCACACGAGGCTCCGAGAGTTGACCGAGGAGCCTGCAAGAGAGCCTCTCGGGAGAGCTGGCCTCACGCACCCGTGAGTGGCTTGGTAGGCATGGTCCTCACAGGCCCCTCTGGTGTGATGCTGGATGGAGGGAAGGCTGGTGATGAATTTGGGAGAAAGCTCGACATGTGTTCCCTGTAGTTTAAGGTATATATTTAAACAGAGGTTACAGCCTGCTTCTCTGCTAGAAATTTCTGAAGGCGGGAGGCTGGCTGTAGCAGCCCACACCAGCAGAGTAAGTCAGGATTATGGCGGCAATAGCCCACCACCACCATCTGTGAACGGGAGACCTGTGGCTGGTGCAGGAGAGGACCTCTCCTCTCCTTGACCCCCAAGAGGAGCGCTGAGGTTAGAGGAGCACACAGAAGCTTTAGGCTCTCCAGGTAGCCTACGTGAGACCATGATCCATGTCTCACGACCATGATCCATGTCTCACATGGAAAGCGGCATTAGGAAAACGGACTATGGATAAAATAAAGGAAATGCTGTTTTTCCCTTTCTGGAAAAGTCCTCAGCTATGGGGAAGCTGAGCCCTGCCCCCGAAGCCCATGATCACCGTTGATATGGGGACCCTCCACATCAGCCTCCAGACAGAGCTGCCTCCGCACCAAACTTCAGGGAGGCCAGCAACACCTGCCTCCCTCCACTGGCCAGTTATCAGGGGTGAGGGAAGACTTCTGCTCCCTATTTTTCTCCTCTTTTCCCTGGACCCTAGATCCAAGGATGGAGAAGAGCAGGTGTCTACATGGCAAACTCCACAACCCCCAACTCTAAGGTTCCAGGCAGGGGAGCAAACCATACCTCCCTCCTCTCTCCAAGTCCTGGAGTCCCAGTGTCTTTGTCTGTCTAGGCGGCTACAACACAGTACCACTGACCGGGTAGCTTATACACAACAGGAGTTTATTTTTCACAGCTCTGGAGGCCAGAAGTGTGAGATCGCAGGGCTGGTCGTGTGAGGGCTCTCTTCTGGTTGCAGACTTGTTGTATCCTCACATGGTGGAAGGGGTGAGAGAGCTCCGTGGGGTCTCTTTTATAAGGAACTAATTCCATCCATGAAAGCTTCACCCTCATGACGTCAGCACCTGCCAAAGCCCAACCTCCTAATACCATCACTTTTGGGAGTTAGGACTTCAGCATGTGAACTGGGGGGTGGGACGTGAGTATTCAAACCATAGCACATGGGTAACGTCTTCCCTGGGGGAGGAGAGGGGAGGAGCTCTAAATGGAGTTTCCGATTGAAACTTTTAAACTGAACTCAACTTCTGATAGTGGAAAGTGACAGAAAAGTGACAGAATCTGCCCACGATGTTGCGAGAGAGAGAAAAGAGTCAACATACCCAGTTGAAGGCAATGATTAGAGAAAGATGAAATCACCTCATGTTTCTACCCCAAGTTAGTTAAGACTGTTCAGTGAACCATCCATTCATCCAAAATTTGGCATCTGGTTTCAATGTGTATATGAGCAACCAAAGATTTCTTTAATTCATCCCACCCATTTTACAGATGAGTAAATCCAGAGAGGGGAGGTGGTTTGTTCAAAGACATATAGTTCGCAGCAGAACCTAGAGAACCTGGCAGCACTGACTCCTGACCGTGTTAAAGGAAGTGCCTGTGTCTGGTTTTGTCCTTAATCATCCGGCTTGGGCTACAAGGGCAGCGCTCAGGATCCAAAGCACTGAATAGCCTCTCATGTCCCAGAACGGCCTGAGGCAGTGTGGAAGGCAGCCTAGATGGAAGAGAAGAGCTCTTAGACGGTGCTTCTCATCCATTTGAGAATTTGATATCCAGGATGCAGGGTAGGAAGGCAAACCACACAATTCACTATTTTGCTTGAAGCCCTGTGCGTTTCAGAACACGCACATCCATATTCACTCATAAGTTGAATAAAGGACAAAACAAACCCCAAATGCAAAGACTGTTGGATGGTATACCACTTTGGAATACCCACCCTCACTCATCCCCTCCAGAACCGCTGACTGTTGAGTTTTAACAGTTAACTGCCATGAGGTCTAATTAAAGGGAAAAATGGAAGAAAATGTGAATAATAAACACAAATCTCACACACACCTCTGAGGAAAGATGTGTGTTCTCAATTTTACCTTAAATAACACTGAACTGTTTCATTTTTCAAAAACTGGAAGCCAGCCTTCCTTTCCTGTTAAAAATTGTGCAAACATGGCACATCTTCAGCATGCCTTGCTAACCACAGATTCCATTATGTGTTTAATCATTGACTATTCAATAGAGCATTGATGCATTTTTGTCTGGAACTAATTCACCTTTGTCTGTGCCTTGTCACGAATGTTCGGTGAATCACAGATGGGATCGTAGAAGCGCTTCGAGTGCCGCTGCCCAACACAGAGCCACATCCTCGGGATTATTCCTGTCAGGCCCTGTGCTCACAAATGCTCTAGCGTGCTAAAGCCACCTGAAAATGCGATTTATGAAAGCCGCCAAGTGCGGGACTACACCTCTTCCCTTCTAATGAGGACTAACAAATTACAGTCTGCAGGCCGCTTAAACCAGGGAAGAAAGTGTCGTCTGCAAAATTAACAAAAATGAACGCCCTTACAGCCCATTAAGGCCAGGGAGCTACCCAGTTGGAAATCGGGCTGAGACGTGTTTGTTGTGGAAGCAAAGTATTAGCAAATGCATACGTCCGGACTTCTCTGTAGTGGAAAGAAAATCCCTGCTCTCTCCTAGAGAATTTCTGCCTTGCTTTTATGGATTGGGATTTATGAATTTGACCAGCATCACAAACAGCAAAGGGTGTAATTCTGTGATGAAATGGGCACACCATCCTGCAGGGCTCTTTCCCGGGAAGGACCAGCTCTGTGTCTGGGCTCAGACACTGATCGGGGTTGGCAGGGCATGAATGCCACAGATTTAAAAGGAGGAGGGGAAGAACTTATCCCAAAACTGTTCTTATCCATTGCAATTATCTTGGCTATTTTTGTACCAGAAGCAGAACACTGGCTGAAGTGCAAGTGCCCTCCAGCAAGAGAAGGCCTGGCTGCTTCTGCTCAGCCGTGAAATAGTATTCTAGTATAGGAGAAATATTTCTTTTTAGTCTTTTGTGAAAGCTGGGTATATGATGTGACAGCTAGCATATTGTTTCATAAAATTATCCATTTATTTAAAAAACCCATCCACAGCCTTTGATGTTAAGATTGCCTTGTTGTTGTAGCTTGCTTTTATCCATGGAATTTCCATTGCTTGGGCATGTGAGATCTATTTGTTTTTTTAGTGGTTGTCCTAAAGTAATGGATGGTTAAATTCATATATTCCATTAAGGGACTCTACTCTTCTGTTAATCTCAGGGGAGGAAAAATACTGCCTGACTTTCTCTACCATCCTCATTGCTTCAGCTTGTTCTATTTTGTTGACTTCAGTGAAGGCCTGTGCACCAGCATGGCCCAGGGTTCTGAGGACCACCTGGGCTCCCTGAGGCAGCCAAAGCCTGTGATTTAAGCTGCAGTTAGAGTCAAATCTGAACTTGGGCCAAGACTGGAAAAGTTTGGCCTGCTGATCAATTCTTTTTTTCATTAATCAGCAGAGTTGTTAAAATACCCACAAAACCATTGCCCAGACCTCAAAGCCTCTTGAATGAACAGGACCCATCTACTGTTTTCCCTTTATTATCCTTTTCCAGAATAGTCTGGCTAGAGAATGAGCCCCTAATATTTTTAGCTATAGTAACAACTAAAACTTATAGAGTGCTTACTCAAATGCAGGCTCTGTTGTGTTTGTACCTTTTAACTTATTTAATTACAATAATCATATAAGGTAATTATCTCAAAATTACAAATATTATCTCAAAATTACAATAATCATATAAGGTAATTATCTCAAAATTACAAAAAATTACAAATATGGAAACTGAGGCACAGAGAGGTTAACAATTTGCTGAAAGTCACACAACCAGTAGTGGAACCAAGCTCAGTACACAGGCCATCTGGTGACATAGTCTATGCACTAAATCACTGTGTTTACTGCCTCGCATGAAGTAAAAATGCAACATGTGATTGTATCATTAATGACCAAAGCCTTTTGATCTTTCTTGCCATGAATTCCTTCATTCAGACTCTAGAATGTGCATAGCATTGTGATCAAACTTAAAGAAATAATAAAATATAACTATAGAGTCCTTTCCTCCCACAATCCAAATGGAATAGAAAGCTGAGTATTGTATTACGGTGCAGAGAGGAGGCGTGGAGAAGCAGGACTGCCAGCTGTGTCTCCTGGTGGCTGTGGGAACTTGGCGGCTTAACTTAACCTCTCAGAGGCCATTTACCCACATGTATAACGGGGCCAGCAAGCATTGCCTCATGACACCCCACCACCTTGCAGGAAGGGTGTGCTCACACAGGTGACTTAGGTGGTTGAGGTGGGATGATGGAGGGCCAAGGTCTGGGGCAGGGACATGCTCTGATATAGCTTTGGTCTGCAGTTCTGACTTCTAGATTACACAAAGTCCCAGTGTAAGTGTGGTCCGGAAACCATGCTGTAAAAAGTGGGAAAGAAGACAGTATGGTACTGGCACAAAAACAGAAATATAGATCAATGGAACAAGATAGAAAGCCCAGAGATAAACCCTCCCACCTATGGTCACCTAATCTATGTCAAAGGAGGCAAGGATATACAATGGAGAAAAGACAGTCTCTTCAATAAGTGGTGCTGGGAAAACTGGACAGCTACATGTAAAGGAATGAAATTAGAACACTCCCTAACACCATACACAGAAATAAACTCAAAATGTATTAAAGACCTAAATGTAAGACCGGACACTATAAAACTCTTAGAGGAACACATAGGCAGAACACTCTATGACATAAATCACAGCAACATCTTTTTTCACCTACCTCCTAGAGCAATGGAAATTAAAACAAAAGTAAATGAATGGGACCTAATGAAACTTAAAAGCTTTTGCACAGCAAAGGAGACCATAAACAAGATGAAAAGACAACTCTCAGAATGGGAGAAAATATTTGCAAATGAAGCAACTAACAAAGGATTAATCTCCAAAATATACAAGCAGCTCATGCAGCTCAATATCAAAAAAATAAACAACCCAATCCAAAAATGGGCAGAAGACCTACATACACATTTCTCCAAAGAAGACATACAGACGGCCAACAAACACATGAAAGGATGCTCAACATCACTAATTATTAGAGAAATGCAAATCAAAACTACAATGAGGTATCACCTCATACTGGTCAGAATGGCCACCATCAAAATATCTACAAGCAACAAATGCTGGAGAGGGTGTGGAGAAAAGGGAACCCTCCTGCACTGTTGGTGGAAATGTAAACTGATACAGACACTATGGAGAACAGTATGGAGGTTCTTTACAAAGCTAAAAATAGAACTACCATAGGACCCAGCAATCCCACTACTGAGCATACACCCTGAGAAAACCATAATTCTAAAAAACACATGCACCCCAATGTTCATAGCAGCACTATTTACAGTAGCCAGGACCTGGAAGCAACCTAAGTGTCCATCAACAGATGAGTGGATAAAGAAGATGTGGTACATATATACAATGGAATATTACTCAGCCATAAAATGGAATGAAATTGTGTCATTTGTAGAAACCTGGATGGACCTAGAGAGTGTCACACAGACTGAAGTAAGTCAGAAAGAGAAAAGCAAATATCATATAATAATGCATATATGTGGAATCTAGAAAAAAGGTATAGATGATCTTATTTGCAAAGCAGAAATAGAGACATAGAGATAGAGAACAAATGTATGGATACCAAGGGGGAAAAGGGTGAGGAGGGAGGAATTAGGAGACTGGGATTGACACACATACATTATTGATACTATGTATAAAGCAGACAACTGATGGGAACATACTGTATAGCACAGGGAGCTCTACCTAATGCACTGTGGTAACCTAAATGGGAGGGAAGTCCAAAAGGGAGGGGATATCTGTATGTGTATGGCTGATTCATTTTGTTGTACACTGAAGGCTAACACAACATTGTAAAGCAACCATACTCCAATAAAAATTAAAGAAAAAAAAAAAGTGGGAAAGAGGCCCAGGGCAGTCTTCCTGAAGAGGAAGTGGAACTGGTTGGAAGCATCAAAGTAAAGATGGTTTTCAGACATTAGGAGCCATAGCTGTATGATGTGACCTCTGATGGCTCTAGGAAGCCCCACCCTACCACCTGTCTGTCCCGGGTCTCAGTGGTATAACAAGATGCTACCCAGAGCATGGAAAGGGGTCCTTCCCAGAAGATGGAACAAACTCCTACACACTTGGCCAAGCCTGTCATCTTCTGTGGGTGCAGATGGAAGTAGGGCATTGAAGGGCAAGGGGAAACCTCCTTCCCAGGATAACTTCCCTGGATCCCATGACCTGGGGCTTCCTGCAGTACTGAGTGGGGCAGGCATGACA
This sequence comes from Phocoena phocoena, assembly GCF_963924675.1. Classification (NCBI taxonomy): domain Eukaryota; kingdom Metazoa; phylum Chordata; class Mammalia; order Artiodactyla; family Phocoenidae; genus Phocoena; species Phocoena phocoena. Next base: position 22,328,113 of record NC_089222.1, on the reverse strand, counting down.
GGGGGGCGGAGGGAGAGTAAAGGAGGTGAAGCAGAGAGCTTGTGCATTCATTCAACAAACATGTACTGGGCTTTGTGCCAGGTCCTGCTGGATGCTGTAGTGCACTCCCATTTGCCTCTTCAAAGATCTTCTGCTCTAGTAAGAGGATACAAAGAAAACCCACATACGTTCACTCAGCCTGTAAGCATCCATTCTACCTAAGGCAAGACCCTCAACCACGTGGCACACACACCCATTGGCTGATGACTGTCACTACCCCCAGGCTGCATGAACACAGAGGGGCTACCCTGCAACCTCACACCCCAACAGAGAGGCTAGAACCTGGAGCCCACCAACAGACTCTGGGTTCTAGGGTTCTGGCTACAGTATGAGTTTCAAGGGGCTTGGTAATAGGTGACTCTACCAGAGACGAAAGGGTGACCTGCCAGACCCTGGCCTGTCCGGTTTCCTGCCACATATTCTCTCTAATCCCCACACTTGGGGAAAAGAATAAGGTACCGTCTGCTGACTGTCCAGATGGGCCAGACGCTGACTTAGAGATCTACCCCTATGAGGTAGGTGTTAGAATTCCCATTTACATAGATGAGAAACTGCCCTGAGCGTGAGAAATTGGCCCATAGCTATACTAGTTGCTAAATGGCAGAATTAGGATTTGAGGCCATCAAACATACCACGGGTCCGTCTGATTCACTCTTCTCACTGCAGCCTGGCTTATAGGATGCTTCATGCCCAGCCTGCATCTCCAGCCTCACCTCCATTCTTTCTCTCCCTGAATTAATTGTGTTCCCCAAGTGGCCCCGGGCCAGTGCCAGGCTCTTCAAAGTTCCACCTTAGTCTCTCCAACACTCCTCAAAGCTCAGTTCAGATGCCGTTTCTTCTGGAAGAATACACCCTGGATACCCCCAATCCCCCTACCCCATCACCAAGGCTGAGCTCGCTCTGGAGTCCCACGGCACCTGTGCTTACCTCTTTCATGGCTGACCAATCAGTGTCATTGTCCTGGACTTCTGTGTCCTTGAGGCCAAAGCTGGGTCAGATTCATTCTCTGGCTCAGAGCCTAGACCATGACCTGGCTCAACTGGTTCTCAAGAATTATTTGTGGGAGGGAAGGAAGGAAGGAAGGAGGGAAGGAAGGAATCCTGGCTCCCATAGGTCTGTCATACCTCCCTTCCAGCCCTACCTGGTCTGACCTCCCAACACCACCTGACTCTCAGATCCAACAAAGTCACTGATTTCTCTGTCCCCAGAGCAGGGGACATATTCCCAGGATGGGGCAATTTTTTAGTCTTCCCAAAGGGCACGATTTGTTGGCTAGTGATCCGCAGTGAATTTTTAATCACAGATCAGCCACTCCCCCCCCTCCCCCTTCCCCTGACAAGTCTCAGTGCTGCGTGTGCGGAGGGACCGGGGACTCTGTTTGCCAAGGATCTGCAGCGAAACTAATTAGGAAGGAGGACTGTTGCTTAAGCCTCTACACTGGCTGCTGAGCCTCCTGCAAACAATTTTGTGTGGTAACTGTTCCCTCAGTTCCAGGGATAGTTCAAAGCTGAGAGCACTGAGTTGTAGGCATAGTTTTCTCATACTGGGTTATCAGGGCCATTATTACCAGGAAGGGCATGGAAGTTAGTGAAATAAAATTTGTAACAGGGGCCAGTGTGGATCTAGGCTTCCCAAGTTATAAAGTCTTTCGTGTGTGTGTGACCTCATTGAACCTTTACAACAACATAGGAGGAGAGATCATTAAAGCTATTATTTTGCTGGATGCTTACAAGATGTGTAAGCCAGGCCCTGCACACACTTGCTTTATAAACACTACCTCATTTGTGTCCTCAGCATTATGAGTCAGGTTCTGTTAGGGTCCTTATATTACAGATGGAACTCAGGAATGTTAAGTTTCTTTCCTAAAATCATACAGCTGGGGGATGGGAGGTCTGGAGCTTGAATTCGGGTCTGTCCGATAATAAAGGCCATGCTTGACCGCTTTCACAAGCAACGTGCCCATTTTGAAGATGAAAAATTAGTACCCAGTAGAACCAGGACAGGATCTGAGCAAAGCTGCAGAGAAACGAGCCTAGGCTCTGGAGTCAGATAGAATGGGATCGATGTCTTGGTTCTGCCACTTACAAGATGTGTGTGGCCTTGGGCAAGTTGCTGAGCCTCTGTCTTCTCAAGTGTAAAATGGCACCTGTCTTGCAAGATGGCTCGCTGCAAAACTCCTCAAAATGCTGCTTTGAGAAAATTAAAGGATTTTCACTTGGGCCGTCTTCTGGACTCCCGGAGCAGTAAGTCTTCTAAAGGCGATGAGTCATCACCGGCTCAGGCTCTCTCTGTGTTAAATGTTCATTCACTCAACGGCCACAGGCTAAAAGGAATCAGTACTATTGTTGGGTCCCGACTGCGATTCAGGCACTGTGCTAGGCACTTTCACATGCTCGCCACAGGCCTGCAAGGCAGGGTTTTTAGGCATCTTACAGGTGATGAAATGGAGGCACAGAGATGCGAGGCGAGGGTCTCAAGGTCTGGTCTGGGGCAGAGGCCAGATCGCCTGGTCCCAGCACCCTTGCTGCTCCATACTGCCTGTGATTTGTCACAGCTGTCAGTCACCTCCAGGAAACCACCTTTCTTTGTTCGGGACACCTGCCCTTAGATGAAGAAATAAGACCAAGTCTTAGACAGCACAGCTCTACTAGGTTAAGAACTTAATTATTTGGCCTTTTATTTTTTACCCTTCAAAATAAAGTGCATTCATCATGTGCGGGAAGTGAGTTTTCCTCCTGTTTGCAAATAATATTATTTAGTCTTCTTGGTACCAAAGGGAATTCATTTAGAAGGAAAAAAAAAGAGGGAAGAGAGAGAAAAAGAAAGGTGGGCTTCTCTGGTGGTGCAGTGGTTGAGACTCCGCCTGCCGATGCAGGGGACACGGGTTCGTGCCCCGGTCCGGGAAGATCCCACATGCCGCGGAGCGGCTGGGCCCGTGAGCCATGGGCGCTGAGCCTGCGCGTCCGGAGCCTGTGCTCCGCAACGGGAGAGGCCACAACAGTGAGAGGCCTACGTACTGAAAAAAAAAAAAAGGAAGAAATTACTGTGAATCGAAGACCTAGGGGACATAATTACAGAAATACTGCAGGCTCTGTATTAGCTGGAAAATTGCAGCCATTTCATTGTGGGAGTAAATCTATTTTCTTTTATTTTAAAGTGGATCCTTCACCTTCCAAAGGGCTAATTATGGTGCTGCCTACATGTTGTGCTCATAAGCTCTAATTTCATCTTTTCAGTAACCACAATGGCAAATAACAAAATTGTGTGTGTGCTCAGGAAGCATCTTCGTGACAGCTCCCATAACAGGCGGGAGGGACATGGCAATCACTCATCTCATGACTCAGGTCATGTTTTCCATAACTGAGCCCACCACGGACCCTGTCAGAGGCACCTCCTCTAGCTCAGCCAAGAAGAATTCACAAAACAAAGCAGGTGGGTGGCAGGAGCTGGGAGGAGGTCCAGGGAGGGTGAGCAAAAGGGAGGGCAACACAATAGCTGTTAAAAAGTGAATGCCAACAAACACATGAAAGAATGCTCAACATCATTAATCATTAGAGAAATGCAAATCAAAACTACAATGAGATGTCATCTCACACTGGTCAGAATGGCCATCATCAAAAAATCTAGAAACAACAAATGCTGGAGAGGGTGTGGAGAAAAGGGAGCCCTCTTGCACTGTTGGTGGGAATGTGAATTGGTACAGCCACTATGGAGAACAGTATGGAGGTTCCTTAAAAAACTGCCAATAGAACTACCATATGACCCAGCAATCCCACTACTGGGCATATACCCTGAGAAAACCATAATTCAAAAAGAGTCATGTACCAAAATGTTCATTGCAGTTTTATTCACAATAACCAGGAGATGGAAGCAACCTAAGTGTCCATCAACAGATGAATGGATAAAGAAGATGTGGCACATATATACCATGGAATATTACTCAGCCAGAAAAAGAAACGAAATTGAGTTATTTGTAGTGAGGTGGATGGACCTAGAGTCTGTCATACAGAGTGAAGTAAGTCAGAAAGAGAAAGACAAATACCGTATGCTAACACATATATATGGAATCTAAGGGGAAAAAAACGTCATGAAGAACCTAGGGGTAAGACGGGAATAAAGACACAGACCTACTAGAGAATGGACTTGAGGATATGGGGAGGGGGAAGGGTAGTCTGTGACAAAGTGAGAGAGTGGCATGGACATATATACACTACCAAACATAAAATAGATAGCTAGTGGGAAGCAGCCGCATAGCACAGGGAGATCAGCTAGGTGCTTTGTGACTACCTAGCGGGGTAGGATAGGGAGGGTGGGAGGGAGGGAGATGCAAGAGGGAAGAGATATGGGAACATATGTATATGTATAACTGATTCACTTTGTTATAAAGCATAAACTAACACACGATTGTAAAGCAATTATACTCTAATAAAGATGTTAAAAAAGAAAAAAGTGAATGCCTTAAAATGATGTTTATGGAGAGTTTTTAATGATGTGGGAGACTGTTTGAAATATGATGCTTAGGAGAAAAAGCAGGATATACAATACGTGGACAGTACGATTTCAACTATGTGAAATATCCATCTCTCAATATACAGCTATCTTTATGATATCTGACAATATTTGATATTTAATACATATCAATCACCAGATTCTTTTAATATCCAAATATAACTCAATCCCACAAAAAGGCAGCGATCCAAAGCCTCCTCCTTGAGATGTCAAGGCTCTCCTGAGAAAGAGGGGGTTTCATTTTTTTAGGGGTTGCCCTTCACCCGCTATTGCAAACCCTCCTCTGGCTCCGTTGTCAATCCCCTCGAGGGGTCCCAGCGCGGTTCCACTGGACCCTGCTCCTCTCCCTAAGCCCCTTCATCCCTCTCAGGACAAGGACACATCGTCTGTGCTCCCCGAGGCACCAGCAGCCTCACGTGGTTTTGTGAAACAGACCTTTACTCCAAAAGTTTGAGGATGGGGCAGTGGCAGGTGCGGGCTGGGGGGTGGAATGCTGTACGGCAGAGGGCGGGAAGATGCTGAGAGCTAAAAAAGGCTTTAGTCTCTGAGGTTCACTGGATGTACTGGGCCCCGACCAAACAAAATCAGCTTGGCTTCTTGTCTGCCAGAGCAGGCTGATGCTGGTGTCACTGGGTTTCACGTTCTGCCAGTGTGTGTGTATTCCTGTTCCTCTCTGGTTTTCTGTGTGTCCCCCTCTGAGTCTTTCTGCGTCCCCTGTTTTCCTTTCCATCCCTCGTTGTCTTTCTCTCTCTCTGGGTGTCCTCACTTTCTCCCTACGTGTATCTCTGTCTCAGATAACCTCATAGGTTTCCACACTTCACATCCTTTCTTTCCAGAGCCCCCCAAACGGAACCCCTTCCTCTCTGCTTTCAATAGAGGACTAAAAGACTTCTGTCTGATTAACATGCAGAGCATTCAGAAAACTTTTCTTTCAATGTTTCCCATCCAGACTAGCCAGGGAGAACAAGGGAGGGAAGCTAAAAAGCCCATTAAGGTGTCTTCCCAAACAAATGTCTTCCTTGCCCTTCTGCCCAAACGCAGAAACAGCTTCAGCTTTAAAAATACCTTGCTTTCAAGGTGTCTTCCCAAACAAATGTCTTCCTTGCCCTTCTGCCCAAACGCAGAAACGGCTTCAGCTTTAAAAATACCTTGCTTTCATCTTTTGAAGGAAATATGCCAAAATTTTAACACTGGCTGTCTTTGAGTAGCAAGAAATGCTTTAGTGTTATTTATTTCTTCCTATTTTTTCTGAGTTTTCCAACTTGTCCAAGACCAGCCTGAACTACTTTATCATAATAAAATCTCCCATGTATTATGCACCTGCCAGATACCTGATTTAATCTTCACAACAGCCTTAATAGGGGGATGTTAATATGCCCATTTAGAGGTTCAGAAAGGTCAGGCAATTTGCTCAAGGTCACACCAGCAGAGGTGGAGATCCAACTAGACGTTAGGCCCTCAGCCACTAAATCGTGCTGCTTGGAGAGGCCCAGCCTCTGCTCCACCTGCAGGTGCAGGCTTTCCCACACCTGAAATCTCACCAGATCATCTGAGCTGCCTTACTCGAGTCCTCACTGTAAATGCAAGTGGTTCTGTATGTTATGATTCAAACTATTAGCCTTCCCCGGGGGGAGGAGTCTACTTTCCCACATCAGGCCTGCGACCTGTGGGAGGACTATACATCCTGAGCCTGTTGAACTTGAAAGTGGCATATGACCTGCTCAGGTTAATAAAACATGAATGGAAAGGCCACGTCACTTCTGCACCAAAGCAGTAAGGGCAAGCATATGGTTCTCTGTGTCTTTCTCCCCTCTGCCCCAAGGCAACATCCCCAGGAACGTCCATGTGTAAACACGGAGCAGAGCTGTAGCTGACCCATGATGGACATATAGACTGAACAAGAAATAGATGGTTGTTTCTGTAAGCCATTGAGATGTGGGTGTTTGTTACCACAGCACAGCTTAGCCTAAAGCTGACTAACTCCGTATATGCAAAATTTCAAATGCGTAGGGGGTCACTAATATGTTTCATACTTCCTCCTCTTGGAAGCTAAAAATAGGGGGAGTCTTACCCAAAGCATTAGTGTAAAGTTCCACTTGTCCTTTTCAAAAATGATCTTGGGAAAATAATCTCCTCCCCTAGGGTGTATTTCTTCAGCACATTCTCCTGATGGGGACAGACTGTCAGAATCAGTCCCAATTACAGGCTCTGGAACTGCCCAAGCAGACACAGGCCAATTAGCGCATGGCTCTAAGTCTTAGGGGACCACGTGGACGGGCAGCACTCTGCCCACCCTTCTCCCCTCGAGGAGAACTGAGTGTCTACTGACTGCAGCCGCAACTGGAGGCTTGAGGCTCAGGTGCCATCTGGGCAAACAGGGAGCAATAAAGATGGACGGAGGGAAGGCTCGGGGTGGTGCAATCAATGATCACTTTTGGTCTGAGATACGAGAGCACACAGCCTTCACTGGCAATCTGTTCTCCGTGCCTTTAGCAAAGCTGCCTCGGAGGGAAGAATGGAGACTTAATCCAAAAGCTGTAGGTTTAGAGGAAAAAGAATTGCTGTCATTGCTGAGGAACAGGCAGGAGAGAGAGAAGACACTACTGCTGCCCCAGGATGAAGCAGTCAAGTGATTTTTCAAAGAATCCCTGGGGGGATGGAGGTGATCATCTCACCCCTAAGTGACTCAGTTGGTAGTTTTGTTGCTGAAGTATCTTTATTCAATTTGATCTTCTCTCTGGCTGTTTCATCATTCCTGCATTCTTTTATCTGAGCCATCATTCTTTCCTTCCTCATGTCATAATTAATTCACTCTTCCATTCATTCATTCATTCAGCCAGTGAGACCTCTGAGTACGGCACTGCTCCAGACGTTAGCAGCCTGACCGGTGGACAGAGGAGGTGTGGGCAGGGTCCAGCAGGGGAGGGAAGGACGCAGAGCCAAGATTCATAGCTGAGCTTTTGTTCCTCAGGTACAAGAACTCAGTGGGGAGGATTTCAGTTTGAGCTATTATTTCAGAGTCTGAGATAGGAATAAAACCTCTCTCTCGCTACAGGCACAGCCCTAACCCCTGCCTCACTGTGCCACAGAGCCGTGAACTGTGTGGGGACCTAGACCAGTCCATGAGCTCCCGTAGGCAAAGACTGGTTGGTGGAAGGTGTGACAGACACGGAGATCCATTGCCCAGATCCGCCTTCAGAAAAGATTGGCTTCCCTAGTGGGAGGGGCGTAGCTTCCTGACAGCCTCCCTCTGGTGGCCCCAGTTTTCAAGACAAGGTCGAGTTACTCTCAGGGCAAACCCTAGCCAATGACTAAGTGGGGGTTCAGGGGTCTGTATTCAACACAGGTCACCTCTAGTGGGCGATGTGAGATCCAGAGCTTCACCAGCTAGCAAAGACTGTTGGGTCTCCATCGTGGTCTGCCGACTGCCCCTGCCAATCCACCTCCTGCCTCTTCTCTTTCACAGGTGTCATTATCCTGTAAAACTTCTGCACCTTTAACTCCATCTCAGCGTCTGCTTTGTGGAAAACCACACTGGCACAGAAGAGGAAACATGGAAGGGAGGAAAGAAAGCACGGGTTCCTCTCACACCAGGAGCTCTCTGGTCTGAGACCGCCAACGTTTCTTGCCAGCTCCTTCTCAGAAGACAGATCAAAGTTGAGAGTTGACACTCCATAAGGAGCCCTGTCATATCTTTCTAAAGCTGTCACCATTTAGGAGACACTAGGTTAGTGGGGAAGGCCAGGACTTAGCCCTGTGGCCCTACAGACCAGCTGGGCACACTGGCGCTGGACAGACTACTCTGAATGTGAGTGTTAGCGTTGACTGTGAAAGGGCCGCAGAGCACTCCAGGCTCTCGGGGACCACTGGAGGTCAGGGCCTTGCTGAGGCAGTAAAGTGGAAAGAGCAATATGGTTTGACTGCCAGGACACGGATCATGGAGGGCTGCATGGAGGAGGAGGAATATTTGATCTGAGCCTTAAAGAGCAAGCTTCCTGAGGACACAGGTACAAACCAGGGCCCATGGCCTGTTCTGCACACATGTGTTTAGAAATCAGAGCAAGAGCAGGGTATCACTCAGGCCTCTTTGGCTGCCAGCAACAGAAATTGACACTGGATAATGTAAAGGATTTGCAGGGAGGCCACAGCAGAGCTAAAGAACCAGGCAGGAGGCAGAAAGAAACCTGGCGGCTCTAGGGTCCCATATAGCATGAGATCTTCAGCAATTCCACCAGGGCACTGCTGTGAAAATGGAAGAACGCCACCATTTTTAGTTGTCTTAGTTTCTCTGCTCGCTATTCAGTTTCTAGGGAGAGGCAGAGTGTCCTCCCTGTAGCTAAGGTATGATCTGATGCCTTGATCGGTAGGCCTGGCAAGGCAGGATGCACCATCCAAGAGGTAAGGAGAGATCCAGGAGAACGTGAGCTCACAGAGCCAAGGGAGAAGTTTCTACAAAGGCGGTGGTGAACATTATCAAAGGCAGCACACAGGGCCAGTCCAATGAGGACAAAGGTTTACCCACAGGAATTAGCAATCAGCAGAATGGTTTTAGTGTGGAGGCAGGGACAGAAGCTGGATGCTCTGGGTTGAGGATTCAATGGGAGGAGAGAAGTTGTGGACAGACCACTCTTTTGAGAAGTTTGGATAAGAAGAGAAGGCGACAGATTGTTTGTTAGAGAGGCCATTGGGTAAACGGTGGATTCTTTTTAGGACAGGAGAGACCTGAGGCTCTTATAAGCTAAGACAAAGGAGCAGAGAGGAGGCAAAGGTGAAAAGACAGAAAAGCATGGCAGTAGTCAGAGCCCTGAGGGGCAGGAGGGTGGCACGAGGACATGGGCAGAAGGGCTGGCCTTTGAACTCTGTCTTTGCCATTGTCATCCGTTCCTCACTGCTCAGAGTATATTATACATCACAGGTCTTGCTGTCTACTTGCTTAAGAGGATTATTATTATTTTTTTTTTTTTCGGTACGCGGACCTCTCACTGCCGTGGCCTCTCCCGTTGCGGAGCACAGGCTCCGGACGCGCACGCTCAGCGGCCATGGCTCACGGGCCCAGCCGCTTTGCGGCATGTGGGATCTTCCCGGACCGGGGCACAAACCCGTGTCCCCTGCATCGGCAGGAGGACTCTCAACCACTGCGCCACCCGGGAAGCCCTGTTTCTAGATTTTTTGATGATAGCCATTCTGACCGGTGTGACATAATATCTCATGGTAGTTTTTGTTGTTGGTATTTTTTTTTTTTTTTTTTTTTTTTGCAGTACACGGGCCTCTCACTGCTGTGGCCTCTCCTGTTGTGGAGCACAGGCTCCGGACGCGCACGCTCAGCGGCCATGGCTCACGGGCCCAGCCGCTTCGCGGCATGTGGGATCTTCCCGGACCGGGGCACAAATCCATGTGCCCTGCATCGGCAGGCGGACTCTCAACCAATGCGCCACCAGGGAAGCCCAAGAGGATTATTTTAATCTCAATTTGGCCATCAGCTTCTTGAATGCAGGAATTGTGTCTCTGTAAGTAGAACAGGAAAGGTGCCGCATAAGGAATGGGGAGACCAGAGTTCTAGGACCAATTTTTATTATCAGATTGGGCAAAGCTGTGTGTTTCTGATACCCAGATATAGTGGTCTGGCCAAATAGGTTTTTAATTTTCTTACAAAAGAAGAAGTCTGCAGGTAGGCAGTTCAGAGCTGGTATAGCAGCCCCATGGTGTCTTTTTACATATCAGACTCCTATTCGTCTACTCGGCCAGTGGCTAAATAGTCTTAGCAAGTGACTTTGGAGGTCATGCTTGTCACCTCATAGATGCAAGCTGGCTGCTTGGCCTCCAGGCTCATATTCACATTCTAAGACAGAAGAAGGAAGGAGGACAGGGGCGAGGAGCTCCTGTGGTTGGAAAGCAAGACCTTCCTACTAATCCCACGCAAACTCCTGTTTGCTTCTCATGGCCGTTCCTAGCTGCACAGAAGTCTCCCACTTTAAACTAAATCCATGTTTCATTGTATCCTGGCTTCCCTGCATCCCTGGCTTCCTCCTAACACCACCTTTGGGGGGTCCTTTGAGGGATTTGCCTCTCTCCACCATGAGAAGCTTAGCGGAGAAGCAAGTTCAGTTGTCTTACTCTCAGTGACCAAAGTGGAAGGGGTTTGCCAGCACGACCTCAGAATGTCAGGGGAGTGTGTCCTAATCTTGGCCAATGAGAGGGTCCCTCCCAGAACCTTGGCTCCTGCATGAGTGAAATAGAGAAAAAGTGGCTAAAATTTACTCATCTATCCCTGCGATGACATCCTCACTAGACCATTTCTGCTAAGAGATCATTCCTAGGGTTTTCACTTTCTAGGTTTTCAGAACGGCTTTCTTCCTGCCCCTTTCTAAGCCTGGATTTTCAACCTTCCTATAAATTCTGAAGGCGCGATCCTACCAATAAATTCCCTTCTACTCAGCAGAGACTGTTTCTGTTGCTTGTTTAACAACAGCAACAAAAATTTCTGACTGATACTCCGACCCCATCTCTGACCAGCTACATGTGATCTTGAAAAAACCACCTAACCTCTTTGGGTCCTCTCTCCTCATCAAAAAACAATGGGTCATTACTAAAGTGCTTTCCGACGTGAACGATGAATTGTGACTTTGACCTCTTTCAGAAGGCCTGCTTTGTACCAAGTGGGCCCCGATGGACAGCAGGATTAGAGTTTTAGCAACAAGGGTAGAATATAAAAGCTCCATCAGGAAAGCTAATTTACAGCACTGAGGTGCTGCAACTGGAACATTTCTTAGACAATTAAGCCTAGGTAGGTGCTCACCAAAACCACTCCACTGCTAGTGGCACCAGTGGGCAACGTTTTCCTTAGCAAACAGGCACCATTTGGTATCATCTTGCCATGTTGTCAAGGACCCACTTACCAATTGTATGGTTTCAACTGTTCTTGATTCCAAGACTGCTTCATTGCACCACTGTAAAACCTGTTTTCCAGGGAGTCTTTGTTTGCACCTTAAATTCCTTTCTGCAGCAGACACGCATCTGCCTTACAAAACTTCAGAACATAGGACAGAGGGCTCTGTAAAATCGTAGTCCGTACATTCAAGGAAAAATTACTTTGTTAGAACAGTGGCCCGAGTTTGGCCTTATGTTCTAGCAAAAGCTCATTGCTTAGCTGCATTTAATAATCCCTGAAACATTTCTGTGTGAATTTTGTGGCTGCAAAATGGGTAAAAAAAAAAAAAAAAAAGTGGGAAGCAGGCATAAAAAATTGGCAGAAAATAAAAATTAGTGAGATCTTAAATATTTGATCAAGGCCTCTATTTCCAGGTAAGCAGTTACGATCTTGGGCCCTCAGATGCCAGCAGAAGCCACAGAGCACCGTTCTGAATTATTAAAATAACCAGGGGAAACTTTTTTCTTCTTAGTCCTTTTAAATGAGCATGTAGCCTTTCAAGCTAACCTTTGCGTAAATATTTAACACAGGATTGGGTGAAATGTAAAAGAGCCAAAGTTCTCAGTCTAATACTCATCTGTAATTATGAATCAGATTAGATAATGCATCTCAACCACTTCACTTTATTTTATTTTTTCTCTCTCTGCACCCACAATTCTTCCCGACTTGAGAGGAATCCAATCTGGATGAGTTGAAAGTCTGCATTCTAAAATATTTTCAAACTGTATGTTTACTGATTTTGTTTCTATTTTTCATTGGTTCAATGCATTCATTCATTTGACAAATGTTTCTTGACTACCTACTAAGTACTAGGCACCGTTCTAAGCATGGGGATAGGGTATTCCTTGACAGTCCAGTGGTTGGGACTCCGTGCTGTTTCCACTGCAGGGGGCACGGGTTCCATCCCTGGTCGGGTAACTAAGATCCTGCATACCACATGGTACAGCCAAAGGAAAAAAAAAAAATGTGGGGATATATCAAGGAACAAAATATATAAAGACTCAGCCCTTTGGGGACCTTACACTTAAGTGAGGGAGACAAGAAAGAGATAAAGATTCCAATGACAGATAGTAAGTGCTATGAACAGGGTGGTATGGGAATGCTAGTTGTTTACGTCTGAGGTAGGTGGCCTGTTAGAAAGCTAAGGAATTGGGCAAATTACCTTGGGAGTTGGGGGAGTATACCATTTCGGTCAGCGAGAACAGCAGTGCAGTGGCTCTGTGGTGCAAACAGGCCCAGTGTGTTTAAGGGACAGCAGCAAAGCCAAGGGGACTTGGGGTGAGGAGTGGTCACTGTCAGAAGACAACGTCAGGGAGAGCTTGTCACAGCAGATCTTGTGAGGGCCTTGGAGGCCACTGGGAAGAACTTTGTGTTTTATGCTAATTATGGTGGAAGCGGCTAAGGACTTCTGAACAGGGGAGTGCTGTGGACTGATTCATATTTCAAAAGGATCATTTGAACTCAGTAGTAACTCTGGCCAGTGGAGCCAGGTTGACCAAATGGTGGTTTCTCGCGGAGGCCTGCTTCAATGGCCAAGTAGGAAAGACTTCACATTGGCATTATGTGTTCATTGCCTATGAGAAAACATCCACCTTTTGAAGTCCTTAAAGGGATTGGAAAGGTTGCCCTCTCTGATCGTTTTAAAAGTCCACCCGTCTCCTTTTTTTACATTTTACTTTCACCAGCCAAAACTTGACCTTTCTGAGAGCTCAGAAGGGAAGGTTATGGTCTCATCCAACCACAGAGGCTGACCCAGCCTGCAGTCCCATCATGATCTGTCCAAAAGCAAGTCTTCCAGAATGTCCTCAGGTCACACTTGTAGGCCTGAGACAGTATGCAGAAGGCACTTCATCAGGACACCATTAGGTGACAGAAGGAAGCTGCAGAATAGTTATAGCTTGATCTCATTTGGTAATCACATTTATATGCCTAGAACTAACTTGTAAAATGTTCAAAATGAGCTAACCTGTCAGTTCCAGTTTTTCCCTTTAGAGACCTCCCTCCTTCAGCTCTTTCTTGGGTTGGATAATTCTGAGCCACGTTCTTTACATGTTCTTGGCTTTCTAGAATTTTCCTGCAGGATCAAGCTCCAATTATTTGTAACAGTAGCTGCCTTAGTAATGCATCTTTTATTGGACTCCCAAATAAAACACTTGCACTTGAATCCTTGTCTCAGACTCTGCTTGAAAGGGACCCAAACTGAGATGTAAAATCCTCCTCCTTCCTGAGGCAGCATTACCTGGCCACTTCCTTGACTCTAATGGCAGATAGGATTCAGGAGAAATAAAACTTACCCATATAAAAAAGGTAAAAAAAAAAAATTATCCCTGTTATACCCATGATCCAGTAGCCCTGTGTGCCCTCAAGCAAAGGGCATGACTTTCATGTAGATAGTCCCTTATCTAGAGTATTAGGAGCTAGTTGTCTCCCCTGAATGGATTTCTCAACCACAGCCTTTTGCCCCTCCTTGATTTGGGATAAGTGAAGTTATTATGGTTATTATGTGAGGTTCTTACCTCCCACCACTAGGAGGCACCACTTCACACCTGGGAAGCTAGGCTTCCTCCTAAACCAAGCCTTAATATTCACTACCCCAGGGAAAGAAGCATCCCTTGCATGGAGAAGTCATTGCCCATCCCCCTCTTGCTCTCTGTGTCCAGCCTCTCCTTTCCTGGGTCAGGGCCCTGACTCAGAATGATTTAGCCCTTGATTTGAACCCAACCTGTGGTACCAATGCTACACACAGATTTTAAGTCCCTAACCTTTCTCTCAAGCCTCCCACCCTGCTAGGAGACAAACCGCGTTATCAATAAGAGACCATCCAAAGATCATTATCCTTGAATTTTTTAAAATCTCAGAGTAAGAATGGCCTTTCTAAGTATGATACAAAATCCAGAAGCAATAATAAGAAAAGAGCAATAAATTTGACCACTGTTTAAAATTTCTGAGTTGTTAAAAAAAAAAGGGCTGTAAAAAAGGAAAAAAAAAACATCTTCATGCGTATACCTATGAAGCCACTTAATCCTCCCCCAAAAGTTGTTGCCTCCAATTTCGCAGAAGGATCCTGAGGCTTTGGAGAGGTAAAGTGACTTTGCCCAAGGTCACCTTGTTGAGGCACATTTCACGCTGTAAGGGAGTCACTTCTGATTCTTGGGAGCTGGACGAGGGAGGAAGGAGAGGAAGCAGGAAAGACACGAGGCAGAGAAGAGGAAGGGGAAGGACTGAACTCTCAGGAGAGGAGGGGTGTCAGGGAGGGTGTGGACACCGCTTCTTGAGTCTGAGTAAGCAGAGGTGGACCAGCCCCTTCACCTGTACACTTATTGGGTGCTAGCTGTGTGTCCCCAGTGCTGATTCGGGAGGGGACAAGGAAGGGCCCTCCTAAAAGTAGAGACGGTATGCCTGTCCAGCCAAGGTCATGGGAGCACTGTGAGAATCTGGTGACCCTGCAGGGGCCCAGAGCCAGCTTTACAAAACACTCCGTACTAAGAACCTGTCACGGATGCTAGGAAAAGCTGGGAATGAGGTGTGCAGCAGTCACAAAACCTTGACATCACCCTTGACATCTCTTTTTTTTTGCACACTTCAGTTCACTCCATTAGGAAATCCTATTGGCAGAAACTGATGCATCTTGACCTTCACCGCCCCTGTAAGGACTGGGAGTTATGGAGGGTTCTGGGTGGGCAGAGGAGGCCAGGCCACACTGGGGAAGCAAATTCAGGAAATAAATTACCTGCGAAGATCTCAGAGGATAAGGATCTGAATCTCTAAGGCCCCAGCCTTTTGTTGTGATTGCTTTTTCCCATTCTAAATAAATTTTCATTTACAAGGCTTGATTCTGTAGGGCTTTCTAAAACAGCCCTCCTACTCCCCTCCCCCCACAATTGTATACACTTCAGGCCCCAGAAAGCCTTCATCCACTCCTGATTTGAGGTCTCAGAGCTCACCAGGGCAGGACTTGAGAACAGAGGTGTAAACTTGTCAGGAGAGGGAAGGCAGGGCAGCAGGAAGAGAGTAAATCCTCATCGAACATGGCAGAAAGTCAACAGATAACTCAAGAAACCTCTATGTAAGCTTATTTTTTAGCGACAAGCAGGTAACCACTAGCTGAACTCAACGGGGTAAGTGTTATAAAGGACTCCGTGGTGGGGCGCAAGGGAGAGGGCTCTGTTGCTTCCATTATAAGAACATGTAGGTAATTTTATTTTCTAAAAAGTGCTCATTACTTATATTTTTAAATTTGCTCTTTAAAAAAAAGTAAAAATAAAAATAAGAAATAAAGCGGAACGCAAAACATAGGAAAATAAAATGCAAAGGCTCACACAAGCCAGGGAGTGGGAGCAGAGGCGGGGGTGGGGGAGTGGGCGGGGTTTGGCGCAAAGGGGCGGGGCGTGGGACGCGGTCTCTTTAGGGCCCGCCCCCGGCGAGGAAGTCGGGCGCAGCGGTTTCTCTCTGACTCCGCCCACCTCGGGGGAGCCCTTGCGGTGCAGAGTCTAGTTCGCCTTAGGCCCTCTCCCCACCGCGGGGGTAGGAAGGGCAGGTGACTGGCTGCCCCACCGTAAAGGGCGGTGCGTGCGGAGGCCTGGAGCGGTCCTCACCTGGCCTTGGGTGCGGGACCAAGCGCGGGCGAAGAGCCCCGGTTAGGCGCCGCCGGGCCTACAGTCCCCTACAGTCCCCAGAGGCTCGCCGAGTGCCTCTGCGGAGCCGCGCGACGCGCAGGTAAGCGCAGCCAAGGCCGGGCCTGTTCAGCCCACCTTTGCCCTGGTGGGCGCCCGCCGAGACCTGGCCTGCACCGCACCGGGGCGACAGGTGGCGGCGGGGTGCGGAGCTCGGTAACCCGTCTGGGTCGGATGAACCCCAGAAATCCTCCTGTCTACAACCGGCGCCACCCATTCTCGCCACAGCGTTATCGACCTAACCGCAGCACCCCTATGGCTCAGACCCGAGCCCATCTTCAGCACTCGAGCCCTCAACAAATGCAAATAAGGATCCACCAAATCCTGCATGCTGTTGAGTGCCCGACACTGGGCTCAGTGCTGGGGGGTACAGTGCGGTCCAACGAACGTAGTGCCCACCCCCCCGTGGAGCTCGCAGTCTGGTAAGAGAGACCCACAGCAAATAGGTAATCTCCACATGTGAGTGTAAAAGTTAAAACTGAAAGATCTGTGAAGATAGGAAGTGCAGGGTGCTGGGAGAGCATTTAGCCGGTGGTCCCCATCTATAAAGGATGCTGGAGCTCACACTTCAGTATGAATGGCAGGGTCCCAAGGTGGAGAACGATGGAGTAAACACACTTGTTGGGAGAGAGTGTGGCTTGTTTGAGAAAAGGAAGGTCCTGCCCACTGAAAGCAGGGAGCAAAGCAAGTTTCCTAACTTCCTCCTCTGTAAAATGGGACTGTTCCTCCCCATTGACGATTGAGACTTTGCATGTAAATGACTTAGTGGTGTTCCAAGCGTGCGGTAAGTGAAGTGAAGGTGAAGATTTCTGTGGATGGATCAGGTTTTAATCTGGGCCGAACACAGGGTGCTGCCTCTGGGCACTCACTTCCCCTCTCCTGGAGTCCTGTCTCCTTGTCTGAGTAGAATCTCTCAAACAGCTTGTTCTCTAAAATGATGCCTGCTTTAGTCATTCATTCTTAAAATATTTAACTGGTGCCCACTTTACACTGGCCTTGCCCTCATGGAGCTCATGCAGGGTGGGCCAGGTGAAGTACACTGGTAGTCCCAGCCGTGGTGCTCTGGAGCCCAGAGGAGAGAGCCTGATCCAATGGCCTTGCCAGAGAAAGCCTCCTGCTTCCGTCAGGGCCAGGTATACATTTCCCAGAAAGGCTCACCTGTTAGTGCCAACACCGTGAATCCCCTGAGAACATAAGGCTCACACTCCTCCACTGAGCATGTTACTTCCTTATTTTTATTGGTGGCATCACCCCCCAAGACTGGCCAGAAAACTCCCAAGAGGCAGCAACCCTACTGGTCCCTTGCTGAGGACCCCCAGGGATTTAGGAGAGGTTTGGAAGCTTCAGAAAACACCTGGCTGGTGACTGCTTGGTATATTTTATTGGCTTGGATGATGCCAATTCCTTCTCTGGCTCGGTTTATACTGTTGGTGGAAACTGCGGATTTGCTCCATGAAAACAGGCCGGGAGGCCCAGAGAGTGGAGAACACAGTTGAGAGAAGAGTCTGGCACTGTTTGTGAGTAGGGGTAAAAAAAAAAAAAAAGCAGAGGACAGGTGTTAATAGAGGGGTGCTGGGGGAAGAAGAGGGGGAGAGGGCAGGCTTTGTGCAGCCACTCTGTTTCCCCTCGCAGACCGTGGCAATGCCACCTGCGGAGAGCAATGGGTTAGGCACTCACAGACCTGGGTTCAGGTTCTTATTTGTTACTTCCCAGCTCTGTGCCTGACCCTGGGCGAGTCACTTATTATCTGATTGTGCAAGCTTAAGACAGTGCTTGGCATCTAGTTGGCCCTGAAGAAATGTAACCTCCCTCCCTCTTCCCCTAAATGAACTAAAATAGGAGTAATAATAGTGCCTACCTAACACGGTTATTATGGGGATTTCATGAGTTAATGTACCTAAGATACATAGAGCAGTGCCTGACATGTAGAAGTTACTGCTGCTGTTGCTTTGGTTATTATTCCTTATTCTGGGTAAAAATTGGTGAAACAAGGCAGGCAGAATATAGGAGGTGGGGGTGAGAGGTTGGTTCTGAGGAACTGTGCAGGGTGATTAGTGGGGGAGTTGTGTTATCTGTTGGCAGTGGTTTTACCGGAAAGCATCAGCCCTGGAGGGAAAAAGCCGTGTTCTGGGTGATAAAGGGCCTCTTGGGCTGCCAGGCTGTCAGAAGGCCTGAAGACTCAGGCCAAAGAAAAGACAGCAAAAGCGTGGGGGTAAACTAGGGTTGAAAAAGATCCAGCGTTGTCTTGTTTGGGTTGTCCCTAACCCACAGCTGGGTGTGGGTCCCTGGTGAGAAGCTGCCCCTGTGCCATGCTGACCCCTGCCCTCCTATGGATATGGTAATTGCCTGAGACTGGTCCAGGAGCTGTGGAATCCAATTCTGTAAGCCCTGTACCTAGCAGAATACTGGGCCCATAATGAATGCATGAAAGAATGAATGAATGAATGAACGAATGAACAAAGGAACCTAAACCCACAGATCAAATTTCTCAATGTGCAAGTGTGCTGTTAAAAGAAGGGAGTATGGGGCTCCCCTGGTGGCGCAGTGGTTGAGAGTCCGCCTGCTGATGCAGGGCACACGGGTTCGTGCCCCGGTCCGGGAATATCCCACATGCCGCGGAGCGGCTGCGCCCGTGAGCCATGGCCGCTGAGCCTGCGCGTCCGGAGCCTGTGCTCCGCAACGGGAGAGGCCACAACAGTGAGAGGTCCGTGTACCACAAAAAAAAAAAAAAAAAAAGGGAGTATGCAGATAGGGAGAGAGAACTAATGTTTTTAGGCCCTTGCTAAGGGCCAAGCATTTTCATGTATGTTGCAGCTTAGTGATGAACACTGCAGCTTTGGAGTCAGATGAAGCTGCCTGTGTGACCTCACATGCATGACAGAAGCTCTCTGAAGTACAATTTTGCATCTGTAACCTGGGACTCATTGTCCCTCATTTGTAGGGCTGTTATGAGCAGTCAGTAATGCTCATATATAAGTGTGTGGTGTGCCGTCCTCAATGCACAGCACAAGGTCTGGGAAGTACTCAGTCAATAATAGCTGCTGTTATTATTATTATATTGATGAATCCTCCAGTGCTGTCCACTGTGATGAGGGAACGGAAGGCCACAGACACAGATGGGGGGCGTTGATTCTGAGCTCTGTCCCATCTGGAAGCAGAGGTTCTCTGCAGACGCTAAACAGACAGCTTTACGTGCATTTCATGCATTACTTAAAGCACTTGACTATGTGAAACCTTAAAAGGAAAAAAACTGCAAAATTATAATTTATGTGTCTTTCAAGTTCAGGTATTTTATCATCTAGATAAATCTTCCATGCAACTATGTTAAACCACTTTGGGCTGTCGAAGCTTTTAAATAAAGTGGTTCATCCTGACCAGTGTCTGTCTTTGCTCATTTATCATAGTTCCCTTGTAAAGACAGACAGATCCCATTTTGCAGGGCAGGCCTCAGGACGGCAGCTCCTGCCCCACCGTTTTAGCTGTGTGGTTCTGCTAAATCACAGTGGACTTGTGACTCCCTCATCATTGTCTCTCTCATGTACACATAGACCCACAGCACCAATCTTGGAACTAGGAATAGAAGGGCGCTCTGTGGCTAGTGTGAATCTGGGGAAATCAACTCTGGGGAAATCACAGGTTCTCAGTGATGGGTTTGGGGGGTGAAAACGCCTTGGATGAAGGTGGCAGCGTCTTCTAGAAGTCAGGGCTATCTGCCCTTTCTGCCATCTCTGGGTCTGGCCTCCTGCCCAGTAAAGGTCTGATCTGCATCCCCGTGCCTTCCTGCTGTCCCTGTCTCTGGCCGCATCTGCCCCAAAAGCTGGAACCCCTGCAGCACCTGCAGGGGCACAGCCTATTGCAGGGAAGCCTTTCCGAAACAATCCTGCATTCCCATGGTCCCACTGGGCACCTCTGCTGGGCATGACTTTTCCAGCTACCCTGGCATTACCTCCTCTGTGGGCTGTGAGCGCTTCCACAGCTATTGGATTGAGCACCCCTGGTACCCAGCACCATGTCTTGTTCATTATCCTCTCTCCTTCTCTCCCTTTCTTCCTTCTGTACATTCTCAGGCAGTGTCCTGGGGATTAGAATGCTGAGACAAAGTGACACAGTCTCCACCCTCCTGCGGCCCAAAGACATCATGAGACAGATTATTGGTAAAGACAGAATTAAGCACATGACCACACACACAATGTCAAGTTATAAACCAGATTAACTGCCATGAATGAGAAGCCTGGCATGCCAGGAGAACGCATAAAGGTGGGGTAGATATAGAGATTTTGTCAGTATTGATATAGATAGAGGGGGCCCGGAAATGTTGGTTGGAAGCTTATACTGAATTATTTATGTACCTTTGAAGACTGTTGGATAGTATTCTTCTATGAATTGTGGTAAACAATATTTTATGCGGCCAAAGTAATCTTATGAGAATGTGTACTTTAAAAATCACTGAGCTTTGGCTTCAAAATGGGAAAATAATGCTAATGCTCCAGTTTCCTTAACCCTTTAGAGGTACAGAGCCCCTCCTTGGATGTTGTCTCACTTGTGCTAGCTCTCAGAATCTCTCATACTGGCTGGCGGCAACATACAGGTGTCCAGCTCACCTGGGGTAGATTGGGCATGGTGGGCATTGAGGCCCTCTCCCTTCAGAGTAACAGGGACCACCAAGAGCTTATATTTTTTCTCCTTCTTTGGTATCTCTGGGCACATCAGGCTGAGGTTCTGGCATAGATGTTATGACATTGTGTCTAGAGACCTGTCATTTGAGGGGAAAGAAGGGCAAAGCTGACTGTTCTTGTCTGGGTGTGTGGAGGACACCTGTCTGCACACAGCTGAGGGAGGGCGGGATAGCTGGCAGCGACCTACCCCTTCAGAGCCCCGCCATCCCAGCGTGGTCCCTTGTCAGGACCCAGCGTCCTCCGGAGGCACACCACGCCTACCTTCAAGCCCGGTCAGTTCCTCTGAGAACAAAGAGAAAATCACACTCAAAGTCCAGTTTTAAATAAGACATGATCCAAACAGCCCCAGGAAGCATTCTCTCTCCATGACTAAATATTATTAGAGAGTTATTTGGCCAGCGCTGATGACAAAATACAGCTTCGATCCCCACCTGTCTCAGAGGTAGACCTTATTACCAGAGGTGAGCTGCCGTCTGCCCTGAAGCAAAGGAAGGAAAGTCGCATCGCTGTGCAGAAATTGAGCAGGCCTCCGCGCCAGTCTTGGTGGGGTTGGGCTTGACCACAGTATTCTCAGGGTACAGGTCTAATAGGCTTGTAATCGTGTGGCCCTGAGCCATGGAGAAAAGAAGTGGCTCTGGAAATCTGCCTTCCATAAGGCTGACACACAGTGACGGTATTTATTGCCTCTAGGAAGTGCATGTTAAGGGGTAGGTATTTATGAAAAGGGTTCTAAGGAGTAAATGTGCCCATCAGTCAGCCTGGAACTTTTTAGAGCTCCTAAGATGGTTTTAAATTAGAGCCAGTCTTCCTTCCTGCCTTCCGCCTTCCTGTCATCAACCCCCTCCCTTGCTTCCTGTTATAAAAATGAACTGTCAAGGCAGGACACAGCCCAGGTAGGAGTGTGGGAACTCTCTGGACTTGCAGAGTTCACATATTCGAGGCAGATGTGTGAGGGTTAGCGCCTTGATTCCAGTCCTTCCCACCTAGTTACCGCACTGGGAAGACAGGAGTGTGGAGCAAGGCTGAGCAACAAAGTCAACCTAATTGCTCCTAACCACGGCCACCAGCTGCTCTGCTCTCAGCCAGTCTGCTCGCCAAAAAGGGTGGGCAGTTGTGGGGGGCGGGGGGAAGAATGATGAAAACAAGTGATGGAAACTAAGCTCAATTGGGGCCCAGTAAGTGGCATATGGGAGAGAATGAATGTCAGTGTCAGGGAATCCCACCAGGCCAGGTAAAGAGCAGGCTTTAAAAGGCTAGAAGTTTCTCTGTGAGCAGTTGATCATTAGAACAGAATGCCTTTTACACGAATTAGTGTGTAGGAGTCTAACTTGAAATTATGATTGACCTTCAAATGTTCATTTTAAAGATCAGAAATTGGTGTTTATTGCATGAACCCTAGACTTAGTATCAAAGACTGCTTTGCTTTTTAATTCTCCCGTCGGGCCTTCTTCTGTGTAACACTTTTTAAAATTTAATTTAATTCTTTTTAATACAGCAGGTTCTCATTAGTTATCTGTTTTATACATATGAGTGTATACATGTCAATCCCAATCTCCCAGTTCATCCCACCACCACCCCTCCCCGCTTTCCCTCCTTGGTGTCCATACGTTTATTCTCTATATCTGTGTCTCTATCTCTGCCTTGCAAACCGGTTCATCTGTACCATTTTTCTAGATTCCACATATATGCGTTAATATATGATATTTGTTTTTCTCTTTCTGACTTCACTCTGTATGACACTCTCTAGGTCCATTCACGTCTCTACAAATGACCCAATTTCGTTCCTTTTTACGGTTGAGTAATATTCCATTGTATATATTACCACATTTCTTTATCCATTTGTCTGTCGATGGACACTTAGGTTGCTTCCATGTCCTGACTATTGTAAATAGTGCTGCAAAGAACATTAGGGTGCATGTGTCTTTTTGAGTTACGGTTTCCTCTGGGTGTATTCCCAGCAGTGGGATTGCTGGGTCATATGGTAGCTCTATTTTTAGTTTTTTAAGGAACCTCCATACTGTTCTCCATAGTGGCTGTATCAATTTACATTCCCACCAACAGTCCAAGAGGATTCCCTTTTCTCCACACCCTCTCCAGCATTTGTTGTTTGTAGATATTTTGATGATGGCCATTCTGACCGGTGTGAGGTGATACCTCGTAGTTTTGATTTGCATTTCTCTAGTAATTAGTGTTGTTGAGCGGCTTTTCATGTGCTTCTTGGTCATCTGTATGTCTTCTTTGGAGAAATGTTTATTTAGGTCTTCTGCCCATTTTTGGATTGGGTTTTTTTTTTTGATATTGAGCTGCATGAGCTGTTTATATATTTTGGAGATTAATCCTTTGTCTGTTGATTCGTTTGCAAATATTTTCTCCCATTCTAAGGGTTGTCTCTTCGTCTTGCTTATAGTTTCCTTTGCTGTGCGAAAGTTTTTAAGTTTCATTAGGTCCCATTTGTTTATTTTTGTCTTTATTTCCATTACTCTAGGAGGTGGGTCGAAAAAGATCTTGCTATGATTTATGTGAAAGGGTGTTCTTCCTATGTTTTCCTCTAACAGTTTTATAGTGTCCGGTCTTACATTTAGGTCTCTAATCCATTTTGAGTTTATTTTTGTGTATGGTGTTAGGGAGTGTTCTAATTTCATTCTTTTACCTGTAACTGTCCAGTTTTCCCAGCACCACTTCTGTGTAACTTTTATGATGCTATTGGTCAACCTCGTCTTCATATTTTTGTGTGTGTGAGAAAGAGGATGCCAGTTTCTGTTACCCAGTTTGTATTTTATGACTAATCCAAGGACTGTAGATGATGAAAGTACGGGGGCTTCCTGTTTCAGATGTCACTGAATTGCTCCCTTTTGCTTCTGGAATTCTGTCTTAAGAAAATAATCTGAACATTGGAAAATGCCACTGTATGAAGATGCGTCATTATTTATAATGGTGAAAACTTAGAAGTGACTTGAATATCCAGTATAGGAGGGTAGTCAAGTTACAGAACACCAGGTTGGTTGAATATTTAAAAATAGGAAGATTAGTAATGAGAAAAGTCATTACCCGCTCAGTGAACAGAATACTGTTACATGAAAGATGTGTTCAGGAAAATGGTCTATGAGGGTTGCCTCAAGGGGACAAGAATTGCATTTGAACAGTGGGACAATGGATAACTTTTTTCTATATTTTAAACTTTCTATATTGTTTTATTACTCCTGTAAAATCTTTTTTTAATTCTAAAGCGAGCCAAGTTCAATAATGATCTTTATGCTGTTTGCAATTTTAAGGTCACTGCATTTGTGGCCTTATCCTGATTAAATCTTTTACTCAACAGTTTGTGAGGCCAGGCTTCGCTCCCTGCCTCGGTGTCTCTGGTCGAGGGACATCCTCTGGGTCCACTGGCTGAGTGGCCAGGAGATGTGCTCCCTCTGGCTGTGTAGACTTAGATTCTCTGGGTCTTATAAGTTGGCTGAGGCTACTGCCCCTCCCTGCCCTGCAGCCTCATACCCCTCTGCCAGTCTCTCTCATCCCTGTTCCCCACCTAGTCCCCAGTGGTGGGGTAGGGATGAGGGGTTTGGGTTTGCAACCTTTGGGGGCTTCATTGGTAAAGTTTCAGCAAACTCTGCCCCCCGGCCCCAAACACACACTCACTCCCTAAGTCAGCAGTGGCCCCGGGGCAGCCCTACATCACTCTGGCTTCTTGTCCTGCTTAGGCCTTGGTACTCCCGTACCTCAGGGCCTGGGTTTTACATTCTTGATGCCAGCTCTCCCAGTGTCGGCCCTGTCCCCCTCCGTCCTCTGCTGCCCAGTGCTGGCAGGGGCCTAGTACTTGGCCAATGGTACGTCCTAAAGCAGCAGTTCTCATACTCAGCTGGCCATACGTTGGGAAATCATGGCACGTGTCCTTATTTGAGACAAGGATTTGAGTCTGTGTGGTTTATTTGGAAGGAAATCCCAAATAAAGAAGGGGAATAAGGAAGTAGGGAAATGAGCCAGAGAGGCGCACCATCGAGCAGGTCACCAGCGTGGACCACTGGAGTTTAAACCTGCTGGGAGTTTCCGGCAGCCAGTGTGTAGAGCACCCATTCCAGAATTGGCCTCTCCTGGGGATCGGCGGCTGGGTATATACACACCCTTGTGATCCGTCATTGGTTGAGCAAGGCTGCTTAGGGGAAGCGAATTCTCTGCGACTTCCTGCAGCTTCCAGTCACCAGGTAAAGCGCCAGGGCAAAGGGATGCATGTGCTGACTCACAGAAGACGCTGGCTTGCTCTAAAACCATGAGTCCTGAGAGCTCAGGGCATAGCACGGACAGCGTCTGCTGTGCCGTTCTTCCCTAAACACCATGAACGTGATCAGTGCACTAAACTGAAAATAACCAAATCCATAATTCTGTGCTGAATCAGACCTGTTTATACTCAGTTGAAGACTACCTTAAGAGTAGCCAACCTCAAAGTTTATGAAAACTCACGGGAAGAAAACCTTAGATAAGAAGAATATTACCACTCTTTTCCCTGTGAGTTGGGCTAGACTACCAATATTTGATTTAAGGGGCAGAACTCTAGTATTCTGCAGCCATGCACTTTGAGACCCAACACTTTAAAAGACGGCCTGAGGATATAATAAGAGTTATCTTTATTTTGGCAATGTTTCCCCCTCTCTTGTAGCTTGATTTTTTTTCTGTTATTTTTCAAGTGTAATACATTAAGATGACCTTAAAAGAAAAATTCATTGGGAGAAAACACTGAACCTCATTTGTATCAACCCATAATTATGTCTCCAGTGCTGTGTTTTAATATTAATGCTGGATTCACCGTACTGACACTGATACCAGAGGATGGGAGAGAATGTCTGTAGTTATGGCTTTAGACACTGTGATAAATATTTTGTAGTCATTGCCTTTATATAGAAACACTCCATCTCCAATTAAAGATTTAGTAAGCACTTCATCAAAGTATCTGTTAACAATTGAGGAGTATAATATGGTTGTGCTGACATTTCAACTTAATTCACTCTATAGTTTGAGTCCCAATCCATTTTATATGCCTGTTTTTTTCTATGCATGGAGGAGGAATAATGGCAGAAATTTGGGGGCATATTGCAGATTCTAGAAACACTTCCATGTATTTATTATTATTGTCTGTTGGCATATTTGTCACTACAAATGAAGGCCTTACTCCAAGAGAAGATTTAAAATTGTTCATGTAGCAAGCTCAATAGGATTTAGTGGCTAAATCTCATACGCTTTGAGTCATGGGCATTTTAGTATTTGCAGAGAAGGGCATTCATTCAAGATCCCGGTATTTTAAAGAAATGAGGCCATTTCCCTTTAAGGCATGGTTTAATGTGCGTTCCATAAAGACCGGGATGGCGGATGCTTGGTGCTAGTGCCCTATTCCTGTGTCCTGTGCACACAGCAGACATCACTCCCTGATACCCAAGCTTGCATCCTCCTCTGCAAGGTGTTCCCTGCAGCCACTCCAGCTCATCAGTACTGGCTGACTAGATGAAGCCTATGGACTCCCGCACCTTTTTACTTGGCCTTCCCATTACTGTGCATGGTCAACAAAACAAAGGAATCTTTCACAGTCTCTCTCTAAAAAAAAAAAAAAAAAGGACCGACTCAAGAGGTAGTTTTTCCTCACCTTGTGCTTTTCAGTCGCCTCTTTGTTGTGCAGACGGTATCTACTCAATTTGTTAATGTTTGTCTCCCTTGTTTCGTTCTATTATATGCATTTTGATTTTTCCCTGTCTGCCTTTTCCCCTCTAATGTTGCTCAGAGGATAAAGCAGGGAGCCCCAAGTTATTTGCTGTTTGGTCTCATCAAGTTTGGTTGCAGTGATTTATATTGATGGGAACGCATTGAGATTTTCCCTTTTTTCCCACCACTTCAGGAAGACTACCCTCCTGTAGCGAGGTCACCAGTGACCTCTGCATTGCCAAATCTTCCAGAGCTTTCTCTGTATCTTTGGGGTAACATTTGACACCTCTGACCACGCCCAGCTCTTGAACTCTTCTTTCTTGCATTTTCCTCCTTCTTCCCTGATGATGATTCTTTGACGTCTACCTGCTCCTTTTCCTCTGCTGGCATTTTCAGTGGGGCATCCCCAAAGGTCTCCTTCTCTTGTTTGTGCACTCCACCTGGATGATTTCATTCCCCGCCCTGGTTTTTAA
This sequence comes from Phocoena phocoena, assembly GCF_963924675.1. NCBI lineage: Eukaryota > Metazoa > Chordata > Mammalia > Artiodactyla > Phocoenidae > Phocoena > Phocoena phocoena. The sequence continues at coordinate 22,301,130 of NC_089222.1, read as the reverse complement.
TGACTACCTTTACCTAGACGCCTCCTGCATCCTCAGCTCCATCACATCCCCTCTCTGGAGCCCAGACCTTGGTACCCAGCAGCCTGCTGAATGGTCCCCATGGTCATCCAGAGTGATATGTTTCATTTGTTTGGACTATTCCTACTTTCATAGGGCCAACTAAATAGTTGCCCCCAGGGTGGTTTCTGCTACCCCCTTGGGCTTATAGGTAAGCTGTTCTAAGTGTGTCAGAAAGCTTCCATCTTGGAAAATCAAGTGTAAGACAGAGGCACAAACCAAGAACTGCTCCTCAAAACTTAAGGGATTGAAAGAAAACGGTTATTTGGTTCTTGTCTCTACAGTTCTGGGGGTTGACTGGACTCAGTGAAGCAGGTCCCACCCTGGGGCTCTCATCTAGTGGCAGTTAGTTGGCCATCTCAGTGCCCCCCCTCACTCAGGGCCTAGTGGCTGGGACCTGGGCCGGGCCGGGCTGCTGGCCTCGGTTCCTCCCTGCAGGACACCTGGGTTCTTAGAACAAGCATCCCAAGAGGACCAGGTGGAAGTTCCGTCACCGCTCATGGCACACCCTCAGATGTCTCAGAGTGTCATTTCTGCCGTATTTACCTGCCTGCCCAGCTACAGAGGGACAGGACGTAGACCTGCTTCTCAACAGAAGGCACGTCAGCGTCACGTTGTAGCTGTGTTGGAAATGCACCTAAGCCACAGTCCCCAAACATGTCTAACTATCCCTTTGAGAACTACCCTAAATGCCACAGAAGCTTTACCTTTTATTTAAAATGTTTTTGGAATAGGTAACATATTTACATGATTGGAAAGTTAAAAAAAATGTAAATGTATTCAATGAAAATGGTCTTTCTCATCCCCTATCCCATACCCTTACCTCCCCATAGACAACCACTGTTCTGTTTCTTTATAATTCTTTGCGAGTTATAGGTCTTTTTCATATTTCACCCTTATACAAAACACAGTATTCTATACTCACCATTTTGCATTTTGCTTTTTCTTTTTTGCTTAACAATATGTCTGGGAGAGATTTCCATATCGGTACATAAAGCATTCTGTCCTTCCCTCCCTTCCTCTCCATCTCCCTCCCTCACACATGCGCAGTATTCCACTGAGCGGCTTTACCCCCCTTTACTTAACCGGCTCTCTGTGGGTGGGCCCCGGGCTGTTTGCAGTCTTTCTCTATGACAGATGCTGCTGCAGTGCATAACATACGTATGCCATCCTTCATGCGAGACAATAAACTAGGAAATCTTCCTCAAGGGCCCCAGCCTGTTATGTGCATCCTCTTCTCATAATGCCTTGCAGCTCCTTCCATCGTGCCCTTACCTGCCTCCTCTCGTTGGACTGTGGGCTCCCACGGGTCATGGGCTGTCCGTTGTAGCTCATTTCCACACTGCCTGGCACGGGGAGCTCTGTGTCCACAGTGTGCAGAGGAGGCCTGTGTTGAGGAGGGGGAAGAAGGAAGAGTAGGGAAAGGTGACTGAGTACAGGTTTCTGGGTGGCCTGTGATCCACCTCCTATAATTTCATTTGGAGCTTTATCTCTTAGTGACAGGTACCATCTGAGGCCTAAGTGGGTCCTCCCTCAGTCCCTGAAACTGGAACCTGGTCCCACCCTATCCTGCCTAGCTTCATGGCTGTACCCCAGGAGGCGTGGGCCCAAAGCCCAGTTTTTGTGCAGTCTCCCTGTTCAACCCAGGACCACTCTCTGACAGCTTGTCCTTTCCTGCTTGAGGAAGTATCCTTAAATCACATATTTTTACTCTGCTAGGAAATGTGTTCCCTAAGGAATATAGATTGTTTTTGTTAAATTAAGGAGGCTAATCTCTAACTCCCACAGGAAAAATGGACAGTTATGCTAGTTGTTTTAAAGAAGGCTTTCTGGGGATGTTCAAGATTCTGTTACAAGGAATGGAAACCTCACTCAAAGTAAGTCAAGCAAAACTAGGAATATGGCTATTAGAATAAAAAAGTTTCGGGGTATCAGGCACAGCTGGATCCAGGTGCTCAGATCATGGCACCAGGAAGTACACCTTCTCTATCTTTCAGCAGTTCCACTGTGAACACCACTGTGTTGGCTTCACTCTCTGAGGTAGGGAGAATGGCAGCTCCAGGCTTATGTGGAGTTTACAGCTCCTGATTTCAGAAGAAGATACTCTTTTGTCCAGTGTTCATATTGAAAAGGGGCTCTGATTTGTCCTATAGTTAAAGTTTTCTGGCCATCTTGATTGACAGACCTTCCAGAATCATAAGGAGTGGTAGCAGAGCAGTTTCCAAAACAAAGGGACGCAGGACCAACACATGGAGTGGCCCACTGCAGATGGTGATTCAAAGTTCAAATTTCAGACCGTGAGAAGTACCTGAATTGGAGGTGGTAGGCCTGGGAGTGAGTTAAAACAAATTCTGTGCTCATCTCTCTATTTTTGTATGTGTTTGAAATTTTCTGTAATAAAAAGTGCTTTTTTAAAAATTGCATTATAAAAAGGAAAAGAAGAGGAGCTTTTTTCTGCCTTGCTTTGGGAACTCTCAACAAAAAAGCCTGCGCATCCCTGTATGTTTACTGTCTGATTTTCTCACTCTCTCATTTTCTTTTCATTGTGTAAAGAAACCTTAATCCTTACTCTCCTCTAAGCTGGGGATTGGGAGGAAAACACATAATAGTTGACTTAAGATTTGTGTGGTGTGCTGGGAGGGGCATGGGGGTAAGGCAGTCAGGTGTCCGTAAGTCCATATCTCCATGGTTCCCAGGACAAAAGGCTTGGAATATTCCAGGTAGGGGAAAGAAGGAAGTCGATGCTGGCTCCCTCTAACGGTCAGTACTGGAGCCTCAGTTAGTGTGGACAAGATGAGGTGAGTTTCATGGGGTCCTGGGCTTTCTCACATGTGTTATTAGGAGAAGGTCAAGATCCTCAGACCGTCACAGATTGGCTGCTAGGAGATGCTTTAGAGTGCTTAGATAGCCTTTTCATTTTGTAAGTGAGGAAACTGAGGCCAGAAGGGTTGAGTGACTTGCCCAAGGTCACAAAGCGAAGTAGCAGGAGCATGGCTAGATTGGAGTCCCCGTAATCTGACATCTGAGTCTGGTACCACTTAATAGCTGTGTGACCTTGAGTAAGCCCCATTACCTCTCTGAGTTTCAGTCTCTCTCTGGTGGACAGAATAATGGCCCACATCCCAATCCCTGGAACCTGTGAATAGGTTTGGTTACATGGCGTGAGGGAGTTAAGGTTGCAGACGAAATTAAGGTTGCTAATCAGCTGACTCTAAAATTATCTTGGATCATCCAGATGGGCTCGATGTAATCACAAGAGTCCTTACAAATGAAAGAGGAAGGCTGGAGAGGCGGTCAGAGTGATACAGTGTGAGAAAGACTGGGCTGGCCACCGCTGGCTGGGAAGATGGAACGGGACACGTTCCCGTTGGAATAGGGCGGCCTCTGGAAGCTGGAAAAGGCAAGAAATGGATTCTCCCTTAGAGCCTCCAGAAAGGAATGGATTCTCCCTTAGAGCCTCCAGAAAGGAATGCAGCCCTTCGACACCTTGGTTTTAATCGAGTGAGACCTCTTTTGGACTTTTGACCTCCAGAAGTGTGAGATAATGAAATGTATATTGTTTTAAGTCACTGAGTAAAGGAGGGTAATCATGTCTTTCTTGAAAGATTGGAGTGTGGAGTCAGGGAGATATTGTCCAAAAATTACACAGCAAACTCCTGGAATGTAGCAGATGCTTAATAAACAGTAGTGTTGCTGGTGGGCAGCGGTGGTGGTAGACAGTGGTTGTCATTAACACAGAGTAAAGGAGGAGGAGCTGATGGCAGGTGGTTTTGAAGAACCAGGGTTGGTGCCTTGAGGTGAGGTTCAGGGCTAGCGGCAGGCCAGTAGGAGACACCAGATGGCCCAGGTGGGCGGCCAGAGGCCCCGTGCAGGGAACGCTTATGCTCCGATGGTCCAACGGCCTTCCTCCCCCTACTTGTCAGCACTTCCATCTGGCAGCACCGTCCTACATGGAGGACACGGGAGCTGGGAAGGGCCCGCCCTAGGACCTCTTGCATCAGGCAAGCCCTACCTTAGAGATCTGCAGGGTGCGGGCCTCTCTCTGCCTGGCCCTCGCTCAGCCTCATGCCTTCAGCTGCCCTTACGGCCTTAAAGGGGATCACTGCCACCCCCAGTGGCAGCAGCAGAACTTCAGTGAGCTCGTTACTGCCCAGGCCGTGTGCTAGGTGCTCCACGACAGAGCCTGTGTCACTGTCTCCTTCAATCTTCATGACTGCCCTCTGAGGCAGGCCTTATCTCCCACATTACAGAGGAGCACACGGAGGCTCCCAGAGCTCAGGCGGCCTGCTCAAGGCAAGCTTGTCGCTGGCAGAGCTGGGCCTACGGGTGGGTTCGTCTGATCAGATCCAGCCTCCTGGACAAGACTGGTCACCGAGTGGGAGACGGCTGACTGGAGGGGCCTGGGAGCGCTCTGTTTGGATGTGGTGGCACTGTCGGGGCGAGGTCCCCCAAATCTCCAGAAGGGGACCCCACTTGAGGGAATGCCCCTCCACCTTCTCGCACCTCTGGGAATGATGGAGCCCCCAGGTGGGACAGAGGTGAGCACATTTGCCTCCTGGGGACCTTGCAGGGGCATTCACATCTGCTCTGTCTCTCCTGGGGTTGCCCAAACTGTATTGATATTTTATTTCCTCAAAAGATATACGCTGACATTTGGACCTGTCTTATATGATATTGAGGAATTTTTGTTAATTGTTGTTAATTTTGTCAAGTGTGATCATGGTATTATGAATAAGTAAGAAAGTGGCCTTGCTTTAGAAAGTGTCCTTTATTTTCGGAGTATTCAGAGGTGAAATGTCATGGTGTTTATAATGTGCGTACTTATACTTCCAGCAGAAAAAAGGTGAAGTAAACTTGGAAACACGTTAATGAGCATTTGGAGATGGCTGTGTTGCAGTCCATTACACTATTTCCTCTACTTTTCTGTATGATGTAATTTTTTATAATAAATAGTTGTTTGTTTGTTCTTTAAGTCATTTGCTGAGGCCTCAGGATGTACTTTGTCTTGGTCTGAATTAGACACAGCTCTGCACTCTGGAGACCCACAAATAAATGCTGGCAGTGGTGGGCGGAGCTCGGGAGCAGAGGCAGAGGGGTGCAGGGCGTGGGTGGGGCAGCCCTTGGAGGGGCGGGCTCCTAGGGGGAGTCACTTAGTGGGACCAGATTCTGGCTCTCCCAGTTGTGGTTGCTGTCCTAGAGCCGTTTGTAGTCAGTCCAGAGTCAGGTAACTATGAGACAGCTGGCCTAGTCTTTTTTGATGCCTGATCACAGAGAGAGTCCCTGCAGTGTTCGACCGTCCTTCCCAAGGCTGCCTGATTTGTCTTTCGTGGTGGCATTCCGCCTTTGCTGTGTTAGGCTAAGAGAAAAGGACCATGGTGTTTTGTCCAACATCTTCTCATGGTACGTACACTTAAGACAAATTCCACTTGTCGCTGCCGATCCCCCAGCACATTTTCTTTGGCAAATTCTGTAATCTTTTGAGCTGTACATGAGAGTTCATTTTTCAGACTTAGCATTGGAAGAGATAATCAGATTCCGTGAGCTCCTGTTAGCCTCCTCTTTCTTTGCATTTTTCCTTATCAAAATAGCCAGCTGGGGCTTCCCTGGTGGCGCAGTGGTTGAGCGTCCGCCTGCCGATGCAGGGGACGCGGGTTCGTGCCCCGGTCCGGGAAGATCCCACATGCCACGGAGCGGCTGGGCCCGTGAGCCATGGCCGCTGAGCCTGCGCGTCTGGAGCCTGTGCTCCGCAACAGGAGAGGCCACAGCAGTGAGAGGCCCACGTACTGCAAAAAAAAAAAAAAAAAAAAAAAAAAAAAAAGCCAGCCAGTGAAGAAAAGCAGCCCTCAGAGTGTTTGTTCTTATCTTCTCAATATTTCCAAGGACTTTGACAAATCTGTAGGACTGTGTTGAGCATCTTTTAATACAGACGTTACTGCCAGCCAAGAGGCCAGAATTGGCCAAGTACTGGTTTAGCTCTCTAAATACCGTGTTATTCTTCCACTAACACTCTATTTCTTCCCTATAAGCCTTTGGACATAGGAACACATAATAGGTGACCTCTGAGTGGTAATTTCATATACTCTGGGTGAAATGAATTGTATCAGATCGATATATCCATAGACTCATCACATTTTCTGGGCTGCGAGGGACTCTGAGATGAATCTGGTACAGCTCTGTTAGTAGAGGAAACATTCATTTTAACTGCATGGTCAATTCTCCATTAACAAGGGTAATGGAGTGGAAGGAGGTCAGTGATAATCAAAAATCACAGTGAAAATAAAATTGTAGTCAACAGTGGATTTTCTGAGGGCTGATTAACTGGTTTGTGAATTAATTGAGGTTGAGACACGGTGGACACCAGGTTGTCATCACCTTGGTAATTCTCACCACCTGGTCTCCACCTACCCTCTCTGTCCCAGGCAGGAGAAGGGCTTCCCAGGGGCTGGCTCAGGCAGAACCAGCTGACCTTGGCCCAATTGGTACCATGAAGGCTGCCTTTAGGGTTTGTTGCCCATGCCCCTTGAGAAGTGGTTCTCAAACTTGAGCTGCATCAGGCCCACCCGGAGGGCTTGTGAAGCCCCAGATTGCTGGGCCCCATCCCCAGTTTCTGATTCAGTAGTTCTGGAGTGGCGGCTAGGAATTTGCATGCCGAAGAAGTGCCCAGGTGGTGTGATATGTGCCAGCCCAGGAGCCACACTTGGAGAACCGTGGCTTTCCAAACCATTCTCGTCATCCCAGCTGCACATTAGAATCACCTGGGGAGCTTTTTAAACCTACTGACGCCCGGATACACCTTGGCCAATTGTATGAGAGGCTCTGGAGGTAGGACCCAGGCATGGGTGAGTTTAAAGCTCCAGGTGATTTGAATGTTCATCCAGGGTTGATGACCGCTGCTCTAGGGAATGTTTCCCAACACCACAGTCATCTGCATACAATTCTCATGATTTTTTTCCCTATCTTTACTCCCTGTGTATTTGTTCAATATTTCTTTAAACTTTTTATGTAAATAAACTTATTTTGAAAGCAAACTAGGGATTTCCCTGGCCGTCCAGTGGTGAAGACCCCGAGCTTCCAATGCAGGGGGCACGGGTTCGATCCCTGGTCGAGGAACTAAGATCCCACATGCTGAGAGGTGAAGCCAAAAAAACCCCACCAAAAAGCAAACTATATATCCCTTTCATGTAGGAAAACTGGTTTCACAGGCCAGCTATAGGACATACTTGTAACAATAAACATATTAAAGTTCTGGCCTAGAATCATCTTGCATCCCATCACACTTTGAGTGTCTCTGCTCTAGAACTGTGATTTTCACTCTTTTTTCACAAAGGTGACGGAATACACTATTTCTGCCCTTCGTCCCCTCCCATGGGTCAGGCAGGGCTACGCTAAGTCTGAGCACACCTGGTCTTCTCCCCACAAGAGGGACAGGTTAGAATGCAAGCGTGACTTCATTACAGAACAACCTTGATGAGGCAATAATCTTTACTTTTAAGAAAGGGATTCACCAATGGGAAAATTATCTAGATAAACTGTGGTACAGCCAGAGAATGGAATACTACGTGCGGATGAAAAGGAGGAACTACTGATGGACACACCCCCTGGGAAGCCAGACACAGAGACTGTACACTGTAATTTAGAACAGTGGTTGCTTGGGGGGGAGGGGGACTGGGAGGTTGAGCGGGAAGGGGCGTGAGAGGACTTTCTGGGGCAATAGGATGTTCTGTGTCTTGATAGGGGTTGGAGTTGCATGGGTGCGTGCATTTGTCAAAATTCGCTGAAGGGCTCCCTCAAGATTTGTGCATTTCACTCTATGTTCAGAAAATGGGGAAAAGAATGCTAAACCAATACAGAACTCCAGTCAGTGATATGCTTGCCAAAGTGTTCAGGGAGAAGGGTATTGCTGTCTGCAGCTTACTATGAAAGGCATCCAAAAAATAAGCTGGATTGACGAATGGATGGAGGGATAGGTATATTACACAGCAAACATAATAAAATAGGAATGGTAGAGCCTAGGTGGGGGATAGCCAGGTGTTCATTTTTAAATTCTTTCAACTTGGCAGGGTGTTTGAAAATCTTTCCTATTAAAGATTGAGGAAAATTTGACATATACATTCAAAACAGCAAACAAGTGCTTGCCCCGCATGCCTGAGCTCTCCGGTATCTGCCACTCCAGCAGCTCCCTCGGAAGATGAGCCGGAGGGTCAGAGGGGTGAGCCAGGTGTGGGCGTGCGGGGACCTTGAAAGAGGCTGCTGCTCTGGGAGAGAAGCCTGTGGCTCCCTGTGCTGGGCCCCCTGCAAGAGGAGAAAGCCAAGGGCACTGCCTCCCTTCACCTACGCTGTGTCCTGGGTATCCCCTGGGAGGGGCTGTGCAGAGGCGATGTCAGATGTGACCCGCAAAGACCACCTGGACCCTGTCACAGAAAGGCAGGTGTGAGTGGCTGAGGAAGAGAGGGGCCTCCCAGGCCCCTCCAGCCGGCAGAATTCCAGAACATGCCACCCCAGTGTCTCCCTGGGGGAGAGTGAGGGTGCTGAGGCATGAGCTTCCCGTCACGGGTATCAGGCAGGTGCAGTGGCCAAGAGCAAGCAGCCTTTTCAGGCCTGGTAGTCGCGGGCTGTCCGGGGTCCCCCACGGCTGTGACGGGGACCTGAGGCACCTCTCTGGACTGCAGGGTCCTCCCCGCCCTCCACGCACCCCCACGGCACACCCCCGTGATACACCACAGCAGACCGGTAACCTACCTCCACAGCACAACCCCGCAAGACATCTGCCAGCTTAGAACAAAACGCACAACATAAGAGCTGTGAGTTGAGTTTGCTCAGTGTCCTACCGAGGACCGTAGCCCGGGGGGACAGCCTCTCAGGAGCTCTGAGGATCTGTTCCAAAGAGGTAAGGGAGGAGGTCAGCATATATGTGATCTTGGTGAAAGGTAGGTGTAATCAAGCACACATCTCAGGGGAAGGTTGCTGCTAGTCACGAGTATCCAGCACCTTAGTTAATGGTTTTAGTGCCTTTCTATGTATGGAAAGATGCGAGGATTGGGGTGGTATGGTCAGGCCACTCAAGATGGCTGTTCTCTTGCTCTCCAGACATTCCCTGCTCGACTAGTGCCTGCTTCACCTACACCCTATGCACACGACTGACCTTCCTACCTACTGGTCCCCGCCCCAGCTAGTGACTGTTCTCATCCAAAGGGGTGGTGAGGGGCGTGCCCCTCTGCTGGTTTCCCTGGTAACTGATGAGCCCACCTGAAGTACCTCCCCCTATAACTGGCAACCTCCCCCGGCCCCCAGGAGCAAAGACGGCCTCCACGGCCTGCCCGCAGGTGCGGTGTCACTCCAGGTCTCTGCTCCAGACATGTAAGCTCCCCCATCCTTTGAATCATTGATGTCTCTGTCACCGACTCCGGGCTCTTCCTTGGTCTTGTGGCTGAGCAAGCCCAGTGCTTGTAGGCCTGCGGGGTGTAGCCCAGCAGGGGTTCATAAAAATTTCTCCTGCGGATATCTAACTCTCTGAAGGCCTGTTCTGCCTTATTCCTGATCTCCACCCTGAACTCCTCCCCGGGTGTGCCGAAGGTCAGCCACTATGGTGGCTAAGGACTTCATTCCCGTAGAACCAGGTGGCGAGCGACATTCTTTAGTTGGCACATCCCAGCTGCAAAGCTGCAAGCACCCTCCGTGTCAGCCCCCAACAGCAAAGCCTCCAGAGCACACCCAGGGGGCCCACCCCCATGATACACCCCACGGCACACCCCACGTGAGATGTCCCCCACATTGTGGTTTCCACCACATGCAGCACAGCCCAGCCCCTGTCACCTGCCCTTGACCTCCCCACATCCACTGCATGCTTCCCCATGAGACAGCCCATAGACCCACCCTCCATCAAACCCCTCCATGACACCCCTTGCGACACACACACACACACACACACACACTCTGCTGAACTTTGAAGAGAGGCCCCCTTGCCATTGCTGTTGAGGGTAGAGTGTGCGCGTTAACCTGCTCTCACCTCTCCTTACTTGTGCAAGGATCTTGAGATACGCAGGATGGAGGACAATTTACTCTCGAGGGAAGGATTTGTGACTGACGTCTAAAAGATGGTTAATATGCTTATTACATCTAGTGTTTCCTGCAAGAATGAATGAGCCCATCTTGAATACCAAAGAGCCTGGGGCCTGGGTGGAGGGGGAGTCTGGGGCCCCTCTTGGTTTCTGCGCCTTCAAGGCAGTGGGGAGTGAAGTGACCCAGCCTTTGTGATCAGACGGGAGCTTGTCCTTGCTCCACGTTTCCTGGTACCTCATCTTTGGATGAGCCCCGAGTTCAAAGGACCATCAGAAACAAGATGATAATATGTACCTCTCTGCATCGTGTTTGCAAAGATTAAAGATAACGCAAAAGACAGGGTAATAACAGGCTTGGTATAGGTGCTGTCGAAATATGAGTTAGACCTAAAAAGTGCCTGGTACACAGTACACTAAATAACTTTTAGCCGTTGTCACTGTTCCTATTGATTATTGATTTAGTATGACTGTGATTTATTATTGTCATCCACAAGGGTTGAAAATGTGAAGAGGGCAGCATTTAGAACTTCCCCAGCTTTGATGATACGAGCTTTTGCTTTGACCACACATGGCGTTTTGAACATTTAAGAAGCTGCTTGTCGTTTATTCCATGTCTGACCCCCGCTCGAGAGTAGGGACTGGGTCCTCTGTACCCTGGTCCCCAGGACTGAGCACAGTCCCACGTGGAAGATGTTAGGAATTTGGTGGTTGGCGTGGTTTCTTGATGAGTAAGTCATCCCAATAATGAAACTGTGTAGCTCATCAGAGCTGGGCTTTCAAAACAAAACTGCCAACAGCACCTTTTAAAGCCACAAAGCCACAGTCGTGTTTTCATTTACATACTACTCTGTCAATTAACGTTACATGCCAGTTAAATGGGACATTAAGCTGCCAATAGGCATGCGACTCTTCACGCGAGCGTCCTCTCCACTTCACTTAGTGAGCTGAATTCCTCGCCTCCCATCCTTTCCCAAGGCTCTTCCTCACCCACATTCCAGCCCTCACCGGGACAGGAAGACCACCAGACATTTCTCTGGCTGGCTCTCCTTTGGGAGAGGGGTTCGCAACACCAATGAGTGTGGCTGCTTCCCTGCGGCATTCCAATCAGGATTTGACCAAATGTTTCAGTTGCTTGGATGCATCTGAGTTAGTGACAGCCCCATCTTTAAAAATCCCTCCTAGAAGCAGAAAATGCAGGAGTTAGTGCCTAAAAGTGCAAGGGGCCTACCTGCTACCTAAAGCAGCTGGTTTTCAGGGAGCCGTTTTAAGAGCTCTCATAGCAGCAGTTCTGCTGCCAGCCCAGCTCTTCCTGGTTTTAGGTAAACTGATTATGGTGAGCAGGTGCACCTGTGAGATGTCCAGAGCGATGTCCAGAGAGCCTGGGGCCTGGGTGGAGGGGGAGTCTGGGGCCCCGTGGGTCATCTGACACGGCCCACGAGCTTGCATTTCATTTTTCAAACCCTTGCTTTTATATTTCTATTGGCAAAAGATGCTTAATTATTTCTATTGGCAAAAGATGCTTAATTATTCCCTGCCTTTGTGGCTCGGGCACATTCGTAATTTAAAAGCGCTTCTTGTCCTTCTTCATCTAGAGAAGTAAAAATATCATAGAAAATGGGTCATTTACAGCTACGGTGCCAGGCTGATGATCAAAAACTTGTAAACGGAAAGGATCATATGCTTATCGCTTCTCGAAGTTAGAACGCAATTGAAAGTAGCTATGGCCTCAGAGAGAGGGATTATGGAAGGGAAAGCAGGCTGACTTGCTCGTTGGAGATCTGTCTGCTAACGACGCTTGTAAGTTGCTGTTGCCTCAGGAGTGGTGAATAAAGGAAGGTGTCCCTGGAGGCTGCTTTGCCGGTCAGGAGACCCTCAGCTGATCACTTTCGGATTGATCATCCCCTGTGTAACCATGCAGAGGCTCACCAGCCACCACCATCATGATCAAGTTCAATCTTGCCAACATAGAACACAGGCCCTGGAGAACGCTGTCGTCTCCCCCCTCCCGTCACCACCCCATACCCCTCCACCAACCTTAGCTACTCTGTTGACCCTCTTGCATCCCTGAACCTGACATGCCCCATGGCCTCCCGCTTCCCCAGGTTTGCAAACACTCTTTTCCCAACTCGCCTCCTGCCTAATTCCTATTCATCCTTCAAGACCTCAAACACCTGCTACTTCCTCTTGGAACCCTTCTGTACCCCTTTTGCACACTCTCAGCCTGGCTGGGCTGGGAGCCCTCTTCGGTGCCCTCAGGCTTCCTCTGTTTCCATTTATGCCAGTTCCAATATGTGTTGTGAACATCAGGTAGCCTGTCTGCCCCCCACCAGCACAGTCAGGAGAGCCCTGTAGGCAGGAATGTGGCTTACCCTTCTGTCTCCCTGGTTCCTGGCATACTTCCTGACACATAGTAGATGCTGATTGATGTTTGCTAAATGAAGGGATTATTAATGGCAGTGAAGGAGTTTGAAACAATTTTAAGTTCGTCTTTAAAACATAGAGATCCCATTGATCAAATAAATCCATGATGCATTCTACAGCCAGCTGGGAGATTTGTATCTTTGGTGTCCACGTTCATTTTTGTGATGAACCAACGGGTGGATCATGAGATAGGCCTGCCCAGTTTTCAAGTCAAAAGCAAAATTGGCCTGAGAGACATCATGGTTTTGCTTCTGTCTTCAGTTTTACCTGCCTCTGTATCATAATCAGTACAGCAACGTGCTTACAGCTTGGCATCTTATCTTTGTGATTTTATTGGAAGTATGGAAGGGCACACAAATGCTCTCAGCGTGAAAAGGAGGTCAGTCTTATTAATGAACAGTTTCTGAGCCCAGAATCAAGTTTATCTCTATTTATGCCCTTCCTCTGTAACCCAGAGTCCAGCTCTCTCTCTGCCTGCCGCTGAGTGGACACGTCCGCCAGTGGTTGGCTTTCTCATCACTGCGCTTATTCTCAGCTTGTTCCAGGCTCATGGGCAGTAGTGGTACAACATTTACGTTTAAATCAGCCCCCTGGTTTGAAGTTGATTTTCTTTTTATCTGCAGGTTAACTTGCTGGAGGCTCGCTTTCCCGCTAATCAGTTACCTCTCATGCCCCAAGCCATGGGGAAGAAGGGAGGAAGGTGTGATTCCTGCCCAAAGGGTCTCACCTGTAAGACACTCCCGTTAGGGTGGGGATGTTCCGGAGCCATCCTCGGCCCGGGGCTGTGCCGTCTCAGGACTCTGTAGGTGCTGTGTGCTCTCCCAGCTGCTGGGACCCAGGGACGAGAGAGGAGAGGAGTCTAGGCAGGGAGGTAGGAGGCACCACGTGCCCCAACCGCATCCCTTAGCTTGTCTCCATCTTCCTGACCCGTGGACCATGCATCTGCACTAGCCAGGATCTCTGGTCCCTCGTATCTGCATCCGGCTCTGAGATGCAGTCCCTCCCTGGGTCTGAGTTAGAACGTGTTGTCCACTACGTGACTCTGGCAGTGAGTGAGTCCAAGTAGGGAGGGGAGGGGCTGCCTGGATTTGCTAGAGGAGGTTCTGGAGTTGGGGTAGGGCCGGTCTGTGGGGAGCCTCGTTTCTCCCTTCAGCCGGCATTTCCTAAGCCCAGATTATGTTCCAGTCCTGCGTCAGACACAGAGATCCTCCACACAGTGAGTGGAGCCAGGCTCTTCTGGTCTGGGGCGCATAATCCAGTGGGGGAGGCAGGCCACGCCAACACACCGTCCCCCACCCCGCAGGCCTGGCCGAGCCCGCTGCCTGCCTTCTCCTGCCCCACCGTGTGCTTGCGGCACTTACCAGTCAGTTGCGTTTGTTTCCAAATGTGTTGGTGCCCATTGTACTTGTAATGAATCACATAATGTTATTAAATGTTACATAAACTGATGGATTATGAGTATAAAAGGAAAGAGTAGGCTTTTTTAGAGGAATGAATTGAATGCTTTGAAAAGACTCAAAATAGAGTGGCTCGCCTCCCCTCGCCCCCCAGGTGTTGGTGAAAGAACTGGACTATAAAAGCCGGGTGGAGGTGGGGATGGGGTGCAGATCAGAAGAATCAAGACAGATCCTTCCCTTCAGGTTCTTCTGGTGCGTCCTTAGGTGCACTCTCCCCCTAAAGGGAGCTGGCGTGGGGTAGGGGGCTGGATGGGGTTTGTGAAAGCTCCAAGCCCTGCTCCCAAAACAAAGCCTTGGCCCTGCATCAGACCGCTCCCTTGTATAGGTTTACTTTAAAGCTAAAGTTCACCTAGACTTTCTGGGAATGATTCCCTGCTTTGGCCATTTGTTCCTGCTTCACCAGCCAGAAACGAGGGTAAGAGGGCTTCTGCGGCAGCTGGCGTGGGGCTGAGAGCTGCCTGCTAGGAGCCGGGGCCACGTCATAGGGACCACCCCTCTGCCTTGTCAGCAAGCTTGGGCTCCATCCTGAGGATGGAGGGGAGGGACGGGCTCAGTGTGTATTAAGGAAGGGCTGGACAGGGGAGTGCGGAGCTGGGGAGCGTGCGGTGGCCCCATGGACGCAAGGAAGGCTGGGGCCAGGCATTACGGGGTGATGGAGAAGAAAGGAGATCAGAGAGGGATCTAGAACATGGAGCGTACAGGACTCGGTGACGGATGGATTGAGAGGAGGGTGGTGGGAGGAAAAGAGAGGGGCCCAGAATCCCTCACACACAGCTGCCTGGATGATGGTGCTGTTCGTTTATGGGACATTGGAGAAGGTGGTACAGATAAACTGAGGGGAGAGGGCAGTCCAGGTGGAGAGAAGAGCTCCAAGGAAAGGGAGGAAGCAAGAGGCTCCTGGCCAGGTGCCTGCATCATTTATTCAGGGAGCACTTATTAAACACCATCTGTGTATCAGGTTGAAGGCCAGGAATGCTAGGAACAAGCATGTTGGTCTCAGACACAGAGGAGGAAGGGCCAGCCTGTGAGAGGTGCTTGGCAGCCGGGTGGGCAGCAACGCCTGGGGTTTTTCACAGTGCCATCCCCA
The DNA here is from genome assembly GCF_963924675.1 of Phocoena phocoena. NCBI lineage: Eukaryota > Metazoa > Chordata > Mammalia > Artiodactyla > Phocoenidae > Phocoena > Phocoena phocoena. Next base: position 22,286,050 of record NC_089222.1, on the reverse strand, counting down.
GGGCTAATGATGTGGGATGAGGGGAAACAGTGAGTCATGACCAGTTGAGTTCTGGGAGGTGGTAAAGGGTAGGGGTGTTCCAAACAGAGGCCAGAAGCTCACCTTAGGAAGTGGAGGCAGAGGAGCAGAGGGAGAGGTCAGCATTTTATAGTGTTCTACTATTTTTTAATTAAACCAGGTTTTTTTTCTTTAAAAAAAAAACCTTTTAATGGGGTTTTTAACAATACCGCTTACCTTTTGCATCATTCAATGCCACATTGAGATGTGTGAGGTTTTCTGCATCAGAATATTTTTAAAAACCATCTCTTGAGTCTGGTTTTATTTGCAGAATGACCTTTTAGGAACCTTTTAATCCAAGCATAAGTATTTTTATAAACTGGAAATGACAGACTAACTCCAGTGAGGTGGACATTTATGAAGCAGAGATTCCTTAAACTGGAACGGCTTGCATTTTTTCTCCCTGTATCTGTTCCTTTAACATTTTAGTTCCATTATTTCAATAAAATAGGGGTAGGATGCTTGTTGTGAAACCCAATTTGTACTTTGAATGGTTTTAATCTTCTCTTGAGTGGATGTACATCTCCTTGGTTAAGGGCCTCAAGCTCAGGGTTTTCTTCTCTTGCCTTTGCTTATGGACTTCTAGAGTTACAACCAACACTATTCACTCTTGGAGAAGCAGAGCTGCATTTGGTTCTACAGTGATTCCCGGTTTCTCTCAGCAGAGAGAAGGGATGGTGCTTTACTGGTTCTCCATCCCTCTCCTAGGGAAGGGGGCTGCAGGGCATCTGTTCACTCTTGCTTCCAAAATTAAAGTGAACTGAATTTAGTTTTGAGGGGTTTGCAGTTCCTCTTAAACATTATGCTGTTGGGGACCTGGGAATCCAGGCTGTGAAGTACCCCCAAGTGTGTGCTCACAGGTCCACGCTGTTGTCATCTGGTTCACAGGTCTTGGGAGACAGCTGGAGAACCCGCGGTGTGGGGTCAGATCCCAGCTCACTCTTCCTCCCTTTGTAACCTTGAACAAAGTAGTTCACTTCTCTGAGCCCCAGTTTCCTCATCTGCAAGGGGGGAATGTTAGCATCTAATTGAAAATAATATGTGGAAGCAGTTAGCAGCAGTGCCCCATGAGTAGTAATGACATGATCCAGCTCAGGTGCTAACTCTACAGCTTTCCCCAGCTCATCCACTCAGAGCCACTTAGCCTCGTTTCTGGGCCCCCTTGCATTTTGTGGGTACCCGCACTTAATTGGATTATAGCTGTTGACTCATGGGCCTCTTCCACCAGCCATGAGCCACCTCCAGACTGAGAGGGAGCCCGGATCCCACACCTGGCCTGGGCGCTGGCTGGCTCAGGGCAGACCCCAGAGTGCAAGTCTTCCCCAGGCACCTGTCCTCCCAGCATCTCCTCCAGCCTGCGCTCCCTCTCAGGCCTGAAGCTGGGTGGAAGATGAGGGCCAGACACAGATCAAGCAGTGGGTGCCAGATATCCCACCAGTGGATGGGAGGTTCCTGAACACCTGGGGGAGGAGAGGGGGGCATTCAGAGAAGTCCTTGCTTTGGAACAACAGAGGAGTAACGGCTGGAACAGGAGTCATGGCTACAGAAGCTCTGACGGGTCACGGGAGGGGGATGGTTGGGGTGGGGGGAAAATTGAAGAAGGTCCTTGTTTCATACCCTTGCCCAGGACGCTGAGACCAAGACTCCAGTGTTTGCTCTGTCCTCAGACCTGCCAGCCCCCTTCACAGGTGCTGTGAGTGGCCTGTACTGTGCCACTGGCCTGGACCGCCTTAACTCCAGCAGCTGCCTTTGAGATGCACCCCTGAATTCTCAGGAGCCCGGCATCTCATCATCTGACGGAAAAGCAGTTCAAAGCCGTTGGCGGTGGGTCAGCGGTATCGTCTTAGATAAAGTGCCACACATTATTAGCTTCCTCTCTCTTAATATCACGGATGTTAGGCAGACTGCCTTCTCTCAGAATCACCTCTGGCTTTCAACTCATTTGGCGTGAATATATGTGGAATCATTGGTGGAGTTTTTAATCACACTTTTTTCCCCTTCAGATTACTTAGAAATGTACTTTCTCCAGCTAAGGCCCACTACAAAAACTGCTTTGCAAAAAAAGGGGACTTCATACGAAACTTAGAGAGAAAAATCATACTGTGGGAGCCACTGTATAGTTTCGAACTCAGGAGTTTTCGTGTTGCAAGTGTTTCATGCTCTGCAGTTCTCTCTGTATTATCCTCTCTGTCAAAATTCTTCATATAGTCAGGCCCGAGTGAGTCTCCTACATTCTTACAGATTCTTACAGAAATCATAGTTAAGGTGTCACAACAACTCTGTACTTCTTATTTTCCAAAATGTTTTCCTTTTACAGTAGAAATGACCATATTGGATTAAACTAGGAGGTGATTTTAAATAATCACTTCTTAGGTATCGGGTGAGGAAGATTTTACATTTTTATGTAAAAGACTATGTGTTGGTTTTTTTCTGCTTATTTCTTGGATCCTATTGTTGAAAGCAAATCAGATATTCCTTTTTTTTTTTTGCGGTACGCGGGCCTCTCACTGTTGTGGCCTCTCCCGTTGTGGAGCACAGGCTCCGGACGCGCAGGCCCAGCGGCCATGGCTCATGGGCCCAGCCGCTCCGCGGCATGTGGGATCCTCCCGGACCGGGGCACGAACCCGTGTCCCCTGCATCGGCAGGCGGACTCTCAACCACTGCCCCACCAGGGAGGCCCCAGATATTCCTTTTTGTAAGTAAAGTGACAAAATCTTCCCTGAAGGGTTTTAGAAATAAAATAGCTCCTTCTCCCCTGGAATGATGTCTGCGACTTCTGCCTTCAGGAAAGGAAATGGAGTAGAGAATCCCTCCAGGTCCTTTCCAACCTCATATTTCTCTGAATTTATTACCTGCGCAAAAGGGGTCTTCTGCATCCCCTGCTTTTGTTCCAGACTGCCAGCCTCATTAGGCCTAGTGATGAGGATTATATGTCACGATGCAGTCCTTGGATAAAACTTTAAAATCTCCATAACCAAAGAGCTTGGCTTAGAAGCCAGCATCGCAGTGTGATACAAGTCTCAGCCCAAGTTCTGATTCTAGCTCTGTTATTACCTTACTGTGTGACCTTAAATCAGCAACTTCACCTCTCTGGTCCTCAGTTTTCTCAACTATAAAACAGGGGGTTTGGACCAGATGCTAAGATTCTGCGAATGGAAGTACAAAACCAACAGGGTTCAATATTTTGATTAAGCATAAGCCTTCTAGATACAGCTGTCCCTCTGCTTAAGTACAGATCCAGCTCCCAGTCTTTGTTTTTGCAACAATTCCTTTAAAGGAGATGAAAGTCTTTTTTGAAATTTGTAATAAGGAATCATAAAATGTCACGACTTTTTATGATTTGCAGCAAATCTCGGAGGAACATACTTGGAAAAATAAACACTTCGTATTTTATAGGGGAGAGAGGAATGGTTCCTTTCCTTCCACAAAAAGCAGTAATTTCACTGAGAGCCATCACTGCAGAAGTGTTTGCAGAAATCTGTTACCTTCAAAGCCCTGCGCTCACGTGGCACTTGTTTGAGATGGAAATGACCCACGCCCCTGCTTTTATCCAAAGGGGAATTGCGCTTCATGGTTTTTCATCCTCCAGAAATCTCATCTTTGCTTTGACGTCCCGAGGCACACTCCCATCACATCTCTAGTGCCCCTGAACTGAACGGTGGGAGGTCAGTGCATATTTCCCCCAGCTGTATTAATGCCTTTTGGGTGCACAGTTGATAAGCCTGATTGTACATTAATCCAAAAGAACACTTCCAGTGGGCAAGTAACCTGGGGGACTCTTTCAGTCCAAGAGCCCTGGCTTCCTGTGTGGTGGAGCATGTTTGGGGTGCACTTTGGGGTGTACTCCAAGGAGGGAGACTGGGGGGTCCTTTTCCAAGGCATAGGCTCCTGTCCTGCCGGGCAGCTCACCAACAGGAGGAGGGCTGTGCTCAGACAGTTCCGCTCACCAGCGAGGAAACAAGCCTTCCAGGGGGCAAAACAACCTTTCGAAACATCCTCACATAGGATTACTCTGGAAGTGCTCCAAAGACAGATTCCCCTTGGCTTTCATGCAAAATGGAGGAGCCGGTGAATAGTGGCTTTGCCTCACTCTGTGAAGAGACAGTAGACACACTTGCGTGGGACTTTGATCTCCTGACTGTGCCGGTTTTTCTTTTATAAATAAAAACATCGCCCCACTAGGGAGCCTGGTGTAAAAGCCAGCATTTTTGCCTCCAGCCCTGTGACACTGGCAGGCCTGCAGGCGACCTCAAGAAGCCACAGCCAGTCTCTGCGGCCCTTCCTCAGGCCACACCGTGCTTGGCATCTACTAGACAAGGTTCTCACAGCTTGTCTTTACTGCGTGTTCATTTTTTCCTCCTTAAAACTACAAAAAGAGTACACACTTAAAGGAAAAAGCACATTCATGTAAAGTAAGAAGTCCAAGTCCGTCCCCCCAACAACCCTCCCCTTTCCTTAGAGGTAATGACTTAACATTTGATGAGCTCCCATCCAGTGGATCTATATACATATATAGGTGTATATATTATGGATTATTCCTATATATTACAACATAGATGGCTTCATTCAACCAAAATGAGATAATACTATAAGACTGTCTGTAACATGCTTCTTTTCCCTCAACATTTACTAATTAGTAACCTCCCATGTCAGTATATGCATAGAAACATGTTGCTTTTTTATAGCTGAATGGTATAATATGGGGTTTAACCATTCCCCTGTTGGTAGACATTTGGGTCTCTAATATTTCACTCTTCCAAATAAACCTGCAGAGAATAGCCTCGTAACATATGCTCGCAGACATCTGGCCATGCTTATTAATAACTACACTGAATTTATTTGAAGATACGCTCCCCTGCCACACACACACACACACGCGCGCGCGCAACACAGCCCTAACTGAGCTACGAGGTTAATTTATGGGACGTTTCTTAAATCCTTGGTACCCCCTTCACACTTACCTATTCAGATATTTGCTTTAAGAACTAGACACGTTTTCTTCATGCACTCAGTCGCCTGCTTCAGGAGGGGAATTGCCCAGAGCTGTTCCCAAGGACCCGGGAGTGCGGCTTCCTGCTTTTCTCACCCTTGTGTTTCATGGACCTGGCTGCCCTACATTCAACCCTCTCACTTTCCACTTGCTTGGAGGCAGGAAGTTGAATTCTGCCAAATACCATCAAAGGAACCACAGAGTGCTTGGGATGGTTTTGTACAAACTGAAACCTTCCCCTGCAGCACCTCTAGGGGTGTGTTAATTTCCTAGGGCTGCCGTAACAAAATATCACAAACTTCGTGGTTTAAAACAACAGAAGTGTATTCTCTCAGGGTTCTGGAGGCCACAAGCCTGAAATTAGTGTCACTGAGCCAAAATCAAGGTGTCAGCAGGCCCACGTGCCTTTTGGAGGTTCTGGGAGTATATGCGATGGGGAGGGAGTCTGTTTCTTGCCTCTTCCAGCTTCTGGTAACTGCTGGCATTCCTTGGCTTGTGGCTGTATCGCTCCAGTCTTCAAGGCCAGCACCTCCAGATTTCTCTTTATTCCGTCTTCACATGGCCTTCCTTCTCTGTGTGTGTCAAATCTCCCTTTGTCTCCTCCATCCAAGGATTCATGTGACTGCACTGAGGGCCTTCTGAGTAATCCAGGATCACCTCCTCACATCAAGAGCCTTAACTTAATCACATCTGCAAAGACCCTTTTGCCAAATAAGGTCACATTGACAGGTTCCAGGGATTAAGACCTGATAGGTCTGGGGACATCATTCGGCCTGCTACTGTGGGATTTTCCAACCTCTTTCCCAGCATACTTTAACTTACTGCTGGGGCACACTTGATATTTCCTTTGAACTTGGGAAGAATGTATTTTCATTCATAAGGAAGACAGAAAGAGACGTTATTTCTCTCTGTGCATTGAAAAATGGGCTAGAAAGTCCAGGTCAGACAGAAAATCTCTGGCTGACAAGTTCTTTCAGCTGGAGGCTACATGGCATGAACCGCATGTACAGCTGCTATGAGTTAAATTACAAACTTGTCTGTCTTCCCTTTTTAATGTGGAAATACTTAGCCATATAATAGTATGGATGCCCTTGCTGGAAGGAGTTGAGAAGCCGTCTGTTCTACCTCACCTCCTGCAGATCAAACTACATCCCAGCCGTGAAATTCAACTTTTAAACCTGCCCAGAGGATGTACATACAAATGTTTTACTGTTGTGAAAACAGTGGGGGGCGTTGGGCAATAATAAGGGCATGAGGCCAGGAGCAGCACATACCTCCCAGGTGGTTGGTGGCATTAAAATAAAAGGATGAGGTTCGTGAGCACACATTTAACTGACAAGAGTGTCAGCTCCTTCAAACTCGCCACTGTGAAATAAATGCCTATTATAGTTTTGGACCTGGCCCTGCCCTTGCCATGCGAATGCTAATGTCTTGTACTTCCGTTTCCCAATTTCACAGCAGACCTACATACTCATAAATTAAACTGCATCGCTCAGCATTATCGTGTGCTTTCTAGGATTTAGTCCAAAATGGCCCAAACTACTGCCTATTTCAGCAGAACTCCCTTTGGCCACCGCACGTTAATACATTATAGAGATATTAGGACAGTGATTTGGGAGTGCAGACCAGGCAGGCAGCAAACACAGTTCCCTGCACAGAGGTCCGCCAGCAGACAGGAGTGACCCAGGGGGATGACACTGGCTGCTGCTGCTGCCGCCTTTCAGGTGGGGCCTGGGCGGACCTACCCTACCAGAAACACAAGAGGGGGTGTGTCGGCCAGTCTGTCTTCTCATAAAGAACCTTGAATGCCTAGAGTTTAAAAAATAAGAAATCAATTGAAAGAAGTGAAATAAAGAAAGCCCTGAATAGGGCTGGTTTATGTCACTTTCTAAGCCAGTGAGGGGAACTAAAAAACATACTAAAAGGCCCACCACTGAACCAGGTTGTCAAGGGTAAAGGAAATAGAGGGATGCTTGGCTTCCCAATATAATAAACACTGATACATTTGTAATCAAAATAATGCAACCACTTCAGAAGGGCTTTTTAATAAAAAGTTACAGCTTCATCCCTACCTCCTTGCCTACCTCCCAAAGGTAGCCTCTTTAGTCTTTTTAAATTATTTGGGGGATTAAATGCACAACTCTAAATTGTACCCTGATAAGATAGCCACAGAGTCCCATTAAGAAGGATTGATTTAATTCGCTTATACTCTGCACCCTACCCTTCCTTCTTCCTCTCATTTTTGATGGTTCTGTTATTTTTTATTATCTTATTGGTTACCTTTTTACTTTAAAGAATATACTCTTATTTCTTGAGACACAAATGATGAATTGCTTTCCCAATATCTATCTCCCCTTCTTTCTTACAGACAAACCCAGGTTTGTTGAAAGCAGCAATGTGCCATCTAAAAAAACTACACTTCCCAGTTTTCCTTGTGATAGGGACAGTCATGTCACTGTGTTCTGGCCACTGTGATATAAGCAGCTGTTGGATGGGGCTTCAGGAAAACTATAAGGGGAATGACTCAGCAGGTTGGCCTCTTTTGCCCTTCCTCCCACTTCCTTCTTCTTACTTGGAACATAGGTATGATGGCTAGAGCTGTAGCAGCCATCTTGTGACCATGAGACCAGATGAGGCATATTCTAAGAATGACAGAGAAATCTAGAGGGATCCTGGGATACTGGTGCTATCAGAGCTGCTGCACTACCCCTGAACCACCTACCTTCCAGCTTCACTTTATGGGAGAGAAGTTTATGCCCTGTCTTGTTTAAAGCGCTACTTTCCCCTTATCTATTATTCACAATCAAATCTCTGTTTCTTATTCCTAAACTGTAATCAGTATCTAGACTCTCTGCGAGGTAAGAGGAAAATACTGGAACTTCTCTTCTTGGTCCCATTTTTCTTTCCCTAACCATTTCCCTTCTGGTGGCTGTATTCTTACATTACCAAGGGTGTTAACATTATCTTTCTATAATGTATTCACAATTAAGCCTTCTGTGCCTTTCATTAAATTGACTCTAAAAGTTGAACACCATTAAATAGCATTTAAGTCATTTTGACTACATGAATGTTCACTCCAGGGTCAAGTAGCCCTGGACCACTCAAATGGAAATATCAGTCAAATGAATTTTCTTTTATCATATTCCATCAGGGCTTAAAATTGCGTCACACTGTAATTTATGTTATATTATTAGGTAGCTTTCTGTTTTATTCGGATTTTTTTTCTGGTTACAGTTGAGAGAGAAAGCTTTCACTGTAACCTCAGTGTACCTGGCCTCTCAGCATGTACCTTTTACTTAGAGGCCCATCTTTTCCTCTTCTGCCCTGGGCCGTGCTCTACAGCCTGCACAGCTCTCATCTAGCTTCACCAGCCTCCTAGGTTGGATCCCTTTCTTTCTACTTTATTAGCTTTTCTTCCTCGTTTTGCTGGAACACACTCTCAATGAACTTCTTAAGAAAGAGTGCCTCAGAGGTAAACTTTGAGTCCATTCATGTCTAACAATGTATTTACTCTGTCTTTATACTGAAATGAGAGTCTAGCCGGATAGAGAATTCCAGATTCAAAGTCATCTTCTCTCAGAAGTATGCAGCCATTGCTCATTATCTTTGGCATCTAATGTTGTAAAGGAGAGGTCAGATGCCAGTCTTATTTTCATTCCTTTGTCTATGAACTTTCTTATTCCCTAGAAATCCTTAGCATCTTTTCTTTATCCTTAGTGCTGCAATATTTCAGATCAAGTGTATTAGCAATTAGGTTGATTTTGGTTGCAAGTCCCAGGACACCAACTCAAAGCTGCTTAATGGTTAAAAATTTACTGGCTCACACAAACACATGAAAGGATGCTCAACATCACTAATCATTAGAGAAATGCAAATCAAAATTACAATGAGGTATCACCTCACACCGGTCAGAATGGCCATCATCAAAAAATCTACAAACAATAGATGCTGGAGAGGGTGTGGAGAACATGTACCCTCTTGCACTGTTGGTGGGAATGTAAATTCATAGAGCCACTATGGAGAACAGTATGGAGGTTCCTTAAAGAACTAAAAATAGAACTACCATATGACCCAGCAGTCCCACTACTGGGCATATACCCTGAGAAAACCATAATTCAAAAAAGAGTCATGTACCACAATGTTCATTGCAGCACTGTTTACAAAAACCAGGACATGGAAGCAACCTAAGTGTCCATCGACAGATGAATGGATAAAGAAGATGTGACACATATATACAATGGAATATTACTCAGCCATAAAAAGAAACGAAATTGAGCTATTTGGAGTGAGGTGGATGGACCTAGAGTCTGTCATACAGAGTGAAGTAAGTCAGAAGGAGAAAAACAAATACCGTATGCTAACACATATGTATGGAATCTAAAAAAAAAAGAAAGAAAATGGTTCTGATGAACCTAGGGGCAGGACAGGAATAAAGGCACAGACGTAGAGAAGGACTTGAGGACACGGGGAGGGGGAAGGGTAAGTTGGGACGAAGTGAGAGAGTAGCACTGACATATATACACTACCAAATGTAAAATAGATAGCTGGTGGGAAGCAGCCGCATAGCACAGGGAGATCAGCTCGGTGCTTTGTGACCACCTAGAGGGGTGGAATAGGGAGAGTGGGAGGGAGATGCAAGAGGGAGGGGATATGGAGATATATGTATACATATAGCTGATTCACTTTGTTATACAGCAGAAACTAACACAACATTGTAAAGCAATTATACTCCAATAAAGATGTTAAAAAAGAATTTACTGGCTCACATAATTGAGGTGCCTAGTTAGGATTGACTTTAGGAGCAGTTCGCTACGGGCTCTGGCTCTATTTCTCTGTGATGCTCTTGGTTTAGGCACCTGGGTAGGTCTCACAACAATCCTGATAGAACAGAAAACAAGGAAGCAAGGCAGAGGTTAATGAGCAACCAGTGCAGTCAGACCCTGGCATCAGAGAAGGCTCACCAAATGAGACCTTTTATTTTTAGATTTTAATTGGGGCAAAATACACATAATATGAAATTTATCATCTTAACCATTTCTAAGTATATAGTTCAATAGTGTTAAGTACAGTCACACTGTTGTACAACCATATCCCAAACTGTAACATCTTGCAAAACTGAAAGTACACAACTCCCCGTTCCCTCCTCCATCCAGCCCCTGGCAAACACCGTTCTATCCCCCACCGCTGTAAGTTTGACTGCTCTAAGTACCTCATGTAAATGGAATCCTACATACAGCATTTGTCTTTTTGTGAAGCTTGTTTCAGTTAGCAGTGTCCTCAAGTTTCACACATGCTGAAGCATGTTTTAGAATTTCCTTTTTTGAAGGCCAAATAATAGTCCAGCATATGTAAATACCACATATCGCTTATCTCTTTATCCATCAATGAACCCTTGGTTTGCTTCCACATTTTAGCTACTGTGAATATTACTGCTCTGAACGTCGGTGTACAAATATCCCTGTGAGACTTTGCCTCCAATACTTTTGGGTATATACCCAGAAGTGGAATGGATGAATCATATAGAAATTATATTTTTAATTCTTTGAGGAACCCCCATACTGTTTTCCACAGTAGCTGCACCGTTGTACATTCCTACCAATAGTGCACAAGGGTTCCAGTTTCTCCACATCCTAATCAACACTTGTTGCTTTCTGTATTTTTGATAGTAGCCACGCAGATGGGTATGAGGTAGAATCTTATTGTGGTTTCGATTTGCATTCCCTAATGATTAGTGATGTTGAGCATCTTTTCATGAGCTTGTTGGCCATTTGTATATCTTTGGAGAAATGTATATTCAAGTCCTTTTTTAATTGGGTTCTTTGTTTCTGTTTTTGTTAAGGAGACCTTTTATGTTGCCCTAATATATGCTGAGTGCTAGGGGAGCAAAGTTAAATAGGTACAAATGGGTAGAAAGGACATTCTAGGCAGAAGGGCCAGCAGGAGCAAAGGCACAGATGACGGTGCGGATGTGTTGAGGCTTCCTCAAGTCACCAGGCTGTGTTGGACCAAAGGCACAGACAGGCAGGCAGCTGGCACCAAAGCAGGAAAGACGCAGCTGTCCCCGCCTGTGGAGAGGGGGAGCGAGGTTCATGTCCTCCCGGCGAGCCATTGAAGATGTGAAGACGGTCCCACCCCATACAGAGTTGCCGTCAGAGAGGTCCCTGCGGGGACATGGGGACAGTGAATGCAGTTGAGACGCGTCTGTTAAGAGGCTCAGGAGGCAGTTTCCCCCGAGATTAGGTTCTGAGGGCCCAGCGTCAACCAAAAATCATGTTTGTTCAAAATAGTCCCTGGAAAATTCCCACTACAGTGGCCACATTGGGGTCTGACATACCACCCCTCCCTGGGTCCCACACAGCAGGATGCCCTCAAGCACAGGCGCAGTGCCTCTCTCCAGCTTGCAACCCAGAGGGAGTGGCTGCTTTGACTTTAGGGACCACGTCATGCAGAAGGTCCCTGTCTTTTCACGCTGGGGTCGCACTTGGCCTGTAGAATTGCACACACTGTGAGGCATAGCCAGAACCAAGGCCTCCCGAGGTATATCTGTTTGGATGCTTCGAGCCACAAGTAACCGAATACCTGACCAGCAGTAGCTGTAGCAGTAAAGGTATTTTAGCAGCTCAGTAATAAAATCTAGAGAGAGGCAATACTAGGTTAAATCAGTGACTTGATGAGACCACATCTCTGGGTGGTCCTTCACCTCTGCAGCTCTCTAGGGCTTCCCTTTGTGGTGACAGGGGACCGTGGCAACCCCGGTGGCACATCTTAGACCACAGTGTCCAGGGCGGGCAGGGGCAAAGAAAGGGCCTCCCTGTCGCTGCTCTTTCAGCGGGTAGGAACGTCTTTCCCAGAGGCCTCCAGGCTCCTCCTGTTAAATATCATTAGCTGGGACTGAGTCACATGCCCACACCCGACCAATCACAGCAAAGGGGACAGACTGCCATGGCGGACGTGGTGCCGTGGTTCCTGTCTGGATCTGTGCCCCTTGTCCCTGAACAAAACTGCGCTTGATAACAAGGAGAAGAGGACCAGCAGAACCTCTGCCACATCACACTCCCTCTGGAACATCTGCTTATGGAAGACAGTGAGCTTAAGTCATTTCATTTTGGCTACCTTGTCTCTTACACTTAAGTTATTATTTTGTTGATCTAGCAAGGGCAGCACATGCAGGAGAATTCACAAGAGCCAGAGGCTGGTGGATGAAGCTTCCCTGTCTTAATTTTGGAGCTGATACCTCCAGATGTCTACGTCTGGCTTTACCCCAGTCTCTGGGCATAAGGTGCTCTGTAATTCTTATGGCCTGACTGGATTCTAGCTCTACCCATTGACCTTGAGGCCCCGGGATCTGCCTGTTCGCCTGGAGCCAGGATCCTCCTTGCCTGGGCCTCTGGGCAGCCTCTCTGCTCCAACTCCCAGGAACCCTGTGCTCGTGAGTGCGCACTCATGGATTACCATGTATCACAATGTCCTGTAAGAAATGCCAGCAGCCAATGGCTACCAGATAAATACATTTGGTTCTTCAGCAATCATGGGAGCAAATTAACGTCTTTGCCGGCTTTTTAATTCATGCATAGTAAAGAAAGTCACCAATTCCTGACTTCGTGGGAGAGAACCTGGTGCAGGTCAGCTGGAGTGTTGTGTATGACCTACTGGTAGATATGTTGGGCCTCTTTGATTCTCCCAGCCCAGACCCAAATCGGCTGGAACACTGGCTTCATTAAATCCTTGATTTTGTGCCTGTGGAGCTCATGCCCTGAGATAAACAGTGGCCTCGTTTGGCCTGCTCTAGCAGGAACAGGCTGAATCTGTCATGGACAGTGCTGTCTTTACACAGGGTTGGCACACATGAATCCTGCTTCCTAACTTTGTAATGGAAGGCTTCCTCCTCTTCTCAAAGCCATGTAGGAGATGTAGTCCTTATGTGTCTCTTTTGTTCATGTTCATGGCACCCCCGTGGATGGATGTTGGGATATCCTCATTTTAAAGAGAATTGGAGGGCTTGTTCAAAGTCATAAAGCTTGGAACAAAAAGCCAAGCATTTTCCATTCCAGGTGCAAGCACAGGCAGCCTCAGTTCAAGGCCAGAAGAAGTGCCCCGTGGGCTTCACTGTTTGAGTGTCCTTGTACGCATGAGAGATGTTGGCCTGTGCATGAGCTTCGGTGGGGACGTGGGCAGGGCCTGAGCTGCCTGTCCTGCTAATGGCTTCTGAAGCAGTAACTGAGGGAAGAAACAAGATAAGCTTTGTCTGTTAAAGACTCATGGAGACTGCAGTCGTTCCTGTGAACTGCCCACCATTTAGGCCTCATCTCTGGCCAACACAAAAGTGATTACGCATAACATTAAATATACGTTGGATGAACTTGGTTAAAAATTTTAATTAATTACCGCCCCAGACCTGGCTCAGGTTTGATCTGACTTCATAGATCACTGCACAGATTTGCAGTTTTCTGCTCATGACCATCTCATTCTGCTTATAACTCAATAAAGAAGGGAAGATGGGCTGCTTGGCTTATAATTTCTGGAGGAAATTATATTACGTGAGATGGGAAAGGATTGCTCTGGACCTGGTTATGTTGTGCCCCGTGAAATTCTCAAGTGAACACCTATCTTATAGCAGTAAGGCTTGCCCGCATCTCCCCTGCTGTGGTTCACTGGGCGTCCACTGGCCTGGCCTGCCTTCATGGAGGGCCCAGCCGGCTCATCATCTTTATAGGTACTTCAGGAGCTCCCTCTCATCATCCTGATGCCTGGGGGAACTTGACAGCCGTGGCAACTTGTTTTCTTTTTTAGTGAATTAATGAACAAGCAAGGTAAACAAAGTTGCCTTCTTTGTTAGAATTTTTCCATTTGATTTTAAGGCTGGTCCTAAAGTTCAAGGCGAGGGGACTTGGGATAGAATAGAAAGCAGTTTGATGGAGCAGACACAGGGAGGGGTTGGAAGGTAAGTGATGAGGCTGGTGAAACATGTCATGACCAGGTTATAAGGGCCTGTGCATGCCACGCTAAGGAGTTTCAACATTATTCAGAATGTGGGTGGTCGGCAGGGGATTAAGCTTGTTACAAGATCCCTTGGGCAACTGAGCCGAAGATGGATCAGAGGTGAGACTGGAGACAGGAGACCAGGTTAAGAGTGCACTCAGGGCCAACTGAGAAATAATGAGCCCCAATCCAAGGCAGCGACTGTGGAATTTGAGAGAGGGCTGGATCATAAAGATGTTACAGAGGTAGAACTGACAGGCTGTCAAGGCCAGGGAGGGGGAAGAGCCCACATTGCTGCCGGTTCTGTGGTTTGGGCACTAGAAGGGCCCTGGTGCCATCCCTGCCATCATTATGAACAGTTCTGCGTTTTGCTGACAAATAGGGAAGCCCCTGGGCTGTAGAGGGTGTGGGACTGCTTTCCCAACGCTAACTGTGGCTCATCGCCCCCTGCTGGACTGGAGCGGGACCCTGGGCATGCACCCTGGACAAGGCATGGACAGAGACACAGAGAGGACAGAGGAGTCAAATGACGCCTTTGAGGGGCAATCAGGAATCAGGATCCTGGATGGGGCCCAGCCAAGGCAGCAGACACGATTCATGGGGTGAGAACAATATTCGAGTCTGGAAGGGAGCTGACACCCCAGATGGAGGGACAGAAGTCTGCCTGGGGTAAAATAAAGCAAACTGGAGACTAGGAAGAATTGGTTGTTGGAAGCACGGGGGAGGGTGGACAAAGCTGGGGCTCTGCTATTCTGGTTTGAGGGATGTTTCCTCCTCAGCTGCTTCTTCCTGCTTCAGCCTAGACCATGCCCTGAAGTGTCCGGTGCTCCCTGGCTCTCATTTCGATCTACTTTTCACTTGTACCTTGTCCCCCAATGAATGAGGTGAATATTCCTTATTTGCCTTCCACTCTGCATTAGAACCCCTGGGATCCCTGCCCTTAGGGATTTGCAGCCTGCTAGGCTAGAAAAGTATGGGGACTCAACCATATAGACAGAGTGTCACCTTGAAGAGCTCAGAGGACAGATCACTGACTTCCAGGTGGGCTACCAGGAGGAGCTCTGTGGGAGGGTTGGTCCAGAAGAGATTCTAGCTCTAGGAAGTGGCAATAAACAGAGATCGCAGAAGCAGAAAGACTCAGAAGACACATCAGAGCATGGCAGGTGGTCCCAGCTTGGTGAGGAGATGGAGAACATGTAGGGAACCGAGAGGGCAGTCAGGGGACAATTAGGATAGGTAGAATGAGGCCAGAATCTCCAAAGTTCCAACGCCAGATGAAGGACATGACCTAGCACATAAATGCCAATGGAGAACACATTACCAGACTTTATCACGGGCTTGGCATAAAGACCCAGGTTTTATACAGTGCTTGGTGCACAGTAGACGCTCAATAGTTTGTCACATTCATCTGAGTGATTGAACCCAAACTTTAGAACTAGTTAACCTGCTCAGCATATTGAGAAGAGATTGGATTGAGGCCAAATTGGTGGTGGGGAAGTGATTCCAGAGTGTCTCTTACCTTACCAGGTGTGGACGCCCACACTGGGGGCAGGGGTGAGACTGTCCAGTCCACATCAACTGCCCCTCTCTGGGAACAGCATTGTACACTGGTGTGAGCCCCAGTGACCATGTCTGTACCAGAGGATCCCATCCAGGCTGGGACCATGACACTGCCCTGGCCCCTGTCCACCCTGAGATCTCATGTTCAGCTCTTCCTTTATTCTGTGTGATGGCCCGGTGGCCTTCTGATCGTTCCATGCTCCTTCACTGCTTTGCCTTTGGTGGGGAGGGGAACCAAGATAACCAGAGCTTCCTTCTCTTGTTTGCATTTTCCCTAATTGATACAAGAAAGTAATGACATCCTATAGTACGGCAGGTCTCGGTCGTGATGGAAGGTGACCTTATGCAGAGAACATTGGACACACTCGGAGGCTAGTTGTATTGAGGGGACATGAGGAAGGATGGGGAGGTGTCATAGCTAACTGGCAGGTTTTGATCGTGGGTGACTGGAAACACAGACAAGGGGTACGGGCAGCCAGAAGCAGGTATGGGAGGTGATGAATTCTGTTTTGGACACACGGAAAAGTTAGAGGTTCTGGAGAGCCTCTTATGGGCCAGGCACTATTCTGAGTACCCTACATGGTCAACAGCAATTATCTTCATGACAATCTGAGGAGGTAGGTGTAATTATCTCCATTTTCCCTATGGGTCACTGAGGCTCAGAGTGGTTAATTAGCTGGTAACTGCAGGGCTATTCACCAAATATTTCTGGCTCTCTAACTTTGGGACACAGAGTCAGATTGCATTTTCTAACTTGTTGAACTTGGGTGCTGTTGTTGGAAGTGACATGTGCCCATCTGAGGCCAAGTGACCTTCCAGAGCCTTCTTTTTCTCTGCTACAGTGATTGACTATATTCCAGGTAGTGACTCCTCCATTGACTTGAGTCCTGGATTGAGGGACAAAGATGAGGCAGAGCAGAGCCCCCAGTAGGCATGGACTGGGCATGTATAGGAACATGAAATAAACCTTCATTGTTTTAAGCTACTGAGATTTGGTGGGGGGGGGGGTTGTTTGTTAATGAGCCTCACCTGGCCTCTGCTGACTGATACACTCAAGGTCATGCCGTTAGGAAGTGCTTGTTGGTTTTGAATCCACGTCTGTCTGGCTTGTTATCAAGCCAGTGCATGGCCACCCATGGACCTGTAGGGGCCCATAAGCAAGATCAGGACTAGAACAATAGATTGGGTGTCATCTCTACACACGGGTTAGGGCGTGGAGAGGAAGAGATAGGGTGTTAGTCTGTGGACTTTGGCATGAGGCTTCTCTCTCTCCCTCATGTTCTTTCTACCGCCGGGCTTTGTGGTCGGCTCCACATGCCTGCTAAGTAGGACATCACTGCTGCCTGCCGGGTCTGGTGGTTCAGAGACGTTGGCTTGAGTCTGTCAACAGCTGCACACTCATAACATGGCTAAAAACTTCACAGACTCTGGAGCCTGGAAATAGCCCAAGTGGTCTGAGGTTTTGCTCACTCGTACACGTTTGAGTATTGTGTCCACAAATTGCAAATTGAGTAACTCAATTTTGAGGCACAACTGTTACTTGGAAAAGACCCATCTAGGAATGCAAACTCCTTGCAAAGTGATTGTGCTTCCTTTTTGTCAAGTATCGGAAAACCATTAAACTGCCAAGCCATACGGCGAATGCCCACTCGAAGCAGAGTGTGACAGCACGCCATAATGAACCTGTCTTGGGGGTAAGGCGATAGGACAGAGTCTGGCTTTTGTGATCTACAGAAAAGCAGATTCATTGCTGCACATTTCAGCCTTCTGGAGTCCTGAGTAAGGATTTTTCCTCCCATGAAAAATTCATAGAAAAAAATTAAGTGATGGGGCTTCCCTGGTGGCGCAGTGGTTGAGAGTCCCCCTGCCGATGCAGGGGACGCAGGTTCGTGCCCCGGTCCAGGAAGATCCCGCATGCCGCGGAGCGGCTGGGCCCGTGAGCCGTGGCCACTGAGCCTGTGTGTCCGGAGCCTGTGCTTCGCAACGGGAGAGGCCACAACAGTGAGAGGCCCGCATACCGCAAAAAAAAAAAAAAAAAAAAAAAAAATTAAGTGATGGTAGAATTTTTTTTTTCTTAGATGTATTTTCCCTTTCAAACAATA
Organism: Phocoena phocoena; assembly: GCF_963924675.1. NCBI lineage: Eukaryota > Metazoa > Chordata > Mammalia > Artiodactyla > Phocoenidae > Phocoena > Phocoena phocoena. The sequence continues at coordinate 22,268,362 of NC_089222.1, read as the reverse complement.
TCTATTTGAGTTTCTGGATATAAAATAGGTTTAACTGGGGCAATAGGAACTTCTAAAAGTTTATACACTTTTCATTCCTTTATATCCAAATTCAATAAACATTCATTAGGTATCAGTATATCAGTTTGAATTAGGTTTAGCTGCATGTAACAGAAAATAGAAAATAATAGTGGCTTAGGAGGTTATTTCTCTCCCCAGTAAAAAAAATACCTGGAGGTCAGCAGTCCAGGTCCTCAGGGTCCTGACTTTCTCTTGGCTTATTCTCTGCCAGACCTAGAGTTGATCCTCAGGGTCCAATCTAGCTGCCATACCCCAGCCATCACATTCTAGACAGGAGGAGGGGAGAAGAGGAGAAAGGCATGCCTTTCCCTTTTAAAAAGAGTTCCTGGAAGTCCCACCCAACGCTTCTATTCATATAGATCACTGGCCAGGCCTTAGTCACATGACCTCACTGGGAATGTAGCAGCATGCCCAGCCAGGAGAGTGGATGCTAGGAGCTCACCAGCAGACTCTACCCTAGCTGGTGTCCTCAATATCTGTTCTTCCTGAAAGATTGGGAGGAAGAGGCCGGACTTCATTTACCCCTGTACCTCCAAGGCACTAACACAATAGCTGGCATGTTAATGTGCTACTTTGCACTCCTCATCGCAGACCCCAGGCACCTCTTCTCACCTTCTGCCTCCTCTTATACCTTCTTTGTTTAAAGCTGGCAAGTTGGTTGCGATTTGGGGCATGTTTCTTCTTCATTTTCAGCTGTTTTTCCTACCTGAATGACGTTCAGCTATTCATTCCTCTGTTTCTCAGTATCAACTCTTAACTCGATTCCAGGGATAAGTGATGCTTTGCGTTGATTGTTATGGTTGGAGCTAGACAGAAACCACAGCAGTGGCATGTGGGAGTGGCCTTTTTTGGGAGCATTCTTCTCTGGTGACAACTCAAGCTGGCCTGACTGAGCCGCCTGCCAGTCGGGGGATGCTGACGTGTTCCTAAAGCCCGCCAGGTTTTGATCAGTGGGTGACTACAAAGTGGTAGGCTCTTTTTCAAACAAGGTGAATAGGTATATGGAAGCAGATGTGGGGATAATGAATTCCGTTTTCAGTATAATGAAAGAGGAAGGAGCTAGTATTTCTGGAGAACCCCCTATGGGCCAGGTACTGTGCTAAGTGGGTCAACTCCGATAACCCTCAAGACGGCTCTAGAAGGTATGTGTAATTATCTCCATTTTCCATGTGACTGAGGCTCAGAGAAGTTGATTAGACTCTTTACCAGAACGCAAGCACCAACCCTTCCCTTCCAGGCATGTTGAAAGAATGAGCGCCAATGTGTATAAGGTTTTCTGCCCAGTGCCTAGCCTGTCATTCAATAAACCCAGTAGCTGTTACTCAGTTCCTCCCTCCTATGACAGTCGAAATCAGTCCCGACTCCTGAGTGTGGGATTGCAAGAGAGCTCGTTCCATTCCTTGGGCTCCTCCAGATCTTTTGAAAGTTCTCAAAACTGAAGATCCAGGCTGCCTGCTTTCCTGCGACTCTCATAATTAGGACGAGCGCTTCATTGGCATGTTTGTTTCCTCCAAGGGGTGGCTGCCAGAGGATCCTCACACGACGGAGGAGGCTGGCTCTGCTTTTGTTCTTAGCAGCGCTATGTGCCCATAGCAGCAGCGAGTGAATCCGGCAAAGTTGAAAAGAAAACGTGCCCGGAGTTTACTTGAAGGTTGATTGCCCTGGAAAAGTTGATACTCTTGTGCAGATGGAAATGATCTCCCCGGGTCCTGAAAAATGCTCTCGTCAACCCCACGAATCCAAACTGTGCCTCTTGTTTTCTTTAAGGCAAGGAGTCCGGTCAAGAGGTCTGTGTAATGAAAGATGTTTGTTAGAATCCATTTCCATTCTGCCCAAGTCCATCTGCTTTACATCTATAATAAACGGATGTTTTCGGCCACTTTCCCGGGCCAGGTCCCGTCAGAGGCACTCACCACAGGGAAAGGTAAACCGCCTCCCAGTTGATGAGGATTAGCGCGTTACGTCCGCAGTGGTGGCACTTAACCTTCCCGGCTCGCCTTTCCTTTCTGTGTCTCTGCAACGGCCTGTGACAAGTGGGCCAAGGGGCACACATTTAGTTAGAATTTAGTACGCGTGGGGCACTGGCCAGCATCACATTACCCGCTGACTGAGGAGAAATGTGGGCAGCAGGAAAGGCCATCCTCTGGGAAGCTGGGGACTGCCTGACCTTTGCCAGGCAGAGGGGTCCCAGGGGTAGTAGCCATCCTGGGCCTTGCTTCCTGACACACCATCCTGGGAGCACTTGAGAGCTCTTAAAATCCTTCAGAGGTTCCTCATTGCCTATAGGATGAAATCTAGACTCCCCCTTGGGGGACTGCGTGATCCTTGCACCCTCTGCACCCCCCGTCTTGGGCCACCCACTCATCAGCGTACACCACACACAGCCGCATCTATGTGCTGTTAGTCCATCGCCCACCTTAAGTGGTGGTTTCTGAACCTTTGCAATGCTGGTCCCTGTGCCCGACACACCTTTCCATATCCTCCTTATCGGCTCAATCCCTGTGCCCTTCCTGCCCCAGGCTGAAGGTCACTTCAGAGCGCCTGCCCCAAATAGGTGAGTGTATGAGTTCCTTATGGCTGCTGTGACGAATCGCTACAAAGTATTGGCTTAAAACAACACAATTTTATTTTCTTATGATTCTGGAGGTCAGGAGTCTGAAATCAAGGTGTCAACAGGGCTGCCCTCCTTCTGGAGGCTCTAGGGGAGAATCTGTTTCCTTGCTGATTCCTCTCACCCTGCTGGGTCCTGGCCCTCCCTCCATCTTCAAAGCCAGCTGCAGAGCATCTTCCTGCCTTCTGACCGCTGCTTTGGCCCTTATGTCTTCCTTTGTGTGACCCTCCTGCTCCCTTTTATTAGTACCCTAATCATGTTAAAATTGGCCCACCCGGATAATCCAGGATAACCTCTGCATTTCTGATCCTTAATTTAATCGTGCCTTCAAAGTCCCTTCACCTGGCAAAGCCACAGCTGATGACCTCCAGGGTGGAGGAATGACCTTGGTGTCAGTGTGCAGGAGGCTCGTATATCCCTATTGATGGGCTCCTGGCATCGAAGATGACACAACAAGGCAGGAATATGTTGCTTGCTTTCAGTCTGAGTTGGGTAGAGTGGGGTCTTGGGGAGGGGCCTTAGGTGCCCCTGGGAAGCTGGAAAGGTCAGCTTATATCCCTGGAAGGCCCAATCCATTGACTGCTTGTGACAGAAACAAAGAGAGGAGGTCGCCATCTGAAAAAGAGGATGCTTGGTCAGGGAGAGTCCCTCATTCTCTCGTTTGTGCCACATTCCTGAGTACCTGTGTGCCAGGCCCCCTGCAGGAGTTGAGGGGCCTAGATGAACAAGAAACCTCCCTGGAGGAGTTCACCTTCTACTTGGGGAGGAGAGATGCGGAAACAAGGCAGTGACAGGTCTGTGGTCCGTGAAAGAAGAAAGTGATAAAGTGACAGGTACAGTTAGCATGGTGGGGGTGTGAGGAGGCACTGGCCTCCAAGGAGAGCAGCTTGAAGGCAGGAGCGAGGAGGGCGTTCGTTTCAGGTGGTCGGAAGAGCATTTGCACCAGCAGAAAGGAGCTGTGTGTTGTATTTGAGGAGCTGGATGAAATGCTGTCGGGATGACTGTGAAGTGGGAGGCGGTAAACTGGAGAGGGGGCGGGATCCGGAGGTGGAATTTGTTTGCCTTGCCTCCAGTTTAATGATAAATTCCAAGAAGACCGTATGCCACCTTCTCAACTCATTAAATCCCTCAGCTGCAATTGCTGTTCACTCGGTGGACCTCTGTTAAATGCTTATTGGTGAGAAGCCTTTCCCAGTAGCAAAAGTCCCCCACACTTGCTTCATCTCGCCAGATACTATGACATGATAGGGCCGATGAGTCACTTTTATGGCATGCATCCGACCTTCGAGACGCACTCAAATTGGAGCCTGGTGTATTCTCTCCTGAATCCCGGGAGGGAGTCCATTTCAGCCCTATCATTGTATTTCTCTGGGTTGGGCTTGGGAGGGTGTTTAGTTGAAGCACGTTGGCGTAAACAGACGACTGCAGGTGCACTGACCTCGTTCCTGAGCCTGGGAATGTGGACCCACTGCGACCTCCAGCCTGAGGTGCGGCTCAGACAGAGTCAGTCGCTGTCAGAGCGGCGTGGCTCAGTATGACCACGCAAGGAAAGAAAAGACAGACACACATTTCCTATATATCATTTGTTCTCCTTCCCATCGTCGCACTGCATCGCATTGATGCCACCATTCAAACTAATGTTCTAATTTACAGTTTTGGGGAACTTTGGAGAAAATGGATCAAGACCCCAGGTTACCTGAGATGCTGCAGTTACATGTTTTAAGGCCTTAGAAAAAAAATACTATTTTGTCAGAACGAAGTAGAACTTTGAAAGGCTTCCTAACAGTTGTAGAAAACGGCCAGCCTCTTCGGATACACTCATTTCAAGGCTGCTCTTTTGACTAGCTCAGCACACTCTGCAAACACTATCTCATTAAAGGTCTGCCCTCCAGGGCCAGCAGCGGTCATGCAGGCTGCTTTCTTCTCACGCAGCAGTGGGTGTCCCTGCTGCCTCAAAGGAAGTGGGAAGAAACCACGGCCCACCTATGTTGAGAGTTTTTTATCCTCACACCACCATAGCTCAGAACACTGCCAGAACAACTTCTCTATGTACCCAAGGAGGTGCTTAAGCCTTCCCAGTACCAGGAGGCAGGTCCACTCCCAGCTGGCCGCTGCCCTTTCAGTCTCCACCCAGCCCTCCTCTGGGCCCACCCTCTTGTCTCCTTACCCTGTAGCTTTCAGCACCTGGGTGAGGTTAGAGTAAAGCAGAAAACAGCCTGGGCTCCAGGGCAGGTTGGCTGATAGGGGCTCTCCTGCCACTGAGGCACTGCCTCCTGGAACGTTCATGAAGAGTTTCACTGGAGTTAGGCCTTGGTTTGACTCCTAGTTCTACCTCTTACTGGCTGTGTGACCTAGGGCAAATGATAGTCCCTCTCTGAGCCTCAGTTTCCTCATATGCAAGGTAAGGATAATATTACTTACACCTATAGGGTTGTTGTGAGGATAAATGAACTATGTATGGAGAGTGTCTGGGCCTGACCCTCTCAAAAAATGCTTGGGCCCCAGATAAAGACAGTGAGTGACATCAGAAAAGACCTGTAGATTAGATTATAGTCCTGTAGCAATGTTAATTTTCTGATTTTAATCGTTGTTCTGCAGTTATATAAGAAAATGTCTTTGCTCTTAGAAAACACATACTGAAGTATTTAAAGAGGTATTATGTCTACAACTTATTCTCAAACATTTCAGAAAAAAAATTATAGGTATTTACAGATATGTGTGTGTATATGGAGAGGGAGAATGAATGTAGCAAGTGTGGTAAAATGTTAACATTTGGGGACTCTGTGTAGAGGGTATATAGGAATTCTTTGTACAAATTTTGCAACTTTTTTTGTAAGTCTGAAATTATCTTTAAATAAGTTTTTAAAAAGCTCCGCTCTGCTCTGAGGCCTGTGACTTTATCTGGACTATCAGAGATGACATTTTGGGCATCTTACATATGCCTTTTGACCAAGGTGATCCATCAGAGCACAGGGAGGATGTAGAGGTTATGGGAAAAACATAGTCTTTGGGTCAGGCTGCCTGGGTTCCAGTCCTGGCCTTGCAGCTTCTAAGGTCCCTGAGCTGTATAAGTAACTACTCAGGGTTGAGTTGAAAGCATTTGGTAAGGATAAGAGCTGTACCTTGGTGGGGTGCATGGCACAGATCCTGGCCCATGAACCTCCTGTAAATGTTGTTATTGTTATTCTTGCCTCCTCAGTCATCTTACAAGTGAGAAGTGGCCTGTGTGTGGCTTAGAGACGCTGATCTTGACACTTGTCTTGGTGCCAACTCCCTGACGTGAGTTTTTGTCCCAATGAAGGCAGGGTGGCTGCTGCAGCGAGCGTGAATGTGGCTGACAAGATGAAGAGCCGAATCCCCGTGGTGCTCCTGGCCTGTGGCTCCTTCAACCCCATCACCAACATGCACCTGCGCTTGTTTGAGGTGGCCAGAGACCACCTTCACCAAACAGGTCAGTCCCGGGGCCCAGGTCCAATGGAAGAACTGGTGGGTTGGGCCTCTTGGGGCTTTGCTGGCTGCTGTCACCATCCCCATTATTAAAACTGTTCAATTCATTCATTCACAGCTTAACTGGTGACATACATTTCCTCCGTCATATTCAGAGGGCAAACACCCCTTAGCCGTGTGACATGTGTGCAAGTCGTATCCCTGGCCATAGAGTTGAAATGCTTCTCAGGATCCACTACCTCTCTGTCCACTTCACATTGACCGTTAATGCTAAAAAGACAACTGGGCACGTTATAGAACCTGTGTCTCAATCAGGGCGTCCTTCCTGGGGCTCCAGGAAACATTACCCACACAGCCAGATGAATAGGTAGCATGTACCTTTGAGAACTCCTGCTACTCTTCAGTGGGTAAACAGACGTTCTGTAATGGGGATTCTGACACGTTCTCCTTTGAAAGAATAGATCTTAGACAATTACAAATTAACAGACTTGTATATAGGGCATTTCTAATACAGATGGCATGGCTTTGCCAGAAATATTTAATCAGCTGGAAATATTTAATCTGGAAATGTTCCATCTCCTTGACTTTCCATTTCATTATTAAGAGAGTAAAGTGGCATTTGTAATCTGCATGATTATTTCTAAAGAATATAAGTCATTTATTTGTTGATGTCAGATACATATGAAAGTTTTATTCATTACGTATTTATGTATATCTTATGTATCCATATATGTATTTTGTATTTTTGCATTGCTCAAAAATGTTTACTGTTTTTAAACCAAAATCAATTTCTATTTACTTTTAACATAGAAAAAAATATTTGAGTAACATGTAAATCATTTCTTCAAAGAAATTACTTACAAATATTAATTTATTTTAAAGAAATGTCTTTGTTTACAAAACATTTTTTAATTTCTCAAAAAGTTAAGTATTTATTTTTAGTAAATAAATAGCTCTGACATAGGAATAAAAAATCCAAACAGTTAACTTAAAACTGGTCAGTGAGCATTAGTAAGCCATATACCAAAGAAGAAATATAAATGGACAGTAAACTTGAGAAAAGCTGCTCAACGTCACTAATAATCAATGAAAATGCAAATAAAAACATAAACACCACAAGGTAATAATTAGCACCATGAGGGCATCTACTGTGACTGCTTGAACACCACAGAATTGCCACCGTCTGTCACTAGGCTTATAGCTGGTGCTCAATAAATATCCGTTGTGGTAGTAAATAGTTCTAGCCAATGAGATAGGCAAAGATTAAAGATTGTCAAAATTCAGTGCTGGCAGGATAGGGAGGGAAACAAACACTCATGTATTGGTAGTGATGAGAAATGATAAAACATTTTTGGAGGGCAACTTGGTTTTCCATAGAAAAAAAGAATTGAAGTCTATATACGCATCCATAATGGGGAGAAAAATCAATCAATGGAAGTCGAACCGGAACTGATGCAGATGTTAGAATTAGCAGACTAGTACATTAAAGATTACAATAGTTATGTGACATATGTTCAAAAATTAAGTAGAGACATGGAACATATTAAAAGGACTCAAATATCTAGACATGAAAACTACAGTAGGTGAGATGAAAAATAAACTGGATAGGATTAACAACAGATTAGACACTGCAGAAGAAAAGGTTAGTGAACTTGAAGCTATAACAGTCTATCCAAACTGAAACAATCCAAAATGAAACATAAAGAGAAAAAAGAATTTTTAAAAATAAAGAAAAGAATATTGGTGAGATATGAGATAATTTAAATCATCTTAATATACTTGTAACTGAACTCCTGGAAGGAAAAGAAACAAAGAACAGAAAAAATATTTGAAGAAGTAATCACTGAAATGTTTTCAAATTTGGTGAAAATTTGATCTAATCAAGTAGCTCAACAAACCCCACGCACAAGAAACAGGAAGAAAACAACGCCAAGGTATATGATAATAAGTTTTCTCAAAACCAATAATAAAGAGAAAATCTTAAAGGCAGCTACAGAAGAACAAATAAAGAAGATAGCAGATTTCTTGTTTCTTAATTCAGCAAAAGGGAATTCAGTGGTACAGATCTTTAAAGTACTGAAAGAAAAAAACGTGTCAATCTAGGATTCTATATCTGGCAAAAATATCTTTCAAAAACAAAGGCAAAGTAAAGACATTGGCAGATCTACAAAAGCTGAATGATTTCACCACCAGCAAACCTGCACCACAAGAAATACCAAAGTCCTCTAGGCAGAAGGTAGATGATACCAAATGGAAAAATGTATCTACACAAAGGAATACAGAGCATTGATAACCACATGGGCAATTATATACGTTTTTTATTATTTAAATTTCTTTAAAAGATAATTGACCATTTAAACAAAAATAACAATATATTGTGGGGTTTATAACATATGTGGAAGTAAAATATATGACAGCAGTATCAAAAAGACTGGGAGGGGAAAAATAGAAGAATACTATTGTAAGGTTTTTATGCTATACATGAAGTTTTATAATATCACTTAAAGGTAGACTGTGATAAGTTAAAGATATATATTATAAACCCTAATGCAACCACTAAAATAAAAAAGCAAGCAGTTATAACTCATAAGCTTTCAATGGAGATAAAATAGCATGAGAATATACTCAGTTAATCTAAGAAGGAAGAAGAAGGGGAATGAGGGGCCAAAGAATAAATGGGACAAATAGAAAGCAAATAACAAAATGATAGACTTAAACCTAATCATATCAATAATCACTTTAAATATAAATAGTCTAACAACTTCTGCTAAAAGGCAGGCATTGTCAGATTGGATAAAATAAGCAGGACCCAACTACAATTATTTGATGCCTACAAGAAACATACCAAATATAAAGACACAATTAGGTTCAAAGTAAGAATATTAACAGGAATAAAGGAAGTCATTTCATAATTATAAAGAGGTCAATTCTTTGAGAGGAAATAATAATCCTAAACCTTTTTAAAATGTAATAATAGAATATCAAAATACATAAGAATAAAAACATAGAACAGCAAGGAGAAGTAGATAAATCCACAATTACAGTCTGATATTTTAAGTCTCTTCTCACTAATTGATAGAATAAATATGCAGAAAAGTATTAAGGATATAGAAGATTTGAACAAGACTATCAACCAATTCAACTTAGTTGACTTTCATAGAACACTAACCAAACATCAACAGAATACATTTTCCTTTCAAGGGCACAGAGAACATTTACCAAGATAGACTATATTCTGGGCCATAAAAGAAGCTTCAATAAATGTATAAGGCTTGAAATCCTACAAAATGTGTTCTCTGACCACAATGGAATTACATGAGAAATCAATAATAGAAAGATTTCTGGAAGATTCCCCAAATATCAAAATGGAATAACACACTTCTAAAAAACCCATGTGCCACAAAGGAAATCAAGATGGAAATGAGAAAATATTTTGAACTGAATGAAAATTAAAGTCGAATATATTCAAAAATTTGGGTATGTCACTAAAGCAATACTTAGGGGGAATTGTAGCACTAACTAAACACTATATTAGAAAAAAAAGAAAGGTTTTAAATCAACGACTTCAGCTATATTAAGAAATTAGGAATAGAGGAACAAATGAAAAACAAGCATAAGAAAGGAAATAATGAAGAACAGAGAAGACATCAATTAAAGAGAAAACAGAAACACTTTACAGAAAATCAGTTGAACCAATAGTTGTTTCTTTGAGAAAATCAATAAAAGTTATAAACCTCTAGCCATACTAACAGTAAAATAAAGAGGAAAGACATAAATTACTATTATCAGGAATGAGAGAGGTGACATAACTATAGATTTTGAAAACTTATATAGAAAATATAAGGGAATATTATAAACAACTTTATGCCTACAAATTTGATCATTTTAAAAATTGGAAGAGACAAATCCCTCAAAAGACACGCTACCAAAGCTCATTCAAAAATAGATTTTTTTTAAATGAGAAGAAACAAGTAACCTAAATAGCTTTATACCAACAAAAGAGGTTTAATTTGTGATTTAAAAAACATCCCACAAAGGTTCCTGGGAAGATGGCAGAGTAGGAAGCCACAGGAATCTGTCTCCCCACCTAAACAATAATTGCACCAACAGAATCTGTTTGATGTAACCATTTTGGAATACTGAAGTCTGTTGAAGACGGACTACGTCCAGGGGAAGACATGGACAGATAAAGTGCAGTTAAGTTTAGTCAACTTCAGCTCTTAGCCCAGTAATAGCTACCCCTCCCCCACCCCCAGCCACATGGCAGGCAGCTGTGCCCATGTTCCTGGAACAGCCTGCACACAGCTTGTGGGAGCCAGTGTGGGGAAAAGGGCCTCTGTCTTCCGAATATTGGGGATCTGTGCTCTGATCTCTGGTTACTGCCTCTGATCACTGATGTGCAGACGAAGGTGGCCAGCCATTGTTGCATCTCCTCTCATTGTTGCAAGCCCCTCCCTCTCTGGCTGAAGTAACTTCCAGGGGATTTAAACAATCAGCATGCTTTCCCCTCCCCTCCTTTTTCTCTTTTTCCCCTTTTGGGAGCCAGACATTAAAGACTAGGACATTCAAAATTAACTGCATATATGGGAAAAATTAAAAAGTGACCACACATGCCTAGGGAAAGTCTGAAAAAAGACTGAGAAGACTTTAACTTTATACTTTGGGCTGATCCTCAGCACAAAGACAGCCTACAACCGTCAAAAAACAATAAGTAATAACAACAACCAAAAATATCAAACCCTGGGGAAGGAGAATCATCTGATTTCCAGAGTTACCATGTCATTAGAGTCAAACGTTGTTTTCAACCAAAAAAATCAGAAGGCATATAAAGAAACAGGAATGTATGGCCCATTCAAAGGAAAAATAAACAAAAATCACCCTTGAAAAAGACCTGATGGCAGATCTACTAGACAAAGACTTTAAAACAGCTGTCTTAAAGATACTCAGATAACTAAAGGAAGATGTGGAGAAAGTCAAGAAACCATCTGTGAATGAAATGGAAATATCAATAAAGGGATAGAAAACCTAAAAAGAAACCAAAAAGGAATTCTGGAGATGAAAGATATAAGAATGGAAATGGAAAGTTCACTAGAGAGATTCAAAGGCATATTTGAGCAGGCAGAAAAAAAGAATTAGCAAACGTGAAGATAGGACAATGGAAATTATCAAGTCTGAGGAACAGAAAGAAAAAAGATTAAAGAAAAGTGAACAGAGCCTAAGTGACCTATGGGACACCATAAGGTGGACGTTGTGAGAATCCAAGAAGGAAAAGAGAAAAAAAAGGGGCAGAGAGAATATTTGAAGAAATAATGGCTGAAACTTCCCAAATTTGATGAAAGATATAAATACAAACATCCAAGAAGCCCAACCAACTTCAAGTAAGATGAACTCAAAGAGATCCACACTAAGACACATTATAATCAAACTTTCAAAAACCAAAGACAGGGCTTCCCTGGTGGCGCAGTGGTTGGGAGTCCGCCTGCCGATGCAGGGGACACGGGTTCGTGCCCCGGTCTGGGAAGATCCCACATGCCGCGGAGCGGCTGGGCCCGTGAGCCATGGCCGCTGAGCCTGCGCGTCCGGAGCCTGTCCTCCGCAACGGGAGAGGCCACAACAGTGAGAGGCCCGCGTAACGCATAAAAAAAAAAAAAAAAAAAAACCAAAGACAAAGATAATTCTTGAAAACAGCAAGAGAGGCAAATCAAATTAGAGTGTTATAACTTTTAGATGTTAAATGTAATCCATGGTAACCAGAAATAAAATAGCTATAGAATACACAAGAGAAAATGAGAAAGGAATTTAAACGTTTCACTACTAAAAAATCAACTAAAAGACAGTAATGCAGAAAATGAGGGACAAAAATATATAAGGCATATAGAAAACAAATAGCACTATGACAGAAGTAAGTCCCTCCTTATCAGTAATTACCCTAACTGTAAATGTATTAAACTCTCCAATCAGAAGATGAGGAACAAAATAAGGATGTCCATTCTTATCACTTCTGTTCAACATTGTACTGGAGGTTCTAGCCAAAACAATAGGCAAGAAAAAGTCATCTAGACTGGAATAGGAAAAAAAATGTTGATGACATAATCATCTATGGAGAAAATACATTAGAAATCTACAAAAAAGCTCCTAGAACTCATAGGTGAGTTTAGTAATGTTGCTAGATATGAGACAAATACATAAAAATCATTGCATTTCTATATACAAGCAGCAAAGAATCATAAATTAAAATTTTAAAATAATACCATTTACAATAGCATAAAAAAAGAAATAAGGATAAATCTGGCAAAAGTGTGCAAAGATCCATATGCTAAAAACTACAACATATTGTTGCGATAGATTTAATACAACCTAGTTAAAATGGAGAGATATGCCTTGTTTTGTGGGTTGGAAGACTCAACAGTGTTAAGATTTCAGTTCTCTCCAAATTTACTTATAGGTTCAATTCAATCCCAATAAGCTTTTTGGTAAAAATTGATAAGCTAATTCTAAAATTCATATGGAAATGCAAATGACCCAGGATGGCCAAAGTAATTTTGAAAAAAATGGAACAAAGTTGGAAGATTGACACTATCTGATTTCAAGACTAATTATAGAGTTACAGTACTCGTTACAGTGTGGTATTGGTGTGAAAATAGTTAAATAGATCAATGGAACAGAATAGTGAGCACGAAATTTGACCCCCCCCCCTTACATAAATAACTGAGTTTTGACAAAGTTGCAAAGGGCAATTCAGAAGGGAAAGGCTACTCTTTTCAAAAAATGGTATGGAACAATTGAATATCCATATGTTCCCCCCTACCCACCCCCAAAAATAACATTCAACCCAAAGCTTGCACCATATACAAAAACTAACTCAAAATAGATCATAAACTTTAATGTAAAGCATAAAACTATGAAATTTCTAGAAGAAAACAGGAGAAAATCTTTGTGACCTTAGGTTAAAGATTTCTTAGATAAGACACTACCAAAAGCGTGATCCAAAATAGGAAAAAAAAAAAAAAGACAAATTAGATTTCATCAAAATTAAAAGCTTCTCCACTTCAAAAGACACTAAGAGAATAAAAGACAAGCCATAGCCTGGGAGAAAGGATTTGCAAAGCATAAATCTGTTAAAGGACTTTTATCCAGAATATATAAGGACATCTCAATACAGTAATTTTTTAAAAAACCAAATAACCCAGTAAAAATTGGAGGAACTATTTGAACAGACTCTTCACCAAAGAAGTAATATAGACGGCAAATAAGCACACAGAAAGATGCTTAAATGCAGAATAAGACCACAATGAAATACCCCTGCACCCCTATTAGAACAGCTAAAATTAAAAAGACCAGTCATACCAACTATGGGCAAAGATGTAGAGTAATTGGACTTCTCATACACTACAGGAAGGAATGTGAATAGTTCAGCGGCTGTGGAAAACAGCTTGTCAATCTCTTACAAGTCAAAAATAAAATGTCCTTATCTCTTAGAAAAAAAAAAGCATATATCCATAGTCTAGCAATTCCACTTCGCAAAATTTATCCTAAGGCAAGTATGTGGGGGAAACAAAGAATATTTCTATTTGGGAGAAAGTAGGAATGTATTCCCTATATGTCTTAAAGTAGTTTGTGGAATCATGTTCTTTTCAGGGTGTATAGCATCTACTTTGCTTGGAATAAACATCTGCTTGACTCTTAGCCACTAAGCGGCTTTTCCCAGCAACCCCGACTCATCAGAAATGCCCCTGTTGTCTTCGCTCTGAGGTTTTTCAGGGCAGGGCCTGTACTCTGCTTTGTGCAATGTGCTGCTTCCCGGGCAGGTACATCTGTACACTGTACTGGGGACTTTGGATACTTCATGTACTTGCAGACTCTCATTTAGCACATGGTCAGGCTCTAGCATGGCTCAGCGAGGTGTCAGAGAATATTCCTCATCCTTAAAGCTCACGATAACCACAGAGTGCGTGAATACTTAATCATATGGATACAATATATTTTTATATTGCATATGATTTCTGTAACCTAAAGTATTAATAGGTAGAGAGGTCTCACATATGACCTCGAGCATCTTCTTGCCTTTATTCTCAGTCATTCTTGCATAGAAAGTATCTGGTCATTTTTGAAAGTCCAGAATGGATTCTGCCGTCTGTGTCTTTGTGTGTTACACAGCGGGTTGACATCTTTCAACGTTCCACAGATACCTACTGCATCTTCTTCATGCCAGGCACTGTTGCTGGAAATAGAATCGATTAAGTTGCATCTCCTGCCCAAGAGAGATGCACAATGTAGGTGACGAGAGACGTATGGTAGCAAGTGATTGTGGCACTAGATGCAAAGGAGAGACATCGCTCATCTGGCGGTTGGGGAAAGCTTTTTGGAAGAGATGACACCCAAGGCTTGAAGAACATGAAAGACTTAGCCAAGCATAGTTTAGAGGGCATTATGGTCAGAGAAAGCAGCACTGGTAAAACACAGAGGTGGAAGAGAATCACGTTCCAGCACATGGGAGAGAAATGAGGCTGCAGGTAGGGAGAACCAGGTCATGGAGAGGGGTGCGTGGTGAGAATTGCCCTTCTCGGCACAGCTGGGCTTCCTCTCCCCCTACCCACAGCCCCAGTGGCTGGCTGTAGCCTCCCATAGCCAGCAGAGCTGTGCATCAAGCCATCACCCGACCCCTCATTTCTCCGGGGACAAATATTTAAACAGGGCCTTTTCTCTCAATCAGAATCAGCTCACCATTAAGGCTGGATGAAAATCTGGCCTCACAGCTGACTTTCTCTTTTCATAAAGAAAATGAAATCTCCCTTCTGTTGGTGTATTTTCATTAAAACAACTCACAATTTTAATTCGATATTACACTCATATAAATTGAACTAAACAAGCTGAAGCAATTTGTGTAGTACGTTTGAGGAGAAATTAATAGTTCATTCCTAGTTCGCTGCAGTAGCTCTAATTACTTTGTTGTTTTGAGCGCTTTCCCCTTTGCCAAGCACCCCTTCTTCAAACTGCAACTATCCTTCCTTCCTTTTTCTCCTGAAGCAACAGCAAAACCTTAAAAACTGACAGAGGCACTATAATATATCACAACTTTTTACTGTCTTTAATCCTGTGATAACACACCCCTTTATAAGAAACAATTATACATTGGATGAAAACTTAGGTCTGAAGATTTTCATTGTTAATACCCTGACAAAAAGTCATACATGCTCAAAGGATGAAATGTTGAGCCAGCTATTTTTTTATACTCCTTTACTTGAAAGAGTGTTGGGGAATATGATAAGGGCTGGCAGGAATGTGTGGTATCTGTGGATTTTCTGTATTTTATAGTGTTGTCCTCTAATCATAGGCGCACTGTGAGCTGTGTGGGGAACTCTCAAAGAAGATTCTCAAAGCCTTGATGGATGAATCCGTGTAGTGGGCGTGGGTGGTTTTTAAAAGTTCATTGGGGAGTTTTATCTTGGTTTGCTGACTTTTGACAGAAATGACTCAGCCCAGCATATGACTAATCACTAGCATCCGTCATACCTAAAGCTTTCTTTGAATTAAGAATTTGAGCCGGCATTTCTCTTAAGATGTTGGATGTATTCCCAGTTGTAAGTAGTTGTTTTCCCAACATGCAGTCACACACTTACTAACGAAGGTTGAATTAAATTTAAATCCTGCTTTCTGTTACGTAGACAGTTTGTTATTTCTAGTCAGCATGACTTGGCCATTGGCCTATATTTCAACAACAAGCCACTTGTATTCCTTTTTTAAAATCAGATTTTCTGTCAGCTTCATTAATACTTCTTCATTTAATGATTATTTAGCACCTGTTCATTTTACATATTTAACAAACACAGACCATCCTTACTATTTGTCAGGTAGTGTTCTGAGTAAATTACATTTAAACAAAGGTCATTGAATCTTCCTAACAACCCTATGAGGTGGATGTTGTCACTCTCCCTATTTTACACATGGGGAAGCTGAAGCTCAGAGAAGTTGAGTGACTTGCCTGACATCACACACAGGGTAGAGCCAGTCTGCCCTGCAGTCTGTGCTTGTAGCCACCATGCCGTGTTGCCTCCATTCACTCAACAAACTTCTTGTTGAGCACCTGTCTGTGCTGGAAACTGTGCCAGAAGCAGAGGCAACAAAAGTGAGCCCTGTGCCCCTGGGGGAGTGCCTTGGTCAGTTTAGGCTGCTATAAGCAAAAATGCCATAGACTGGGTGGCTTATAAGCAAGAGGAATTTATTTCTCACAGTCTGGAGGCTGGAAGTCTGAGATCAGGGTGCCAGCATGGTTAGTTTGTGGCAAGAGCACTCTTCAGAGTTGCAGTCTCTGACTTCTCATCATGTCCTCACATGGAGGAGAGCAGAGAGAGGAAGCAAGCTCTCTCGTGACTCTTATAAGGTCACAAATCCTATTCATGAGGGCCCCACCCTCATGACCCTGACTAATCCCAATTACCTCCCAAAGGCCCCATCTCCTAATACCATCACATCAGGGAGTACGGTCTCAACATATGAATTTGGGGGGGACACAAGTATTCAGTTTGTAACAAGGAAGCAGACGTTAATCAGATCCCACAGAGGTAAAATTACTCGGGTGACAAATGATGCTATCAGGGTGAACAGTGAGGCAACTTGACAGAGGCAGGGAATCCAGGGCAAGTGTTTCTGAAAATGTAAAGACTGAGCTGGAGAAGAATAGTGAGGCACATTTTAGGTTGAAAGTGAGGTTGGCCTGGGTCAGGGGATGCAGGGAAAGAGCACTCTTGGACCAGGAAAGTGCATGTACAAAGGCTCCTTGTGGGAAGAGGACAGAGCCTCTGAGGGATGACCGGGAAGCAGGAACAGAGGGGAGTGTTACAGGAGGTGAGGAAAGGGTTAAGGAGCAGACCGTGAGGGCCTTGCCGGCCATTGTTAAGGAGTCTGTTTTTCATCCTAAGAGCTGTGGGAAGATCTGCCCTTCCCTCCCTCCTCTTTGTATCTGCCCCCGCCATCCTAGCACTAAAGAGTTGGCAGAGGGAAGCCAGTTAAGAGCCAATTTAAGCAATACTTTTGATGAGAGGGTGACATGTCAATGAAAACAAGTTGGTGGATGGGGAAGGTCATTAGAGGGTGAAGCTGGCCTGATAGTGGATTGGGTCTGAGGGAGAGAGAGAGCGCCACCCACGGAGAAGGAGAGAGTCTGGAAGTGGAGCAGACTTGGGGAGGGAGAAGTTCAGCTTCAGACCTGTTGACTTTGAGAGACCCGCACGAGAGAACATCACATGGGCTTTAATGATTACAGGAGACTGTGGAAGTGCAAGCCTGGGGCACAGCAGGTATTCAAGGTCAGGATGTAGTGTTGTCCCTACCTTTTTAGACAGGGAAACGGAGGCTTGGAGAGGTTATCACTTACAAAGTTAGTACGTGGGGGAGCTGGGGCCCCCTAGGCCAGTGTTCTTCTCACTGCCCTGTGCTGCAGAGATGCACCAGCAGGCTCCTGAATGTGCGAGCCCCAAAGACAGATTTGATGAGAGCAGAGTCTGGGTGAACTCATAGAAAGGAGGCAAGTGGTCAGGGCTTGATTTTGGAGTCTGAAATGCCAGGTAAGGAATGTGGACTTTAGGTGAAGGGAACTCACTGAAGCCCTTTGACCAAGTGTCTCATCCGATGCCTACGAAGTAAAGTCTCTGCCATGGATGGAACCTGGGCACAGGGATCCTCAGATAGATGGCCTCCAGAAAATCACCTGCTAGAATACTCTCAGCAGCCTGTACCTGGATAGCCAGACCCCATCTGGTGCCAGGGATGACTGACTCAGAGTTCAAGCCCTCTTCTCCAGAGTGACCAGGACTCAGCCTTGGGGGCAAGTGCACGGCCCTGGATAACTCCTCCTGCCTGCAGCGGGGCCCAGTGTGCATTTCCCACCCTGTTGCCAAGGTGATCTTATGAGACCTTGGCAAATGCCTGGATGAGGTTCTGCCTTCATGGTGGTTACTTGCCTGCCCAACTGGAAACGCTACCGAATAGGGAAATGACTTATTCTCAGCAAACTCTTGCTAACTCTGAACAGTCATCACGTTTTCCAATTGCTCAGAAACTGTCAGTGTCAGACTACGTTTCCCGACTTTCGCTCTGGTTGGAATTCAGCTTCCCAAACTACATTTTCCAGATTTTATTCTCTGTGCTTTGTTTATAATTGATTCAATAGATGCCCCCAGAAAGAAGAGCATTGGTCTTCTAGGTGCATGCAGCAGAAGTGGGCACAGAGCTGCTCTCAGCCAAATCCCTGTGCCTCTGCCTGCTCACAGGCCCCAACCGGCCCTGGCTGCTACCCAGCCATACTCGGCTCTGACTTGATGTTGCTCCTGAGATTCTCATCTCTTTTCCTGCTTTCCCTTGGATGCCACAACCTACAGGAGAAAGAACACAGAATGGTGAACCATAGAAAGGACGTGCTCCCTTCCCTATGACCGTGGGGTCACAGAAAGAGCACTGACCTTGAAGGCAGCCTTAGCATCAAATCCGCCTTCTAGTGCATGACCTTGAACAATTTACTTGACCCCTCCGACATGTGTTTCCTCAACTGCAACATGGGAAAAATATCTCCTAACTTTAAAGGTTAATTATTTTAAGGGCTCAACGAGATGATGTATGAAGGGTCTAACCTACTCGACAAATCCAATACAGGTTTGGTCTCTCCACTTGCATCCTGAGCAGGCCCCCCGCAGTGCGGGCTCAGAGTAGCTCCCGGTCGTCCTGTGGCCACCACCAGACAGGTTAACATAATATTCTCACATCTACGCATGGAAGTGAGAAAACCGCAGAACTGTTTCTTCTGTTTTCTTTAGCACTTTCTTGATACTTTATGATATTATTGCCTAACGATCCTGCCCCACACATTTGTGGCATCCCAGATTAAACTGCATCGTAAAGATAACAACCTGGTTGAGAGCCTTGTCCTTTTTTTCCCTTTGGACAACCTTGAGGAGGGGAAAGGTATTTTATGGCTCCCAGGAGTTCCTCTCAGTGACTTGCATTTTAAATTGGAGCATAGTTATTACAATATCATTTACACCAGCAGTTTTCTTTTTTTTTTTTCTTTTATTTAGCTCAGGGAAAGTACTTTATTTTCTGTTATTTTTATAACATTTGTGAGAAAGGACCATATAATATGCCTCAAAGAAAATTTAACTAAATTTCCCAAGCGAAAAATTGTAGAGATCACTTTATCAAACCTCAGTGCAAAAAACCTGGAACTAAATAACTGAAATGTAATTTTTTTTTTACATCTTTATTGGAGTATAATTGCTTTACAATGGTGTGTTAGTTTCTGCTTTATAACAAAGTGAATCAGTTATACATATACATATGTTCCCATATCTCTTCCCTCCTGCGTCTCCCTCCCTCCCACCCTCCCTATCCCACCCCTCTAGGTGGTCACAGAGCACCGAGCTGACCTCCCTGTGCTATGCGGCTGCTTCCCACTAGCTATCTATTTTACGTTTGGTAGTGTATATATGTCCATGCCTCTCTCTTGCTTTGTCACAGCTTACCCTTCCTCCTCCCCATATCCTCAAGTCCATTCTCTAGTAGGCCTGTGTCTTTATTCCTGTCTTACCCCTAGGTTCTTCATGACATTTTTTTTCTTAAATTCCATATGTATGTGTTAGCATACGGTATTTGTCTTTCTCTTTCTGACTCACTTCACTCTGTATGACAGACTCTAGGTCCATCCACCTCATTACAAATAGCTCAATTTCGTTTCTTTTTATGGCTGAGTAATATTCCATTGTATACATGTGCCACATCTTCTTTATCCATTCATCTGATGATGGACACTTAGGTTGTTTCCATTTCCGGGCTATTGTAAATAGAGCTGCAGTGAACATTTTGGTACATGACTCTTTTTGAATTACAGTGTTCTCAGGGTATATGCCCAGTAGTGGGATTGCTACACCAGCAGTTTTCTGTGTTAAATAAAAATGTCTGGCCAGTGTCCAGTGTGATGCGCGTTACTTTTGCTACCCCTGTGACTTTAATTTTGATCCTTTATTACACAGTGAATATTGAGAGAATTAAATGCACCATGATATGGTGGTGCAGTACAATCTGAGGTAAGGGGGAAAATTAAGCTATAATAATTCTATTTAAGGCAGTGACAGCCCCAGTTCTGGGTCTTCTGGGCTTTCGGAGATATCATCAGAGCATGCGTAAATATTAGATAAGCTCAGCATGTTACTTTAATCTTGGGCTCACACGGACATTTATTAATCAGAGTGATTTTAATATATATTCATGGGCATTACCCCAGCCTGGTCTGAAAAACTGTTCATTTTCACGTTTCTAATTTAAGAGATCTTTCTGGAGAAGGTAGATTTAAGCATGTTGAATTACTCCAGCAATTGTTTGGAACCAAGACAATTTGTTCCTCATCTTCTGAGGCTTTAAGGGTTTGAGGCTGCACCAGTGTTACCCTCCAGATTCCTTCAAGAGGAGGGGCTGTTCTGATTTAATAACAAATCAGCATTTTCCTTATCCTTCTATCTCTACTTTGGGATGTAGCCTGAAGGGAAACAGATCCTGGCAGGGTCTCTGAGGGGGGCAGTTTCCACGGTATGTACTCTTACACCAGACTCGGTTGTGCCAGGTTAGGGGGTGAACAGAACCTCACCTGTGAGTGTGCCTTGTATCAAGGCCCTCAGACACTTCCCGAGCACCCTGCACACCCCCGTATTCTGGTTTGCATCTGCCTCACTGCAGCTCATGGGCACGTGCTGTGAAAAATGGGAGCCATTGCTTGTGTCCTCATAAACCATAAGATGCTTCCCACCTTTCCCCCTCGTTTCTCACCCTCTTCTCCTTTCCCCCAACCAGATAGAAAGCTAAAAGAAATCAATGTTTTTTGTTTAATTTTTTGCTGTTTTATTCTTCAAAAAGAGTTGAAATAGCAAAGCACATATCCAGCAAAAAACAGGAGTCCCGAATACATAAAGAATCTCACCCTCATACCCTGTTGGTGGGAATGTTGGTGCAGCCACTATGGAAAACGGTATGGAGGTTTCTCAAAAAGTTAAAAATAGAGCTACCATATGATCCAGCTATCCCACTTCTGGGTATTTACCCAAAGAATATGAAAACACTGATTCGAAAAGATACATGCACCCCTATGTTCATTGCAACATTATTTACAATAGTCAAGATATGGATACAAAGTGCCCATCAACAGATGAATGGATAAAGAAGATATGGTATATATATATATACAATGGAATACTACTCAGTCGTTAAAAACAAAAAGGAAATCTTGCCATCTGCGACAACATGGATGGACTTAGAAGGTATTAAGCTAGTGAAATAAGTCAGAGAGAGAATGACAAATACCATATGATTTCACTTATATGTGCAACCTAAAAAACAAAACAAATGAACAGACAAAACAAAAACAAACTCATAGATACAGAGAGCCGATTAGTGGCTACCAGAGGGGAAGGGGTTTGGCAGGGGTGCTAAATGGGGGAGGGGGTCAACTGTATGGTGATGGATCGTAACTAGATTTATCATGGTGATCATTTGTAGTGTATACAAATATCGACTTAGGTTGTACACCTGAATCTAATATAATGTTATATACCAATTTTACCTCACTTAAAATAAATAATCCTCAAAATGTAATAAAAATACAAACAGTCCAATAAGGAAATGGGCAAAGACACATTTCACTGAAGAGGATATACAGATGGCAAATAAACACATGAAAAGGTATTTGACAACATTAGTCATTAGGGAAATGCAACTTTAAAAACATAATAGGGTATTACCATACACCTATTAAAATGGCTAAAATAAAAAATAATGATGACACTAAGTGCTTGAAAGGATGGAGAGAAAAAGGACCATTCGTAATTTCTGGTGGGAACGTAAAATGGCTCAACCTCTCTGGAAAACAGCTTGGCAGTTTTCTGTAAAACTAAAAGTGCAACTACCATATAACCCAGCAGTTACACATGGGCATTTATCCCAGACAAATGAAAACTTATGCTCACACAAAACCTGTACTCAAATGTTCATTACAGCTTCATTTATAATAATTAAAAACTGGAGACAATCCAGGTATCCTTCGCGGGGTGGGGGGGAACAATTAAACTGGGATACATCCATACCATAGAATAGGCTCAGTATAATAAGAAACAAACTATACACACCACAGCTTTGATGACTCTCCAGGGAGTATTGCTGTGTGAAAAAAGCCAATCCTAAAAGGTTATGTATTAAATGATTCCATTTATGTAACGGTCTTGAGATGACAAAACTATATAAATAAGAATAGACTCGTGATCGCCAGGGGTTAGGATGAGGGCTTGGGAGCAATGGGAGGGAAGTGGGTGTGGTTATAAAAGGACAACACGAGGGTTCCTGGAGGTGAGGGAACTATCATGTAGTTTGCTGTTGCTGGTGGATACATGAAACCTACAGATGAAATGAAATTTCATAGAACTAAACACACACACTCAAATGAGCAAGTGAGTGCATGTGGAATTGGTGAAAGCTGAATAAGATCGGTGGATTCGATCAGTCTCAGTCCTGGGTGTGATATCAAGTATCATGCTGGAAGATGTTACCACTGGGGGAAACGGGGTGAAGGGCACATGGGATTGTCCTGCATTATTTCTTACAACTGCTTTTAAATCAGCAATTATCTCAAAAAGCTTAATTAAAAAAAAACAAGAAAGATTGAAACAGCATATTTTATGAATGTAAGGATGAAAGGGTGAAGTGAGGAAGTGACACTGTCTTTTCAGTGGACCTCTTCCACGCCAGGGGTTTTTAAGTAGAATCATGTCATCCTCAAAACAGTGCTGTGAGTATTAATATTCCCATTTTACAGGTGTAAGTAAACTTGAGGCCTGGAGAGGTGATACATTTTGCATGAGATCTCCCCAGCAAGTAAAAGACAAAGCCCCAGTCTCTTAGAATGCAAAGCCAGTGCTCTTGTCATCTCTCCATGCGGGTCCCCATCTCCTGAGCAAACCATGCTGTCTCTACCTGCTGCTTCTGCCACCATACCAGCCAGTCAGGTTGAACTTTCAACTCCCTGAGGAGACAGCTGCCGAGTTAATATGCCAGGACCTGCAACCATCTCGGTCTTCCAAATGGGAAGCAAAGATCATCGAGAATCAGGCACCAGCATTTGCCTGCTTTTCTAAGCAGGTCATAAAGAGAACTCATGCAAGAGCGCTCAGAAAATCCAAGCCAACGTCAGATAAAACAGTCAGCGAAGTAGCACTCCCAACAGCACAAAGGGCATTAATTGAAACGCATTGAAAAGATGTGTCTGTATAAATACTTCTAGAGATGAGGTTGTTGAGAAAGGGTTCGACCTTGGGGAGATTGATGAGTTACTGATCATTATAGGGAAGATAAATCTTAAGAGGACAGAATCATTTTAAGAATGGATTTTATAAGCTAATGAGATTGGTTCCTTCAAGTGGGTGAATGGGAACAGAGTGAAAAGAATTCAGGATGGGAATGGGGTAGAAACTAGGAAGAGGGAGGAGAGAGCCTTCTCTGAGCATACCACTGTTTTCAGTCTGTCTCTCAGAACCACAGAATCTCACACCCCAAAAAACTACCTGTATAATTAAGGTCAACCAGGCTGTGAGGGGAACCCAAGCGGTAATACAGACAGTAACAAATGAGCCTATCTCTATTATAAATGAATACATTACCACACCGGAGCCAATGGGAAAGGAAAGAACCAACTTTAGTAACTTGGAAAGCATCATTGTGACTGGATACTGCAAGGCTAAAGCCAAAAAAAAAGGTGCATAAATACTGTTCTCTAGTTAGAAAATGTATTTTCCACGGGAGTGTAGGTAAGCAATTTTGAAACTACTCTATGTAAATCATAGTAGGATCAAGCAAATGAGTAAATTATTGTGGGTGACAGAGCCAGGTATCTCAGTGTTAAAAAAAAGGAGGTACAAATAAGGAAAGGAGGGGAAGGCTAGAATGAACTCTGTGGTGTTGGATTAGAATCGGAAGTTTCAGTATGAACTCATGGTTTTTAATAGATATCCAGTTGGATAGTTACAGAAATAAATACAGCAAGGTGTGTGTACACATGTGTGAGTATATATGTATATATAATTTCTAGTTCTGTCTTCTAAGAGGTGCCTAGAAACCACAAAATTCCAGAGGCAATGAGCACAACTAGCCCTCTTGGTCTCTAATAAAAGAAACCCAAGTTTCTTAGAAAAATGATTAATTCCAGAGCAGGGGCAGAGAAAGTACAGGACGAGCATGAATGTCTTGTGGTTCCAGAAAGCAAGGGAATACTTAATAAATGATGGGAGCATGTCAAGAAAACAAAGGAGGCAACTTAAAGGAGCTTCCATTGGGTAAATCTGGGATAATCTGAGGAACGAAATAATGATAATGGATTCCACTCCACAGAATAAAATAAATATTCATGAGTCCATATTGACATAAATAAGTGATTTAATGAATAAGTGCAGGAAAGGCAACATTTCTTCCTTCCAGTAGAATTGTAATTAATACCGTAGAAAGAATGTTGGAAATAGAAAATCACCATTTGGCCAACATCATAGTAATGATTGTTGCACACCAGAATCCTCAATGGATGCTAAAATTAGTGGGTGAAAGTATGATATTTGCATAGTCTCAAAGCACTTTCCCACAAGATCCTTGTCCACTACAAATACACAGGAGAAAATAGTGACTTCACAATAGAGAAATCTGGCAGACACCACCTCACCAAAGTATTAAAGGTAATATCACCAGAATCAAAACAGACCAACATCATGTACCCCCTGATATGGTGCACCGAGACAGACACAACGTCATCTCTGAGATATTCTTGCCTAAGGTACATAACCTCAATCTACTCATGAGAAGACATCAGACAAACCAAACTGAGGGATGTTCTACAAGATAACTGGCACCTCCTTTTCTAAAGGTTATGAGAGACTGAGGAGCTGTCCCTGATTAGAGGAAACCAAGGAGATAGGACAGTCACATGCGATGTGACTGGGTATCCTGGATCAGAAGCTACATTAGAAAAAAAGCCATTGTGGACAAAATAGGGGAAGTATGAACAAGGTCTATAGATTAGTGAATGGTGTTAATGTTAATTTCCTGGTTTAGATCACTGTATCATGCTTATATAAGATGTTAACATTAGTAGAAGTCTAGTGAAGAATATGTGGAAAGTCTTTGTACTATCTTCGTTGAAGTCTAAAACTATTCTGAAATAAAAAGCTAAAAGATGTAAAATTACAAAGGAAGCCAATAATTATATTGAAACCATTATCCAGATAACTAAGGAAATTCGCTATATAGTAAAAACAATTTCATTACTTGAAACCAAAATAATAGTAATAATATTACATTTGAATGGCTCCTCACATATTACAAAATGTTTTTACATACATTCTGTTATTTAATCCCCCCCAAACAAGCCCATGAGGTAGCATTGTTTTCCTCCCACTTTAGAGGTGAAGAATCTTAATCTAAGAGTTACTTGGTATGGTTAAAACAAGCACAGATCATGCAGGAAGCAAAACTTCAGAGCCAGACAAATGGACCTGGGACCTTTCAAATCCCAGCACTGCCATTTCCATCCTATTGCAACCTTGGCCAAGCCAGTTATGAAATCTTCGGGGATTCTGAGATTATTGTGAGAACCTACAGGAGTCAGAGCATCCCTGACAATGGTCCTGGCCACACTGTAGACACTCAAGAGTAGGACACAGCTTAATGATATTTGAAGGAGTCCATCTCTTTTTTAAAAAAACTATATGTCTGCGTATGTGTAGAATATACACATAAGTCTGCATATATTTGTGTATTTTTAAGAGTTAACAATAGGTACATTTGCGAAGTGACCATTTCTCGTATCAAGATGTGTAAGGAATGAACTAGGGTGAGGAGGAAGAATGGCGATCCCCTGGCAGGCAGCCCCTGTACTGCTCTCTGAATCATCCCCCATCTGTCCGTAGTGCTGCTGCCATCTGTGGAAGTGCTTGGAAAACTCTGAAGCTATTTGAACCCAGGATATCTTTTCCTGAGCCTGCTGAGGACTTCAGCACACACAAGCTCTAGAATAAGAAGCAGGAGGCTGGCGTTGCCTTGCCCAGTGCCCTGCACACCGCTGCCCCCTCGTCGCGTGCTTATTGCATGAATTTATGAGAACTTTGCCTGGAGAGTAGTTGTCTCTCCACCTTCATATTTTGCACCGAATTGCTTTGCACTTGGTGGTCTTTCATGTCTCTTCTACCATTTGGAATGTAGTGGATTTACATCTCCTCTGAGACTAGGCTCAAAAATTAGCACGTGAGGGCTTCCCTGGTGGCGCAGTGGTTGAGAGTCCGCCTGCCGATGCAGGGGACACAGGTTCGTGCCCCAGTCCGGGAAGATCCCACATGCCGTGGAGCGGCTGGGCCCGTGAGCCATGGCCGCTGAGCCTGCGCGTCCGAAGCCTGCGTGTCCGGAGCCTGTGCTCCACAACGGGAGAGGCCACAACAGTGAGAGGCCCGGGTACCGTAAAAAAAAAAAAATTAGCACGTGAGACAAATCGCATATAATCAATAGTACCCTTGAACATACCTTGAATCGCTCCATGCAGGATGACGTGTGTACACCTCAGTGTAGAGTTTCGGTTAAGAGTGTCCCTGGAACCAGACTACCTAGGTTCACACTGCAGTGCTACAATGAATTCACTTTGTGACCTGGGGCACTTAACCTCTCTTCATTTTTTGCGGTATGCGGGCCTCTCACTGTTCTGGCCTCTCCCGTTGCGGAGCACAGGCTCCGGACGCGCAGGTTCAACGGCCATGGCGCACGACATGTGGGATCTTCCCAGACCAGGGCACGAACCCGTGTCCCCTGCATCGGCAGGCGGACTCTCAACCACTGCGCCACCAGGGAAGCCCTTAACCTCTCTTCTTTTTGTAAAAGAGTATGAGGGTGAAAGAGATGGTATATGTAAAGCCTTTAGCACGGTTCCCAATACTTTGTTGGCACTCAGTATATGCCACTCATTACAGATCTTCCTCCACTGATGATGGGATTACATCCGGATCAACCCATCGTAAGTTGCGAACACTGAAATTCGAAAATGCATTTACTACATCTGACCTCCCAAACATCATAGCTTAGCCTCGCGTACATTAAATGTGCTCAGAACATTTACATTTAGCTGGGCAAAATTCTTTAACACAAAGCCTATCTTATAATAAAGGGTTGACTGTCTCATGTAATTCATTGAATACTGTTCTGAAAGTGAAAAACAGAATGGTTGTATGAGTACAGAATGGTTGTAAGTATAGCGGTTGTTTACCCTGGTGATCGCGTGGCTGACTAGGAACTGTGGCTGCTACCACTGCCCCAGCATCACAAGAGAGTATGTACTGCATATCACTAGCCTGGGAAAGGTCAAAATTAAAACTTCAAAGTATGGTTTCTACTGAGTGCATATCACTTTTGCACCATCAAAAAGTCAAGGACTGTCTGTATTATTATTATACATTTATATATGTACAATAAATGCAGTGCATACATAAAATATAACTTTAAAATAATTTAATTACATAAACTAGAGCATAGAGCTGAGTAAGTTAAGTCCTGTTCTGCTGTGATCCCCCAGGACTAGCTCCTTAAGCAGTAGCAAGCTGCATTTTGAGCTGGGTTTAAAGCCCCTTATGGTTGCCACATGGCTAGCACCAGGGTCTCTCCCCAACAACTAGCTGAGGTCCAGCTTCCACATTTCTGAAAGCAGATTGGGGCTGAATTTTCCCCTCAGATAAACTGGCATGGCAGCCCTGTGTGGCATTTTTTACTCTTGTCACAGAGGTAATTGAGGGACTCATGCCTTGGATCAGAGATTCTGTTGAGACTCTAGATCCCAGGATTCTACTGGGACACCATGTCTGGTTCCACTTGGTGGTTATTGGTACCTAGGGATAAATATATGCAATTATATCTCGTCTTCCAACCTTTGAATGCAACCTGGAATAATAACACTGTGTTTTTTATCTCCAGACTGGACATAAGAAAGATGGTGGCAACAGGGGAGCAGTGGTGGTGACTTGCTCTGACAGCAGTTGTCGTGGCTACAGTGCGGGGGATGGTTGCAGTAGTGGCAGTGGTAGTAGTGTGGGTCACGGGGTAATAATAGTGGTGTTGGTTGCTCAGGGTGGTGGTAATGGTGGTGGTGGTGGTAGTGATGGCTAGGTCATGGTGATGGTGATGGTCATGGCAGTGGTCTTGTTGGTCATTGTATGATGATGGTGGTAGGGATTGTAGTGTTAGTCAAAAATGCTGGTCATGATTTGAGGATGGTGGGAGCGAGAGTTGGTGATGATCAAGTAGACTGTGATTCCCATTATTTTGATCAGTGCTTGAACTTGGATGTCGAGAGTGGGAGGTTTGTGTTTGAGGGAGCTCCCCATTTGATCTAATGTGCACCCCCAGTTGTGAAACATTTTCCTAGGCCTGCGTCTTGAGGGCAGTGCATCTAAGTGAACGCAGCCTGATCCCCCGATAGAGTTTGCCGGTGGGTTAAACTGAGTATTTGACAACCTGTGGTCCTCTGAATGTTCATCCAGTGGAATGTTCCATGAAACTAACTGAGCCTGGCAAACCCTGAGATTTCCATCCCTTTCTTGTAGAGTTACTGTGTACATCCCCATGTTAGGGGCTCTCAGTTGATCTTTAATCTGCAGTAAAAACCTGTTTCAGGGCTTCCCTGGTGGCGCAGTGGTTGAGAGTCCGCCTGCCGATGCAGGGGACGCGGTTTCGTGCCCCGGTCCGGGAAGATCCCACATGCAGCAGAGCGGCTGGGCCCGTGAGCCATGGCCACTGAGCCTGCGCGTCCGGAGCCTGTGCTGTGCAATGGGAGAGGCCACAACAGTGAGAGGCCCGCATACCGGAAAAAAAAAAAAAAAAAAAAGGAAAAAAAAAAAAAACCTGTTTCACTTTGTCTACCCCAGTGTTTCCCAAGCCTACTGGATCACTGAACCCTTTTTCTTTGGGGGAGCTGGTAGGTACCTATTAACCATTACAGAACAGCTACAGAAGTACTAATCTAAACAACACTTGAAATGAAAAGTAAAACTTTTAAGAAAAATGGTCCCCCAAAGGGACTAATTTTTTAGTGCTTGGTGAGAATAGTTAGCTTTAGGTTACTTTTGCAACTCTAGATTATGTCCTATATTGCAAGTGAACAAGACCATCTACAATTTACATAAATCAGAATTGACCAATGCATATACCAATGCATATACTAGATATGTAAATTAATTAGAAACCAGCCTCAAAAATGAAATTGCATTGAGGCTTCCCTGGTGGCACAGTGGTTGAGAATCTGTCTGCCAATGCAGGGGACACGGCTTTGAGCCCTGGTCTGGGAGGATCCTCCATGCCGTGGAGCAACTAGGCCCGTGAGCCACAACTGCTGAGCCTGCGCGTCTGGAGCCTGTGCTCCACAACAAGAGATGCTGCGACAGTGAGAGGCCCGCCCACCACTATGAAGAGTGGCCCCTGCTCACCGCAATTAGAGAAAGCCCTCGCACAGAAACAAAGACCCAACACAGCCAAAAATAAATCAATAAATACATTTTAAAAATGAAATTGCATTAAACTCTATAAAGCATTTACAACCTAAGAGATTCATATCCTTTTTTTTCTAAACTAAACATTTTTTTTTGAGATATAATGACTTTATCCTTTTATTCCATACTCATAAAATTGGCCATTTGGTCATAATAGCAAAGTGGTCCTTGTTTACCTTAGAGCTCGGTTACCTTAGAGCTAGGTTAATCAAAGAACCTTGGATGACTGAAAGGAAGTAGTCCTTCTACAGTCAGTGCTGACCCACGGCTCTCCAGTAACGTGTAAGAATCACCTAGGATGCTTGGGAAAAAATGAAAGTTCTTAAGCCTCACTGCCAGAGAGCACATCTAGGTGCAGCTTGGAATATGCATTTTTAATAATGACATCAATGCAGACCTCACTTTGAAAAGTACCAGAAAAGTACTGATGTTAAAACACGGTCATCCGTCTCATTCCTCCCAAGGTTGATCTTGGGAAAAATTCCAGTTTCAGGCTCCTTGCCCCTGCAGCAGTTTCAGGAGCAGCCCCAGTGGTGGAGGTGGGCTAGTGGGCTGCTTGGGTCTCTTCCCCAATGCAAGGTCTGTTAACCTCGAGGGCAAAGTCCATAACCTCACCAGATGTGCTTAAAGAATAGGAAAATGGCCTCCTGATTCCTACAGCGATCTCTTCCCATTCACTGATCAGTCGTTAGTCTTAACACGAATAATGAAAAAGGGCAGCTGAGCAATTTAAATTTTATCCATAAAATTAAGCCCTTGATTTCACCACAGCGTTTAACTCCATGACCTATTTTATTGAATCCCTTAGCAGATCTTGGACAGTTTCCTTGAGTATAAATTACCATGAAGGTAAATTGAAAACGTATCAAGAAATGGGCAAGGATATTCGTGCAGAATCAAGGAGTCATCAAGCTTCAGTTGTTCTGAAGATTTTTTTTTTTTTTTAAATCTCTTTTGGGCTTCCCTGGTGGTGCGGTGGTTGAGAGTCCGCCTGCCGATGCAGGGGACACGGGTTTGTGCCCCGGTCCGGGAAGATCCCACATGCCGTGGAGCGGCTGGGCCCGTGAGCCATGGCCGCTGAGCCTGCGTGTCCAGAGCCTGTGCTCCACAACGGGAGAGGCCACAGCAGTGAGAGGCCCGCATACCACCAAAAAAAAAAAAGTCTCTTTCAATACAGTTAAAGTGGAAAGAATTGATGTGATTAACAAGACTTTACCTTTCATAGGTCACCATCTGTCTTCAGCAATCGTACATGACTCAGTTTAGCTGTCCCCCCTCCAGAAAACCTGCTCTACCTGTTCAGAGCCTCTTCAGTGCTCCCTGTGTACCCTCTGCCCCATGTTGACCACCTTGTGGTGACTATTCGTCTCCCCAGGACTGAACCCCCATGAGGGCAGAGCTCCCACCATATTTATTTCAGAATTCACAGTGCTGGTACATTACCCGACTTAAAGTGCCTGCCAAGCCGGCCCCTCTTGCCTTAAGAAGAGAAATGGTGTTTGTAGTGAAAACAAAAGAGAAGGAGGGGAAAATTCAGATTCAACTGATATTTCTAGCATGTTCTCCATCCATGTGTCTGCCCTGAACTGGTGTCTGTCTCCTGCGTGAGCTCATTTGATGCAGGTGGAGAGAATGGGGGACTGAGAGGGGTCACACAGCTGCTCCAGCAGCTGCAGAGCTGAGTCTCACGCTCAGGTGTGTCTCTGCCCGCTCGCCCTCAAGTTCCTGCCACTATAAAGCCTGTCTGGAGAGGACAGTTGAAGGGACTGATTGCCCAGGCCCAGTTATTCATTAATGGAAAACGAGGCTGCTCTGCAGAGATTCCAGGCACAGAGGCTGCCCCGGGGCGGTGTTCGGGCAGCTTTCCCTTGACCCCCGTCAGCGGACTACACACCGAGCCAGAACTGCCCGATTGCAACCTGCCCCCCACTGCCTTCCTTCCTGTATTTTTCCTGCCGGATCTAAGGCCTTCAATGAGATGGTAAAGAGTTTCTGAGGCGCCATGAGACCCTAGCATTTGGGATTCTGCTGAGTTCTTTTTAAAACCTATCTTCTCTGAAAGGACAGTCATTCCGTTCAGCAGACAGAGATGCAGCGCCAGGAGTTAAAATAATGAAAAATAGAGACGCACGAAAGAAAAAGAATTTCTGATACCCTGAAAGCACATAGGACCCCACGGAGCCAGCCACCCCCCTGGAGGCTTTGTCAGTGCTCAGACAGTTGAAGGAACTGCCATCAGCCCAGTGCCCAGTGCCTGAGACTCGGGGGGGATGATTGCAGAGAGTGGGACGGGAGAGAGAGGAAACCAAGAAGTCCTTTTTCTCCAAGACCAGAAGGAAGTGTAAACCCTACGAAATATCGCCACCTTGTTGTTTACTCTGTGAAGTTTTTAAGAAATTACAAACACAAAACAGGACATTTGGCAATGAAAGAAAGAAGCCTCACGCTGACCAGCTCAGGCATGGAAAGACTCAGACCAGAGGGGGCTTTGTCGTGTGCAGGAAGAGTTTGCCGGTTGAAAGAAAGACTGTTCGCACAGAAAGAGGTGAGGGAAGTGGAGGGCAGACAAGGAGAGGAGTATACGTACACCAAGGGCACTGAGGAGGGAGGAAGGGTGGTTGCACTTCCAGGAACGGCCCGCTCAGTCCCAGCTGGCCCACTGTGCTTCCGGAGGGCTGCCACTCTACTTGGGATACTGGGAATGCTGGATCTGGTCTCCTCCCTGCTGCCACGCAGGCCCACAGTGGACATCAAAATAGATGAGTGCTCCTGGCCAGTAGTGCCCAGAGCAGAGCAGTCTCAAGTTCATTTGGACCACGAGAGCTGAGAGCATTCCAGCTGAAGAAACAAACGTACACATGAAGAAAAGAGCAAAACTTGTTAAATAAGCTTGAGCGCTGATAAAGGAAAGATGTCAAGATGGCCTCAGAGCCTCGGCAGCCTCAGCCTCATCATGTTCGTTAGACTTAGTGTAACTGAACACAGGTTCGGCCGCTCGCCGCTCAACAGCCAATAAATCGAGGGCTAAGCTTCAGCAGAAAAGAAAAGTACTTTATTCAGAAAAGCCAGCAATCTGGGGCAATGGACTTATGTCCAGACACCGACTCCAATGATTCTGCTCAGACGTGACAACTTTTAAAGGGAAAAGGGGGAAAGAATCTCAGTTGATCATCGGGAAGGGGGTCAGATTCTTCATCATCTTTCCATTGCGCACAGACCTGCTGACTTCCCACATCTTCCTTGGGACCCCGTCTGGCTCACGAGGTCCTTCTGCAATTGGATGTTCTCTTGCCCACGTGGTCTGCCTGTGCCAGAGAGGTCCACCCACAAGGGAAGGGGTAGAGGGTCAATCATTCTTTAACTCCTTAACTCTTCCTTCTTACTCCTAATGCAGGAAAGGAATCAACAGCTTAGGTAGGGTGTTGTGTATATGTAGTAAAGCAGAAATCTGGAGCTAAGTTAACTGTTGCCTGATGACCTCATCTTTATGACTAAGGTCTAAAGAAAACAGGGATGATCAAACAGAGAAGAGGCAAAGGAGCTGCTTACATTAGCTTGAAGGCCCAGGTAATCACAGCTGCTTTTTGAAAGCAGCTAGATCCATGTAGTTGAGAACCTGGCCTTTTTTGTTTTTGTTTTTGTTTTTGTTTTGTTTTCGACCTGCTTATCATCACTCCGGCTTCTTTTCCTTGTTTCCTTGGTTCCTAACAGCACTGGCAAGAGTTGCTCTTGATATTTCTTAAAGGGTTCCTGCCTTTCAAGGCCTCATTTCCAAGGGTGCTTTTCAGCAATAACAAAAGAAAGAAGAAAATGGACAAAGGGTCCACGAAGTGGGTAAGGGTGGGACTGTGTGTATGCTCAGGAGAACACTGAGCTTCTCCCGGCAAAAGCCCCAGAACTGGAGGCTGCCAAATGCCTCCTAGCGTCACCTAACACCTCTCTCTGCTGTTTTGACAAGTGTAGTTTTGTTTAAGTATGTATGGTAATTCTTAATAAAATGCTGATAAATGTGCCAGAGCATACGCTCCATGGAAATAATGAAGTCCTTACCGTGTGGAATGCTATTGTCTTTGCTTCATGGTTCGTGAGCCTGCTAAGCCTTTGAAGCAGCAGTAACATTTTACCGAAGCCCCGTCTTGTGGGGGAAATGGTCTCATTTGTCCAGGTCAGCTCTAGAGGGGGCAGAATCTCTGTCATACGCCTGAGAGGCCTGCTTTGGGGATGTACAAGGCAAGGTGGGGCTACCTAGTGGTACCCTTCTGAGGCCTGGCTGCCTTATGTCTCCCCAAAGCTCACTAGTCGTCATCAGTACAGCGCAACAGAAAAAGTACAGGCAGACCTGCGTTCAGATCACAGTCCTGCCATTTCCTGGTAGTATTACCGTGGGAAAAGTCACATAACCTTTCTGAATCTCTCTTCCTGTTCTAGTTATTATTACTAGTAACAAACCAGCACAGACTTGTAGGTGTAAATTGACTGTTTTGTTATGCTCAGAGCACAGTGAGGATGGCTTGTCTCCACTCCATGATGTTTGAGGGCTCAGCTGAGAAGACTCAAAATATTGGGAGACGGGCTTCCCTGGTGGCGCAGTGGTTGAGAGTCCGCCTGCCGATGCAGGGGACGCGGGTTCGTGCCCCGGTCCGGGAAGATCCCACATGCCGCGGAGCGGCTGCGCCCGTGAGCCATGGCCGCTGAGCCTGCGCGTCCGGAGCCTGTGCTCCGCAACGGGAGAGGCCACAACAGTGAGAGACCCGTGTACCACAAAAAAAAAAGAAAAAGACTGGGTGTGAGTGGACAGCAGGGAACAGAAATCATCTAGAGACCTCTTCACTCACATGTTTGGCAGCTGACGCTGCGTACCGGTAGGGCGTCAGCTGGGACGTTGACGTTGACCCTAACAGTACTCCTGGCTGTACTAGGGGGACTCTGCATAGGCTGGTTGGGGTTTTCACGGCCTGGTAGCTGGGTTCTAAGACCGAGCGTCTCCAGATCACAAGGTGGAAGCACATGGCATTTTTATGACCCAGTCTCAGAAGTCACACATTCTCACTTCTGCCCCAAACAAAGGCGCCCACCCAGGTCCAAGGGGACCTCTGGATGGAGGAATGGCCAGATCTAGAAGAGCACGCGGGCTGGGAGATAATGACGGGACCAGCTTTGTAAAATACAGTCTGCCACAGTTCCCTCCTCTGCTGACCGGCCAGGCCAGGGAGTAGAGCGAGTCACAATGGCTGAGCCACCAGCCACGCACCACAAACTGTTCATATGTTATCAAATTCTTACTAGTGTAAAGCATTTAAATAATCCTGGGGGCTAGGAGAACACAAGGGGTAGTAGCTACCTGGTGTATTCTCTCACAGGGATGGCACAAGCACAGGATGGCCACCAAGCAAGCAAGTTTTAAGTTTCTATTCATGTCGCATCTGCTAATATCCCGTTAGCCAAAGCCCAAAATCAAGAGGCGGGGAAGTATGTTCTGCCTTAGTGAGGCAGTGGCAGAGGTGTGGGTGTGCGATATTATAATAGCAGAGTGAGGAATTAGGACCAATAATCCAATCTACCATCACCATTCTCTAGAACAAAGAAAATTGGATAAGGATATTGTGGCATTACAGCTAGTGTTTGACAGTATAATCTTGGATGCAAAATACCCATATAAAGTAGTAGGTTATCAAATTACTACTAAAAGAATAATTCAACATGACCAGGTAGCATGCATCCCAGTATTCAAGGACAGTATAACATAAAGAAATCTATTAATATATTGCATTACTAAGGTAATATATTTTTATGAAACTTAAATCATCATCTCAATACACACTTAAAAGCCATTCAATAAAAATCCAGCACTTACTCAGGGATTTTTTTTTTAAAGCTCTTAGTAAAGTAGAACTAGTATACTTATCTAGCACGATAGATAATGGCATAACACTTCAGAAGCATTCGCACAGAAGCACGGAAATAGAAAAGAATGTTTACTCACCACTATTATTTTCTGATGGCATTAATCAAATATAGAAAGGAGACTCAGTTTTCATTATTGCAGGCAGTGTTACTGTATCCCTAGAAAATCCAGAAGAGGCATTTGAAAAGCTGTTAGAACTAAGTTCAGTAACATAACCCAGACTCAAACAAACCAAAGTACAGTTTTCTATATAACAGTTGTAATACAATGTAATGAAAAAAATACATATATATATATATATATATTAAAATATGAGGGAAAAAAGATCTATTCACAAGAGAAACAGCTAAGGACATCTGCCCGCAAGGCTAACCTGAACCAGAAACGTGAAGGATAGTGAGGGCAGTGGCTCTGTCCTCTGCTGAGAGACTTGACCAAATGAAATATGACCAGCTCCTCACTGGAATGGGCATTCACTGATTGGCTTTTCAGTGAGAATGCCAATGGGTATTTTTCTTTATTTAACGTGAGAAAGGTATCCCAAGTTTCTTCTAGAAGACTGACCATGTGCTCAGAAAGCTCTCTCAGACATTAAAATGTAATTTTAAAAAAATATTTTAATTAATTTATTTATTTGGTTGCACTGGGTCTTAGTTGCGGCAGGCGGGCTCCTTAGTTGCGTCTTTCTGGCTCCTTAGTTGTGGCATGCGAACTCTTAGTTGTGGCACGCATGTGGGATCTAGTTCCCTGACCAGGGATCGAACCCGGGTCCCCTGCATTGGGAGCGTGGAGTCTTAACCACTGCACCACCAGGGAAGTCCCTAAAGTGTAATTTTTAAAAAAGAGATTAAATGAGTGTGATAGGGACTCAAGACAGCACAATGGAACATAAAGTCTATGTGAAAGAAAATATACAGTAAGGGAAAAACAAAAAAAAACAGTTATGGGGGGATACAGATTATTTAATTAAAGGAAACAGGACAGTCACCTACGTATTTGAAGAAAAAAATCAATATTTTCCTACCTTAGATAGCTCAGTCAGTAAAATACTACAGATAAACCTTAGGAGTGAAGAATTCCCTTCAATTGCTGTTTCCTTTTACCTGCAGCTCCCTGCTTGAAATATTTCTAATATACAAAGAAAAATTACAGTAAGCTTAAATGTTGCCTTTATCCTTTAGCTGTGAACAAAGTAATTAAGCAAGGACCTACCCAGACTCTGACAGGGCCGCCCAGCCTTCCATACTGGACAGATAGACCTTTCTGGAGGCAGCTGACTGGCCAGAAGGAGGTCACAGTTCATATGAAAAAGGAACTGCATTTCCAAAGAAGGCCCCATCCTCCAGGTTTAGGCCACGTGGCTCTCCACTTAACGAAGATAAAATTTTAAAACCTCTGGTTCTCATGAGATTCAAGAGGAGAATGTGATAAAGCGAGGGAGCAGCCCACCTGAGGACAGGGAAGGGATTTTGGAATGAAAAACGTCATCGCCACATTAGTGCTCAGTGGAGACAGGCAGGAGGGAGGCTATTTCTTGTAACTAAATAGAGAATTAGGTCACCAGTGCAAGGAATTCTTCCAGAACACAAGAAAACAATAAGGATATGAAAACTGTGAGATGAGACCGATTATTTACGCAAGAGACTAGAGCAGAGGAGCAGCGACACACACGAAACGACAGATGAAAGTACAGACGGACCCCGACTTACAATGGTTTGACTTACAGTTTTTCGACTTTATGATAGTGCAAAAGAGATGCGTATATAGTAGAAACTGTACTTCGAATTCTGAACTTTGATGTTTTCCTGGGCTAGTGATGTGTGGTACGCTCCTCTCGTGATGCTGGGGCAGCGGCAGTAGCCGCAGCTCCCATCAGCCATGCGATCATGAGGGTAAACGATTGATACACTTAAAACCATTCTGTACCCATCCAACCATTCTGCAGTACAATATCCAAGAAATTCCAGGAGATATCCAGCCCTTTATTATAAACTTGGCTTTCTGTTAGAGGATCTTGCCCAACTGTAGGCTAATGTAAGTGTTCTGAGCATGTTTAAGGTAGGCAAGGCTAAGCTAGGATGTTCGGTAGATTAGGTGTATCAAGTGCATGTTTGACTAAATGATATTTTCAATTTATGATGGTTTATTTTCCACTTATGATGGGACTAATCCTGTCGTAAATCAAGGAAGAGGTGTAACCCTGAGATGAAAACTGGCTTTGTTGCACATGGACGTGGGGAGTGTTTTAGTTGGATGAATACCTGCGCCTAATTCCTAGCAGCCAGACAGGAGCTGGGGAAGGTCCATGATTTGGAGGGGAATCCTCTCTATATGTTTGCCAACAGATCCAACAGGCAAACACTTAACATGCTTGTTTAAAAGTATTCATACACATCAGTAGACAAATGAGTAACAAATAAGAGCAGAAGGTTCGGAGACACAGAAATATCTAATAAATAATACAAATCACACAAGTCATTTTAAAAGCAAAATTTAAACCACAAGCAATTCCTACAAACTGGCAGGTGTTTTTAAATTGAGTAGTCCCAGTATTGACCAGTGTGGGGAGAGATGAACTCTCTCAAACTGTGCTGCAGTCTCTCTCCCTTTGCTCAAAATTTCTGAAAAGAAGTTTAGCAAAATGTGGCAAAATCACCCAAAACGTTGAAGTCAGTAGTTTTCCTTTCTAATAATTTATCTTAAAAATGTATCCAAAACTTGAAACCAAGATCTACAAAGATGGTCACAATATATTGATTCCAGCATAAAATTTTTTAAACCTCTATTACTATAGAGCCATTACAAATGGTGTTTTCAGAGTCCTAATGACCAAGAAAAATGCTTATGATATAATCTAAATAAAGAAGGTACAAAATTGAATTTACACCGTATGAAGAATTAGAAGAAAAAGACAAAGAAAGCTAACCAAAATATAAACAGTATTAACCTCTTTGTTAATTTTTGATTCTTTACACTTTCAGTATACTGAAGTATTTCTACAAAATACATTAATTTTTCAATTTATTTTATAAATATATAAACATATTTATAATAAAAGTCATTATAAGGCTTATAGTAGTGTTTGTTCCATTCTTTCCCACCACTGATTCCTGGTTCCCAGGGCAATCACTTTTGACTTTTTTAGCTGTTTTCTCTGGTATTTGACTCCCTGTTTCTAAATAATAAGCTTATACTGTTGTTTCTTGAATTTTCAGATTCAGACATTATCTGTTGGCTTCCAATTATGTAAAAGGAGAATTTAGCATTCACAACTCCACCCTCACACTTATACTTCATCTCCACCATACGCTCCCAAATTGATTAGCTCACAGCTTTGGGTTAAATTAATATTTATTGTTTACATTTATGTCTGCTAAATCATTTTAACTAAACCGTGTATTACACTAAGACTTTATTGCCTCTCATATAAACTTTGGTTTTTCCTAGAGTTAATAATTGCTGCATTTATCTGTTTCCTTGGGTTCCTTGTACCTATCACTAATTTAGTCCCAAATTTCCCCCCCCCCCCCGAAAATTCTCTCAAACTCTTAGTACAAACAAACTCATGGTAATCTGTCTATTCCATTTTGTTTCTGCTCATATCCTTCCTGGAGCCCTCAAGGTCCTATCTGGACAGCTAGCTCTCTATGCCTGCTACACCACTGTCAACTGGGATTTCCCAACGCTGTTTTCCTGGGGATTCCCTTTGCCTGTCTCCCGATTTGGAGCCCTAGTTTCTTAGATCCGATGCCTTCTGCTATTTTTGGTTTACTCTCTTGTCTTGGTGGAGTGCATCCTCTAGCATCTTTCTGAGAAAGAATCTATGGGAGATCAACTTTCTGAGACCTTACATATATGAACACAAGTTTATGCCACACTCCAGTGCACAGATCAGTAAACTACAGCCCATGGGCCGAATCTGGCCTATAGCTTGTTTTCATGCTTTCTGTGAGCTAAGAATGATATTTTTACATAATAAAAGGTTCTTTAAAAAGAGGAATATGCCACCAAGAGTATACGCAGCCCACAAAGCCTACACTGTTTAATATCTGTTCCTTAATAGAAAAAGTTTGCCAACGCCATCCTAATTAATTGGTTGTTTGGCCAAATATAGTATTCCAGGCTGGAAATAATTTTCCTCTAATGTTTGAAGACTTGCTTCACTGTCTCCTGGATCCCAGAAGTGCTGTTGAGAAGTCCAATGCTGTCCCAGTCCTGTGTATACAATCTCATATCTTGTCTCTGGGAACTTTTAGAATCTTCTCTTTAAAGCTGGTGGTCTGAAATTTTATGGTGGTTTGCCAGTGTGTTCTTTGATTCGAGTGCTGAGCACTCAGAGGGTCTTTGACTGTGAAAACTTAGGTCCTTCTAGTCTGGGAAGATATTTGTGTTACTTCTTTGATGTTTTCCTCCCTCTGTTCTCTCTTTCAGGGATGTCTATTAGTTAGATGCTTCACCTCCCAGATCAATCTTCTAAGTTTATCTTCTTTTTAGCATATGATTTCCTCAAATGTATCTTCCAGTCCTTCTCCTAACTTATTTTGTTGCTGCTGTCATCCACCAGAGTATAAGCTCCTTGAGGAAAAGAATTGGTCTGCCTCATCCCCACTGTATTTCCCCAGCACCCAGCACAGCACCTGGCATGTGAGAGTCAGTTGGTGAATATTGTCAACTGAGCAAATATTTTTCTAATTTCTAAGAGCTTTGTCCTGTTTTCTGATTTTTTTTTTTTTAATAAAAAAAAAAGCCATTCATGGGGCTTCCCTGGTGGCGCGGTGGTTGAGAGTCCGCCTGCCGATGCAGGGGACATGGGTTCGTGCCCCGGTCCGGGAGGATCCCGCGGGCCGCCAAGCGGCTGGGCCTGTAGGCCATGGCCGCTGGGCCTGCGCGTCCGGAGCCTGTGCTCCGCAACGGGGGAGGCCACAACAGTGAGAGGCCCACGTACCGCGAAAAAAAAAAAAAAAAAAAAAAAAAGCCATTCTTGTTTCATGGATGGGATATCATCTCTTGTCTTCTGAAAATATTATTTGGAGATTTTTGAAGCTTCCTTTTGCTTTCTGCCTTACCTTTGTATCCCCCTAGTTCCTTTTCTCCGGACAGCTGTTTTGGTCTCTGTCTTTCATGGTCAGCACCTGTCTAAAACTGGTGTCTTCCTGAGCTGTCCACTCCCATCTGCAGATCAGGCCGTAAGTGTCATCCAGAAACTCTGGGTGTGTGGGTGAAGTTGGTGGGCCTGATGGCATACGTCCAGCCCCTAGGTCCAAGACCCCTGACTGTGTCTGTACGTGTCCAGAGAGATGGCTCCAATCTGGTATTCTGGAAGCCAGACTTGACCCTCCTGTCTTAGGGATAGTAATCCCACATCCCCTCAGCTATGCCTGGGAGTCAAGGGTCTCTGGTCCAACCTCGGCAGAAAGCAGAAATGTGGCCTTCTGCCAGGATGGGAGAACAAGGTCAGTGGTGGTATCCAAGGGCTCCTTAGACAAACCCTCAACTAGTCCTCCTGTGTTCGGGCCCTCTGGCACCCACCCTCACTGGGAGGCTGTTGGCTCCTCTAGGCTTCTGCCATGCATGGCAGCTTGACCTTTACTGCCTTCCCTGCCTGCAACTCTGCTGGCTCTGGTACCGTTGTTCATCAGCTCTCCAGCTTCCAGAATTGTGTTGACCTTTCCCACCTACTGTTGTCTCCTTTCCCACTCTCTTTGCCCTTGTGATTTCATACTTCTTTTATTCCTTTACTGCCATTTTGTTAGAATTTCCAGAGGGGTAGAGATAAACGAAAAAGGAATTCTATCAGCCATGTTAAACACATAGCCACATATTACTATGATAACTC
The DNA here is from genome assembly GCF_963924675.1 of Phocoena phocoena. NCBI lineage: Eukaryota > Metazoa > Chordata > Mammalia > Artiodactyla > Phocoenidae > Phocoena > Phocoena phocoena. Next base: position 22,226,912 of record NC_089222.1, on the reverse strand, counting down.
CAAGGGAAGGATGGGATAGCTTCATGTTAAGTGAAGTGCTGGCCATGTTATCCAGAATGAAAAGACAGGTTTGCATCCTTAAGGAGCTCTCAGCCTCACAAGAATGACAAAGGCAAACAGATCATTACCATACAAGTGCTGTAATGGAGGTGTGTGTGGGCTGCATTGGGTCACCGGAGAAGTACCTCCATGTAGCAAGAGGGAGAGGGGGTTGCATGAGGCAACACTGGGATTGTAGCATTGTGGAGAACAAAAGAGGCTTAAACTCAAGACCATTTAGAGGGCAAGAAGGAGTTTTAGCTCAAACTGTTATTTTTATTGACTCTCCTCTCCTGGGAGCTATAACAAAGCATTGATTTCTCAGTGTACAACCTCCCCTGTCAAAATGAGCTCAACCATCCCAGGTGACACCTGAGTATCCAAGATGCTCAGCAGAGCTGCCTAGAGGAGCCCCTGGCCCCCCACCCCTGTAAAACAGAGATTAAGGTGAAGGTTAAATGTATGTAAATGACCCAAGAGAGTCAACACCCAACAGAAGTTAGTTCTCCTGACCCCCATTTCTTTTAAAGAGGAAAAGAGAAAGAACTAACATCTTCCATGTCTAACATGAGACTCAGATGTGCAGAAGAATAACTTCCTTTGCTTTCTATAACACTTGACTTGCTCTTAAGCCACCATTTCCATGAATGGTGAAAAGAAAATTGCTACTTTAAGGTAACTATCTTCTGATTTTAAGCTTATTCTCTTATAGGTCACTTTGCGATCAAGTTTCTCTTTTCCGCCTATTTTCCCAAGAGTAAGTTGAGCATCTGAGGTGGCTTATCATCCCGGCCTCTGAAAAGGGGCATCTGGCCTTCAGTGTCCTTCAGCCAAGGGGTCTGCCCTTGACCTTGGGCATTGGCCTCTATTCTCTCTGCCTCTACTATTGAGGCCTCCCTCAGCTTCTCTTGGCTCAGGCACAACTGCTGCTACCTGGGCCCATGCTGGCCTCTCCCTGGCACTGCCGGCACCATGGCCTCTGGCTTTGGGCTGCATACCCTGTACCCTGTACCCCCGCCCAGTAGCCCTACTGACCGTTAATTCTCAGCCTCCCTCACTACTCCTCTCGAGGAACCTTGAGAATTTTTACCGGTTTCTACCATGCCCTGCTGGAGCTGAGGGGGACTTGGAAGGCACGGGAGGGGATGTTTTCTGAAGCTCTCTCTGCCTGTACTTGACACACTGCCATTTCCACTGTGTTGATGCTGTTCTGTGTTGGCACAGGGCAATGGGAGATGGTCTCCTCCTAGAATTCCAGGTGGGAATCAAAATACAAGTCCGTCTGCTCTGCAGTTTCTAAACCCAACTGGACCTCTTCACTATGGCCTCTCGCACCCAACATACACCAGGTTTTGTCTCTGAAGGGTAGGAGGGTATAGGGAGCAGCCTCAACTCAGGTCTAAATGCTCCATCACACAAACCTTTCCTACCAAGCTCTTCTCTGCTCTGCTGCTCATTTCTCCACCCACCCCACCCTCAGCCCAGAAAGGGCCTTCCCTTTCCATCTTCATATTCTCTCCTTCTTACCGCTCTGTGGATTTTAGTAAAACTGTGTCCTCTGATTCCCTGGGCTCTGGTTCTTGACTTTTTTTAAGGGTAACTTTTGCAACTTAAATCAATCTTTCTCTCTCAACGCCTGGATCTTCCAAATGAAAGCTTTGACCTTCACAAGCACTCCTCTGAAATGAGTTTCAGGAGCCAGTTCTGGAAGTCAAAAGCTGAAAGTCCTCTCCTTAGTCTCAGCTGGTTCTGCCACCCCCCTGAGCAGTGGGAGCCTCAGCCTCCATGATGGAGGACCCTAGGGCAGCCAGGTTTCCCAGAGATGGAAAAATGCATCAGAGAACTTCCACCTTCCAGGGGACAGGCTGCACTCTTTGGATCAACTCTCCCACTAAAGCAACAAGAAATGGTGGATAGAACATTTTTCAGACTTCACTTTTAAAATGGAAAAGACAGAGGGGATGTCTCAGACCAGCTAAGAGATAAACACCTGTAACCAGGGAGGTAAGTATGCCACTGGGACCCCTGGTGGGCACTTGACAGTACTGCTCACAAAGGTTTGACTCAGTGGCCATACAAGGCAAGAGGGAAAGAATACAAAGTTGGAGCCCTCCCAAGCTGGGAGCCTTATGGGTGGCTTCTCCCACATGAAGCTAGATTCCCAGGAGCTGCACCCTCAGGACCAGGATGAACTAGATCTTAACCCACTTTCCTCCCCCAATCCTAGAGGACTTCAGAAAAGCCTTGGTGCCTTGACACTAAGGCAAGCAGAAGCAAAAGGAAAGCATAAAATATTGCTAGGAAGAAATGGCCACACATCAGCCCTCTGCCTGGATTAGTCAAAGAAGCTCAAGTTGAGAACTTGACTTAAGGTCATCCATGACTTTTAATAACTCCAGCCAGGTACCTGTTGAAAGCAAACATGAAGCCTCTCTGGAGGAAGGCATATCTATCTTAGGCCTTGGGGAGCCCCCCAGATAACTAGTTAGTGGCATTGACCAGCACACAGTCAAAATCAGCTAAGTGCAAAAGAAACAGAACAATATGAATAGAAGTAGCAGAATCAACAGACAGCAGAAATAACCTGTAGAGACTTTGAAATTGGCATTGTCAGATACAGATTATTTATTTATTTATTTTTCTGCTTTTTGAAGTATAGTTGGTTTACAATATTGTGTTAGTTACAGGTGTATAGCAAAGTGATTCAGCAGTATATATATATATATATATATATATATATATATATATATATATTCTTTTTTTCAATACTTTTCCATTATAGTTTATTACAAGATATTGAATATAGTTCCCTGTGCTATACAGTAAATCCTAGTTGCTTATCTATTTTATATATAGTAGTGTGTATCTGTTAATCCCATACTCCCAATTTATCCCTCCCCCCTTCTCCTTTGGTAACCATAAGTTTGTTTTCTATGTCTGTGAGTCTGTTTCTGTTTTATAAATTAATTTGTACTATTTTTTAGATTCCATATATAAGTGATATCATATATTATTTGTCTTTCTCTGTCTGACTTACTTCACTAAGTGTGCTAATCTCTAGGTCCATCCATGTTGCTGCAAATGGCATTAGTTCATGCTTTTTTATGGCTGAGTAATATTCCATTGTATATATGTACCACATCTTCTTCATCCATTCATCTGTCGATGGATGCTTAGGTTGCTTTCATGTCTTACCTATTGTAAATAGTACCACTATGAACATTGTTGGGCACAGATACAGATTTTTCAAGTTACGCTTATGTTTTTTAAAAAGAAGAAACTATAAAAAGGACTTATTTGATGAAGAATAAATCAGCACTTCTAGAAATGACATCTAAAATAAATGAAATTAAAAGTTCAGTAAATGTCAGCTAAGAACACATAATAATCCTAAATGTGTGCACACCAAAAACCAGGGTCTCAAAATACATGAAGCAAAAACTGGTAAGAGGTGAAAAGCAAAATAGGCAGGTTCACAGTCACAGGTGGGACTTCAACACCCCACTTGCAGCAATTGACAGAACTGCTAGACAGAAAATCAGCAAGGATATAGAACAACTGAACAACACCATCAACCAACAGTATCTAATTCATGTGTGTATAACTCTCCAACAACAACAGCAGAATACACATTTTTTTTCAAACACCCATGGAACAGTCACTAAAATGGGCCATATTCTGAGCCATAAAACAAACTTCAACAAGTTTTAAAGAACTGAAGTCATACAGATTATGGTCTCTGACCATAATGGAATCAAACTGAAATCAATAAAAGGAAAACAACAGGAAAATATTAAAACACTTGGAAATTAAACAACATACTACTAAATAATCCATGGGTCAAAGAGAAAGTCTCAAAAGAAAATTTTTTAAATACATGGAACTGAATGAAAGTAAAAATACGACATATTAAAATGTAGCAAATAATGTGGCAGCTAAAGCAGAACAGAGAAGGAAGTTTATAACACTAAATGCTTACTTTAGGAAAAAAAGGAAAGGTCTCAAATCAAGAAATAAAAGGCGAGAGATTGGTTCAAGATGTTGGAGTAGAAGAACAAGCTCTCACTCCCTATTTCAAAAACACCAGAATCACAGCTAACTGCTGAACGATCATTGACAGGAAGACACTGGAACTCACCAAAAAAGATACCCCGCATGCAAAGACAAAGGAGAAGCCACAGTGAGATGGTAGGAGGGGCGTAATCACAATAAAATCAAATCCCATTACTGTTGGGTGGGTGACTCACAGACTGGAGGACACTTATACCACAGAAGTCCACCCACTGGAGTGAAGGTTCTGAGCCCCACGTCAGGCTTTCAAACCTGGGGGCCCAGCAACGGGAGGAGGAATTCCTAGAGAATTAGACTTTGAAGGCTAGCAGGATTTGATTGCAGGACTTTGACAAGACTGGGGGAAACAGAGAATCCACTCTTGGAGGGCACACACAAAGTAGTGTGTGCACTGGGACCCAGGGGAAGGAGCAGTGACCCCATAGGAGACTGAACCAGACCTACCTGCTAGTTTTGGAGGGTCTCCTGCAGAGGTTGGGGGTGGCTATGCCTCACCATGAGGACAAGGACACTGGCAGCAGAAGTTCTAGGAAGCACTCCTTGGCATGAGCCCTCCCAGAGTCCGCCAACTTAGCCCCACCAATTAGCCCCACCAACGAGCCCAGCTAGGCTCCAGTGTTGGGTTGCCTCAGGCCAAACAATCAACAGATAGGGAACCCAGCCCCACCCATCAGCAGACAAGCAGATTAAAGTTTTACTGAGCTCTGCCCACCAAAGCAACAGCCAGCTCTACCCACCACCAGTCCCTCCCATCAGGAAACTTCCACAAGCCTCATAGATAGCCTCATCCACCAGAGGGCAGATAGCAGAAGCAAGAAGAACTACAATCCTGCAGCCTGTAGAAGAAAAACCACATTCACAGAAAGACAGACAAAATGAAAAGGTAGAGGGCTATGTACCAGATGAAGGAACAAGATAAAACCCCAGAAAAACAACTAAATGAAATTGAGATAAGCAATCTTCCAGAAAAAGAATTCAGAATAATGATAGTGAAGAATGACCTCAGAAAAAGAATGGAGGCAAAGATTGAGAAGATGCAAGAAATATTTAAAAAAGGTCCAGAAGAATTAAAGAACAAACAGATGAACAATATAATAACTGAAATGAAAACTACACTAGAAGGAATCAATAGCAGAGTAACTGAGGCAGAAGAACGGATAAGTGACCTGGAAGACAGAATGGTGGAAATCACTGTCACAGAACAGAATAAAGAAAAAAGAATGAAAAGAAATGAAGACAGCCTTAGAGATCTCTGGGACAACATTAAACACAACAACATTCACATTAGAGGGGTCGCAGAAGGAGAAGAGAGAAAGGACCCAAGAAAATATTTGAAGAGATTATAGTTGAAAATTTCCCTAACATGAGAAAGGAAATAGCCACCCAAGTCCAGGAAGCGCAGAGAGTCCCATACAGGATAAACCCAAGGAGAAACACACCGAGACACATAGTAATCAAATTGGCAAAAACAAAGAAAAATTATTGAAGGCAGCAAGGGAAAAATGACAAATAACATACAAGGGAACTCCCATAAGGTTAACAGCTGATTTCTCACCAGAAACTCTACAAGACAGAAGGGAGTGGCATGATATACTTAAAGTGATGAAACGGAAGAGCTTACAACCAAGATTACTCTACCCAGCAAAGATCTCATTCAGATTCGATAGAGAAATCAAAAGCTTTACAGGCAAGCAAAAGCTAAGAGAATTCAGCACCTCGAAACCAGCTCTACAACAAATGCTAAAGGAACACAAGAGAAGAAAAAGACCTACAAAAACAAACCCAAAACAATTAAGAAAAGGGTGATAGGAACATACATATCGATAATTACCTTAAACCTGAATGGATTAAATGCTCCTACCAAAAGACACAGGCTTGCTGAATGGATACAAAAACAGGACCCATATATATGCAGTCTACAAGAGACCCACTTCAGACCTAGGACACATACAGACTGAAAGTGAGGGGATGGGAAAAGCTATTCCATGCAAATGGAAATCAAAAGGAAGCTGGAGTAGCAATACTCATATCAGATAAAATAGACTTTAAAATAAAGAAGGTTACAAGAGACAAGGAAGGACACTACATAATGATCAAGGGATCAATCCAAGAAGAAGATATAACAATTATAAATATATATGCAACCAACATAGGAGCACCTCAATACATAAGGCAACTGCTAACAGCTCTAAAACAGGAGATCGACAGTAACACAATAATAGTGGGGGACTTTAACACCTCACTTACACCAATGGACAGATCATCCAAACAGAAAATTAATAAGGAAACACAAGCTTTAAATGACACAATAGACCAGATAGATTTAATTGATATTTATAGGACATTCCATCCAAAAACAGCGGATTATACTTTCTTCTCAAACGCGCATGGAACATTCTCCAGGATAGATCATATCTTGGGCCACAAATCAAGCCTCAGTAAATTTAAGAAAATTAAAATCATATCAAGCATTTTTCTGACCACAACGCTATGAGATTAGAAATGAACTACAAGGAAAAAAACGTAAAAAACACAAACACATGGCGGCTAAACAATACGTTACTAAATAACCAAGATATCACTGAAGAAATCAAAGAGGAGATCAAAAAATACCTAGAGACAAATGACAATGAAAACACGACGATCCAAAACCTATGGGACGCAGCAAAAGCAGTTCTAAGAGGGAAGTTTATAGCTATACAACCCTACCTAAAGAAATAAGAAAATTCTCAAATAAACAATCCAACCTTACACCTAAAGGAACTAGAGAAGGAAGAGCAAACAAAACCCAAAGTTAGCAGAAGAAAAGAAATCATCAATATCAGAGCAGGAATAAATGAAATAGAAACAGAGAAAACAATAGCAAAGATCAATAAAACTAAAAGCTGGTTCTTTGAGAAGATAAACAAAATTGATAAACCATTAGCCAGACTCATCAAGAAAAAGAGAGCAAGGACTCAAATCAATAAAATTAGAAATGAAACAGAAGTTACAACAGACACCACAGAAATACAAAGTATCCTAAGTGACTACTATAAGTAACTCTATGCCAATAAAATGGACAACCTGGAAGAAATGGACAAATTCTTAGAAAGGTATAACCGTCCAAGACTGAACCAGGAAGAAATAGAAGATAAGAACAGACGAATCACAAGTAATGAAATTGAAACTGTGTTTAAAAATCTTCCAACCAACAAAATTCCAGGACCAGATGACTTCACAGGTGAATTCTATCCAACATTTAGAGAAAAGCTAACACCCATCCTTCTCAAACTCTTCCAAAAAATTGCAGAGGAAGGAACACTCACAAACTCATTCTATGAGGCCACCATCACCCTGATACCAAAACCAGACAAAGATACCACAAAAAAAGAAAATTGCAGACCAATATCACTGATGAATATAGATGCAAAAATCCTAACAAAATACTAGCAAACTGAATCCAACAACACATTAAACGGATCATATACCATGATCAAGCGGGATTTATCCCAGAGATGCAAGGATTCTTCAATGTACACAAATCAATCAATGTGATACACCATATTAACAAATTGAAGAATAAAAACCATATGATCATCTCAATAGATTGAGAAAACGCTTTTGACAAAATTCAACACCCATTTATGATAAAAAAAAAAAAAAGGCTCCAGAAAGTGGGCATAGAGGGAAACTACTTCAACATAAAAAAGGCCATATACTGGGCTTCCTTGGTGGCACAGTGGTTGAGAGTCCGCCTGCTGATGCAGGGGACATGGGTTCGTGCCCCGGTCCAGGAGGATCCCACATGCTGCAGAGCAGCTGGGCCCATGAGCCATGGCCGCTGAGCCTGCACGTCCGGAGCCTGTACTCCACAATGGGAGAGGCCACGGAATTGAGAGGCCCGTGTACAGCAAGAAAAAAAATTTTTTAAAAAGGCCATATACGACAAACCCACAGCAAACATCATTCTCAATGGTGAAAAACTTAAAGCATTTCCTCTAAGATCAGGAGAAAGACAAGGATGTCCACCCTCACCACTATTATTCAACATAGAGTTGGAAGTCCTAGCAATGGCAATCAGAGAAGAAAAAGGAATAAAAAGAATCCAAATTGGAAAAGAAGTAAAACTGTCACTGTTTGCAGATGACATGATACTATACATAGAGAATACTAAAGATGCCACCAGAAAACTACTAGAACTAATCAATGAATTTGGTAAAGTTGCATGATACAAAATTAATGCACAGAAATCTCTTGCATTCCTATACACTAGTGATGAAAAATCTGAAAGAGAAATTAAAGAAACACTCCCATTTACCATTGCAACAAAAAGAATAAAATACCTAGGAATAAACCTACCTAGGGAGACAAAAGACCTGTATGCCAAAAACTATAAGACACTGATGAAAGAAATTAAAGATGACACCAACAGATGGAGAGATATACCATTGTCTTGGATTGGAAGAATCAATATTGTGAAAATGACAATACTACCCAAAGCAATCTACAGATTCAGTGCAATCCCTATCAAATTACCAATGGCATTTTTTACAGAACTAGAACAAAAAATCTTAAAATTTGCATGGAGACACAAAAGACCCTGAATAGCCAAAGCAGTCTTGAGGAAAGAAAAAACAGAGCTGGAGGAATCAGACTCCCTGACTTCAGACTATACTACAAAGCTACAGTAATCAAGACAATATGGTACTGACACAAAAGGAGAGATATAGATCAATGGAACAGGATCCAAAGCCCAGAGGTAAACCCACACACCTATGGTCAACTAATCTATGACAAAGAAGGCAAGGATATACAATGGAGAAAAGACAGTCTCTTCAATAAGTGGTGCTGGGAAAACTGGACAGCTACATGTAAAAGAATGAAATTAGAACACTCCCTAACACCATACACAAAAATAAACTCAAAATGGATTAAAGACCTAAATGTAAGACCAGACACTATAAAACTCTTAGAGGAAAACATAGGAAGAACACTCTTTCACATAAATCACAGCAAGATCTTTTTTGATCCACCTCCTAGAGAAATGGAAATAAAAACAAAAATAAACAAATGGGACCTAATGAAACTTAAAAGCTTCTGCACAGCAAAGGAAACCATAAACAAGATGAAAAGGCAACCCTCAGAATGGATGAAAATATTTGCAAACAAATCATCAAAGGATTAATCTCCAAAATATATAAACAGCTCATGCAGCTCAATATTAAAAAAAACAAACAACCCAATCCAAAAATGGGCAGAAGACCTAAATAGACATTTCTCCAAAGACATACAGATGGCCAAGAAAGACATGAAATGTTGCTCAACGTCACTAATTATTAGAGAAATGCAAATCAAACCTACAATGAGGTATCACCTCACACCAGTTAAAATGGGCATCATCAGAAAATCTACAAACAGCAAATGCTGGAGAGGGTGTGGAGAAAAGGGGACCCTCTTGCACTGTTGGTGGGAATGTAAGTGGATACAGCCACTGTGGAGAACAGTATGGAGGTTCCTTAAAAAACTAAAAATAGAATTACCATATGATCCAGCAATCCCATTACTGGGCATATACCCAGAGAAAACCATAATTGGAAAAGACACATGCACCCCGATGTTCATTGCAGCACTATTTACAATAGCCAGGTCATGGAAGCAGCCTAAATGCCCATCAACAGACGAATGGATGAAGAAGATGTGGTACATATATACAATGGAATATTACTCAACCATAAAAAGGAACGAAATTGGGTCATTTGTAGAGACGTGGATGCATCTAGAGACTGTCGTACAGAGTGAAGTCAGAAAGAGAAAAACAAATATCGTATATTAACGCATATATGTGGAACCTAGAAAATGGTACAGATGAACTGGTTTGCAGAGCAGAAATTGAGACAGAGAAGTAGAGAAAAAACTTATGGACACCAAGGTGGGGAAAGCAGCGGGGGGTTGGGGGTGGTGGTGTGATGAATTGCGAGGTTGAGATTGACATGTATACACTGATGTGTATAAAATGGATGACTAATAAGAACCTGCTGTATAAAAAAATAAATAACATTAAATTAAAACAAGAAATAAAAGGCATACATGTAGGAAAATAAGAAATAAAACTTTCTCTATTTGCATGTGACATGGTTGTCTATGTACACAATGCCAAGGAATTTGTTTTTTATAGATCTCTTAGAATAAGTGAGGTAAAAATCAACAAACAAAAATCAATCTTGTTTATGTATATTAATAACAAACATGCGAACCAAAATTAAAAACATAATACCGGGCTTCCCTGGTGGCGCAGTGGTTGAGAGTCCGCCTGCCGATGCAGGGGACACGGGTTCGTGCCCCGGTCTGGGAGGATCCCACATGCCGCGGAGCGGCTGGGCCCGTGAGCCATGGCCGCTGAGCCTGCGCGTCCGGAGCCTGTCCTCCGCAACGGGAGAGGCCACAACAGTGAGAGGCCCGCGTAACGCATAAAAAAAAAAAAAAAAAAAAAACATAATACCATTTACAATTGATCTAAATAAAATGAAATACTTAGGTACAAATTAACAAAATATTTATATAATTTTCAAAAATACTGAGAAAGAAATCAAAGAAGACCTAGACAAATGGAGATATTTACATGTTTTTAGATTAAAAGACTTTTAAAAAAATTTCAGTGAATAATTTGGAATCAGACTATAGATAGAAAAATACAAGCTTAGTGAACTGGAATATAGATCAAATGAAATTATGAGAGTGGAGGAGAGAAAGAAAAAGATTTGTTTTTAATTTCAGAAGAGAGGGTAGGAGACATGGTGGCTACATATACACAATCAGAGAGCTAGAAGAAGAGGGCAGCGTACAGGGACAGCATTTTCCATGTCTAATAAAAGCGTGAGGGTAATATCTTGAAAATGTCCTTCAAGCATGAAGTCACTAACTTAAGGAAATTCTATGGGATATATTCTGTCAGAAGGAGAGTGATTCCCAGAGAGCATGTCTGATATGCAAAGAGAAATAGAGTGCAAAGAAAATGGCAAATACATGGGTAAATTTAAGTGAGTATTGGTTGTATAAAACAGAATGATAAGGTCTAATAGGATTAGGGGAAACAATAGTCTTAAAATATGTACAAGACTAGCATGGACAGAGCTCTCTAGTCCCCATGTTGTTGAGGAAGAGGGGAAAGGTCTTCATTTACTTTGAATGTGAGACTATATATAATTCCAATTCGAGAGAAAAAAAAAATGAAATAAAGCTCAAACACAGGCAGGACAAGAGGAAAAAATAACATAGATTTGTGTGGGAAGAAAGAATATACTCTATAAGTTGGTAGCTTTAAACTTAAATCTGTTAGCATTCACGTTAAATGTAAGTGAACTTAACATTCCAATTAAGAGTCAATAACTGTCAAATTTGACCCCCAAAAATTTTTAATCCAGCTTTAGGCTATTTACAAAAGACTTTCCTAAAACAAAAGTATAGAAAGATTGAAAGTAAAAGGGTGAAAAATATATGACGTGCATATACTAATCAAAATAAAACTGTTGAGACTATAGTACTATCAGGCATATAGACTTTAAGTAAAAACTATTACTAGAGACTATTAAAAGACTTTAAAAAGTCTTTTAATACTAGAGAGAAAGAGACTTGATTCACAGATATGTAAGAATCATAAATATATAGGAACTTAATTAATGTACATTTTAATAACACTAAAATATATGAAACAAAAGCTGAAAGAACTAAAAAGAAAAATTCACAATCATAGTGGGAGATTTTAACATGCCTCTCAATAAGTAATACACAGGCAGACAAAAAAATCAGGAAGAACATAGATTTAAACAAAACAATTAACAATATTAAGTAAATGGACAGAACATTGCACCCAACAATCATAGAATACACATTTTTTTTAAGTACACGTGGAACATTTACCAAAACTGATCATATCCTAGGACATAAAGCAAGTATCAACATATTTCAAGAGATTGAAATCAATAGAGTACGTTCTCTGACTACAGTGAACTAAGCTAGAAATCAGTAACAAAAAGATTACCAAAAATCTCAATATGTTGGGTAATTAGGAAAAACACTTCTAAATAGTTTATGGATCAAAAAGTCATAATAATAAAAATTAGCAAGTATTTTGAACTGAATGATCATGAAAACACTACATATCAAAAGGTAAATGCAAGTAAAGCCATGCTTAGAGGGAATTTTTAGAGCCAGAACTGTGTTTATTAGAAAATAAGATAAATGACAAATTAGCTGAGTATCCATCACCAGGAGTTAGAAAAAGAACAGCAAAATAGCACCAAGAAAGGAGGAGGATAGAATTAATAAAAATAGAACAGAGATTGATGAAATAGAAAACAAGCATTCAGTAGAGAAGAGCAATAAAGCCAAAAGTTGGTTCTTTGAAAAGACTAATAAGATTACAAACCTCTAGCAAGATTGAGCAAGGAAAAAGAATGGAAACACAACCAACATTAGAAATGAAAAGAACATCCCTACAGATGGTGTCAACACTAAACAGATAAGAGAATATTGGACACAACCTTATGCCAGTACATTTCAAAATGTAGATATAATGAAAAGAATCCTAGAAAAAATGCAAGTTGCCAAAAATTATAACGAAGAAATAAAAATCTGAATCATTTTACAACCATTAAAGAAATTAAATCGTTAGTCAAAAAATTTCACACAAATTAGACTCCAGCCTCATGAAGACTTCACTGATGGGTTCTAGAAGACACTTAACAGAAAAAATGTTTTTTTCAATCCTACACAAGCTGTTTCAGAGCATAGGAGAAGGAGGGGACTCCCAACACTTTTTATGAGGCTAGCATGACCTTGCTACCAAAACCTGATTAGAACACTAAGAGAAAATAAAATTATAGACTTCTCTTGCTCCCTAAAAATATATTAGCAGAGTGAATCCATCAACACATTAAAAAGATAATGTATCTTGACCAAACCGAGTTTATCTCAGGAATGCAATGCTAAAGATTAGAAGGTTAATCAACACATTGTATTAACTGACTGAAGGAGAAAATATCACACAGTCATTTCAGGAGTTTCAGAGAATTCATTTATGACAAAAGCTCAAACTGTGACTAGCTGGGAATGTCTCTTTTTTATTTTATAAAGGTAACATTTATATGTAACATTATGTAAGTTTCACGTGTACACTATTTCTACTTTGGTATACCCTCGAAGTGCTCACCATCAAAGATTTAGTTTCCGTCTGTCACCATACAGGAGACATGTGTGGTAAAGGAGACTCGTCTCCTTTACCCATTTCACCCTCCCTCCACCCCTCCCCCTCTGGTAACCACTACTCTGTTCTTTATATCTATGGGTTTGTGTTGGTTTTTGTTTGGTTTGCTTTGTTCATTATTTTTTTTTTTTTTAGTTTATTAGTTTTTTATATTCCACATATGAGTGAAATTATACAGTATTTGTCTTTCTTCATCTGACTTATTTCACTTAGCCTAATACCCTCAAGGTCCATCCATGTTCTAACAAATGGCAAGTTTTTTCATCTTTTTTCTGACTGAGTAGTATTCCATTGTGTATGTATGTGTGCATGTGTGTGTGTATATATATATATATACACACACACACACCACAACTCCTTTATCCATTCATTTGTTGATGGGTGTTTAGGTTGCTTCCATGTCTTGGCTATTGTAAATAATGCTGCAGGGAACATAGGGGTATGTATATATTTTCAGATTAGTATTTTTGTATTCTTTGGAAAAATATACAGAAGTGGGATAGCTGGATTGTATGGTAGTTCTATTCTTAATTTTTTGAGGCATCTCCATACTGTCTTCTGCAGTGGCTGCACCAATTTACATTCCCACCAACAATGCAAGAAGGTTCCCTTTTCTCCACATCCTCGCCAACACATATTTCTTGTCTTTTTTGATAATAGCCATTCTAACAGGTGTGAGGTGGTATCTCATTGTGGTTTTGATGTGCATTTCCATGATGTTTAGTGATGTTGAGCATCTTTTCATGTGCCTGTTGGTCATCTATGTCTTCTTTGGAAAAATGTCCATCAGCTCCTCTGCCCATTTTCAAATTGCTTTTTTTTATTGTTGAGTTGTAGGTGTTCTTTATATATTTTGGATATTAAATGTCTCTTTTAAAATAACATATTTGGGGCTTCCCTGGTGGCGCAGTGGTTGAGAGTCCGCCTGCCGATGCAGGGGACACGGGTTCGTGCCCCGGTCCGGGAGGATCCCACGTGCCGCGGGGCGGCTGGGCCCCTGAGCCATGGCCTCTGAGCCTGCGCGTCCGGAGCCTGTGCTCCGCGACGGGAGAGGCCACAACAGTGAGAGGCCCGCGTACCGCAAAAAAAAATAATAATAAATAAAATAAAATAACATATTTGTCAGGATAGACCAGGCTAAGTTGCAGTAACAAATCCCCCAAGTTGAGGAGCTTAACACATTAAATAAAGTTTCTCTCTCATCAGATAAATCCTTTGTAGGTTCAGAAGATCTACAGGGCAGTTCCCTTCCAAGCTGTGTCTCAGGTATCCTGGTAGTCCCCATATGCTTTTCTATCCTAATCACAGCTTTCAGATTCACTATGAAGAGCTAGAGCATCATGTAAGAGTTTTTATGGCCAAGTCTACGTGGGGCATACATCACTTCCACCCACATCCAAATGACTATAACTCATTCAAATCACAAAAATACAACCTAATTTCAAGAGGAACAGAAATATTAGCTTCCTATATGCCCAGAAAGAGGAAAAATAAAAATGGGTCTTAATGAACACATGGCATGGTCTCTGCCACAACTGAAAAAGGATATCTACAGAAAACTTGCAGCAAACATCATACGTAATAATGAAACTTGAAAGTTTTTCCTCTGATAGTGGGATTAACACAAGGATGCCTGCTAACACCATCTCTATACAGCATTATTCTAGAGGTCTTAGACAATGCAACAAGAAAAATAAAATGTAAAAGGATTGGAAATGAAACAGCAAAATTGTCAGTATTTTCAGATGGTATTATTTTGGACATAGAAGATTCAAAAGATTCTGCAGATAAACTATTAGAATTAATGAGAGAGTTTAGCAAATTTACTAGATACACATTCAAGATACCTAAATCAATTATATTTCTACATATCAACAGCAGGAAAAAAAGTACTTTAAAAATGCCATTTATAGTGACATCAAAAAGATCAAGAATCTAGGAATAAATCTTACAAAAGATGTGTTAAGCGCGCTACAAGAAAAATTGTAAAATTTTATTTAGAAACATTTAAGAAAACCTAAACAAATGGAAAGATATACCATGCTCGTGGATTGGAAGACTCATTATTTAAAAAATGTCAGCTCTCCCTAAATTGAATTATAGATTTGATTCAATTCCTATCAAATTTCAGCAGGTTTTTTGGGGGGCTGGGGAGCTGTTTCATCTTTGTGGAACTTGACAACTGCTTTCTAAAATTTATGTGGAAAATGCGAAAAGAATTGCGAAGACACTCTTGAAGAACAGGCGGGAGGATTTACTTAACCAGATATCAAGATGTGTACTAAAGCTCTATTAAACAAGGCAGTGTGACGTTGTACAGGATGGCAAATACAGCCACATAACAGAATAGAGAGCGGAGAAACAGGCCCACGCACAGATGGATACTAGGAGTTCCACACAGGTGACAATGCACAGCAGGGGGCAGAAGAGGTCTTTTTGGTAAATGATGCTGGAATAATTGACTATCCAAATGGAAAATAATTTAATAGGACGCACATCATGCACAGAGACACAAATGTGAAAAACAAAACTATGAAGCTTTTATGAGATAATATAGGAAAATGTCCTCATAACAAAATGCACTAGCCATAAAGGAAAAAAACTAACAACCCAACTACATAAAAATTAAGAACGTTTGTTTTCACAGGATTCCATAAAAAGAATAAGACAAGCCATCAAGTGAGAGAAGGTATTTATGACACATTTAACCAACCAACAAAGGGCTAATATTTGGAATAGATGAAGAACTTTACAAATCAATGATAAAAGGACAGACAACCGAAAATATGGGCAAAAGATTTGAACAGGCACTTCACAAAAAAATTAAGCTCAAGGGCTTCCCTGGGGGCGCAGTGGTTGAGAGTCCGCCTGCCGATGCAGGGGACGCGGGTTCGTGCCCCTGTCCAGGAAGATCCCACATGCCGCCGAGCGGCTGGGCCCGTGAGCCGTGGCCACTGAGCCTGTGCGTCCGGAGCCCGTGCTCTGCAAGGGGAGAGGCCACAGCAGTGAGAGGCCCGCGTACTGCAAAAAAAAAAAAAAAAAAAAAATTAAGCTAAAATGTCTAATAATATATATGAATAAATGCTCAGGCTCATTGGTAAGCAGGAAAAGGAACATTAAAACCACAATGAGATATAACTACACATCTATCAGATGGGAAAATCCTGACAATAACCCTGTATGGTTATTTGCTCGATGGTGTGAAGCAAGTGAGCGCTCATACACCGCTGGTTGGAGAGTAAATATCTATAACCATTTTAGAAAATTGTTTGGCATTATCTAGTAAAGCTGCAAATACATCTACCCAATGACATAGCAGTTCCACTCTTAGGTACATATCCTAAGAAAGATATGCTTGTGTACACAGGGAGGCTTGTGCAAGCATTTTCATAGCAGCATTGTTCGTAACTGTCTAAAGCCAGAATCAAACCAAATCCATCAACAGTAAGATAGATCAATTCTTTGGTATATAATCATGCAAAAGAATATTATGCAGCAATAAAACTGGTTGGACTACATGAATTTTTTCAATAGGATTTACTCTTTTTTTTCCTTAATTTATTTATTTAGGGCGGTGTTGGGTCTTCGTTTCTGTGCGAGGGCTTTCTCTAGTTGTGGCAAGCGGGGGCCACTCTTCATCGCGGTGCGCGGGCCTCACTATCGCGGCCTCTCTTGTTGCGGAGCACAGGCTCCAGACGCGCAGGCTCAGTAGTTGTGGCTCACGGGCCTAGTTGCCCCGTGGCATGTGGGATCTTCCCAGACCAGGGCTCGAACCCATGTCCCCTGCATTAGCAGGCAGATTCTCAACCACTGTGCCACCAGGGAAGCCCCGGACTGCATGAATTTTATCAAAGTGAAAAAGGCTTAATGAAAGAATACATTCAGTACGACTCCATATTTAAAAGTTTCAAAAGCAGGCAAAATCAAACTGTGTTTTTTAAGGATGCATAAATACGTGGTGAAGCTATAAAGGAAAGCAAGAGAATTAATATTATAAAAGTAAGAATAGTGATGAGCTTCCATCAGAGTGTGGAGGCTGTGATAGGGAACTTCTGTTCCTTAACTAGGTGAGGATTAGAAAGGATATACTTCATAACTCTTTGTCAAACTCTATGCCCTTTTATATGCATATGATATTTTATAATACAATTTTTTAAAATGTATCATATACGAAGTCAAAATATTATCTCCCCTCATAAACATTATCTAATTTCGTCCTTACCACAAGGTCCTGCCAAGCAGGCATTATCCCATTTTACAGGTAGGAAAACTGAAGTTCAAATGGCTAAGTGTTTTATTTTTGCAAATAGCTTGGTAATTTGCCTAAGACATCCTAGTGAGTGATAGAACTAGAGCTTCCCCCAAGTCCCAGCCACAGTCTGTCTGAGGCCCATTCATACTCTCTCCATGGTGGTTCTCTGTAGCTTCTACAATTCACTGCAGCTCTAAACCTATAATGCCCCATTCTTCAGTCACTGAGCCATGCAACATCTCTCATAAGACAGCTCACATCTTTTCCAAAGTAGGCCTTCCCATTCCCTTAACAGCACAGTCCTCCAAAGCCAATGGTGGGCCTGTGCAGTGAGTCTGCATCCCATCACCCACCCACCTGGTCCAGGCTAAATGTCATGCTTTCCTCTTCGATCCACAAAATCCCCTACTTGAGCTAAGAAACCATGTTGTAACTGTTGTCCCAAACATGATTAGAGGACAGTAGTGCCCCTGTAAGTCCCACGCAGGGGAAGTCATGGTGCTCCTCCAACATATTCTGACCCTAACCATCCACATTGCTATCTGAGAGCCTTGCCTCAGCTCCACCCTCACGGCATGCTCTCAGCTACTCCAGGGTGTAGAAGCCTCTGGAGGAGAGGCACATGGTTCCTGAGGTAGCACCTTTACCTGGCCCAAGGGAGCTGGCCCGCCCAGCAGAGAATGCTAGGGTCTGATCCCACTCAGGACGAGACCCCAAGATCTTTAGCACCTGCCTGAATTCCAGCTGCCAGGTGACAAAGTCCTGTACCACCAACACCACTGCTCTCTGCTGCCTAGGCAGGTACCAGGTGATCGGGGGTATCATCTCTCCTGTCAATGACAACTACGGAAAGAAGGACCTCGTGGCTGCCCGGCACCGGGTGGCCATGGCCCGGCTGGCCCTGCAGACATCCGACTGGATCCAGGTGGACCCCTGGGAGAGTGAGCAGGTGCAGTGGATGGAGACAGTCAAGGTGCTGAGGTAACGGTGGGCATATGCTCTCGGGAGGAGCAGGGGCCACGGTCACGTCTGCAGAGTCTGCAGCATGACAGGCAGGGATGGAGTGTTGAGTGGGGCTTCAGTCAGCCCCTCTCACCCCAATCCTGCAAGTGTTTCTCCTTAGAGGGAGAGAGACCAACAGATTCATATTCTCAGAGAGGTCCTAAGTGAAAAAATCACAAACCACTGCCCTTCAGGGTACACTTTGTGGGAAAGCCCCATCTTGTTTCAGAGGGTTGTAGCATCTAGGCTCCATGGCCGCCACTCAGTAGCTGTGTGACATTAGGCACATGACATTTCTCTGGGACACATTTCTCACTTGCAAAACGGGGACAGCATAACCCAATGAGCATTATGTGAAAATCTAAATCACTTTTCTGACCCAGAACCACATAATCACACTCAGTAAGTAAGACCCTTTATTATTGTCATCACTGACTAGGTTGAAAACTGCATCTACATAATAGGACATCTTTTCCAAGTGTACAAATCCTAGGTTCTATAAATCTAGACTTTAAGAAAAAACTATGAATCTAGAAATAATTGCACAGGATTTTTTTTTTTTCTTTTAGAACTGCCATTAGCATTCAGCATAAGTAATGCAGCCGTTTAAAAGCCCTGTATTTTAGGACAATGGGTCTCTGACTTTTGTCTGGGAAGCTTTCCTGGAAGATTGCTAGAGAAGGAAGAAGTCCCACTTGTCCTGCCTGTCAGAGGGAATTGTGAGGTGGGCCTGCCTGTCACTAATGACAGCCGGCTCTGCTGGAAGGGGTTGCAAACTGTGGGCTGTGTCTTGATCTATGTGGAAGCACTAGGATTGTCAGAGAATAGGAGACACAAGGGACCAGGATGAATGATTGACAGCCCTGTCCATAATTTGGATTGGTTTTTATTTTTTACTAATCTTCAAAGTCACTTGGGAGAAAAATGTTTGCCTTTTTAAGCAAAGGTAAGCATTTAGTTTCCACATCCTGGTTCTTATTACTTACCCTTTACTGGGGAAGGAACCAGCTAGAAGCATTCAGCAGTTACGGTGCTACCGCAAAATCTGTTGTCAAGTTGAAGGAGAGCAAATATGAAATAATTGTTAGATATATGCTTCTCTCTTTTTTTTTTAACTTAAGTAATAAATTTACACCTAGATCACCCTTTTAGAATAAACAGTGTAGTCAGCTCTCATTTATCTAGGCTAACAGAGGGGAGTAGAAACAAATCAGATAATCCAACAAATCATTTAGCTTTAATACGTAGTCGGAAACAAAGAGACGCTCTCCTTTTCCACCCTGTGAGGGGCAGTGTGGCCTCGGGCCCAGATCTTGGAGGCAAATTTACTATTGAAATGACTTGATGTAAATGAGTTAGCCTCTCTGAGCCTCTCAATTCCTCACCTACTAAGATGGGGATGACACCACCTACTTCACTGGGATACTGTATGAACTACATGAGATGATGGCGGAAAACACCTGGTTTATAGTAGGTGCTTAATAATGTTAGCTACCTTCCCTGCATCCCTAACGGGTCCATAATGTCTTCTCATAACAGATAAGCCATTCACAGGTAAGTAGGATTTGACTGCTGTACCACGTAATTAATATCCTGCTGCAAAATGCAGACCTAAGATTTTACAGGACACATTCTTTTTCTTTTTTTTACTGTGCCCTTTAGACAAGTGCGTCTCAGCCCTGGCTGCACCTTGAATCACCTAGGGAGCTTTCAAAAGTACGGAAGCCTGAGTCTTACCCCAGAGACTGAGATGTCATTGGTCTAGGATGGGGCCTTAGGATTTTTAAGAGCTCCCTGGTGATTCTAATGTGAGGCCAGGGTTGAGACCCACAGCCTCGGTCACCAAGTGTGTGAATCATGCCTATGATTAGTACCGGGATGAGTCCAAACCAGTGGTCTCAATCCTGGCTGTAGGAATCACCTGGGAAGCTATTTCTAAATGCTCACCCTCCCCTACCTGAGATTTTGATTTTTCTGGGGCAGGGTCCAGGCATGGGTACTTTTAAAGGTCCTCAAATTATTTATTTTGTGCAGCCAAGGTTGAGAATCCACTGATATAATCAACACTGTTTTATGAGATAGCTGATTAAAACTTTTTGTCATTATTTGGGGTGGGCTTCATTCGAAAATTTGTTTAATTACTAATGTTTTCCTAAAATTACCAAAAGCATTTTTTTTTAAGATTGAAAATCTGGTTAAAATTGTAAAGTTAGGTGATTCTAGAAACATTGTAGAAATCCACCCCATCCTTTGCTCCATTTAGTATCCTCTTGGTGGACTCAGCAGTGAATCTACATCATGGTGACAGTGACATATGTCACTATGAAGTCAATTCACTGTAGGGCTTATTGAGTATTCTTTTTCTCCTTATTAGGTTTTTTATTTTTACTCTAAGTTTTTAAAAAATCTGGGCCAGCTTTCATGCTTTTAGGGCACTTGATAACTGATTTCACTTGCCCTTTCCTCATTCTGGGGGAGGGCCTTGGTCACGATGCCATTTGATGTGGTCCAGCAGCAGCTCATGTGCCCCTTGGCAAACATGCTCTTATGTCGTCCTCATTTTACAGGTGAGTAAACTGAGGCTCAGAGAGGCTAAGTTAACCACAGTCGCACAACAAATAAGCAAGTGGTGGAGCCCTATTCTGTTGAACTCTGAAGCCACGCTTATGGCCATCTTCAAGAACTGTGGTCTACGGGTGGGGCCACGATGTGGCTGACTCTGCTTCTGCCACAGTGGCCTTCTGATCGGGTACTGTTGGAGACCAGGGGCCGCTGAGGACACAGAGAGCATGCTGCCAGGGGCAGTCGCCAGGCCCAAGGCTGGGCACACCAGGGTAACCCTCAGGCAGGCAACAAGAGGAAGCAATGACCTCCCACCCAACACAGGCGGAGTGGAGGTCTGTGAGGAAGATGCATTTGGCGTTAAAGATAATCATTTGCACACCAGCGTTCAGAGCTCCAGCTGATATCCAAAGTAGGGCCAACTTGAACCAGGAGCATCAAGGAAGTAAAATAAAACAATACCAGCTTTCACTGATCACCCACTATGTGTGCCAGGTATATAATATCTAGTCAGCTCAGCAACTCTGAGAAGTAGGTGAGTTTGGCCTCATTTCACAGACGAGGAAACAGAGGTTCTGAAAGGGTCAGCAACATACTCAAAGTCCTACAGCGAGAAAGTGGAGGTGAGACCCAAACCTACTTCAGTCTGATGCGAGATTCCAGACTAACCCGGGAGTGAATCCTCAGAGGTAAAGCTTTCTAAAACCAAAGCAATAAGACAGTAATGGAAGCACAAGACGAGTCCAGCGAGGCCCTGAGAAGACTCAGCCGAGTCTCTGAGACCATCAGGAGGGAATCTGGACCTGAATTAAATGTATGTATTTATCCCCCATCCATCCTTCGTGAATTCAGCCGACTTTACTAAGCAGTTCCCTAGGTACCAAGACTATAAGGATGAATTAAATGAGCTCTGTGTTCACAATCTGGTGGGGAAGACAGACCGAGAGTAAGGATACTAATAACAGCTAACGTTGATTGGGCACTTTTCTGTGGATGGGCTGTGCTAAGCTCTTTAATTCAACCTCACAACAGCTCTCTCGGGCGGGTACTGTCATTGTCTGCCATTCTACAGATGAGGAAAGTGGAGGCAGATTGCTTAAGGCACCCACCAAGATTCCACAGCTCCTAGTTGGAACCAGTATTCCAACCCGGGCAATCTCATTCCAGAACTTAACCTTTACACTACACCCGCTCCAAATAATACTCAGCATTCAGCCACTTCCCCAGCCGGGGAGAAACCTTTGGCCTTCATGGCCTTGTGATACTCAGGGTAGACAAGGCCGGCATTAACTTTCCTGACCAATTAACAGAGGTCAGTGAGGCCCTGAGGGTGTTTGTGACTCACCCAGGCTCCTACAAGCAGGAGAGCCTAAACTTGAACCCAGCCGCTCTGGCTACAAACACATGCTTCTCCCACCAGGCACTTCTCCTTCCCAGACACAGCTCTAGTTAATACGGGAGGTGGAAGATGGAAGATCAGATTGATACAAGACACAGTGATTGCCTGTGCTCTGTTAGAAGGCGGCACAGGCATCTCTTGATGTGCAGAAGATAGACTGCTAGGTTGCTGAATGAGCCGGGCCTGCCGTATGGGTGTATGTCTAATCATATCTGAACTGCTAGCATGTAATGACATTCGCTCTGCGCTGCATACCACTTGGTGGGCTTTGCATGTATAACTCCTTTCATCTTCATAACCATCCACGGGAAGCCGGCACTGTCATCATTCCTCGTTTTGCAGGTGCCGAGACTGGAAACCGCCCACCCGGGGTCCCACCGCTGGCCGGCGGGGGAGCTGGGATTCAACCCAGGCAGTCTGGCTCCAAGCCAGGCTCTGAGCATCCCCTGTCAAATTCTAAAGTACTAGCTCATGATCCGAGAGCGCCTCTATCTTGAGAGGCAGCTGTGGGCCATGCACTGTGCCAGTGCTTACTGTGTGTTAGCTCATTTACCTTCACAAAAGTCTAAAAAGTAGGTGTATTATCCCAGCTTTACAACTGAAAATTTGTATTTTGAACTCAGGTCTGATTCTAATAGCCCAGGTCCGTAATCCCCATTCAGTTTTTTTTGTAAAAAGTGAGGTATTGAAAGAAAATACTAAAAGAGTAGAAATCTGCTCATTTCCTCCATTCAGTCGGGGCTCACAGAAGGCCGTCCTGCCTTGGACGCGGGGGTCTGTGAGGACCCAGACGCATGACCTGGCACAGGGCCTGGCACATAGTAGGCCTTCAGCAAATATATATGGAATGAGCTACCTAAAATGGACAAAAGCAGGTTGAGACTTAAAATCAGAGACCCCGCCCCCCACCCTGGGTGGTTTGGGGGAACTGTAGGCCACATGGATGCCCCCTGAACCCATATGCTTACAACACAGGCATCATCACAGCGAACTGCTCAGATCTCTGCCCTGGAAGGAAGGCCTGGACCAAGGCAAGGTTGACTCTCCAGGCCCCGCAGGTGGGTGCTGACCCTCTCCTCTGTGGGAGGGTGAGGTGTCAGGGCTTCGGGCCAAGCGGGAGTCACAGCCCCCTGGGCACAGATAAGAGCTTTCGAAGCCTGCTAGGGGTGACACTTCCCATGCTGAAAGGTCAACTAACCAGTCTGCCACCATCCCCTGTAAATTGTTATGCTAAATTGGGATTTTCTGCCCCAAAGGAGTGCTTGTGACTTGGGCTCGTGACCTGGATTACAGTCAGGGCTACACAGAGATCAACTTCCGGGTGCAGCTGGGCCGCTTTTAAAAGCCTTAGCCTTTTTGAAAGCAAAATGTGCCATTATATCCCTTAAACTAATACTTTATAGCAGTGTTACTCGGTGTTTTACTTGGAAGAGGAAACCTATTTTTAAGGCATGTAAAGTCGATTTGGATTAGCCTTTTAATTTGTAGCCCTGGGTTTCTACCCTGTTGTCAACTCCTGGTGTTTGATGGAATCTTGTCAGCTGTGATTTCAGAGTACCTCCCGTGGCAGCCCTGGTACCGGGGGTCAGATGCATAGCCCCTCAGGTACATAAGCAGCAGCGACAGTGATGGGGGGGGCAGGATGTGCCGTGAGCAGGGAATCGCTGGTCCCACTGGGCCAACACTCCAGCGGCTCTCCCAACTTTCGTTGGTGGGACACTATTTCCCTATTAGAAGGGCTCCAGAATGTCACGGTTAAACAAACTTAAAGTGGTGTCTTTACTGCAGGACTTTTCAGAGCCTTTACTATGTTCATGTGCGTTGTGACTCTGAAAGAAAGGGAAGAAGCTCGCAGCCGGGCTTAGCACTTTTTAATCATGGGACTCTTTTTAATACATATTAGTGTTTCTCAGAACCGGTGCTCCCCAGAACACAGACTGGGAAACACTCTTCTAAAAGGACTTGAAGGGTGGGTGGGGATACATTAGGAGTTTGGGATTAACATATACACACTACTATATATATAAAAAATAGGTAAACAACAAGGACCTACTGTACAGCACAGGGAATTATACTGAATATCTTGTAATAACCTATAATGGAAAAAAATCTGAAAAAGAATATATATATGTTTATATATAAAAGAATATATATCTGTTATAATTATAATTAATTAATCAGTTAATTAAAAGGACTTGAAAATGCCCTAAAGGTTTCCTGCAGCAGTTCCTGAATGCTGGCCAAAGGCTCACTCACAGCAGCGTCACCTGTGAGGCTTGTTAGAAATGCTAATTCCCAGGCCACGCCTCAGACCTGCTGAGGGCGAATGGGGCCTGGGACTCTGGATATTTAATAGGCCCGCTGGGGAACTGCTTTACCACCAGTCTGGGGAACTGTGCACTAGAGTGGGAATCCAAGAAAGAAGGAGCTACAGAGTGTCCTATATGATCAGCTTCTACAATGTTTATTACACTCCCCTGGTCTCCCTGTCTGCCCCCCTCCATTGCCAGCATGGGCTCCTCATCTCTCCCCCAGTCCCGAGCACAGCACACAGTGTGCATTCTCAGCCCTCTGCCTTCTTTCTGAATCACTTCTGGCTCAGCAGTCACTCCTAATAGGGTTCTAGAGATGCTGGCTGAGAACAGAGACGGGTGCCCAGCCCCCGCCCTGAGCTGGAGACAGGCTGTGAATGGCAGTGAGTCCAGACATGGATTAGGGGGACTGGAGGAGGTGACGCCTGCACCATGACTCATAGGATCAGCAGGTTATCTGGGGCTGGGGATGTTTCGGGGACAGAGGGGCGGCTGAGTAAGGCGCACAGGCAGGAAGTGCTGGGCACTCCGTGCCATTCAGGATGCTGGAGCCCACAGTGAAGGAAGGGAGTAGCTTCCAGTGAGGTAGGAGGAAGGCCATGCTTAGGCTCCCAGCTTCTCACCTCTCTGCAGATGCTTCCAGAATCCCTGTCTCTGCCTGGTGTGCCCCCCCTCCCCCTTCCCTTATTGGCTCCCCCTGTTGAAAACCTGTCCTGTGAGGCTCAGATTGGAACCCACTTCCCTGTGGTGAAACCTCCCACAAAGCTCACCCCGCATTCTTTTTGGATTTATCTTTCCAGGGGGCTACTAGTCTGCTCTGTTTGGCCCTATGATGTTGGGGGTTTGTTCCTTATCCCCTTTCTCTCTGTTCAAACCCTAAATCCTACTCATCTTGTTCTCTTCCAAAGTAACTGTTAAAAAAGGAAGTTTGGGGCTTCCCTGGTGGCGCGGTGGTTGAGAGTCCACCTGCCGATGCAGGCGACACGGGTTTGTGCCCGGGTCCAGGAAGATCCCACATGCCGCGGAGCGGCTGCGCCCGTGAGCCATGGCCGCTGAGCCTGCGCGTCCGGAGCCTGTGCTCCGCAGCGGGAGAGGCCACAACAGTGAGAGGCCCGCGTACCGGAAAAAAAAAAGGAAGTTTGTATTGAATGAAAAGTGAGCTTTTCAATTTACCAAAATATAGCAGGGGCCTTAAAAATGTGTGTGCCCTTTGCTTGATACATTCCCCTTCTAGGAATCTGGCTGAGGAGATACTTAGAAATTGGGATGAAGACATGCAGAAAGATGTTTATCGTGGCAATTTTTATAATGGCAGAAAATAAAAGCAACCTTAGTGTTTAAATGTAAGGGAATGTATAAGTAAGTTACACTGTATATATAGGATGTATATATATAGGATGTAGATAGGATGTTCTGTATATATAGGATGAAGAATCCACGCAAAAGGTTTTCATGATATGGAGAAACTTAGGAGGGGAATGGGAAAAAATCAGGATACAATACTGTGTAATCTCAAGTATATAAAAATATGTAAATATACTTTCACATCTATTTGCATGTTTAAATAGAAAAGACTAAAGAAATACACCAAAATATTGAGTTTTTTGTAGAAAGAATGATTGTTGCTGTTATTTTCTACTTTAAATACTTATGTGTTTTCCATACGTCCCATAATTGACATAGATTTCATGTTTGTCATCAGAAAAAAAGAGCTAGAGCAATTTCAAAAAGCCAGGTGATTTTTTTCTCACCGTGAGTTTGGCTTTTGATGAGGTCGCTTGTATGTTACTAGTGACATGTTTTTAAAGGACCATTTTGTGTGCCGTGTATTTTGTCACGCGCTGTTCTCCTCTGGGGCTGAGCTCAGCGTTTTCTGGCCGCCAGAGCCCTGCTTTGCCCATCACTCCTGTGATTTGCAGTCCTCCTTGGACTCACCCAGAGGCGTGTGAATTGCCTTGTCCCGGGCTGCTTGGGTGTCACGCTTTGGGGTGGATGATGCCTCAGTCCTTTAACAGGCCGCCTCTGCCGCTTGTGAATGTGGTCCCTGCCTTGGCTGATGGGGCCTGAGCACAGCTCAGCCCCATTCTCCTTTCATACAACCAGAGCAGACGCTTCATCTGGTTCCATTTCACACTGACTGTTCCAAGGTTAATTTGGGTGCCACCCTTCAGTTGCCAATACCTGGCTTCATCTTGGGTGTCCTGTCTAGACCCAGAAGTCCTATGCTCCAGACACCACCCTCGGTGCCTGCACTAAGCAGGAGATTTCCATTGCATTCTCTCCATCACTCAACTTCCATAACTCCCAAAGGAGGCTTTATTATCCCTACTACAGCTGAGGAAACAGGCCCACCAGCTATAACTATCCCAGGGTCCTCATAGATCTGAAATTAGAACCCAGGGCTGACTGGCCTCAGGGTTGGTGCTTTTGATGTCAAAGAGTTAGGGCAACTGGACATTCAAAGGGAAAGGTCCTGGTGGCACTTCTCCCACTTTCTGTGTTAATCTCTACTTCCTCTGCTTTCCAAAGCCTGTGGCCATTCAAAAAGCACACTGCCCCCAAATGCCCACGGACATCTATTTATGTCACTATATCACTGTTAGGACAAATCAAATTGGCAGTATTTATTCAAAACCTCAGACTTACAGACTTTGGACTTAGACAGTCAGAGTCACTCAGTCTGCAGTTTTTGTAAGAGTGATGTGAATGGATTTGAAAGGGAGATGTGAATGCCTCTGGGGGGCCTGATGACAGGACTGCCCAGAGTTGGGATCTGAGACGTGTATGGCCATCACACCAGTCCCACAGACATGCCTTTGACTTGGGGGACGGGGCAGCTGTGGGTACTTGTCTCTTCTGGGCAAGGGCTCAGAGTGAATCATATTTCACACTGTCATTGTTAATGAATTCAAACAATATCTAACATCGAAGTGGATATGTGGAAATCCACAGGAGAAGAATCCCTGACCTGTGGGAACAGGGTGGTGTGCCTCAGACCCCAGAAGACCCTGGAATTCAGTGCACATCATTTAACCTCCCCCATAGGAAGACCACGTAACAGCAACCCAATTGCTTGAAAGGTCGAACGGTGGTCTCCTGCTACATTACAATGGTCCAATAAATAAGAAATTAGAGTAAAATCTCACAGGTACAGAGTAGTTTGGATCCACATACATGTTGTAAGCAATGGGACCAGCCCAAATGAGTGAGAAAGGTCTAAGTTATTGAATAATTTTTAAATGCAGTTTTATTGACTTTAAAAGGCCAGGTACTTAGGAGATATTCCATAAGTGCTGGATGGATGTGCTGATGAATGGATTGGTGGATAACTAGGTGAAGGCGGATGGATGGACGGACGGACGGACAGTAGTTAACATATGTCACACTTACTCTGTTCCAAGCACTGTTCTAAGTGCTTTACATTTATAAGCTCATTCAATTCTAAGATAATCCTATGAGATAAGTACTGTTAATATCCCCATTTTAAACTTGAGGTCACACAGCTGTCAAACGGCAGAGCCAGGATTTGGATCTAAGAAGTCTGGCACTAGAGTCCTAGTTATGCCGCTAAAGTGTCTGAAGTGTGTTTTCTGTAGTTACATCTGCTGCTTTAAAATGAGTAAACAAGTCCAGTGCCACCATTTCATGGATGGGAAACTGAGGCCCAGAGAAGGATCTCAGCTCCAGCCCCACAGCAGCCGGTGCCCGACTGAGGCCGGAACTCTGACCTGTCCATGACATCTCTAGTTTCTCACTTTGCAGTGCACGGCTGGTCTGGTGCTCGTTTGTAAACTCATCTCTCCGGTCCACGTCCGGATCCCTTCGAAGGTTTCACAATAGAGGAGCCTAAACCGATCATTTACATCAGGTTTTCCCCAGCAGCTGGTATCCCTGAAGCCCCTCCCAGCTGAGATTTCAGGGTGACTGAGAGATGCCCGTGACCTAGAAGCCCAGCCTTTGCCGTTCACTGAAGCTAGAACTGGCTTCCAGAAGGACTAGAGGTCCTGCTGGTTGCTTCTAGCATGGACTTGGCTTTTCCTTTTCCGATTAGCCCATTCAAAGGGGGCCTGAACAGGAATGGTGCCAGGAATATCCAGGCAGGGTGATGCATGTACAGTTCCTGCCAGCAGGCGGAGGCAGAGCCCAGCGGTTTCGAATGCCCCAGCTGGAGGCTGGCTGTGTGCATTTAAATCCTGACTCCTCTGCTTAAATGAGTCATGCGGCTCTCTGTGCCTCAGTTTCCCCGTCCACAAAGTGGGCACAACAATAACACCTACCTTCTGAGGTTGTTCTGAGGCTCAAATGAGATTAAACACATAAAGCGCTTAGCAATAGCGCCCACAGTAAACAACCAATACATGTTAAGTATTCTTTTTTTTTTTTTTTTTCTGCGGTACGCGGGCCTCTCACTGTTGTGGCCTCTCCCTGTGTGGCCTCTCCCGCTGCGGAGCACAGGCTCCGGACGCACAGGCTTAGCGGCCATGGCTCACGGGCCCAGCCGCTCCGCGGCATGTGGGATCCTCCCAGACCGGGGCGTGAACCCGCGTCCCCTGCATCGGCAGGCGGACTCCCAACCACTGCGCCACCAGGGAAGCCCTGTTAAGTATTCTTTAATCGTCATAATCATCATTCTCTAGTAGCACAAATGCCAAAGGATTAGCCACATTCATCAGTTGTTCTAGAGCTTTGTTTTATTGAAAACAGATGAAAAGGGCACCAGCTGGGGTCTTAGAGACCTTTTAGTTACCCACAGATCCTTTATAATTAACCTTTAGGGTGAGATTGTACTTATAAAAATACCATGTGTTAGGGCTGAAATAGATTTTGAGAAAGGCAGTGACTTGTTAGTCCTAGGGCTTTAAGAACCTCACCTTCTATCAGAAGACGGGGTTCTAGGTACAGCACAGCCGCCTTTGGACTCTGCTATGGGGTCCGGCAACCACAGATAGCCTTGTGGTATAACACTGAAAAAAAAAAAAAAAAAAAATCCATTTTGTATTACTTGGCATTTTGCCAATGTTAAAAGATTTATTGATTAAAGTATTACAACTGTACGTCCCTGAAGTAGCTTCAGATTCATTTACATGCTTTTTCTTTTTAAGTCATGAACACGGAGATGTTGAGTTCCCCATACATTCCAAGAAAAGCATTTTTGGAAAATTTCAAACAGAATATAATGTTATCGTTCCTGGCCATGACTCTTCTGTCACTTTCTTGGGACCCACCCTTGTTTTTCCAGCTGTGCCTGAGCTGAAGCTCCTGTGCGGGGCAGATGTCCTGAAGACCTTCCAGACCCCCAACCTCTGGAAAGACAAACACATCCAAGAAATAGTGGAGAAGTTCGGCTTGGTGTGCGTGGACCGGGCAGGGCACGACCCAAAGGGGTACATCTTGGGCTCGCCCATCCTGCAGAGGTACCAGAACAACATCCACCTGGCCAGGGAGCCAGTGCAGAACGAGATCAGTGCCACATACATCAGGCGGGCCCTGGGCCAAGGGCAGAGCGTGAAGTACCTGCTCCCCGATGCCGTCATCGCCTACATCAAGGAGCACGACCTCTACACCAGCCCCGGAGAGGAATGAAGGGTAGCCGAGCTGGGGAGGGCCACCTCCTCCTCCACTGGTCTCGTCCTGAGGACAGGGCGCTTACAGTCTTTGTTTTCCAGAGTTTTTCCATGTTTCATTTGGTTTTTTTCAACAATGATTTTGTTTGTGAGCCATCTTCTGTCCCAGGAAGAGATACCTTCTTCGGGGAGGAGCAAATGTTTGCATCACGAGGATGGACATTTATCACAGAAGTTAAAGTGGTGTGGCAGGTCATTAGGTTTAGACAGAAGCTCTCAGAACCTCTGGATGAAGGGGCCTTCTTATTTTGTAAATGGTAGTTATGGCTGTGCACTGAAGGCAGTTCTGCACGTGGCAGGGGGCCCCTGAGGGTCAGATCAGAATTGCCCACAAAGCGTGTTTTAACTAGGACCAGGTGCAGCTTGCGGGTCTTGATTGGAGATACTTGACAGGATGCTAATTACCAAACAGTGGGCTTTGTCAATGCCTTGTTTCCACAAAGTAATGCTCATGGAGGAGTCCAAAATTTGGAAGCAACACTTTGCTGACTGACATTGAATCTTCCTTTACAAACCGTAGTCTGCCTGCCTACTGGCCACTGATAAAATTTAAACTAAAATCTTTCTAGGTAGTGATCCTCAAACTATATATATATATATTTTTTTTTTTTGCGGTACGCGGGCCTCTCACTGTTGTGGCCTCTCCCGTTGCAGAGCACAGGCTCCGGACGTGCAGGCTCAGCGGCCATGGCTCAGGGCCCGGCCGCTCCACGGCATGTGGGATCTTCCCGGACTGGGGCACGAACCCGTGTCCCCTGCATCGGCAGGCGGACTCTCAACCACTGCGCCACCAGGGAAGCCCCTCAAACAATATTTTTGATACAATACATATATATATATATATTTTAACACAGCTATTCTATAAATGCCAGGGCTCCTGATTTCCAGGTTTCTAAAAAGGAACGGAGGTAAAACAGATGCCTTGACTGTTTTAGAAGATCTTTTTGAATGTTTTATGACTGCCTGCTTGTTTGAATATTGGTGAAGGGATAAATAATAAATTGACATCAAAAAGCACTAATGAAAAGTTTCTCTTTTTTCTTTCTTTGTTATATTATTAATGCCTGATGTACCAGCTGTTGCTTTTCTTTTTAGCTACTCCATGAAATTTGCTACTGTTCCAATCGAACTGGCATGAATTTAAAAGTTTCCATTCCCGGGTACCAGCTGTGGAGGAAGCAATTGCTTTTCAACACCAAGCAAATGGTTCTCTAAGCTCTGGGTTGATGGCTGTGTTCTGCTGAGCCCCGAAAGGTGCCCACAGGGGCTGGTGTGTGTGTTCAGGATTTTTCCTTCCACTCCCGATTAGGAAGAGGTTTTGACTAGCTGAACTCTGTTTGAGTTTACTCTTTCCACTTGCTGACCAAATGACTGAACTCATTTAGAATTTACTTCTCCAGGATTTTACCCTGGTTCATCTTTGCTACAAATTTAATCGTGCAGAAAGGCAAAGGGTCAGTGGGAAGAATCTAGTATTTCCCCAAATATATCCCAGTGTCTGCAGGTGTGTCAGGATGGACATGAGTGAAGTAGGAAATCAGGGTTTCCTGCATGGAGAGTAGTGGGGCCATCCTGTGGGAGTCTCCAGACTTCCACACCTGCAACCTCTAAAGCTGCTGGCCATCCCCCCACCCTGATGAGCTCTGCCCTCAAGAACTTCCTAAGGACCTTGATAATTCAGGGGAATAGGAATCAAACAGCCCTGCCCAAAAGCTGGCACAGCAAGCTGGGTGATGTTAACTAGCTCCCTTCCCCACTGTGAGCCTCAGTTTCCCAATCTCTAAAATGGGGAGGTTTGATTAGACATCCTCTAAATTCTCTTCCAGCTGATTTTCTAAGACTCTGAGTGCCTCTGACTTCAGCCTCTCCACCCTTCTTTGGGTCCAGTACACTTTCTAGCCCAACTGGAAGCTCCCCAAGGGCAGGAGTCTTTGTTTTCTTTGCTGCTGTATCCTAAGTGCCAAGAAATTTGCTACTCCAAGTGTGCTTCCAGGCCCAGTGTTTTCATCCTGGGAAGAAATGCAGATTCTCAGGCTGCGAGCTGGTTAGAAACGCAGACTCTCAGGCTCCACCCCAGACCTACTGACTCACTATTTGTATTTGAATAAGATTCACAAGCCATTCAATGCATCGGCCTAGAATAGCCCCTGTTATAATAAATATTCATTTTGTTTTAAATAAACTGAACGTATGGCTGAAATTGCGTCACATTTACTCTGGTGAATAGCTTTCCAACATTGTCCCCGCTGTTCTGTGTGGAGTACAGAAGGCAAAGGATGAAAAAAAAAGGAAGGGCTTCCCTGGTGGCGTAGTAGTTGAGAGTCCGCCTGCCGATGCTGGGGACACGGGTTCGTGCCCCAGCCCAGGAAGATCCCACATGCTGTGGAGCGGCTGGGCCCGTGAGCCACGGCCGCTGAGCCTGCGCGTCCGGAGCCTGTGCTCCGCAACGGGAGAGGCCACAACAGCGAGAGTGCCGCGTACCGCGAAAAAAGAAGCTATATGTGTCCAGGAAAAGTGATAGAGAGGGAGCCTGTGGGTTTGAGGCAGGGCTTCTCACCCTGGGCACTAGTGACATTCTGGGCCACAGAATTCTTTGCTGGGAGGGGCTGTCGTGTGTCCTGTAGGGTGCCTAGCAATATCCCTGGCCTCTGTTCATTAGCTGGTAATAACACCTGCCCATTGTAACCACAAAAAATGCCCCCAGGCATTGCCAAATGTCCCCTGGGCACAAAATAATCACCAGGCCCTCTAGTTTAAGAGTATGGCTGGGAAGGGAGGATATGTATATGAGGAAGGGGTCTCTGTTTCCCAAGAGGGAAAATTAGGAAGCCACAGCTTGTTCTTACAAAGGACTAGTTTGGGGGCGGGGGGATCCCTACCACTCATGAAGTCATGTTTATTCTGGGGGACACAGTGCTGTAGACAGTCGGAATTAGATGCTACATCCTTGACTCAGAGGCACCCCAACTTCAGCCTCCCTCTACTCCCGGTGTTCAGAGTGCTTTTCTCTTCCATGTTTCACAGGCTGAGGCTTCCAACCTACCCCCCGCCCCCCGTGCCCTCAGTCCTCATGGTCAGGGCCTGACAAGCGTAGACTCCTGATGAGTGGGAGCTAGTAGTACTGTGATTATAACTATGATTCAAAATTCAGGATTCATTTACACAAATCCTTTTACTGAGGACCTCTCCTATGCCAGCCACTAGACTAAACAGTAGGAAAACGAACAATGGTGAGCAAAATGGACACAGTCTCTCCCCTCAAGGAGCTTACAGTCCAGGGTGGAGATGGCTAGGAATCAACTATTCACGCCACTAAACATGATTGCAAAGCGTGTTGAGGGCTCTGTTGGGCAAACACACCACGTGATATGCCAGCCAGAGAGAGCAGGTTCCCTGTGAAGTAAGGAAGCTTAAGCTCTAGCCCCTCGCTCACCAGGCCCTTCTCAACACTCTGGAGGGACCTCAGTTATTTAGGTATCTAATTTCACATTCATAATTGTTATTCTTTTTCTGGAAAGGGGCCTTCAAGACTGTACAAAGTTTAGGCTCCGTAAGGCATCAGGGATTCACCCTGATGACAGAGTATAGATAGCAGGGAAGAAAGGATAGATTTGAGACCTGAAAGATGAATCCACAAGACTTGGGGATGGATGGAGGCAACTGGCTTTCAGGCAGAATGAACAGCAGGTACAAAGGCCTTGTGGCAGGAGAGGGCAAAATAGCATGACCAGCTAGATTCCTCATCACCTCCTTAAGGAGGGGCTGACCATTACCATGTGCACCCGATAGCAGGCATCTTGGCACGCCACCATCTATCTCCCTGTCCAGCCTTTCCACGGGCTCAGGGAACCAGGCCCAGCTAGGTTGGAGGAGATGCCTTCATCTGTCTGATTCATGGCTGTATCTTGTGGCTCCCACCGGGCAAAACATTCATTTCTTAGCCTTCACATACATTGTTCCCTAAAATAAAACAGCACAAAAAAAACCTACCACGTGTGTGTGTGTGTGTGTGTGTGTGTGTGTGTGTGTATATATATTTATATTTTTATTTATTTATTTATTTATTTATATTTATACATATATATAAATTTTTATACTCTCGTTTTGTCCCATTGATTCATGTAACCTCCCTTTTTTTGGTATCAGAAGAGAAAATATGTATCACTGCTGTGCTCTTGATTTATTGCATTGACACCGACCTGCGTACCTGATTTCACGTTCTTCTCCATTCCCTCGGGCCTTCTTTGCAGCTAGTTTGCCAGGGTGTTTTGTTTATTTTGCAAGAACAGATTAAGCAGTGGTTTGGGCTCCTGGGTAAATAGAATTTCCAACCTTAAATAAAGGTTCTCCTGTGATAGCACACGCTGCACGGATGAGCGGAGCTCTGGATCCCGGCCTGAGGAAAGGATTTTTCATTTACAGCACTGTCTGTATCACTTGGGACAGAATGATGTGAAATCCCATGTTAAACAGATAGTGCTCTGGATTTGCAAGGCACATGTGGTAATTGAGTTAATACGTGGATATGAATTTCTTCTCCCCGTTCTCACACTTCCTATGCTAACAGTGTTTCTGCCTTCACTTTTTACAAGGGTCTCCATGCATAGACTGTGTTCCATTTCAGTCATGAAGTTATTTTCTTGGACCAAAGCTCAACATGTTAGATACACGTGTGTGTGTAACTCTTAAACAATCCATCATAATGCACCTAGGCACACACCTCAGAATATTTTAGAATTGTTAAAATAATCCCCAAAAGACTTGCTCATGGCACTATAAGGGACCCTAAAGTTCATCTGGTTGGTCCCACCTTTCCCAAATTATCAGAACGCTAAAATCCCACAAAGGTATGGAAATATCACTATTAGAAACAATAGTATTGTGTTTTGCGGTTAAGTTTAGGGAGCCCTACCTAACTTTCTTCCTCCTGTTGGAAATTCACAATGAGTGTTTGCATGCCTTGTCAGTCTTACTTTCTGTACATCCCTCATATGCAGCCTCTTTTCTCCATCCACCCTGTCCCCTCCCAATGTAGACCCCCATCATCTCTTACCTGGACCACTGTGATGGCCTCCTTAATCCACTCCCGGCCCCTGAGATCTGTTCTCTACATCAGGCCCAGAGCAGTCATGTGTGTGTGCAAATCTGGGCATATCCCTCCCCTGCCCACACTCCTTCCAAGGGACACCAGGGGACTCCAATGGAAGCCACAGACTGAAGAACACATTTCCAAAATGTGTATCTAATAAATGACTCGTGTCCAGAATATGTAAAGGACTCTTAAAAATAAGCCTAAAAACCCAATTAAAAACAATCCAAAGATTTGACTGAGGATGTGCAGGAGAGGGTTAACCTAGCAGGCCTGACGCTGCTCGATAGAAGGCTGGCCCTTGGCTGGCATCTGAGAAATTGGCTTTTGGAATATTGCCTACGTGTCTAACTGATAAGGCTGTTTTGTCTGCCTGGGGCACTGAATCTGGGTACACCAGCTTGCCTAGATTGTTTGTACAAGCAATGTGATTTGTAGTGAACATCTGCCTTCTTTCTAGGAGTTTGGAATGTCGGTAATCACGGCAGGTCGTGCAGGCAGAATGCTACATCACCAGCCCACGATAAAAACCCTGGATTCTGAGTCTCAGGCAGGCTCCCCTGGAGAGAAACAATGCGCAGTGTTGCAGCATTTCACTGCTGGAGGAAGAGGCGTGTTCTGTGTGTGTTCTCTCTCCGAGGGAGAACTTGGGAAGCCTTCACCTGGGCTCCTCCAGACTCCACCCCATGTGTCTTCTCCCCTGGCCAGCCCTGCCGTGTGTCCCCTCACTGCAATGACTCATTGCCAAGACAGGTAACTGCCTCTGAGTCCTACGAATCCTTCAAGCAAGTCACCAAACATGGAATCCTGGAAACAAGACACTTCGCCAAAGGCGACACAGGAATGACAAATAAGCCCAGAAGAGATGCTCAGCCCTGTTAGTCTTTAGAGAACCACAGTGAGCTACCATTCCCCACCCACTGGAATGGGTAGAATCAATGCAGCAACCCCACTCCTAGGTATCCGCCCAAGAGAGAGGAAATCATTTACTATGCAGGCTTGAATGTGAATGTTTGTAGCAGCGTTATTCACTATAACTAAAAACTGGGGAAATTCAAAGGTCCAGCAACTGGTAAATGGATAAAGAAGTGTGTTTTGTCCATACAATGGAATATGATCCAGCAATTAAAAGGAAGAGCTGGTTGATGGATACCTGCAACAAAGTGGATAAATCTCAAAGACGTGCCAAGTGGAAGGAGTCAGGCATATAGGACGACATATTATATGATTCCATTAGTATGAAATTTCTAGAAAAGGCAAAACTATAGAGGCAGAAAGCAGACCAGTGGTTGCCTGAGGGTAGGACTGGGGATTGGCCACAGTGGGCACAAGGGAACTTTTGGGGGTGTTAGGAGTGTTCTAGAACTAGATTGTGGTGATGGTTACTCATTTATATAAATTTACTAAAGCTCATCAAGCTACACACATAAAACAGATAGATTTTGTGGTATTTAAATTACACCTCAATAAAGGTGTCTTAACAAAAAGGGCTTCCCTGGTGGCGCAGTGGTTGAGAGTCCGCCTGCCGACGCAGGGGACACGGGTTCGTGCCCCCGTCCGGGAGGATCCCACATGCCGCAGAGCGGTTGGGCCCATGAGCCATGGCCGCTGAGCCTGCACGTCTGGACCCTGTGCTCCGCAACGGGAGAGGCCCACGTACTGCAAAAAAAAAATCCTCCTGAGCTTCCTTTACATGCTTTCGGAGTGAAGACCCGGCTTCTCCTGGGGTTGGCCTGCTCCCCCCAGCCCAGGGCATTTTTCAGTATCTCACACTCCCTTCCTGGGCCCATTAGCGCTTCTGCATATACCCTTCCCTCTGCCCACAAGCTGTCTCATCCTCTTCTTTGGGCTAATTCCCATTTCTTCTTCAGTTCTCAGCCTCAAGCCGCTTCTTCCAGGAAGCCCTCTCTGAGTCCTGATTAAGTTAGACTTGCCCATAGTACTCCCAGCTCCCTGCTCCCTTTTGTGAGAGAATTTTATCACTCGTGAAATGACTGATTCGATGGTGACACCAAGTTCCCTGAAAGCAAGAATTTGTCTCGATCATTGTTCTTTTTCCCCAGCACAACTCCTGGATCATAGTAGGGGCTCAATAAATATTTCATTCAGTAATATCCAAATAAGAATCTTACGAGCTCGGAGAAGCCCGTGATAAACACACCTGTTTGACTTTATATAAATCAGTGTTTTTGAAGCATGTTTGCACTTGGAATCCTTTTTATACACACACGCTTGAGGAACACAGCCTCTGCATGAGGCTGTGTATCTATGAGGAACACAGATCTCAAAGGAGCAGTTTACAAAGTTCTTATCTAAAGTTTTCTACCAATTTTTTGCTGCAATAGACTCCCTTATACATAAGCCCTTTAAGCTAGTGCATTTGTGGGATAGATTCCAGGAGTGGTACTGCTGGGTCAAATGGTATGTGTACTTTTTATTCTAATCAGTGTTACCAGATTGATTTTTTTTTAAGTAAATTTAATTTTTTTAGAAAACAGAATCTCATAGAGTGGCTGAAAATTTCATTTCCGTATTCCTTTGCAGGGAGTCACCTTCATTGTCTTTCATACAAGCCACTGCAATATCCATCTCTTTATTCCAACAGTCTGTGTGGAAGAGTTTCAGGGACTCACTCGCCTTACAGAGACATAGCAGTTTGCAGGCAAACCCTGTTCCTAGTGTTTGCTGGGTGCCTCCGTTGAGGATTCTTTTTTCTTTTTGGTACACAGGAACTCCTCAAAGTCACCCAAATAACAGAGGTGGGAGCACAGGTGTCACACAGATGTCAGGAATGGGAGGGCCCAAGGACAGAACATGTATATGGGATTCTGGAGAGAAAGAAGAAATTGGCGTTCCCTCCCTCGCTCCCTTCCCCTCTCTCCTTCCTCCTCCTCTCACTTTCTCTCTCCCTCCCTCCTGCTCTGCCCCATCCCCAGACTATCTCTGCTTCGCAGCCCCTGTTCATCATCCAGCAGCTGGCACACTTGTGCCCACGTGACCCTCCACCTTAACCCCTGTTTCATTGTCACAATTCTAGACTCCCCAAGAGATTCCCTGGCCCTGGATGGACTTGTCCACCTGGTCCACGTGGCGGTGACGTCTCTGCAAGGGGGGAGGGTGGGCAGGAAAGAAGTGACGGACACTTCCCACACTCGGGTAAGCGCCCACAAAATCGCACGGTAACCCAGCCATCTGTGTACACGCCTCTACTCCTGTTCCATTGCGGGTGGTGCTATAGGAAAGGATGCTGGTGGAAGATGCACGTTCCTGGAGGGAGAAAGGGAAGGGAGAGTAGAACGACAGCCAGGTGTCAATCTCTCCTCCCTCCACTGTGGGCAGACAGACCGGGGCCCAGGGCGGGTTGGGCAGAAACTAGAGGGAGTCCCCCAGGGCCCACAGGCCTGTGCTTGAGTAGCCGTGGGTCTGGGAGAGCCTGGCCTCCCAGGGGAGGGCAGAGTACATGGGCTGCAGCTGGACTAGTGAGCCGGTCCCCTCAGCCGGATCCTGCAGAGGATGCAACATCAAGCATAGAGCAAGAAGTGTCAAGCCAGGGGCGGGTCCCACTCCTCGGCAGCAGCCCAGAGCCTTGTCCGGACCTCGCAGCCTCACTGGGCATCCTAACTCGGCCACAATTCAACTGGCGTCTTGGCAGGACAACAAGTTCGTACGTGGATGTTTGTGAGGTGAGTGTGGATTTCCCGGGCGTCTCAAGATGTGATGTCATCCAGAGACCTGTCTTTCCCAATTTCTGCCGGAACCTCCCTCTCTCTGCTCTGGGAAGAGCCTCTCCTTGGCGATCCTAGAGCCCCTGCTTGTCCCCGTCCTGGCCCCAGCCACCCTGGTGCCCCTGTTTCCGTGGCTGTCTCCCTGACCTGACAGCACCCAGAGAGTGTTACTGAGTCCAACCTCGTACTGCTTGCCACATGACGGGCCAGTAAATTGAGAGATGAGTCTTTGGGGCAAGCAATAGCGACTTTATTCAGAAAGCCAGCAGACCAAGAAGATGGAGGACTAGTGTCCCAAAGCACCATCTTCCCTGAGTTAGTGTTCAGGCTTCCTTCATACTAAAAGAGGAGGGGGTAAAGTCCTGCTTTGGGGATGTATTAATTTCTTCCTTCCTGCAGCCAGGTGGGCCTAGTCAGGAGGTTTTCTGTGAGCTAAACCAAGGTGTTTTAGTTTAACACTCATTACATGGGAGGCAGGGTTCCCAGAGAGGGACCATTATTTATAATTTAAGCTCACAGGCAACATCCCTTTAGTGACAAACTTGTAGCAAAAGCAATAGAATACAAAGGTTAAAGTAAAAGAAACATCCAATATGGAGTCAGATTTGTTCTTCCCTATTACAAGAGGAAGGGGCTCAATGTCTCACAGTGCCCGGACCAAGTGCCCCACGGGGTGAACACCCAGATGGTCTGGTGAAGGCCTAGCACCCACTCTCCTTCCTAACAGCACCCTGAGTTCCTTTTAAGAACTTCTCTTCCTCACTGGATTCAGTCTGGCAGGGCACACCCAGATGCTCATTTCCCGGAATTTAAATCTAGAACACATCGACCACTAAAAATGCCTGGAGTCGGTCTGCCCTGGTGGCCATGTCCTGACCGTTCCCAATAGAGGGTCCCATTTGTTTTTCCTCTTTCCCGCCCCAAATTCGTTGTGCCTTTGGTAATCCTTCTAGTAAATTTCCTCATTTCTTAAATTCTCCAGAATTTGTTTCTGTTGCTTGTAACTACGGGGGGGAGTGGGGGAGAGGAAGAATAGGAAGGAGGGAAGGAGGAAGGGAGGGAGGAAAGCTAACTCAAACATGCGGTGAGTGAGTGACTGAGACCAGACCGCAGTCCAGCTGGAAAGCCTACCATCCGCAGGGCAGCTGTGGACGGGGTGATGGTGGCCATGATGAGCAGTATTGTTTTCCTGGAACAGCCAGGCCCAGCCCATACATTCACATCTATGTTAGTGCTGGACCAGCCATGGAGATGGTTTCAGACAATTCTCTCAGTGCTCACAAATGCCGTCAGGCTCAGGGTGTCCTCCCGTCATGGTACTGACTAACAGACACCTACCAAGCTCCTGCTAGTAGAGGCAGGAAAGCCCAGGCCTCCACCCTCCAGTCGCTCCCAGCCTCATGGGAGAACCCCACATCCGGTGTACACCCAGCATCCTCTCGTGCTGGGTGTACAGCACCCAGTGAGTCAGGGTGCAGGGAAGGGGCCAGGACAACCGAGCAGTAAAGATGCCAGGAGTCGGGACTTCAAAATGCCGGGGGCATAAGCATAATGTGGAGGGCCTGGTAAAAGGGCCCTTTTCTGCGCTCTCCCAGCCTGCGCTCCAACGAGCTGCAGTGGACCCAGAGATCCAAGTTCTAACAAAACCCCAGGAGCCTGAGGCAAGCGGACTCTCTCTGGAAGACGCTATCTAAGAGTCGGGAGAAGAAAGAAGAAATTCAGAGGGGTGTGTCCTGTTCAGCAAGCAGCGTGGCCGAGGCTCTGTAGAGATTTTAGAAGATGGAGCGCATCTGTCCTCCACCCCCTCCCAAGGCAACTCCTCCTAAACTATCTTTACCTTGTGCTGCTGTCACTCTGGTGTCAGAAACATTCAACATCCTCCCTCACCTCATGGGAAAAGCCCAACTTCTCAGTCAGCATTTGAGCCTCCAAGTCTGGTCACTCTCTTTTTTTTTTTTTTTTTTTTGGCGGTACGCGGGCCTCTCTCACTGTTGTGGCCTCTCCCGTTGCGGAGCACAGGCTCCGGACGCGCAGGCTCAGCGGCCATGGCTCACGGGCCCAGCCGCTCCGCAGCATGTAGGATCCTCCCGGACCGGGGCATGAACCCGTGTCCCCTGCATCAGCAGGCGGACTCTCAACCACTACGCCACCAGGGAAGCCCTGGTCGCTCTCTTTTGCTCCTGCCTGTTCTCTGAATGGTCATCCAGGAACCCTCTCCTCTGGACAGCTTGAGATCATGTCTGTAACCAACCATGGTTTCCCGCTTCCCACTGTTTGTGTGAGCCTTTTCTCTAAGCTGGGACACCCTTCCTGCTTCTCGAAGCCTCTCTCAACACCACTCATTCCTTGGGACCCTCTCAGGCTCCACCTTCCAGGAAGCCCTCCCTCCCCACTCTGGTCCCCGGGGACCTCCCCTCCTCCAAACCCATGCTGGGATCACTTTGTATCAGGTGACTGAGGCTGACAAAGGGTTTCCCCGTCCCTCTGAGTCAGAGGAAGGTCAAAGGGTCAATGAGGAGAACTCCATTTAAACTGCCTGACCTGGAAAGACTGGAATGGACTGGGGCGCTGCTGTACATGAATGAGTGGTTTGATGGGTGAACGGGTAGGTGTTGGATGTATTCTGTGTGCTAGAGGGTGGATAAATGGAGGTTGTTTGGATGGATGGTGGATTTGTGGATGGTGGACAGAAGGCTTTCACATCCTACCCTCATCCCTAGGGCCCAGGGGCATGGTCACAAAGGAACAAGACAGGTGTGCTTGCCATCGTGCAGCCCTTGCAATCTCCTGGCGGGCAAATGAGTCACCTCCCTGCCTACTGCACTCCACCAGATGTTCTGTTCCTTCTGGGCTGGCCGGCTTGCACACAGGCTCATGCCCAAGGCCTGTTACCATGACTGCGTGTCTCTCCCTTCCCTCATGGTGACACTCCTGTACTTAAACTTTTCAGTGGCCGCCCTTTTCCCTCAGGACAGAGGCCAAGTACCTTGCTGCAGCATCTAAGGGTCCCCATGGCCTGGCTCCACTTGTCCCTCCAACATTTTCTTCCACTGTGTTGGACCGTGCCATCCCTCCCGTCCCCCCAGAACTCCCCCTTAGCCATGCTGCAGCCACACGTGACCCCCCACTTTCCCTGAAGACACCAGGCTTTCCTACACCTCTCTGTGTGGCATGTGCTGTTCCCTCTCGGGAATACCGTCTCCCCCCTCCGTCAGGCAAATGCCTACTTGTCCTCCAAGATTTCATCCCTGTGCTCAACCGCCATCTTGTCCTTGAAGCACCTTGTACAAGCCTCCACTTGTTACATTTCTCTCTTCCACTAGACGTAACTTCCTCGGGGTCGTGTCTCGCTCATGGCAGTGTCCTCAGCATCCAGCCCAGCTCTAGGCGCCTAGAAGGTGCCCGTTTGCTGAAAGCACCCATCACTTGCAGCTTTGACACGTCCCCCCTGTTCTCTCGGCGTGTGTCCACTGTGTGCCCAGCTCCTGACATGGTGCTGGGAGACACAGTCACTGGCCACAAAGCGTTGACAGTCTCATTGAGGAAGCGGAAGCAGGCGTGTGCACACATGATTCCCCGGAAATCAAAGCTCTGTCCGCTTGAGGCAGTGAGCAACAGGAACGTGCTGGGAGAGCTCAGGCGCTCAGAACTCAGGGAAGAGATCACAGCGAAACTGGAACATGAGGACTTTGATGGATGCGGAGGAGAAGAAGGCTTTTGGGACCAGGGACCTGCAGGAGTGAGGCTGGGCTGTGACGATACAGAAGACAAAGCCACCAGCCCAAGAGGGTGACTCAAGGGAAAGCAGAGTATAGGGCTGGGAGAAGATGCTGAGATCAGACAGTGAAGGGCCTCGGATGACAAGGACGAGAAGGAAACTAGAATTTATTGAGGATGTGTGGGCCAGGTGCCTCAAAACTACCCTATGAGATGATGGCTCAGAGACATTAAGCAACTTACCCAAGATCACACAGCTAGGAAATGGTAGGCCTGGGGTTCAAAACCAGTCTGACTCTAGTGCCCAGCTCTTCATTCCACTGGACTCTAATCCAGAGGCAGAGGGCAGGATGCAGCAGGAAGGGAGGTCACAGATGAGAAGCGTCTTTACAAAGATTACGATAACGCTATTTGAACTGTGTTCTCTGTCCCTGTATCAAC
Organism: Phocoena phocoena; assembly: GCF_963924675.1. Classification (NCBI taxonomy): domain Eukaryota; kingdom Metazoa; phylum Chordata; class Mammalia; order Artiodactyla; family Phocoenidae; genus Phocoena; species Phocoena phocoena. The sequence goes on along the minus strand of NC_089222.1, from coordinate 22,183,435 downwards.
GAGCTCCTGGCCTATTTCTTCCCTTGTTGGAAACACAAACCCTCCATGAACCACCTAAACAGTGTGTTTACCTCCACTGCTTCTAAGGAGACAGGACAGAGACCGAGGCCTTGAGGCTAGCCCTGGACAGAACAGGTGACCTTGGCCCGTCCTACCCCAGCGAGCCTCCCCTCCGAGGCCTCCCCTCGTCCCGGTCAGCACAGCCAGCTCTGTGTTCCATCTCAGGGAGGTCCTCAGAGGACAGATCACGTGCTGCCCAGAAATCAATGTGTGTTTGACCAGCTGCTTCCCTTTCATCTCTTCATTGTATAATTCTTCCCCCAGAAAGCAAAAACATTGGTTTGGCAAGATTTGTTCTTTTTAAATCTGGCCGGAGCCTCACTAAGGCCATTAATCTTTAACTCTTTATAGATTTTTCCACTTAGAATATATGCCCTGTGCTTACATTTCACGTGGGGATTCAAGTTCTGCTTCTATATTGATGACAACTTGGGAGACTTATGTTCTCTCTGGGGTTTTCTTCCGTGGGCTGATTCATCACAGCCAGGACACCAAGATCCCCATACATCTTTGCCTCATTCAGGAGATAATCCGCAAGGTCAGGAGACCTTGGGCTTGGGGTCACACAAATCCAGTCCCCAGCCCTGCCACTCCACCCGTGGGACCTCGAGCAATCCGCAAGCCTCTCTATGGCTCATTGTCCTCTGAAAATGAAGACCCAAGGCAGTCATATCTCACCCGAGGTTGTATTATCAGCACAAAGCCCACACACAGTCATAACAATTACTTCTGAAAAGTCCTTGACTCTGCAAGGACTGCCGTCTCCTCAGCCCCATTCCTCACCTTTGTCCGGCCTCCCCTTTTCTTCTAAGAGTAGCTGCCTGCTCTTTCTCTGTCCACTAAGTCAACTTTTGGGGGCCACCTCTAATCCTCCCTTCCACCCAGCACCTCCCACTAGCCCTGTATGAAGGCCTGGGATGAAGCACACAAAACCACAATCCTCCATAAAAGGCAGGGAGGTGGGTAAAGTTGAGAATATGTAGGATGCATTTTTTTTCTCAAATTCATTACTGGCCAAAAATATATTTTAAGAGTATCATTATGTGTGTATACACACACACACACACACACACACATATGTGTGTGTGTGTATATATATATAACTGAATCACTTTGATGTATAGCAGAAATTAACACAACATTGTAAATCAACTATACTTCAATGAGAAAAAGTATCATCAAAGTGAAAACACAAAATTTATAAATCTTTTGTTAAATCTCAAACCCTCAAGGCCAAGCACACCAAGTACTTGAGAAAGGCTGCTCAAGGGAAGTGATTTAAAAAAAAATACAAAACTTGGCCATCTCTACCCAGTCACTGGCCCAATGGACCTACTGAAACCACAGCAAACACCACGTGGGTCAAGAATCTGCCTACACCTATTTTCTATCTAATAGTTGGCAAGGGCTGCTCTTAGTTGCCTAGCTTCTCCGATAAGCTATGCCACCTCCCACTTTAGTCCTTTTGTGGGCATGTCCCGGGGAGGTAGGCTGACTGGCCACCAGTAGGCAGATAAATGATGTGGACCCTTTTCCCACCTTTTAGCGACCCTGCTATAACCCAATTGCTAATGACATCTCACTTAAAAATTCCTCTGCTTTGCTTTTGACCAAAAACACTTCCCGCATCATTGTCATGGCATGGCAAGGCATGGAATCGTGACATCTCCCATCTTCCCGTCCACTGTATCATTTGATCCATTTCATTGGATGAAATGGCCACTTAAAGACCGAAATTAGACTGGAACTCAAAGACTGACTTCTTCTGATTTCCTACCAGCTATGCCACTATACAAGATCTCTCAGCTGAACCAGTGCCCTGGGGAACCTTCCTGTCAGACATCTGTAACTCCACCCAAATCCTCCTGGTCCTGTCATCCGGGTTGGTGAGCCTCTATTCCATAAAGTCTCCATCCCACTCTAGGGCTGTCAGGTCAGGAGACATCCAGCACAGTTGCCTCCCTGGCACAGCTTCGGAACTCACGTGGCGGGGGGCTTACACCAACTGTCGATGAAAAAATGTTGTCTGCCGAATCAGTAAGCAAAGGACGCTGCAGCCATCAAACCATCACATTACAGCCGCGCCTAGGGTGAGCCCCGAGGGCACTCAGGATGGACACAGAATGCCGGCCATCTAGCCGTCAGTCGCTGCAGCTGCCCTTGACAGTACAGCCTGAGGAGACTCAGGAGGAGAAACACAGGATACTGGCCCCAGGTAGCTGAGGTGCGTATCAAAGGAACGATTTTAGCAAGCCCAGACCCTTGCATCTTCCCATACGTAGGAAAGCGCTAAATTCATGAACTTGAGATGTCTCGTTTTCTTTAATTAACAGTAATCTTTTGATGCTCCAACTCCCTGGTCTTTGTTGCAAAACCCCCTGTGTATCCCGGCTCCTCCATGCCCTCTTTGGAGCGGTCCCTTAGAGCCATCTGAGAGGCTGTGTCCCAGGCTTAAGTCCTCAGTTTTGCCCGCCGAATAAAACGTAATTCTCAACTTGTGCATTTTTTCAGTCGACAGAGCTTATGGGTAATCCCCCTACCTACCTGACATCTATGCCTGCCCCACAGAAATCACAGGATTCCACAGGACCCAGGCTTCATTTACCAGGAGGTAATTGCAGATATATGTCTGTGCGGCCACAGGATTGGAAAGTTGGGACCCAGGTATCTTTGCAGGATGTTAGTCTGGGGAGGTGGACTGGAGTAGATAAAGTAAAGGGTGCTCTGTTCTTCACAGAACTACCACTACCAAAAATGTCTCTTCATTGAGTGTCCTTGGATCTGCTTCTGCCTTCTTTCACATCCTACCCTCATCCCTAGGGCCCAGGGGCATGGTCACAAAGGAACAAGACAGGTGTGCTTGCCATCGTGCAGCCCTTGCAATCTCCTGGCAGGCAAATGAGTCACCTCCCTGCCTACTGCACTCCACCAGATGCTCTGTTCCTTCTGGGCTGGCCGGCTTGCACAGAGGCTCATGCCCAAGACCCGTTACCATGACTGCGTAATGTACGAAACTTGTTTGGATCCTGATTCAAACGAACAAACTGAAACAAAAAATTATACGTAAGCTCTTTCTGGATATGTGATGATATTAAGGAATTAATATTATTGGTTTTTAGTTGTGATAATGGTGTTGTGTTATTTTTGTTAAATGAGTCTTTATCTTTTAGAGATACTTCCTGAAATGTTTCCAGATGAAAGGATGTGATATCTGGTATTTGACTCAAAATAATTTTGGAAAATGAGGCATGGGTGGGGATATAGATGAAACCAGATTGGCCATGGGTTAATAATTGTTGAAGCTGGTGAGGTTGAATCCATGGGAGGTCAGTATACAATTAATTTTCTCTCTGTTTATGGAGGTTTAAATGTTTCCATAATAAAGTAGTTAAGAAAGCAAAAAACAGTGAGAGGAAAGAAAGAGAGAGAGAGAGAGGAGGGAGGGAGGAGGAAAGGAAGGAAGGAAGGAAGGGAGGGAGGGAGGGAGGGAGGGAGGGAAAGAAAGGAAGAAAGAAAGAACGAAAGAGAAACACGTCCCACGCAGGGTTTATCACAGTCTGTAGAAACAATTGTCATGTGTCAATGAAAGGTAACAAACCTACTCTGCAGAACCATTTTCTATACAGAAATAAATCCCCAGTCCACCTCCCCAAAGTGGGTTTAAGATTCTGGGACTTGAAGACCTGGTGTTTGATTTGCATATTTGCATATTCATAAATGCATCAAAGACAAGCGTCCTGTGTAGACCTTGGTGCCCCTCAGCCCCTGTGGCCTCTTGACAAGCCCTCTCACCCCCGAACATGGTGGACACAGAGAGGCAGCTTTGTTGGGTCACCCTCATACTTTCAGGCATTAGCTTCTCACATGGCACGGCAACAGCTCAGAGACTGGAGGGGGTTGTTCTCCACAACACAATTCCAGACACATATTATTTGAACACAGGAAAAGAGAAGAGTTTACCAGTCTCTAAAGTAAAAAGAACTCTTGAGAAGAGAAACGTGGATGAGGAAGGTTTTCTTTACCAGCATGAGGCAGGAGTGTGAGGCCACCTGTCCCCGGCTAGGACGCTTGAGTCTCAGGGAGTTGGAGACCCAGCAAAGACGGTAGGCCCTGGGAGGCATGCTCCCGCCCAGCTTCTTGTGAGGAGCATCTCTGGGGGAGGGATGGAGCCTCAGGGTCTGTCCCAGGGCTCTCTGCTCCAACCCCACTGCCCTCGGGAAGCTCTGCTGCTCCACCAGCTAGGGACACCCAGGGCAAGCTGCTTGACCACTCAGTGATACGGGAATAGGACTGCCCGCCTTACACAGAGCTTGTAAGGATCGTGGGAAATCGAGGTATCCTTTCATGGAGATGGTTCCCTGAGCTCTGATTTATCCCCAGGGAGCAGACTGCTAACAAATGCAACGGCACATTTCCTCCCCAGCGCCCCTGAGCAATCCTCTCCCCCAGGCGACCACCTTGGGGGCCCTTGGCTGTCTCCTGTCCTCCCTCCACCCAACCCAGGATCGCTCACAGGCCTCACACATACAGCCTCAGGGTGGTTCCCCACTGGCCTGGTTCCTTCGTGGTCCTGCTGGCTCTCTGGGACTGCTCATGGATCTCTGGATCTCCACTGCTCTTCTCTAAGGCTAATGAATGACAGAAGTCTGGTTAGGATGTCCTAGAGTGTTTACAAATCTCTCAGCCATGAACAAGTCTGCCCCTTCCTCAGCACCCCCTTGTTCACCTCTCTCCCTCCTCCCCTAGCTTTTGCGTTCCCCCGCTCCCCTACCTCTCTGATCCCGGCCATCCTCAACATCCAGCTGGAGCCTCACCCCCTCCAGGGAGCCCTCACTGCCTGCCAGCCCCTCACGGGTCCCCTCTCTCTTCACACTCGGTCCTCAGATTCTCTCCTTGCTTTACACATCCCAAGAGATATCACCCCATATAGAAAGGAGCGCCCCAAAAATACTGATTAATGGAGTAAATCAAGCATGATGGAGTGGGCTGAGGAAGGATAAGGGTGATGATATTTAACGCTCCTGCAACACGTCCACAGAGCACTTTCACGCAACTCACTGGATTGATCTTAAGGCCCCAGAAGCAGGGGGCACAGGCCAGCACCTCTTCTCTCCCTTGCCTTTTCCCTCACTCCTCTGGCTCAAACAGCCGTGTATCTGGAGCAGTACTCTGTGCCATGCCCTTTGTATCCCTTATCTCCTTTGCTCCTCACCACCTGAAGAGGTAGCTAGTCAGAGCGTCCCCATTTTACAGATGTGGAAACTGAGGCACAGAAGGGATAAGCAACTTAACCAAGGTCACTCAACTACACAGTGACACAGCCAGCTTCAAACCAAGTGTTCTGCCTCTAAAGCCTTCCCTCACAACCAGCCCCCAGCTGCAGGTAACAGCACAGCCAGCAGGGGCTACACTTGGGAGAGCCCTCCTGGGAGGAGACCCAGCAGGGCAGGAGTATACTTAGCCACTGGGAGACTAGACCAAGACAGACAGGAACCGGGCAAAAGCAGGCTGAACTAAGCGCCATGGGCCAGCTCAGAAGACTGAGGCTGGCTGAGCAGATGACCGAAGCTGCCAGGGGAGGGGGCAGCGGCCAGACCGTTCATCTTGGGCTGAACAAAGGAGAACCGACTAGAGAGGTGGGGAAGGGGCGGCCTCTGCCTAGTGCATGAGGGGACCCACTGGGCATGGCAGAGAGCCAGCCCTGACCGGCCCTTGCTGTGCACCTTCAGACTGGGCGGGGCGGGGATAGGCTGCCCACTGTCCCATTGAGATGAGCCCTGGGCTGGCCAGGGAAGGCTGCAGAGCCAAGGCCTGTGTGAACGACTGATGGTGTGAGCGTGAGATGAGATGGGAAACAGGCCTGATGAGGGGTACAGCTGTCCACAGCCGTGGCCCTCAACCAGGGGTGATTTTGCCCCCCCGGCCCCCGGCCTGGGGCATTTGGCAATGTCTGGAGACATCTTTGTGGGAGGTGCCAACTGATATCTGGCATGTAGAAGCCAGGGATGCTGCTAAAACTCCTACATTACGTAGGACAGACCCCTCCCCACCGACAAAAAATTATGCGGTCCAAACTGGAGACAGTGCCAAGGTTAAGAAACCCTGGTGTAGAGCAGGTCAGATGAGAGAGGCTGAAATCCAAGCCACTCCCTGGGATGAAGCTGCCCCTACTCTGATGAAGAGGTATCTTTTCCTAACTCAGCCAGATGTAGTGTGAAGACTCACAAGAGCCTGGGGAGGGTGGGCGGGGAGGGGGTGGGGTTGGAGCCATTGTAGAGCTAGAGTGGGAGGAGAATGTACCTGCTGTGAGTTGTGCTGTGAGTTGTGCAAAAAGCAATTTAAAAGAGTTGTTTAGTCTTTAATAGAGGTCAAAAAGTCAACCCACATGATTATGTCATCTCCTTGCTGGCAAAGACAGAGGTTTTAAAACACCATAACATACTCACCAAGTGAGAAATAAGATGTGCTCAAAGATCTTCATTGCAGTACTGCTTCTTATAGTAAAAGATCGGAGCATAATATATACATACATGTCCAGCAGTGGGGGACAAGCTGGATACACAATGGAATATCCTGCAAAAGAATGAGGTCTCCAGAACAGAGTAAGTGAAGAAAGCTAAGTGCACAGCACTGTGAAGTGTTGGACTGCCACTAGGTGAAAGCCAGGGGAAAGTCGACAGTGTACTGATAATTGCTTACATTTGCATAAAGCAGTGGATCTCAAACTTCACTCTGCAGAGGGCCTTTTTTTAACCACACTTACTTCAAGCAACATCAGCCTTGTTTATTTTTATTTTTTAATTTATTTATTTTTTAATTTTACTTTTTATTTTTGGCTGCGTCGGGTCTTCGTTGCTGTGCGCAGGCTTTCTCTAGTTTCGGCGAGCAGGGGGTACCCTTCGTTGAGGTGCGTCTCATTGTGGTGGCTTCTCTTGTTGCAGAACACAGGCTCTAGGCACGTGGGCTTCAGTAGTTGTGGCGCGTGAGCTCTAGAGCGCAGGCTCAGTAGTTATGGCGCACGGGCTTAGCTGCTCCGCGGTAAGTGGGATCTTCCCGGACCAGGGATCGAACATGTGTCCCCTGCATTGGCAGGCGGATTCTTAACCACTGTGCCACCAGAGAAGTCTCCCAGCCTTGCTTTTATTTGGGGGAGGGATGTGGGGAGTGCCCAACTTTTCTTTCCCGGAGTTGAACTGCCCAGCTTTCTGGATCTTGGATCCCCACCGGCCACCCGCGCTGTAAGCCTGTACGTGGTCTCCTTCCCTAATCACTCCAGCAAATGCAGGAGAATGTTTCCCCACCCTCAAGTGGCCGCTGAATGTGAGAAGTTCAAGGCGTTTGAAGGAATCCCGCAGGAACCGAAAAGTTGGAATCAATAAAACACCCCTCACCTCCACCGCCATCTCCTTTTCCTTCCTAGGAAAGGAAACTGAACGTCTGAACTAGGCGGAGGCGGGCCTGGGACAACCTGGCCCTCCGACATCCCCGGCCCCGCCCCGCTGAGGGGGGAGGAGCGACAGCTACGGTGGATCCTCCCGCTGGCTTTGTGCGCGCTTGCAATCCAGCTGTCGCCGCCCCACGAGCCCCTGCCCCCCGAGGGCGCACATTTCCGGGCCGCCCACCACCCGGATCGCACCGCGAGCCCAGATCTGCTCCCGCCCGCTCTGTCCCGCTCCGGCCCCAGTCGCCCCCTGAAATGCCGGTCGACTTTACCGGGTACTGGAAGATGCTGGCCAACGAGAATTTCGAGGAGTACCTGCGCGCGCTGGGTAAGCGCTGCCCGCCGCGCTCTGCCCGGGGCGCCCGGCCGGGCCGCTGGGGGTGGGATCCCGGCGCCCTCCCGAGCCGGCCACCCACCCGCCTGCCTCCGCCGGCCAAGCCGCCGTCCTGAGCACCCCGACCGGGGAAGGGGCGTCTCCAGGGGACCAGCAAGTGCGAATTGGAGGACGGGGCTTATTAGGGTTCATGGTGGTCAGTGTCTGATGGTTGGCTCTCGAAGTGGATAATTTCATTAGGAAAGCTGGGCTTGGTTGGCAGCTTTAGTTTTCAAAAGGTTAGCATAAGGGTAGAAAACTTTGTTGTAAAAAAAAAAAAAAAGCAAAGAAAAGAAAGAAAGAAAAAGACAGACCAGCTAGCTGCACGCAGAGGCCTTGCTATTCGAGCAGAGGACCCCGATGGTTTTCTTGGGTCGGGGGGGGCGGGTGGGGGGAGAAGCGGGCTCCTAGGGCCCGCTACCTTGGCAACAGTTCTCTGAATTTTCCAGTCAACCCTCTGCTCCTTTCTGCCCCTGCGCTCCCTGCAGATGTCAACGTGGCCTTGCGCAAAATCGCCAACTTGCTGAAGCCAGACAAAGAGATCGTGCAGAACGGCGACCACATGATCATCCGAACGCTGAGCACTTTTAGGAACTACATCATGGACTTCCAGGTTGGGGAGGAGTTTGAGGAGGATCTGACGGGCATAGACGACCGCAAGTGCATGGTGAGGCTTTGCATACACCTGGGCATCTGCTGCCCCGGGGTCCTGACGGAAGGCAGGGCTAGTTCATCTGAGAGGGGAGCAAGCACCTTTGTGTTCTTAGGGGCCCAAGATCTTCACGCTCCCAGCCCCCAAGGTAGGCAGCTCTCGACTTATCAAGCATACCCTCCGAAATGAAAGCTGTGGTTTGTTGAGTCTCTGCTGTGTCCCGGCATTGGTGCTTTATACACTTGCCTTCATCTAATCCTCATAACAACCCCTGAAGGAGGTCTCAGTACGCCCATTTTACAGATGAAGAAACAGTCTCAAAGAGACGAAGCAACATGCCCAGAGTGACACAGCTAGGGAGGGGCTGCGCAGGAATTCCAGGCAAATCTGTTGACTCTCTTCCCTGGCTGAACTGTAGGCTGGGGGAGGAAGGAGAGAAGGGAGGAAAGCAAGATGAAACACAGGCAACCCTTCTGAAGTGTAAACTTCCTACAGGACCTAGCACGAAGCCACTCTAGGAAGCAGGGGGCACCGTGACTCTGCCTTCTGACCTGCCCCTCTTCATCCCCAAAGTGGGGTTTGGCTCTTGGCCACCCCCTTCCCCACCCTGTCCTCCGCTGCCCCCAAGCTTCCTTTGAAGCTTGCAGCCAACAACCTACTCAGTAGGTCAGTGCCACAGCAGCCCAGGCCAGAGGAGGCAACAGTGGGGGAAGGGAGTGAGCCCCCTGCCCCCAAGGGTGGGAAGCTGGTGACCCGGAGACCCCAATTAGCGCCACCACAGCAGCCTCCGGAAGGTCAGCCCGGGGCCTCCATCAACATTCTTGGGGTCGCTGGGAGGTCAGGGTGCTCCGGGTCTCCCTTTCCCAGTCCTGGGTCCAGAGCTAGCTCACTCCCACCCCCAGGGAGCTGCTTTGCTTACTGATAAGCTTCTCCCCTACGCCTCTTCCCCTCCCCCTCCTACCCTTTACTGAGAGTCTGCTCTGTGCCCTGCACTGTGCCAGCTGCTTTACACCACAGCCCAGTGAGGGAGGGGTTAGTAATCCCATATTTTACAATGACTGAGGCTCCCAGAGGAGATTCCAGAGACTGCACTTTGAGGCCCACACTCCTGCTCGGGGCCAGGCTCCTCTGTGGCTACCCTTTGTAGAAACCAGGTGTCTGGGGTTTGTCAGGACTGTGGTTGAAGGAGTGCCGGTGTCTGGGGATGAGGAACCCCGGGCCAGGATGACTCACCCCCCTACTTGTTGATTCATCTGAAGAGGATCTGAGTTAGTGTCTGAGTCTGCGCTTGGAATGGTGGCGGAAGAGGGGTGGCCGCCAGGGAGGATCCTTGGAGAGGCCACCGTGGGGAGAAAACACTACTGTTGTAGGGAAATGTCAGGTTGTGCCAGCCCACTCTTGAGGTACTTACAGGGCACAACAAACATCTCTATTTATTTTGGGTCACTGCCACCTCTGGAATGTGCTGGCTTACACTTACTTGGCTAATTGTCTTCGCTGTTTCAGTCCCACCCTCATCCATTACTGTATGAAACATTTATTGATCACCTAGTAATACTAGTTAATATAGGCAGACCTCGGAGATATTGTAGGTTCAGCCCCAGACCCCCGCAAAAAAACGAACATCACAATAAAGCAAGTGACACGAAGTTTTCTGTTTCCCAGTGCATATCAAACTTACGGTTACACTATACTGTGGTCTATTAAATGTGCAGTAGTATTCTGTGTAAACAACAGTGTATATACCTTAGTTAAAAACTACTTTAGGGACTTCCCTGGCGGTCCAGTAGTTTATACCTCACACCTCTAAACCTGGGGGCACGGGTTCGAGCCCTGGTCGGGGAACTAAGATCCCACAGGTGGCGCGGCCAAAAAAAAAAAAGAAAAACTACTTTATAGCTAAAAAAATGCTCACCACCATCTGAGCCTTTGGCAAGTCGTAATCTTTTTGCAATAGTAATGTCAAAGATCACTGATCACAGATCACCGTAACAAATAACGAAAGAGTTTGAAATACTGCGGGAATTACCAAAAGGTGACACAGAGACCCAAAGTGAGCAAATGCTGTTGGGAAGATGGCACCAATAGACTTGCTTGATGAAAGTTGCCACAAACCTTTAATTTGTAAAAAACACAATATCTTTGACGTGCAATCAAACGAGGTATGCCTGTACTCTTCAAGGCTGAAGTACCTTTCCCATTTTATTTTAACTCAGTGAATCTTCACAATGCTGGTTTCAACCCCATTTTACAGATAAGAAAACCAAGGCAGGATTTCTTGTTGTGTGACCTTGGGAGGTTAAGGAAATGGCAGAGGGAGGATTTGAATGCGGTCTGACCCAGCGGAACATGTCACAATCTCTGATGTCCAGGAACTCACAGTCTTTGTGGTAGAGACAGACGCACACACAGTCAGAACACAGTGTGATCAGTGGTGACAAAGGGAAGCTCCAGAGGAGGGCATCTCAGAAGGAATTCTGGAGGTGGTGACTTCTCCAGTTACTTGTAACAAAAAAGAGGTGGGGGGCTTCCCTGGTGGCGCAGTGGTTGAGAGTCCGCCTGCCGATGCAGGGGACGCGGGTTCGTGCCCTGGTCCAGGAAGATCCCACATGCCGCGGAGCGGCTGGGCCCGTGAGCCATGGTCGCTGAGCCTGCGCGTCCGGAGCCTGTGCTCCGCAACGGGAGAGGCCACAACAGTGAGAGACCCGCGTACCACAAAAAAAAAAAAAAAAAAAAAGAGGTGGATGGGATGGGTTTGGACACAAAGGAAGGGGCACATGGCCACCCTCTTTTTTCGGCCCTTAAGCATTAGGACAGTAGTAGGTGAACAGATCAGGGAGCCCAGCAGCTGGGCAAACTCAATGACATTGTATGAGGACTCGTGGTCACCTTTGCTGTCCCGGGACTCAGGGCGGCCCCCTCCCAAGTATTATAGATGGCACGCGCTAACCGTGCTGTTGCCTGTTGGGAGGATGGACGGCCCTCTGCTCTGGCCTTCCCTTGGCCCTTGCACTGCAGAGAAGCCCTTCTCCCCTGCTGCCCAGCTGGAGGGGGGCCACAGGGAAGAGCACGGCTGGGGGAGAGCCTAGGATAATAGAATGATGGCAACTGTCCAGCCTCGTGCTTGTGAATGAAGGGGAGCTGCCTGCAATAGACCACATGGCCAAGGCCTGGAGGGTCCTCGGGGACCCCCCTCGGGGGGTCCTGGGCAAGGTGGTTGCCAAAGAGAGCGCACCACTACCCCTTCTAATCCCCGTGCTCTGCAGCCACCAGCCGGGAGCAGTGGCTGGAGGAAGCCAGCTCTCAGCATCAGGTTGGCCTCATTCTAACATGTACTTCCCAGCACATTACAAGGATCTCATTGCTCACCTGTTCTGTTCATTCCTCTCTTGGTCCTATAAGCATTTCGTGGTGCTCACTCTGTCTTTGCGGCCCTTGCGTTACTAAGATGAATCGCACAAGAGTCCCGCCCTCGTGGAGTTCAGTGTAGTGTGGGCAGCAGACCAAAGCAGTCACTCATACTGAGATGGTGTGTTGATGGAGAAGGACAGGCAGAGAAGGGCCCCCCCGGGTCTGGGAGATCAGGGGCTGTTCCCACAGGAAGTAGAGTCTGAGTAGTGGCTTGAAGGATAGGCAGGAATTAGGCGAACAGAAAGGGGACGAGAGGAAGGCCAAGGCCAAGAGAACAGCACTTGGAAGGTGCTATTTCAGACCTGTCCCACACCAGTCCTGGGCTCAAGCCCGGGGACACAGAGGCAGCAAGGCCTCCTGGAGCACCCAGGCCAGTGGAGGAGACAGACACAGCCTCAGGCCATTACAGCCCAGTGCAGTGATGGAAGCACAGCAGGCTAGGAGGGCAGGGATGGGGGAATGGGGGACAGGCAGTGGTCAGGGAGGGCTCCCGGGAGGAGGTGACGGCTGAGGCAGCCTTGAAGGACAAGTAAGAATTAGGGCGGATGTGGAGAGCATTTCAGGCGAAGGGAACCACGTGCACAAAGGCCCAGAGGTCAGAAAAGGCCTGGCTGGGAGGGGTTTCATCCGGGACAGAGGTGCAGTCTGCAAAGACTTCATGTGGCCAGAGTGCAGGGTGTGGCTGGGAAAGAGGGCAGTGCTGAGGACCCAGTGGGGAGCCTGGATGTGGCCGCGACATGCCCCAGGGAGCCTTCTGGGAGAGGCGTGGTCAGGCTGCCATCCTCTGCAAAGGGCCCAGAGGCTCAGAGAGCTCTGCTCCTGCCTCTTTCCGTGGGAACCTTATCTGTCTTCTGGAACAGCAGCCAGAGGATGAAATCTGGCCTGCAGATGTGTTTTGTTTGGCTCACACAATGTTTGACAAATTTAAGAGCCAGTTGCCAATGATTGCCAAAGATTGTAAGATGTCATAGAAAAATCCATATTTCTGGCTGTTTGTACCCCAGTAAAATCAAGACTGCTGAAAATGCTGGGTGCCCTTTTATTCCTGCACCTTGTGGATGCCCAGGATACTGTCGCAGCTCCTTCTTTAAGATGGGACCTTCTCCACTCTTCCACAGCCCTCCCCCGACCCGGTACCTAAAGTCAAAGATCAAACAGCCGTACGTCACTGTTTGCACCGTGTGTTCCTTAGAGCAGTGGTTCCCGAAGCTGAGACTGGCAGTGGCGGCAGCAGCAGCGTGAGAACTTGTGAGAAACACAGATTCTCCAGCCAGACCCCTGGTGGATCAGAAACTCTGGGAGCGGGGCCAGCAATCTGGGTTTCAGTAAGCCCGCCAGGTGGTTCTGGTGCAACTAAACCTTGAGAACCACCGCTTTGGAGAAAAGAAACCTCTCTGTACCTGTGTCTCTGTAAAAAGTGGGCAACACTCATGATGTTTCTTAGGCACTCAGGTGTAGAGGGCCACATGCTGGCTTAGTCCGTCGCTGGACCCCTGTGGACATGGCAGTCCATGCCCAGAACCACCTGAAATGGCTCTGCGGTCTCTCCCCAGGCTGATGGGTGGAGGGGCTCAGATCTGTGTAGCCGGGATCGCTCAGCTCCCACCTGCAGTCTTTTCTATTCAGATCTTTACATGACCACAAGTAGCCAGGGCTGTGGTTTTGGTAGAAGTGTATCAAGACTGGACTCAGCTTTTCTCCACCGCCTCCTGCACGCCTTTATCCATTAAAATGAAATCTCAGGTTCAGTTTGAAACCAGTATTATTTATTGAATCTAGCAGATGGAGGCTTTGGCAGGGTGGGGACCTTCCTAAAAGGAGATGCTCCTTGGCTTCAAATACCGTTCCCCACGCCGGGGCCAGGGAGCCCTTCGGCACAAGGAATGATCGGGTTCCTGGTTCCCAGCTTCCCCGGCACAAGCAAGCTTTTGTGGGAGAAGACGAGCCTCGGCAGAATTCCCAGCCGGGAGCCTGGCTCTGCATGGTGGGGGCAGAAGGGCCATTTGTCATCCCTGTGGACACCAGGTCAGGTTTTCCCTGGGGGAGGCAGCTATGTTCACTCAGCAGCCAGCACCTCCTCCCAGGCTGCGGCCTTGGCTTCATCTCCAGCCTTGAACTCAGGATGACCCCTTCCACAGAGCCTGCCTTCCACTTCCAGCCCTCTGTTGCTTTCTTTGTTTTCACTGTAAAAGGAAAAAAAGAATTCAAATGGCACAGGAGAAAGTGGACTGAAAAGGAAAGGACCCCTTCCCTTACTTGGCCTCATTCCCACCCCCTAGAGGTTATCGCTGTTACTGTTTCTGGTGGATCTGTGCAGAAATCTTCCTCGAATATAGAAGCCATCCAGCCATGGAGTTATTGAGAAGGTGATTTGTCAATATTTCTATCTAAAGCCGAAAAAGACAGAAAGAGGGAGAGACAGAGAGAGAGAAAGAAAGAAGAAAGGGAGGAAGGAAGGAAGGAAGAAAGAAAAAAAAATCTACTTCTTAGCACATTGTTTTCTCACTTCCGTATCAGCACTTACATGTTTCCTTCCCTTCCCTCCCTGACTGACTTTCCTCCATCCATCCATTCATCTAAGTATATATGGTAATACATGATATCTACCAAACTGCTGTTAATGCTTTGGTTTAAATTCTTTTGCCAGCTTTCTTCTGATCCTATTCTTGATTCATTAAAGAGGTTTCTTTTTTGGTTCTTATTTGCCGAAGGCAGAATTCACTCCCTGGGCTGCAGAGCTGAGAATGCCGTTGGATTTGGAAGCCTTCTGAGAGCCGCCCCTGCTCAGATCATGCCCCCAGCATTTGGCAGGGTCTTTTCCAGGAAGGAAACACGGAGTCTCTTTCATGTCTTAGCTAAAGTTCTTCGACCTTTGAAATCGGTGTCAGCAGCATACTTTTGAGGATTACAAAAGGAAGAATTAAAGCAACCCAAATAAAATTCACAAAGTAACTTTCAAGAATCACACACTTGTTTGTTAGGTTTTGTTTTTTATTAGGCAGGAACAAAGGAAAATAACGTGCTAAATCCTTACTGAGTGCCATGCCTGTCCCAGATGATTTTAGCACTTTTTCTCTTTTGGTCCCCACAGCAAATGCTGTTCAGTGAGTATCATTATGCCCATTTTACAGATGGGAATCTGAGGCTCCGAGTTGAGGAATCAGCCCGAGGTCATCCAGCCAGCTGGTGGCAGAGGAAGGGTTCTAACTAGTTTATTTATAAAGCTGTTACAAGGTCTCCTGTGGAGCTCTGCGGAGTTCCTTATTGTGAGGCTCATCGCAACCTGGAGGTGAGCACAGACAGTACTGACAAGGCTTGGGGGTGTGGAGAAGGAGTGCTGGTAGTGGAGTCAGACATCTGGTTTTAAATCCTCCTCTATTACTCAGTTAACAAAGTGACCTTAAATGACTTGGACCCGCTGCCTCTGTTTTCACATCTGCAAAATGGGCATCACGATTGCTGCTTCACCCGGCTCACAGCAAATTCTGAGGACCATGGTGATAGCACAGAAGACAGGGCCTGGTGAAGCCACAGTACTATGTGCAATAAGTGGGCAAAGCCCTTCTGATACCCTAGACTGCAGGCAAAGCGAACTTGTGTTGGCCAGATGTTTACTGGAGGATTACAGCTGTTTGTTTTTCTGACCGTCATTGCTCCCCTTATTTGGTGGGAATGACCCCTACTTACCTGTGGGTTCTGGTGAAGCTGCAAATCCCAGTACATTGTGTCTCCTGGGATGAGCACCTTAAACCAGGGCCATGACAGTATCCCGTGGCCTGTCCCATGATTGTGCGTTTGACCTGCACTGGGCCAGTCGTACGTTTCCTGCCACCCTCCATGGCTGCATGCAGAAGTCCAACAGAAGGAGAAAATAAGATGAGGCTGGTAGATAAGCAGAAATGAGAGAGAGAGAGAGAGACAAACCTCAGCATCGGAGGGTTGCTGGAACTCCTGACACTTAATGCCATTCTGAGACTTTTCGTCTGTACTAGAACCAGCAAATACATGCCCTTTCTTTCCCCTGAAACTATTTGAACTGGTTTCCTGTTGCTTGCACCTAAAAACATCCTATGACATACAGAGCTCACAGATCATAGGTTAAAAACCACGTAAGTAGTTAAAGCAGTAGTTCTCAGACTTGAACTTGCCCCACATCCAGAGTTTCTGATTCAGAAGGTCTAGAGCAGGGACCAAGAACTTTTCTAACAAGTTCCTGACTAATGCCGATGCCGTGGGTTCAAAGATCGTGCTTGTCATAACTATTAAGAAAGAGAAATGAGGAAGTGGGCTGGCCCACGCCCGGGTTCCAGCAATGGTCTCGTCATGATTCAGTGTAATAAGCCTGTGCTGGGGTTAAGGGTGCCCAGTTATGGGGGATGAATGAGAGTGGAGAGATGCAGTCCCTGTGGATGGAGTCTGCCTGGGGACACCAAACTTGCAGCAGCCCATGATGGTCTGCAACTGAGGGTCCGAATAAGTGATACCCGTAGTGTGTTCAGCTGGACAAGCATGGGATACAGCAGAGCAACGGGGAGGCTTGTCTTTGAGATGAACCTGGATTTGAATCCTGGGTCCACTCTCCAGCTGTGTTTCCTTGGGGAAGGTACTCTATCCCTCTGGACTTCAGTGTCCTCATTTGTAAAAAGGAGCCAGAGGTAGCACCACTGATGGGATGTTGTGAAAATTAAATGCGGTGATGAATTGTTTCAAATTTCTATTGCTATGTAACAAACCACTTCAAAACTTAGTGCTCCGAAACTCCGAAACAATAACAGTTGTTTATTTTCTTCATGAATCTGCAGTTAGGCAGGGCTCAAAGGGGGTGACTTGTCCCTGCAGCATGCAATGTCCGTGAGGTGTTGGAGGGTCCACTTTCCAGATGGCTCACTCATACTCACTCTCTACTGGCTGCTGAGCTTCCTTACAACATGGCAGTGGGTTCTGAGAACGAGAGAGCCAAGAGAACAAGGCAGAGTGTATGACATTCTTATAATCTACTTAGCCTCTGAAGTCACATAGCAAGAATTTTGCCATACTCTGTTGGTTGAAGCAGTCACAAAGGCCCACCCATCTTCCCAAGGAAGGGGACATGGACTCCACATCTCAGTGGGGGAGCACGTCGGGTGGAAGATACTTTAGAAAAGTTCAGTGTGCTCTATGCAAACTAAGCTGTGACCACAGTGCCTGGTGTCCGGTGAGTACACAGTGGGAGTTGGAATATTATTCTCTCTGGCTGAAGTTTGCAGGTCTGTCAGGGCTGGGCTCTCGTTTCTGGCTGATCTCAAGTAGCAGGAGAGCCCACAAGGACTCCGTGGGGGTGGGAGAAGGTATGTGGTGCCTGGAGCTGGGTCTCTGCAGGCAGGGTGGGAACTCCACCTCCCTGGGCTGCCTGCCACCCAAGGCAGGCCCTGCGTGGGAGGCTGGCGTGTGAGTTGAAGGAAGAAAGGATGGCCTCAGAGTGTTGGGAGTGGCGCAGGGCTTCACCTTCAGCCCTGCACCCACCTCCAAAAGCACTTGATATATGTTATGTATTCAGCCCTCCAACAATCCTAGCACAGAGGGGCTACTCTCCCATTTAACAGACAGGGACCTGAGGTCCTGCCAGGGTCGCATTCCCAGTTAACTACAGCCCAGGGACTGAACTTCAGATCTCTCTGACTCCCAACTTTGTGTGGTTTACAGAACAGGCTGCCTTCTGCTGGTGTCCCTAAGTGCCCAGGAACCACAGGCCGTTAGAGTGACTGTGGGTTTTTAATTCCGTAGACCACTAGGTAGCCATGAAAGTGATCGCTGTGAAGATAAATGGTAAGTGTTTATGGGCAATCAGTCCACAAGTTCCATAGATTCTGCTTCTTAATATCTCTCTCCCCTTTCCCCATCTTCTGAATATCTCTTGCCTGTAATAATAATAACAGTTAATGTCTCTCATGCTTATTATGTGCCAGGCTTGGCACTGCTGGCCGAGATCTGCGGCTTCCGGGCTGAGGGCAGCTGTTCCTGGCCCTCCTCTAAGCTCTTACTTGTTCACAGCCCATCTCCCTCTGAGGGAAGACCTGGCAGTCCGGCTGTGTCATAACCGGTTCAGTCCATGAACCAGACTGTCATCTTTGGAATCCCATCTCCGCCACTTACAAACTGGGTGGCATTAAGCAAGTTACTTCGCCTCCCTGTGCCTTCACTTGTCTGTGAAATGGGAGTTATTATCAAGTAAGGGATCTACTTCACAAGCTACTTCACAATGAGGATTGGATGCAAGAAAGCCTGCAGTCAACTGCTCCATCAATACGAGCTGTTGTTAGTAATTCTCTCACCTTGTAAACTGTGTGCTCCAGAAGACAAATTCTGGAGGTGGCGATGTGTGAAGGGACACCTGGCCATCCAGAGAAGAGCTAGCGGGGTTACATGTTCAGAGGCTGGCCTGAAAGGGCACTTGCCTCTCCACCCTGATGGAGGACGGTGCGGGGCAGTGGGGTGGGCCTCAAGGCCAAGAGCAGAGGGGAAACCAGTGCTTACTGAGAGTCCAGAGCTGCAACAGGTCCTTGCGACCCCTTGTTTCATTTCATCCTGGTGGCTCTGTTCTGTGGCGGGACTCATTAGCCCCATTTTGCAGATGAAAAAATGGAGGCTCAAAAGGTAAATTGCTGGGGTCACCCAGCTAGAAAGAGGTGGGGATGGATTGGAGCTCAGGCCCGCCTCTATCCAAGGCCATCTTCAGGTCCCTCCTGAACGCCCAGCTCAGTCAGGCAAGCTGCTGTCTGCTGGCCAGACGAGCCCCACAGCCTGCCAGGTTCAATGGCAATGGCATCCATGGTAGGAAGATGTTCACGTGGGCGCAGTAGGGACATGGGTTCAGAGCTGGGGAGAAGGGGGTTGAAACCATGACTCATGCTCTTCCTGGTATGATGACTAAGCGCGCCAGGCCTCAGAAACTCGGGGCCAATGTCACTCCAGTGGTTAACTTGTTTATGTAAGACTAATCTATGGAAGAAGAAACATAGGCCTGGGATATTTTGTCATTTACAAAAAGGTGTCAATTACAAGAGTACCCCTGGAATGTTTTCCGCCATTCATTCTTCTGTTGATTCAACAAATGGTAATGTGCATTTTCTCTGCCATAGATTCTGAGGTAGGGGCTGGTATCCTACAGTGAATAAAAGGATTCCAGAGCCCAGAGAACTCTTGGTCAAGAGACCCTGACCTGCTGTCTCTTCCCTGGTTACTGAGCAACCATCTTTTATCTTCTGGGAACTGTTTGTTTCTGTTCGCCTTGAAAGATAGAAAATAGGGGCCGGAGACTCTCGTGGAAGAGGTGAGGCCTTGGGTGGGCTCTGCCCTCCTGAGCCCCTCTGAGCACCTTCTGGCAGGACGGCCCCTCCTTTATTCCACCCCCACTGCAGGTGAACCTGAGAATAGGCCGATTTCTTACACTTGCCCAAGTAGCAAAGCCAGCTCCGCCTGCCAGCTAAGCAAATATTTGGATTTTCCATTGTATCAGGTTTGGCTGGTTGGAGCCACGTAGGTGTGAAGTGAGGAAGAAGAGATGCTGGTAACTTCTAGGGTCAGAGGTGCAGGATCACACTCCCTGGGGAGTGTCATGCCATGAGAGTCCAGCCTGGCAAAGCCCATTTAGAAGCCTCACTCATGCAGCCCCTGACCTCCCTGCCTCTGTGCAGGCTGTCCCCTCTGCCTGGGATTCCCTCGTTCCTCTTTTCCAGTTTCTACTTCTTCACCTGACTCTCTTGATGTTTTTTGGTGTCGGTTCCAGCATTACCTCCTCCGGGAAGCCTTCCCTGATGGACCTCTGTCTCTACTTCAGAGGCAGACGAGGTGCCTTCCCACTGACAAAATCACCATCACCTGCCTCTACCCAGCACTTGCCGTTTTGCTGGAATTCTCTGTCTGCTTGTCTTCAATAGTCTGTGAGCTCTTGAGAACAGAATCCTCATCTTCCCTGCCTCTATTTCTAGCACACGAGGCTGGTGTGCAGGTGTGGCACCTGCATTTGCTAAATGATGCTTCCTTACGCAGAACCATGATGCAAAGTCTTACTGCTCATTCAAGGGTCAGCTTAGACCAGGGAACCGCAGAGCCCAGTAGCCAAGAGCATGGGCTGTAGAGTCAAACCTCATCTCCGTATTTCATGGCTGGGTGACCTTAAAGCCTCAGTCTCCACATCTGTAAAATGGGGAGAAGCATAACTGCTCCAGGAGGTTTAAAGAATCAACTTGATATGACCCACACTTTAATACCCTGCCCAGTACATAGTGAGTATTAAATAGATGATTTTAGGGTGATGATGGTGATGGTGATAATGACACTGCTGTTATTACTTACACCAGGAAGTACCCAGCACACAACACACAGGTGCTGTTGATGCCAGTTTACATGCGTGTCTTCCCTCCAGCCTGAGCTGCTCCATGGCAGAGCTTGGGTCCAGCCCACCCTTAGGGCCACCCTCAGTGCTGGGCCCCTGCAATGACTGAGCCCAGTTCCACAGGATCCCTGTGACCTTCTCCAGCCTCACTCTCCCCCCCCACCCGCCGCATCCAGAACCTTGGCCTCATGGGGCCTTGAGCTTTCTGACGGTTTGTTGTTTTAAAATTAAGCCTGGGCACTTTCTGGAATGTTTAAGGAATTTAAAATATTTCATGTCAACGTTAGTCTTAAATTTTATCATTTAGTTTGTCCTAAGAATCGTGTTATCATTTGCTGTCCGCTTCCTCATGGTGTTGGAATCACATTTGCCCATGCCCACGAAGCCCTGCTGTGGCTTTACTGGTCTGTAGCTGTTGCTTCTAATGGCTTTTATGTGCCTAATTACTCGTTCGTGTTTTAAGGCCTTATTAATCTAGCTTTAATATGCTTACAGAATGAATCGGCTTTTCCCCCGAATGTGCTGATTTTAGGTCATTGCCGTTCCCCTGGGAAAGGATCAGAGGCTCACCCAACCTGACCTCCCAGGCAGGGCAGCTCATGGACTCAGCCAGAAAGAACTGGGTTCAAATGATGGCTCAAGCCCTAACCCCAAGGAGACTTGGGCTGGTTACTTAACAAGCCTAATTTTGATTGGCTCTAAATCTTGAGGTGGAAAGCCCCCAGCACCACACCTGGCACTTGGCAGGTTCTCAGTTACCTTCCCTGCCCTTCCCACCCACCCACTTATTTCACAGGCACCGGAGGCTGAGAACCTTCTCGTTATTTCAGAAACCCTCAAAGGGTGAAGCACACTGTGACATCAAACTCCAGGAGGAATGGCCAGTTTGTATCTTTTAGCGATTCACGTCAGCTTAGAAAGTGTCTAGTCACTGTCTGGTTTTTCAGTTTCCCCCTTAAATTTAAAGAGCACAGGCTTGGGAGTCAGACCTGGGTCAGTCCTGGCTCTGCCCTTTGCAAGCAGAACTGCCATGGACAAGACCTCCCTTCTGAGGACCTGGCTCTGGAACCACAGAGACAGTAAGGTCCAGTCCCAGCCCTCTGGGAAGTGGCTCTGTAAGCAGAGGGCCTCCCAGAGCTGGGTGGGCGAGTTGGGGGGACCGCTGATCCATCTTTCCCCTGCTCATGAGAGTGGATGTTTGGGGCACGTGGGAGCTTTAAGGAACGTCACAAATTCTTGGCAGCCAAGTTGAATCCCACTATTTGTGGTTCATGCCAGGTCACTGCCAAGAGATGAGTCCATTTAGTGGGAACGGTCTGTCACTCCCAGTATAGGTCACTCATACAGGGTGAGGGGCCTCGAGGCTTCCTTGGAGCCAGCTTCCCCAGGCTGCCTGCGGGAGCTGAGTTTTCTATGTCACCCCAGGGCCAGCTTGGGTTTCTAAGTGGTCAAGGGAGCTGGATAACGGCTTTTGAAGTGACAGTCCCCTGTCAGAGTAATACAAAGCTGTCTTCACTCACCCTTTGGTGCATGTATCTCCGGGAAAGCTGCTGACAAGGCCAAAGTGTTGGAGGTTATTAGTTTTCAATAGAAAAGTGAGACCGGCTTTGCTTTAGAACCAGCTGCCCTGGGCACCAGCTCTTTTGCAGACTTCAGATGGTCTAGGTGGTGAGAATTACCATTGGGAGGGGAGTTGAAGGTGGCCACACTTTCCCCCCGTTCTTGGGTTTGTCTGGGCTTCGTTACAAGGTGGAGTTCCCAGAAGTGGGGTTCTGGGCAGCCTCTGCCTATCCCCATGGTTGGTACCATGCCCACCTCAGCCCCCACTGGTATCTGCCTTCCTGTGTCACTTGAAAAGCACCAGAAACATCTTCTTGCCTGAAACTCCCCCACTAGACCCTGATTAAATGGATTAAGCAATGATGAGTGTCCAAGCTGGGCGACTGAACTGATTGATCTCTTAAGGACCCTTTCAGATCTGCATTCACAGGGCAAGCTGAGCCTCGTCCCAGACTTTGCCTGGTGTGGCAGAGGTGGCTGCTCACCACAGAGGGAGGTCACAGAAGGAGTCCTCGTTACCAGAAGCTATGTTTCGTGTCACAAGGAAACAAGTGACCATTGTTTGCCACATCCCCCTCCCAACGTTCTTTCTTTTGCTTCTTTCCTCTCATTTGTTTGTAGGTGATGGTCCTCCTCCCTGACTCCCCGCCCCCCTTTTCTGTTCTTAGGAGAAATCTGATCCTCTGAGAAATGGCTGGTTTATTCCCACAGGGTACAAAGCTTAGAAAGGAAAATCCATGCCCACCCCATGTGAACATGGAACAGCAAAGTGGGAGAACTAAATCGCATTTTCAGAGCCATCGCGGCTGTCCGTGGGGAGTCTCCAAATAGATCTTCTTTTTAAACAAAGACTAATTAAATTTTAGGGGAAGCGGACATCGCAGGACTCCTGGGCACCCGGCTCAGCAGGCAGCCCCTGCAGGCTCTCCTCTTGGAGCCAAGTCTCCCGGAAAAGAAGGAGCTCCTGAAACACTTAGCCATGGTGAATAGCCTGTCCGGCACTTCTTCACAAATCTCCAACTTAAAAAAGAAAGGCTCTAGTTATTGTTCAGCTTCGACAGGTCATGTGGGCTTTCACTCTAATAGAATAGCCTTCACTTCCTTAAAGCACAGCAGCTCGGTTCCAAGAGGCGAGGGTCCCGAGAGGACGAGCCCCCAGCGTACAAGGGCTTTTGAAGGTGCCTCTTACCTCACGCTGGCTGCTGTCCTGTTGGCCGGAGCCAGTCGCACAGCCAAGGCCAGAATCAATGTGGGTGGGGCCTCACAAGGGCGTGAATGTCATGTGACCCATTGGGAGCCCCAATGGAACAGTCTGCCATAGCAGGTACCATGAATCCCCCTTTTGTAGATGAGGGCACTGAGGCTCAGAGAGGTTCATCCTATCGCCCAAGGTCATTCCACACAGGGACAGAGGACCCAGGTCTGTTGACGATGCTGACAACACTGGGTCAACCTGATACAGGGTGGGAGGGCGGCAGGTACCTGAAGCCCAGGGTAAATTACAGCTGAGCTTCCCAGAGGACAGCCCGGCAGACTCCCTGGCCCACTGGGGAGTGTTCCACCCGGCAGATCAGAGCCATGGGGCTATGTGAGGGCGCAGGCAGCACTGCGGGGTGTTGAAAACATGCTCCAGGCCACAGTCCCAGTTATAGTCTGGCGCTATGACCCTGTCTACCCCCCAGCCTCGTACTTGCCCCTCCTTCAGCACTGGCCTGCTTGTCGTTATTCACTCTGTTTGGGATGCCTTCCCACTTTAAAAACCTAGCTGCGTTTCCTCTGAGAGTGAGGGCCCGCCCCTCCTGGGCACTGCAGCCCCTGTGCTTCCCCTGATGGCAGCACCTACCACCCTGAGCCGTAACTGCCTGGCACTCCTCTGTCTGCCCGTCTCTTTGGTGATCTCTTAGCCCAGGGGCTTTCAGGACACATCTCTGGCTCCCAGCACCCCACACCCAGCAATGGTTGGGCTGAACTGAAGTGTGTTCCTCCCGGGGGCTGCTCAGTCTTAGCATAATGCCCATGTTTTCTCTGCACCCCCAAAAAACTGAGCAGACATTGGCTGGGTGTGTAGCCTGGCCTGGGAAACAAGGGGGCACTGAGTCACGCAAGGCCCGTGTTCCAGCCCAAATTGTTTTCCTCATTAGCTGGGTGACACTGAGAAAGTCACTTAAGCTCTCTGAGCTCAGCCTCTGTATATCCAGTACAGACGAGAATAGTCTCTTTTCTGTCCCACTCACTCTGGGTCAAGAGTCAGCGGGAACTCGGGGCTTGAGAAAGTGCCTGCTCTGGACACTGACATAGCATTTGTGCATTAAGGATCCTTCTCTTGGAGGGCCTGATTTGTAGGGCTCTAAGAAAGGGTTCTCTACACTCAAAGAGCCTTCCGCTCCCTGAATCCCTCGATCTATCATGAAGCCTGAAATTGCACCATCCATCATTCTTTTGGTAAGGTATTTTTATTATCTATATCCAAACGGTCCCTGTTAAAAGATGTCAAATGAATCAGAAAGTGTAACATGTTAGCACAGGAGCAAAGCCTGCTTTACTGGGTTTTTTTAAATTTAATTTAATTTTTTTTATATACAGCAGGTTCTTATTAGTTATCTGTTTTATACATGTAAGTGTATATATGTCAATCCCACTCTCCCTAGCCTGCCTTACTATTTTTTTTTTTAGATTTTTTTTTTTAATTTATTTTTGTCTGTGTTGGGTCTTCGTTGCTGCACGCGGGCTTCTATTGCTGCGGTGAGCGGGGGCTACTCTTCGTTGCAGGGTGCAGGCTTTTCGTTGTGATGGCTTCTCTTGTTGCGGAGCACAGGCTCTAGGTGCACAGGCTTCAGTAGTTGTGGCACGTGGGCTCAGTAGTTGTGGCTCCTGGCGTCTAGAGTGTGGGCTCAGTAGTTGTGGTGCACGGACTTAGCTGCTCCACGGCATGTGAGATCTTACCAGACCGGGGCTCGAACCCATGTCCCCTGCATCGGCAGGCGGATTCTTAACCACTGCACCACCAGGGAAGCGCCTAACCTGCTTTACTATTAATGGACATCTCTTTCGTGCTCATTCTCTGACATTGACCTTGGAAGGGAAGCAGGTGTGAGCCTTTTGGAGATCAAGGTGGTGATCCTTATCAAAACCCTTAAAAATATGCTCACTCTTTCATGTGACAGTTTTTCCTCTGGAAATTTATTCTAAATAAACGTTGTGCTCAAAACTGTATACAAGGAAGTCTTTTTTGTAGTAGCACAGAATTATAAATAACCTAAAAGTCCAAGAATGGGTAATGGGCTAAGTAAGTATGTATGTACAATGAAATACTACCAGGATTGTCCTCATGGGCCTGTGACCAGTGCAGTCCCAGAGGCTTCTGTGCCCAGAAGGGCCCCTCACTTGGTTTAATGCTCTGCTGTCACTGTCTTAAAATTCTTAATCATTTTTTAAAAAGGAGCCCTCATTTTCATTTTGTGCTAGGTGGACACTACAAATTACATAGCCATTTCCTAAATATTATATAACAATTAAAATAATGCTTATGAAGAATATCTGTTGAAATGGAAAATTGCTTCTATCAAGTGAAGAAACTAGAGTGCAAAACCATAAATGATGCAATCCGAACTTTTTAAAAACAAAAATATATGTGTGCGTGTGTGTGTATACACACACACACACACACACACACACGTATAAAGACTGGGCAGAAATACACCAAAATCTAATTATCTCTGAAGAAACAAGATTTTAGGTATTCTTGTTACTACTATATTCTTTTTTGAGCATTTCTCGAGTTTTCCAGGACAGAGGGTATGAATATGCTCATAGACTCTAATATTTCCGGTAGAGACAGAAGTGTATCTATTGTAACTGAGCACCAGTGAGTCTCTCTTGGCCTCTGATAGCGTCTGGAGCCCTCAGTGTGCAGGGTAGACTTCGGGATAAACTCATGAAGAGAAGCTCAGTTGATGAGGAGGCCAAGTGTTCTTACGAGCTCCTTGAATTTGAGGACCGTCTGATTTCAGTCCCCACTTCCCTTCACAGTCTGGGCATGGACAAGGCACCCAGTGAATGGGCATCTTGTCTGTGGCCTGAGGTCGTTAGTGGCCTTTACCCTCGACCCACCTCGTCAGACATTCACTTCATTCTGTCCTGACTTGGAGGTGGGACCTTCTTTCTGGCTTGGGGCTGGACATGTGCCCCGAGTGATCTGTGCACCAGGGTGAGGAACCGCCTGCCCCCCACCAGGTCCTCCTGTGCCCCTCCCCCTCTGGGCTCCAGGAGCAGAGGGCAGATTGATGCCTGTGCAGAGCTGAGGGCACACTGGCTCCACCTGTCCCCCTTGTGCCCGCCTCTCATTGCATTCTTCATCCCAACAGTAGAGGACGGTAGAGATCCACAGTGAGACTGGGGGTTGGGGAGGAAGGGGGAGGTGGTGCTCCCTAGGGAGAGGCCCACTCACTCCACACCCATTTCCCAGATTCCTCTTTCTCTCCTAAATCTTTATCAGGCTCTAGCTGCCTGTTCTCTCAGCTGAGCATGGCAGGAACAGAAGAATCCTAGAACCTTACCTCTGTAAAGCCAAGGCCTCTGAGTTCATGGCCTCTGACACCTCATATGACAGACGTGGGGGGGCCAGAGAAGTGATGGACTTGCTCAGAGCCACACAGTGAAGGGGCAAATGGGGTTCTAACGTCTACAGGGGGAGGCAGGGCCCATGTGGATGGCAGGTGGGTAGCTGCGGATATGGGAGATGCCCACTGCACACAGGTCCCAGTCTAGACCTGTGTGAGCTCCTGGACCATCTCCCCTCTAAATTCCAGCACTTCGAGCCCTGTATTTCTGGGTGGGTCCATGTGCACAGGCTGGGCCTCCTCCTGCTGTCTGTCTGCCCTTCAGCACGCCCAGTACTTGGCGGGGCATGCGGGGCTCAGGGAAGATGTGAGCGCTCAAAGGTGGGGCCGGAGGCAGGGGTGGAGGCCAGACGGGCGGGCAGACCGGGGGCTTCCTCCTCTTTCCCCCACGGTCCCCTGGAATGCGGAACCTGCCTGAGGAGCTTCCTGAGCACGCCCCGCGCTGTTCAATCTCTGTGCCTTTGTCTGGTCGTGGTCCGCAGAGAAACGCTCTCTCCCAGCGCCTGCTTGTCTCTGCTTCCGCTTCGCTCTCCTGTCTTTCAAAGCCCAGCCTGGTGCCTTCTCCTGCCAGCGCCTCCCTTCCCTGAGTCTCCTCTGGGCTCCCGCAGCCTCTGGTCTGTAACTCTGGTGACGCTGGGCACCTAGGGAGGCAGCGTAGTCCAGTGGGGAGGGGGACCTCTGAACATCACAGATCCGTGTTCAGATCTGGCTCTGCCATTGACCCCTGGGTGGACTTGGCAAGTCCCGTAGCCTGATCTGTAGAGCAGAGATGCTAGCCCGTGCTCCACGTGGACAGTCATGAGGATCCAGAGTCAGCGCCGAGAGTGCCTGGAAGAGCTGCCGTTTGTACCCGCAGAGGGTGATGTATATCTAAGGTCATTCTCCAGGCAGTGAAAAGATGTTTGAGGCGGGTGGGGGGCCTCTTTTTTGGTGTCCCAAGACCTTGCAAAGGTTGAAACAGTGAATGAATGAATGAATGTCTGGGGATGAGCAGGATATTCTAAGAAGTCTACCTCTCACCACCGAGATGCAGGCCAGCAGCCTTCACGCACCCCCAAACCTCGTGTGCGCTCAACTCTCAGAAACCCCTCCTCCCTTCCCAGCCCCATTCTCAGCCTTTGCACCGACAGCTCCCGCCCCAGTGACCTTTTCTCCCCTAATTACCCATTTAAATGAAATTTATGAAGGTTTTTGTGAAGTTTAAAACCGATTTGCGGGCTTCCCTGGTGGCACAGTGGTTGAGAGTCCGCCTGCCGATGCAGGGGACACGGGTTCGTGCCCCGGTCCAGGAAGATCTCACATGCCGCGGAGCGGCTGGGCCCGTGAGCCATGGCCGCTGAGCCTGCGGGTCCGGAGCCTGTGCTCCGCAACGGGAGAGGCCACAGCAGTGAGAGGCCCGCGTACCAAAAAAAAAAAAAAAAACCCGATTTGCCTGCTTTAGTAAGAGCACGTGATGGACAAGGAGTATGAGGCTGCAGATTTTCTGAAATGAAATTGACTTGAGCGCACCCTGGATTCTCAAGGTTGGGGCTGCCCCTCCCCCAGCGCCCAGGGGCCGCTGGCTCCAGACTGACAACTGTGATTTTTGGCTCCGCAGACCACGGTGAGCTGGGACGGGGACAAGCTCGAGTGTGTGCAGAAGGGCGAGAAGGAGGGACGTGGCTGGACCCAGTGGATTGAGGGTGACGAGCTGCACCTGGTAGGTTCCGGGGGTACGGGAGTAGGTAAGCCAAGCTGGGCCCCAGAGGCCCTGGTCATGTTGGGGTCTGGATGGACTTTGGAAGTATGCACCATGGGTGGACCTTGGTTCTGCTCTGAAGCTTCACTTCCAAGGCCCTGGGGAAGATGCTTGAGTGACTTTAAAAACTGAGCAATGTGTTTTCAAGGTCTAGGCTGACCCACTTGTCCAATCAGAGGGAGGAGGGGAGGAGATGCATCTGCGAAGCATGAGATGTGGAGCATTCTGTATCTCTTTCCATTGTCTCAGCAGCCCGATGGGCCAGGTACTGTTAAGGTTCTTATTTTGGAGATGAGAACACAGAGGCTCACATCCAAGTAACACAGCCAGAAGATAGAACTTACATTTGCTCCCAAATGATACCTGTTTTCACCATGTCAAATTGTGGCTAGCCAGAGCCAGGCGAGTTCTCTAAGATTCTCAAGACATGATCTTGTTACCTGAAAATTGGGCTCACCTCTTGGTGCGTGTCGAGCCAAAAGATACAACCAAGCCAGCGATCCGGAGAAGGAAGGGTTTATTACTTGGATCAAGTGAGGAGAACACCGGGGACCTTTCCCAAAGCTGTGTCTCCCTGAACAGCAAAATTGGGGAAGTTTTAAACCAGGGGCACATGTGTATTCATGAAGGGGCTTAAGCAGAGGAGAATTCAGCATTGAAATGGGGCAAAGGTCAACAGAGTCCAAGCTTTTTTTTTTTTTTTTTTTTTTTGCGGTATGCGGGCCTCTCACTGTTGTGGCCTCTCCCGTTGCAGAGCACAGGCTCTGGACGCGCAGGCTCAGCGGCCAAGGCTCACGGGCCCAGCCGCTCCGCGGCATATAGGATCCTTCCGGACCGGGTCACGAACCCGTGTTCCCTGCATCGGCAGGCGGACTCTCAACCACTGCACCACCAGGGAAGCCCCAAGCTTTAATTGATTGAAATCATGAGGGTCAGAAAAGGTCCACATCATAATCCCATCCTCCACCTGCGTTGGAGGCCTTAGTTCCCGAGGAACTCAAAGCTGGTTACGTGTATTCCTTGAGAAAGAACCAAGCCTCTGTTTTATCACTGAACTGTGATAAACAAGTCACTGACCTTGACTGCTTTTCCTTGGTTCCTGCATTTCTTCACTTCCCTTAAGATCAGTAATTGCTGAGACCTGTTCAAGGGCAAGCACTGTAGCCAGGCTTAGATCACAAAATGGCTCAGGCCAAAAATGGCTTCTTTATATCCGGGCACTCCCTACCCTATCTGCTTACAATCTCTACAATCTAGGTTGGAGGAGGAGAAGCCTTTCTCGGCTCAGGTGTGGGCCCCACTCACCCTGTCCTCCAGCCTTGGGATCGCTCGTCAAAGCCACTTCTACTCTATCCATTGTCTGGATAAAGCACATCCAAATCCAGAGTAGGGGCCTTAGCCTCTGGGGGGCTAAAAATAACACCTGCCCTCTGAGCAGCGACCTCCTGTCATTCCTTCTGCCACCTTGGAACTCCCCAGCTACTTTCCTTCTGAGAAAGGAGCCTCGTCCAGGTGACCTGGGGTCTATTCTGACTCACCGCGTACTTTTGGGGAGGTGCCTTCCTTCCCTCAACCTCATCTGCAAAACGCCATCCTAGTACATAGGGCTCCTGCCAAGGTCAGGGTCTGCAGGAGCTTTGGGACATGTGAGCGCTGAGAGGAGACACATCATATTCAGAGGCAGTGTCGGCTCGTGTAGAGCCTGGGCTGCAATGTCTGACCTTGAGCCTTTCTCCCTCCTGGGCCTCTGTTTCCTCAACTGCAGAGCAATGAGGGTAGGTTATGTGATCTCCACTGGCCCTGTCAGCTCAGTAGTTCTGTGGCTTTTTGCCAGAGGTTGCAAAGTGCGGGCCACAGGCCTCTTTTATTTGGCCATCCGTGGGCTTCAAATTTCTTCAGCCAGTAATTTAAAAATTAGGAGATGTCACATAAATATTCAGATTTCTAGACTCCTACCAAAACAAACAAACAAACAAAAAGCTTCCGCAGGTGCGGCGACACTGTGCTGTCATTCTTGCTGGCAACACTCAGCAGGGGTTGCCCTGGAGGCAGAGCATGGACTTTCTTAGCTGCATTTAGCACTACCCTGGAGCTTTTAAAAATAGCAATTCCAGGACCTCACCCTCTGAGATACTGATACCAGTCTAGCCTAGAACCCAGGCATTTTTCAAACTCCCCCAGTAACTCTGGCGTGCGGCTGAAGCTTGGAACCACCATGCTGGTTTGCAAACCTGGTCTGCAGTGACCCCTTTGGGGGTTGAGCCTTGTGTCTGGCCCTGATTTCTTGCAGCCCTGCACACAGACTCTGACCTGGGCTCAGGCCTGACGTTCTTAAAGCCTTTGGCTTGTCGAGGGTAGTAGACGGAGGGAGGCATCTGAGAGTCCTGTCAGTCAGCTCTGAGCCACATCTGTCTCCAGCCAGCTCTGTCTGTAGTGCATAGCCAAGACCGATGTCCACTGATCCAGTTCAACTGACTCGCCAAGGAATTGTCTAGTTCAGACCAACTCTTGGGGAGAAATAGCAGTCACGGAGTATTTTCCACGTCCCTGCCCCTGGATCCTCTGAGCCCCAAGTGTGACCTTGCTTTGGCCAATAACAAGAATCTGTTTTTGTTTCAGGAGATGAGAGCGCAGGGTGTGGTCTGCAAGCAAGTGTTCAAAAAGGTGAACTGAAGCCTGAACATACCTTAGTCTCGAGGAATGAGTGGCATGGAAGGGGGGGACAGGGTCCCCCTCTCTGCTCAGCCTGGGGCAGAGAGCCAGCCTGCATCTGTTAGCAGAGTCTGTCTCTCCTGGCTTTGTCTCTTTCCCTTTTCTTCAAACGAAGCCATCCCAATAAAAGTGGTCTCTGCTCGATATGTCTATTTTGGAAAAGCTTTGAAACCCCACTGCGCTCACATTTTCTCTGAAGGCTTCTGAAGCTGGCTGCTCTTGACACCAGCCCTGAGCAGATGGGAGAGATTCAGCCACACGCCTGCAGATTTGGTCCCGATGTTACACCTGTACGGTCTCTCTCCAGGGCACAGGCCTGGGTCCCGGGTCTGTGGCCTGACATTCAGTCATCTATGTTTTAAGTACCTACCATATCATATGTCCAGTCAGGGCCAAGGTGTAGTGAGTGCCGGAAGCAGGCCAGGATGCCCTCTACCTCGGAACTTAGAGCCTTGTTAAGGTCAGACCAACAGTGACTTCATGACTGCGCTTACAAGTGTACAAGAGATGCTGCAAAAATTGTTTGTAAACGAAATGGAACTGGATAGAATTTTAAACTCAAAGCTAGGATGAGGTGAACGTTAATGAAAGACAATTGCCAATTGGATTTAATTTCAGAGATGTCATGAATACACACCTCATCACCCCAAAACCATCCGCACCCCATCTATGGGCTTATGTAAAGCCTTCCTCTTCACTGTTACGGATGAGGCATAACTTGCTAATCCCCCTGGAAGAAGAAAAGCAGCCTCGTGTTCTCACTAAAGTGTAAATGACTGCTAGCTGTGCCTTTGCATAAAGAAATGGGGACACTGAGTGAGGAGGGGGGACACCATGGGTAGGAAGAACCACTGGGAAAGGAAAGACTCACATTGAGGACCCTGAACACCAAACCTGCCCAGGCTGGGCCCTGCCCTTTGGGAAGAGCGCTGGGTTAGGAGTCAGATGTGCTGGGATGGAATCCCAACACCACCACTCACAGGGCTACCACATTGCTCTGGACCTCACATCTCTAGTCAGAAACTCACAGTAATAATCCCGCTCCCTTCCTACACAGATAGGTTCGTGAGGCTTGTCATGCATATAAAACTTGTAGGCTGCCCAGTGCTAAATCAGTGGCTCTCAGACTTAGCTAAATCTTAGAACTACCTAGGGAGCTTTTAAAATTCCGTGTACCCAGGCCACTACCCAGGACCAATTACATCAGAATGTCTTAAGGTGGGACCCAGGCATCAGGGTTTTTTTTTGAAGCTCCCCAGGTGATTCTAGTATGCCACTGGAGGTGAGAATCACTGCCCTAGACCAGTGTTTCTAACCTGGGGGTAATCCAGCCCCCGCCCAGGGGCATTTGACAAAGTCTGGAGATATCCTTGATTTCACGCCTTGGGCTGGGGGGTGGCTCTCCTGGCATCTAGTTGGGTAGCGGCCAGGGATGCAGCTAAATAGCCTTCAATGCCCAGGACAGCTCCCACAACAAAGAATCATCCAGCCCAGTATGTCAAGGTTGAGAAACCCTGCCCTAGACAAACATAAGAAATGTTTAAATTTTTTGATTACCGAGGTCATTTCCCTAGCCTACACCAAGGAGATGAAATCCCAGAATGGCCTAAGATCCTGGAGACCCCCTTCACGTTTGTGACCTTGGTCTTTTTGTCCCTGAGGGTAGAGAACTCAAAGGCAACGATTCTTGTAAAGACCGTTCGTTCATTCACCACACAAATGTTTAATGAAGGCCTACTGTGTGCCGGGCACTGACTGAACACCACACCTGTTGGGGATCCAGGCGTTCCCATCCCATCCCAGGTACTGAGACCCCATCAGACTTCCACTCCCAATACATAAATGCCTCAACCCAACAGTTAGGTTCTGACGGGGGTCTCAATGGTGTGGCCCTGCTGGTGTGAGTGTGCATGTGATGTAGGGGTCCTGACCCCGCCCTTGGGAGCCTCTGGTACCCAGGGGAGACTCCTCACTCTGATTGAATAGCTTGAATACTAGGACCTATTTCAGTGGGCAGTGGGAGCCACAGGAGGTTTTTGAGCAGGAGAGTGGCACGATTCACCTTTCAGCAGAACTAATCTGGTGGCCGTTCTCTCCATAGTAAGAAAAGGTGAGGACTCCAGTTGGAGTTTAGCACAGGGCAGTCACATTTAATTGAAATTCACTTCATATAAGATTAATCTTCCCAAAGAAGTACAGGTCAAATGGGAAGGATGCTTCTTTTTGTACATACATCTATAACCAGGGAAGCAGGCTTTGGGCTTTTAACCGCTGCTTTCCATTTTCTCAGCTCCATTTCCAATGGCTTGGAAAAGGCTTGCTCCTAAATTGGCAGCTGTATGTATCGTGGTGCTTGTTCAGCCCTCTTTGAGGCATTTTAGCACTTCTGACGTCCAGTGCAAAGGTATTGATGTTGGCTCCATTTTGGGAACACTACCGCAAGCTCTACCACTTAACTGGCACTTGGATGCCATTGTTACAGGTTATAAAAAAGATTTTCAATTCTAACAACAGTGACTGATCACATAACTGGGCACTAGGAATGGATT
Organism: Phocoena phocoena; assembly: GCF_963924675.1. Taxonomy (NCBI): domain Eukaryota; kingdom Metazoa; phylum Chordata; class Mammalia; order Artiodactyla; family Phocoenidae; genus Phocoena; species Phocoena phocoena. The sequence goes on along the minus strand of NC_089222.1, from coordinate 22,149,946 downwards.
CACTTACTGAATTTCCAAAGCATGGCAAAAATACTGTGATGCCCACAGGATGACAAATGATGGAGTTTGCCTAGTTACCAGCTCACCTGGTGCCACGAGGCTGTGGAAATTGTGTCACTCCATCTCGCAAATCTCTGGACCTGCCAACTTGGAAATTTTTGCTGTTTTTTTCACATTTTTCAAATGGAAGGGTTACATTATTTCAAAATACACCTGAAGTGAGACCTTATTAAAGTATTTACATCACATAATTTCAAATATTCAAAACCTAAGGGGACTTCCCTAATCATCCAGTGGTTAAGACTCCATCCTTCCACCGCAGGGGGCGTGGGTTCGATCCCTGGTCAGGGAACTATGAACTCTCATGCTGCATGGTGTGGCCAAAAAATTTAAAAAATAAAAGAATTTTAAAAACCCCAAAAAACCAGGACTGCCATGTGCAGCAACTCAGGTGGGAGGGCTGAGGCTGGGCTTCGGGCAATGGAAGGCCCTCACTGGGAACTCGGGGTGAAGTGGCTGAGTGGCTAAGCTCTGGCCACGTGGCCCGGGTTCGAGTCCCATCTCTGCTACTTCCTAGCTCTGTGAGATTAAGGCAAGTCATGCAACCTCTCTGCGCCTCAGTTTGCTCATCTGTAAATTGGGACTAATGATTCCTCATAGACTTTTTGTGAGGATTAAATTAATCTATGTAAGCAACTTAGAGCAGATGTATATTTTATCTGCAAAGAGATTTGAACAGTGCCTGTTGTATAACAAGCTAATTTATGTATGGGTAAAAAAAAAAAAAAAATCAGGGGCTTCCCTGGTGGCGCAGTGGTTGAGAGTCCGCCTGCCGATGCAGGGGACACGGGTTCATGCCCCGGTCCGGGAAGATCCCACATGCCGCAGAGCGGCTGGGCCCATGAGCCATGGCCGCTGAGCCCGCGCGTCCGGAGCCTGAGCTCCGCAATGGGAGAGGCCACAACAGTGAGAGGCCCTCGTACCGCAAAAAACAAAACAAACAAACAAAAAATCAGAGATCTGAGAGGCACTTCAGAGTAGAAGCAACATAACTTCACTACAGACACGACAACACAACACAGTGTGGGTGACAGAAGAGCGGGAGAAGCCAAGGTCAGGGCAGCCCGGGAAGCAGTTAACAGAAATCAGGAGGGGTGGGTTTCTAGGGCAGGAAGCCCCCAGGCTGCCTCAGCTGGGGGGGTGGGTGGAGGAGGCTCGTGCAGAGCCTCTCTCCGACCTCCTGGGGGTGCAGACCCCAGTGCAGGTTGTCTGCCACCACACCCCCAAAGGATACAGAGCTTCTGATGCAGACACAGTGACCCTCCATCACAGAGCTGGCAGGAGGATGGACTTCTGACATGAAACCCCCAATGCCCCTAAAATGTCATTCTCTGGGCAGCTTCCCAAACCTTCCCACAAGAAAACTCTAACACGTGAACCCCAAGGAACTCTCTGGACACCCAAATATATAACCGCTGTCTTGGTTAATTAGGACACCACTACTGTTCCTTTCAGGTGCAAATTAAACAGCTCTATGCTGCATTGCAATTCAACTCTGCTTAATTCTCTGAAATATCCCTTATCCACGCTACCCGACCCAACCTGCAGAACTGAGTCTCCAGGGCCTTCACCCACTCACCCCCAGCCCCACATCCCGCCCTGAGCTGGGGACCTGCAGACCTGCAGAGCTGAGTCAACAGAGGTGGCAGGGACCTGCTAATCACCCATGTCACAGGAATGTGTTTCCTCTCAGGCAGAGTTGGGACAAGGAAAGGGATGGCTGTCTCTTTGGAAAAAAGGACTTGTTTTGCTCTGGGAAGGATACTCACCAATCATGACTTCTCCCATTTCCCCTCCAATAACCAAAACCCAACCCACCCTTCAGAGACAATTTTGGAGTCCTCTTTTCCCTTCTCCACAGCCCACAACCCCTGCTTCTTTGAGTTCTCATCCTCTCAAGGGTGATCCTGGCCATTTCCCCTTTTTGAGATGATCTCAATAAAGAAATACCAGATCAGAATGACAAAATTGTTGTTTATTTTATTTTATTATTTTCTGTACGCGGGCCTCTCACTGTTGTGGCCTCTCCCGTTGCGGAGCACAGGCTCCGGACGCGCAGGCTTAGCGGCCATGGCTCACGGGCCCAGCCGCTCCGCGGTATGTGGGATCTTCCCAGACCGGGGCACGAACCCGTGTCCCCTGCATCGGCAGGCGGACTCTCAACCACTGCGCCACCAGGGAAGCCCTGTTGTTTATTTTAAGTGGTTGCATGTAACCAATAGTTTAGCAGACAAAAATACAGTGTAATATAATTATGCTGTGCTAATTCCAAGATCATTACAGAATTTGTAAAATTAGTGAATTCATAGTGTCCCTGAGACAGTCTGGTCCAATAATGGTTCACAAGTTTAAAGGTGGAGAATGAACTTCATTACTGTCTCTCTGTGACCTTCATGTGTAACTTCCTTTGGTGATAATGTCAAAAGTTGAAGAGCCCCTCATGAATGTGATGTCTGGGCTAATGGGTCCCTTTCCCCAATACCGCAGGCTCCCACTGGAGGCCCTATTTGAACTCCTAGCACTTAACTCTCAGTCCTACCATTGTTTCAGACACCCTAGTGGACATTTGTCACATTTATGGCTGTCTGCCATCTTGTGAGCAATTCTCCCATGTTTAAGGAACTTTCTTCATTAGGAATTCCATCTCTTCAAGGTATTAATAGAAGGGAGAACTAGCTTTCCCAGCCTACTTGCACCCAGGCTCCAGGTGTAAGACCGAGGTGCCCTCAATTATATGCCCCCAACAGAAAAGATTTGGAAAAAGAACTATGTGAGGTGGATAATGTTGATTGGATTCTTTGGGAATCCACAGGGATTGGCTTTGGGATGGCACCAGTGGCAGAGCTTATGGTTCCTGGTGTCCAGTGTCATGGTTGCTATCTACACTGGCAGTGGATGCAAAAGAGAGAGGCCACCAGACCTATGTGCTTCCTACACACACCACCTGTGAGTGGTCTCTCCAAAAATTCAACTTTGAATCTGGTCAAGTCTCCAATCTAACTGCATATTTACAAGCAACACAGGGGCAGAAGGACATGTTAAAGGCCATTTCAGGAATTCGATCAGCAATGAGAAACTAGAGGACAAACAACTTGGTTTCTTCCACAAATGAATTGCAAGGGGAAAAAAAAGATACAGACAGGGAACCTATAGACTAAAAGAGATTCAGGAGACATATGAACTAATCATACTATTTAGCCTTTATTTGAATCCTAATTCACACAAATGAACTACAAAAACAAAAACTAAAATGAATCACAAAGGACAGGAGATAAACAGTGAAATTTGTACACTGACAACGTTTGATAATATTACCAGAAATACTGTTCAATTTTTAGGTGTGATAATGGCATTATGGTCATGTATTTTAAGAGTTCTTATCTTTTAGAGATAACACACTGAAATATTTATGGCACACTGTCTGGGATTTGTTTCAAGATAATTATGAAGGGGAAGAGCAGAAGGAATAGAGATGAAATAACACTGGCCATGACTTTATAAATGTCAGAGCTGGATGATGGGTGCATGGAATTCATTAAACTATCTTGTCCGCTTGGGTAGATGTTTGAAATATTCCACGATAAAAACGTTTTTAAAAACCAGTTAAAATAAATAAAATTTAAAATAAATAGATGATTCTGCATTAAATCAAACTCCATCTGGCTTAACTATGAACACCCTTACAGAACTGATGGGCTGGGTTAGCCAAGCACTTTCCGTTTTAGATCAAAGCATGGGAAGCAATTTCTTCTCTCCTTGGGGAGTTGGAGGGTGGAGCTACTTGGATGTGGAGGCTGAGAATCTGTAGTACACTCTGGCCATCTGGTCTCCCTCAGCTCATATATGCTCCGATTTCCGGGGCTGCAATGGGAACTGTGGTGCCCAGCTCCATGGCTACCATGCATCTCTACTCCATCCCAGCTAGCTAACTGTCACCCAACTGCAGCCAGCTTTCTCTGCCATAAACCATCCATATGGACCTCTGTGGCTGAGGGGACATTGGAAAGTGTATGGAGGTGATGGATCTCTCAGAGCCAGATTCTGGTTTAGGTGCTCTGAGAGAGCTGGAGTGGGGTCAGGGAAGTGGTCCTCCAACAATGGTCCAGGAGAGTGGCAGTGAGAGGCCATAGCAAGGCAGTGGGATGGAGAGGAGTGGCGGTTGCAAGCAACAAACCTAACAGAGAATCCATTGACTTATCAAATGATTAAATTTGGAGAGAGAGGAAAAGAGAAGAATCTAGAAAAAAACATTCCCCATAAAGTGCCAGGCAGCTTATTCCCTTTATCTCCTTCAACCTTCACCATCAGTGTAGTAGACCACGGACAGTTTGCTTGTTCCAAGTCTGGTCCCCTTTCTTCTGGTCCATGTTGTTCAAACAGGACTTAACTCCCTTGCCCCCAGCCAGTTCCAGGGTTGGACACACAACACCAGCCTGGCTAATCAGACCCAGGGTCACTGGCCCTGGCACATAATCTTGGGTTTTTAGTTTAAACTGGGAAAGAGATACTCTCTGTCATTTGGGAATGCTGAAAGGGTAGAATGTCAGCTTGGGACTGCTGAGAGCCATCACGTGGAGGGAGCCTTATTGGACTGAAGTCTTCACGGAGGAAAGCAGAGGCAAGAGATGAAGAGATGCTTCATTATTTAAGCATCAGGATCCAGCCCTGCCTGACGCCAACCCTAACACTGGGCTGTTGACTTATGAGCCAATTAGCTCCTTTGCTTTTCCTTAACTAGTGTGAGTCAGAGTTCCATTACCTGTGACTAAAATAGTCCTAATATATCAATCTTGTGTGATAAATCTTACCATCCCCAACCTCCTGATGATAAAACGGAATCTCTGCTTAAAGTTACGCACTTTCATGTGTCAAATAGGATGTTTTCTTCCCCCAGCCCCTTTCTGTCTGTCCTTACCTTTTATTGAGAAGGTTCTTTGGCATACAGAACAGGAAGAGATTTTTGTGAGCAAATGCAGCACCCCATCAGCACCACACACATACACACCCCACTCTGGCAGAGACACTGGACCCTGGGGCTCTGGGAGAGAAGGTGGAGATGAGCAGAATAGTAATTAGACCAAGTAGCTGAAGACAGAGTAGAAGAAGGGTGGAGACCTAGTGCAGAAGAGAGCTGTGGTGTTTTTAAAATATTTTGGCCAATTCTTTCACATGCCTTCTTTCGAAAGGTGAAACCTCACTGTCCCTGGGCCCACCCCCCCACCCCAGGCCTTGAACGTGGACTGATGGCAGAAGTGATGGTGCGTGACTTCCAAGGCCAGGTCGTGGAAGGATACAACTTCCTCCTTGCTCACTCTACAATCATTCAGTCTGAGGGAAGCTCGTCACCACGTCATGAGGACACTTGAGCAGCCCTTGTCCACAGGGAGAGCAGTGGAGGCCTCTCACCAACAACCTGTGAGCCACCTTCCAGAGCAGATCCTCTAGTCCAGCTAAGCTGTTCTCAAACTCCTGGCCCCCACAGAAACTACGAGATAATAAATGTTTATGTTGTTTTAAGCCGCTAAGTTTTGGGGGTAATTTGTTACACAGCAATTAATAACTAATACAGAAACTGTCTGATACAGTCAGGGTGGCCTCTGTGTGGACTGACAGTATCTCAGTGGAAACCATAACCGACAGCTATGCCTTGTCCTCTGAACCCCATGAGTACGACATATCCGCCAATGGCAAGACTTCCTTTCTTCTCTGTAGGGCTTTCTAGGCAGAACCCAGAGGCAGCACTGGGGTTGGCACCTGGGTCTTTCTGATGCCAAAGACTGTGCCTTTCCATAGGGCCATATTTCAGAGTCTGGATGTCAAGGAGCTGGAAGAGCAGGAAAGAAGAGCTGAGAAACCTCAGGTTGTTCCTTTGAATCTGACAGAGGCCAAGAATTAGAGGACAGAATAAGATGGTGCTTCTCTTATATTAATTAATTTATTTATTTATTTATTTATTTATATTTTTGGCTGTGTTGAGTCTTCGTTGCTGCGCACGGGCTTCCTCTAGTTGCTGCGAGCGGGGGCTACTCTTCGTTGCAGTGCGCAGGCTCCTCATTGCGGTGGCTTCTCTTGTTGCAGAGCACGGGCTCTAGGTGCACAGGCTTCAGTAGTTGTGGCTCACAGGCTCAGTAGTTGTGGCACACGGGCTTAGTTGCTCCGTGGCCTGTGGGATCTTCCCAGACCAGGTCTCGAACCCGTGTCCCCTGCATCGGTAGGTGGATTCTTTTTTTATTTTTTTTATTTATTTATTTTTTGCGGTACGCGGGCCTCTTACTGTCATGGCCTCTCCCATTGCGGAGCACGGGCTCTGGACGCGCAGGCTCAGCGGCCATGGCTCACGGGCCCAGCCGCCCCGCGGCATGTGGGATCTTCCCGGACCGGGGCACGAACCCGTGTTCCCTGCATCGGCAGGCGGGCTCTCAACCACTGCACCACCAGGGAAGTCCCGGTGCTTCTCTTATTAATTTAATTATTTAAAACCGAGTGGAGATGTGATTAGGGTAGAGATCAAGATGAAAGCATCTTGGATTAGGGGGGCCCTAAAATCTAACAAGTCTATCCTTATAGGGGACAGAAAGGGACACACACAGAAGAGGTCAATTTGAATATGGAGGCAGAAATTGGAGTGATGTGTCTACACACCAAAGCATGCCATGATTGCTAGTAACCACTAGAAGCGAGGAGAGAGGCACTCAGCTGATTCTTACTCAGAAACTCCAAAAGGAACCAACCCTGTCAGTAACTGGATTTTGGACTTCTGGCTTCCCAAAGTGAGAGACTAAATTTCTGTTATTTTAAGCCAAACAAAAACAAACCCAAAAAATCCAAAATCAAAACCCCTGCCAATGATATTAAATAAATAGTGGGGCAATAACAGATACCAGTTTCAAAATGGCCTTACTGGATTGGGATGTCCCCTGATGTCTTTCATTCCTCTGTAAATGTACACTGATCACCTGATCAGTGCCAGGGCCATGTCTGGAGCGTTCACATTGGAAACTTTACATCAGGGCCAGGGGCCAAATGAACTCCTCAGATGGACCGTGCTATAGGAGCTCACTGGCATATAGAGAGCAGGGTGGAGTACAGGATCTAGAAAGACGCCCCCTGCAGGGGGTGGACTGAGCAAGTTGGGTAGATATTTGGAAAGGTGAGAGGGAGGAAATTTCTAGCAGGCACAGAGATGCAGCCCCAGGTGATGCACTCTGGGCTGGTCCATCATGTGGGTGGAAAACCAGAGGGACAAGGGGCGTATTAACTCCTGCACTATAGCACCTGTCTCCTCATTTTAATGTTCAAGGCCCCCTTCAGAAGTCCCTCCCCTGAAGCTCCGGGACACACCCTCCCTGTCTGAGCCAAGCTTGTCTCCTGAAGTGATGTGACGGTTCCTGCCCCACACTAGTGTTCTTCCTGTTCCCCCTGAAAAATGCCTAGTTCTTCCCTTTCTAGAAAATTCTTATGAATTTGCTCAAAAAGTCTCTCCTCCTGTAGAGAAAAGGGAACCCTCCTACACTGCTGGTGGGAATGTAAACTGGTGCAACCACTATGGAAAACAGTATGGAGGTTCCTTAAAAAACTAAAAATAAAGTTACACATGATTCAGCAATTCCACTCCTGGGCATATATCCAGAGAAAACTCTTATTCAAAAAGATATATGCACCCCAATGTTCATTGGAGCACTATTTACAATAACCAAGACATGGAAGCAACCTAAATGTCCATTGACAGATGAATGGATAAATAAGATGTGGTATATATACACAGTAGAATACTACTCAGCCATAAAAAAGAATGAAATATTGCCATTTGCAGCAACATGGATGGACCTACAGATTATCATACTAAGTGAAGTAAGTCAGGCAGAGACAAATATCATATGATATCACTTATATGGGGAATCTAAAAAAATGATACAAATGAACTTATTTACAAAACAGAAACAAACTCACAGACATAGGAAACAAACTTTTCCTATGTTTCCTACATGGTTACCAAAAGGGAAAGGTGGGGGGAAGGATTAAATTAAGAGTTTGGAATTAGCAGATACACACTACTTCCCTGGAGTCCAGTGGTTAAGACTCTACGCTTCCACTGCAGGAGGCACGTGTTCAACCCCTGGTCAAGGAACTAAGATCCCGCATGTCATGAGGCGTGGCCAAAAAAACAAAAGCAAAAAGCAAACTATGGGGCTTCCCTGGTGGCGCAGTGGTTGAGAGTCCGCCTGCCGATGCAGGGGACACGGGTTCGTGCCCCGGTCCAGGAAGATCCCACATGCCGCGGAACGGCTGGGCCTGTGAGCCATGGCCGCTGAGCCTGCACGTCCAGAGCCTGTGCTCTGCAACGGGAGAGGCCACAACACTGAGAGGCCTGCATACCGCAAAAAAAAAAAGCAAAAAAAAACCCCAAACTATATATAAAATAGATAAACAACAAGGACCTACTGTGTAGCACAGGGAACTATATTCAATATCTTGTAATTAACTATAATGGAAAAGAATCTGAAATGAATCAGACATATATATATGTATGAATCACTTTGCTGTACACCTGAACCTAATACAACATTGTAAATATATTAACTATACTTCAGTTAAAAAAAAAAGTCCCTCCCTCTCCAAGAAGACTTCTTTTACTGGCTCTTTCCTAAAAATCCCACTCAGTTTTGATTGGTTTGGTGCTGCTGTGACCTTGGCAGAGAAGGGACAGCCAGGCTTCCCATCTAGGAGCTCTCTCTTGTTGATTTCTGCATGACCTCCATCAGGCTTTCTCCAGCCAGGCAGGACCTGGTCTCCTGCCATTATGCTCTCCCTCATCACTTCGCCCTGTGTTCTCTGAACGACTGGACTGTGCAAGTAAGTTAATGAATAGACCGAACTTCATACACTGTGGTTATCAGCCCAACCTTGGCCACACTTTCATTTATGGCCCTTCTAAGGAGACCTCCAGACCATGTTAAGAAATCTTCCTGCCACGCAGCAGTAGGTGGGGACCTTTGGCCCACAAAAAAGGCCACGTCTGAGGGGGTGCTGCTCTTCAGATGAAGTGAGCATTGCATCACCTAATCTGAGGTATCAAGATAATGCCTGGGGATGTCTTAAGAAAAAGTCTCTGCTATTTTGTACTTTGGGACTCTTACCACTTTATAGCCCCTAACTGATAACTCTCAAGGTTGCTGTAATCACTACAGACTTTTTCCCCAAGCCCTACTTATTCTTCAAGACTCAGATAAAGGCCCTGCCTAAGCAAGACACATCTCCCATCAGCCCTGGATGACCCGTCTCCACACCCACATTGTATTATTATTAAGTTCCATTCTTTTTTGTGGCCCATTAACTCACTTAAGAAAATTTTGGCTCAAAGAGTAAATCAAAACTGAAATTGAAAAATAGTTAGAAATTAATCATAAAAAGACTACATGGGAGAAAATATTTGAAAATCACATATCTGGCAAAGGACACATATATGAAATATGTAAAGAACGCTATAAATTTAACAGTAAGAAAACAAAGAATCCAGTTAAAAAATGGGTGAAAGACCAGATTAGATACTTCTTCAATGAAAATATAAGGATAGCAAGTAAAAAGGTTAAAAGATGTTCATTAATCATCATTGGAAAAATGCAAATTAAATCACAATACATACCTTGATGCACTTGTTAGAATGGCTAATTTATTTATTTATATTTTTTAATTGAAGTATAGTTGGTTTGCAATGTTGTGTTAGTTACAGCACAGTGATTCAGTCATATATATATGTGTGTGTGTGTGTGTATGTGTGTATATATATATATATATATATATATATATATATATATATACACATTGTTTTTCAGATTCTTTTCCCTTATAAGTTATTACAAAATACTGATTATAGTACCCTGTGCTATACAGTAAGTCTTTGCCGGTTATCTATTTTATATATAGTAGTGTGTATATGTTAATCCCAAACTCCTAATTTATCCCTCCCCCCACCACCTTTCCCCTTTGGTAACCATAAATTTGTTTTCTGTGTCTGTGAGTCTGTTTCTGTTTTGTAAATAAGTTCTTTTGTATCCTTTTTTTTTTAAGATTCCACATATAAGTGATATATGATATTTGTCTTTCTCTGTCTGACTTACTTCACTTAGTATGATAATCTCTAAATCCATTCATGTTGCTGCAAATGGCATTATTTCATTCTTTTTTATGGCTGAGTAGTATTCCATTGTATATATGTACCACATCTTCTTCATCCATTCATCTATCAATGGACATTTAGGTTGCTTCCATGTCTTGGTTATTGTAAATAGTGCTGCAATGAACATTGGGCTGCATGTATCTTTTCAAATTATAGTTTTCTCTGGATATATGCCCAGTAGTGGGATTGCTGGGTCGTATGGTAGTTCTATTTGTAGTTTTTTAAGGAACCTCCATACTGTTTCCCATAGTGGCTGTACCAATTTACAGTCTCACCAATAATGCAGGAGGGCTCCTTTTTCTCCACACCCTCTCTGGCATTTATCATTTGTAGATATTTTGTTGATGGCCATTCTGACTGGTGTGAGGTGATACCTCATTGTAGTTTTAATTTGCATTTCTCTAATAACTAGCAATGTTGATAATTTTTTACACGCCTGTTGGCCATCTGTATGCCTTCCTTGGAGAAATGTCTATTTAGATATTCTGCCCATCGTTTGACTGAGTTGTTTGTTTTTTTTGATATTGAGTTGTATGAGCTGTCTATATATTTTGAAAATTAATCCCTTGTCAGTCACATCATTTACAAATATTTTCTGCCATAGAATGGCTACATTTAAAATCTGATAATACCAAGTATTAGCAAGGATGCAGAGATACTAGCTCATTCATACATTTTTTTTATGGGAATATAAAATGGTAGGGACACCCTGGAAATGAGTCTGGCAGTCTCTTTAAAAATTAAATGTACACTTATCATACAACCCAGCAATCACACTCCCGGCTATTTTCCCCAGAGACATGAAACCTTATATTCACACCAAAACCTGTGTGTGGATGTTCATAGCTGCTTTATGTGTAATAGCCAAAGTCTAAAAAAAGTCCAGCTGTCCTAATGCGTTTACACATCATTTCACACGTCTGTTAGAATTTTGAGTTTTCTCTTCTGTACCGGTACTAGTGCTAGTATGTGTCCTTTGATAATTTTTTAAAAATTACGATTGCTGTCTTTTTTTCATCGATTTGCAGGAATTCCTTGAATATTCTAGATATTATTTACTTGTTGGTTTTAGATATTGCAACTGTCTTCTTCCATCCTGTTGTAAATTAAACTTGTCAATGGTATCTATTGAATAAAAATCCTCATTTTATAGGTAATAAATGTAATCATTGTTTTGCCTTATGGTTTTACCTTATGCTTCTGAAATTGTACGAAGTCTTTCCTTGCCCTTAGGCCCATAAACAGTCCCCTACATTTTCTTCCAAAAATGTTATAGTTTTACCATTTGCACTGAGATCTTTCGTTCACTTAGAACACACGTTTGCATGGGGAATCAGGGAGATATATGGTTTTGTTTTTCTCTGTATAATTAATCAGTTTGCTCACTCTCTGTCCCTTTCCCATTGATTTGTGGTGTCACTTCTATTATACATTAACTTCCCATACACAGAGGGGTCTGTCTCTGAGCTCTCTATTCTGCTCCTTTGGCCTATCTGTCCCTACTTGTGTTAATACCACAGTGTATTTATTACTTGGGCATTGTAGTATATCTTAATATTGTTAAGACAAATCCCCACACTTCAATCTTTTAAACTAAACTATTCATGGACCTTTATTCCTCCATATAAATTTCAGAGCAATTTTATCATGTTCCCCCACTAAAAATTTCTACCTAGAATTTTGTTTGGGAATATATTGAATTTATAGATGAATTTGTGGGGAATAGAAGCCTTCAGAATGTTAAATTATCTAATCCAAGAGTATAGCACATCTCTTCTTTTATTCAATCATCTTATGTGTCCTTTAATAGAGGTTTCAAGATTTCTCCAGAGAGATTGTGTATGTTTTCACTTTTGTTAATTCCTATACTCTTTGTAGATTTCCTGCCCTTGTGAAAAATTTCTTCTTTTCTATTATATTTTCTAGTAAGTTATGGTTGGCATAAGGCAATGCTGTTGATTTTTATAGTTTGCTCTTATACCTGGCAGTTTCTGAAATCTTTTATCAGTTCTAACAAATTGTGTGTTGATTCTGATTTTTCCTAGGTAAATGATTATATCACCTCAAATAATGACAGTTTTAAGTCTTCCGATCCCTACGCTGCTTATATAAAACAGTCAAGAGCAGAGAGAAAAAGAAGAAAAGCTTCCAAATTCGTTTTACAAACTAGTGCAGTATTTATACCCAAAGCAGACAAGATAGTCTAAACAAAGAAAACTAAATATTAACCTAATTCATAAATATCTATGTAAACATCCTAAATAAAAATAATAAAAAAGTACATTAAAAGAACAATTCACCCAGAAAAATGGTGTTAATTCCTAGAAAGTAAAGTAGGTTTGATGTAATTCATCACATTAATATGTCAAAGGAGAAAATTATATGATCATCTCCTTAGATGATGAACATCCATTTCTGACTAACTTAAAAATAAAAGCTTAGTAAAACAGACATAGATGACTGACTTCTTAACAAGATATATTAGACTAAAAACTAATCAGTCCTATTGGCAAGACATTAAAAGCATTTCTACTGAAGTCAAGAATAAGCTATAGATACCACTAATATTTTTGTGGAAGGATTAGACATTGCTGCTGGACAATCAAAAGGAGTAAAAGTATAAAAATTGGAAATAAGGAAGCAAAACTATCATTATTTGTAGATGATATCATATTCATGAAAATACAAGCAAATCAACTAAAAAACTATTACAGATAATAAGAAAATTCCTAAAGGTAATTGGTCACAAAATATGCTCATGTCAGTCAGTAGCTTTTCTAATACAAACAAGAAGCAATTAGAAAATAGAGTGGGAGAAAATATTCCATTTATAGTGGTAACAACTGACAAAATCTTTAGAAATAACTAATAAAAAATATGAAAGATATAGTCACAAAAACTTTAAACTCAAGTCTTCATATAAAATAAGATTTGGTTTAATGGAAAGCCCTACCCTGTTCTTGTATAGGAGAACTCAACCTTATAAAAATGTCCTTTCTTCCTAAATTAATATATAAATTGAATATGAAAATTTTCATAACAAAATGGAATTTTACATTAGTGAGGAAATGATTTGAAATGGTGCTAGATAATCAATCACACATTTGGGGAAATAAACTGAACCAAAGTTTATAAGCTAAAAATGAAAGTGTAAAGGTTCTAGAAGTAAACGAGAGGTTTTTGTTTGTATTTTTAAAGTTAATCTTAAGGTAGGGAAGCCTAGTTCAAAACACAAACTTCAGAACCAATGATGTAAGTTTGATATTTTTAAGTACTTATAAATTAAAATGTCTGCACAGAACTTTCAGTTTAAAAATGTGGATTGAATACATGAATTTATCACTGCTTTTTCCCCAAATTTCACTAAAATGACAAAGTGTTGAAGAAAAAAATTTTTAAAGAAGATGAAATCATGACCCTCGTACAAACATATACACTTCACAAAGATTTTATTTAACTTATTAATTAATGAGGGAACCGGAAAGATGTTACAATTCTTACAAAGGAAGCTTTGGCTTACAGATTTCTATTCCCCACCTAACAGAATCTGTTCACATTGCCCTGTTCAGGAGTCCTTTGCATAGCTGTAGACTGGAAGCATTTTCATTATTACTAGTCCTACAAGTTAATTTCTATCCCTGCAGAGTTGGAAAACAGCCTAGTCAAAGACAACCAAGGATAACTTGAATAGGTAGGTTAGACAGGACACTCATTAACATTTTTTGCCCATTTCAAAATCTTTTGCAATTTTCCTGATAGTCTCCCCCACTTGTAATCATAATAATCTCAAGAAAGATTATTCTTGATGACAAAATAACACTCTTCTCATAAGGTTTGGCCTGATTATTTACATAGGTGCAGGGGGAGTGTTCATACAGGTCTCTTCAAATTTGCTTTGTGATACCAAGGGCAAAACAAGTTTGAACCATTATAAAATTAATTTCCATCTGAAAATCTTCATAAGGCATCTCACTGAACTTTTTAAAAAGTCTATTGGGACTTTCCTGGTGGCGCAGTGGTTAAGAATCCACCTGCCAGGGCTTCCCTGGTGGCGCAGTGGTTGAGAGTCTGCCTGCCGATGCAGGGGACACGGGTTCGTGCCCCGGTCCGGGAAGATCCCACATGCCACGGAGCAGCTGGGCCCGTGAGCCATGGCCGCTGAGCCTGCGCGTCCGGAGCCTGTGCTCCGCAATGGGAGAGGCCACAACAGTGAGAGGCCCGCGTACCGCAAAAAAAAAAAAAAAAAAAAAAAAAAAAAGAATCCACCTGCCAATGCAGGGGACACGGGTTCGATCCCTGGTCTGGGAAGATCCCACATGCTGCGGAGCAACTAAGTCCGCAAGCCACAACTACTGAGCCCATGTGCCACAACTACTAAGCCCCCACGCCTAGAGCCCGTGTTCCACAACAAGAGAAGCCACCGCAATGAGGAGCCTGCACACCACAACGAAGAGTAGCCCCTGCTCTCCACAACTAGAGAGAAAAAGCCTGCACGCAGCAACGAAGACCCAACACAGCCAATAAATAAATAAATAAGTAAAATAAAAATGTCTATTATTTGTCATCCCAAGGCTAAGAAATAAGCCCAAGAAACTCTCTCTACCAGATTCTACTTGCAAAGTTCGATGAATTCTTCTTTTCTCAAGGTTCCCAAAATAACTTAGGTCTCTTGGCGCACCAGGAAGTGACCTCCCTTACTACCTGTGAGACTGGACCCTGTAAACGAGGCACCCAGGCCAGTTATCCTGGGAGGTCATAATACGCAATGTCTCTTTAAGTACTACCAGACTTTGTTCCTTAAGTGTGACTTGTCAAGCCTGATTAAAAGAGCATCGTACTCAAATATGATACTGCAGGAAAGCCCTGGATGTTTAATCAATTCATTTAATTATGTTCTGGTAGAAAGACAGATTCTTATTAAACTTATGCAAATAATTATATTGCCATGAAAAGGAGACTCAGAGTTTCTGAACTCTAGGGAGTTGGTACAATTAGATATCACCTTCAAGTGTTTCACTTTAGTTTAAAAAAGCAGAGTCCACCAAATTGCTATGGGTTACAGGGAGCATGAGAAGAAATAGAAAGGGCTTCCTTATAGATCTAGAAAATAGTACATTAAAACAACATTAGCAATATTCCAAATAAATACCCACGATAAAATTTTGCTCATTGATTCATTCAGTTCTATATAATTAATTCTTGTTCCACTGGATCTTGGGTTAGTAGTCTCATGAAGCCATATGTTTCTCAACTAAAAAGAGTTCTGGAAATCCTAAATCAGTCCACTGATATGGTCTGAAAGTTGCCCAAGTGATTCCAGCTCAGATACTTCTATCCAAGACTTGATTCTTTGAAAGGTCAATATTTTGAAGTACCTCTTTCCACAAGGCTCTGAAATTTTCCTTCTTTGTTGAAGACACAAACTCTGGCTTGCTGCTGCTAAGAGAGACCTCAGCAGGCATTAGAGTGAACACAAACTATTTATAAATGACAAAGCTGTGGTTATTTTATTACTGAAAAATTTCAAGTGTGGAAGGACTGATGAGAGTTTATAAGAAATATAATGCAAGAATAATACAACTGACGAGGATATATGGGTGTTTGGTTGGTGACATGCAAAACAAAGATAATAAACCCATTCTCCAAGAAAAAATTTTAAACAAATGTCTCTTAGCTCAATGATGAAGTCTACTTTCTAAGAAGCCAGTGAATGCTGCGTCTGATTTATAAAGTTGGATTTTATAGAGGAAAAGAATCTTGAGATATAACATGATAATCCTTTGATGTGATATGTATATAATATACCTAGACTATTGAGTAAAGAGAATAAATAAATCTGAAGTAGGGCCTAGACATCTGTATTGCTGTAAAACTTCATGATTAAGTCTGATATGCATTGAGAACCACTGGCCTAAAAATGACTTGGTTCAAAGTCTTTTAAAAAAGAAAAAAGAGTGACAATCAACATTTTAAATAATAATTGAAATATATTGTTGCTCAATATCATCAGGTAAAACACTACCAGGGCTCAGATAAGTAGGGGAAAATTCAACAGAACAATTTTATAAGACTTTCAATGTGTTTTCCTTGAAATTAAAACATATACAGAAAGTGAGGCATTGAAAAATCTCCAGGGGCTTCCCATAAAGCATAAAGTTTCTGAAATATTTTTATTAATAACATCTTACCTATACAAATTTAACCTATGGAAGGGTGAGCATCTCTTCTGATTTGACAACTCTTCCCATGCAACTCACCAAACCTGATTACTTCTAGCATCCCTTTTTATAAGGTAAAAAGACACATTTTCCTGATTTTTTTCCAGGAATCCTATGGGAAATCTCTAAGACTATTTAAGGTGTATAAGATGTCTGGCAAGTTTTATTTTCTTCTATTTTGCAGACCTGATTTTTGGAAGGCAAAAATCAAAAGTGTTGTCAGAGGAGATTTGGACACTTGATTAAGACAGGCTCATGAGTACCTGTGAAACAATACTTGGTTGCTTATTGAATCAAAGGGAGAATAAAACATTTAAAAATAAACAAGAACCTTAATATTTTCATAAACAAGGAATCTTTTTCCTCCTCGTCGTCATCTTTTTTATAATTAAGAGTGTAAAATCAACATACAGCATGCAAAATTATTCGGGTAGATCACAGAATCTTTGCTTTCTAGGCAGATTACACAGAGAGTAAATAAGGTAACCATCCACTTTGGTTTCCCCAAGACTCTCCTGGTTTTAGCACTGAAAATTCCACATCCCCGGAAACCCCATAGTCCCAGGCCAATCAGAAAGGTGGATCACCCTAGAAAGAATAACCATTCACACTGTAGCTGAAGACATTAATCAGAAAACCAAGGGAACAAGTCCATCAAGATTGAGAACTTTGCAAAAATTTTAACACATTTTGTAACTTGTGAGATTTAGTATTATAAACCAGGACAAGTAAAATTCACTTGTTTGACTCAGGACAAATCCAAGTTTTAGCCTTTATTATGCTCTTTTATACTCTGGTGACACTTTTATTCTAACACAGATCTCAAGGGGTCCACACGTTCAACTCTAATTTCATAATAGTATTTAGATGCTATTTCTATTAGCATGCTATGCATTCATCATTGCCATCTTCAAATGGATAAATGAATATTCTAAGTATTTCTTAGTTTTGATTTTTAATAGAGTAAACACAAATAGTTGTAACCACATAAATAAAAGCTCTTTGTGTCTCTCGATACGTGCAAAGTAGTTTGAAGAACAAAAATCCCAAGAACCACTGCTTATGGAAAAGCAAAAGCATATTCTCAGTTGTATTTCTCTGATTATTGCAGTTGTAACCACTCATATTAATTATAACTTTCACTAAAGTAATTAACTTCTATTTCACAGAGGAAACTAGAGAGCAGATCACTGAGAACTTTCTGTCACACTGAAGCATTTTAGCAGATTAGTGAAGTTTATAATACAATTTTTTACAGTCACACGCATTCCTGTGTGGCAAAAATGAGCACATTCACTAACATGACTTGTGGTTATTACTTATAGCACATACAAATAAGAACAATTATGCTCAGTAATCAATGTGTCAGTGTTCCAGGCTACTTAGAAAGTGCCTAGATATCCATTGATTACATGATTAATTTAATTTAATATCAGCTTAAAATTTTAAGTTACCAAGAAATCTTGCAAATGATCTTCAAGCTGGCATACTACAAAACACAATTACTGTTGAAATTAAGTTTGTCAGAATCATGATTCAATTGAGTCAGACATAAATTTACATTTTTCATCATCTTAAACATTATGGAGGAGTAAAGCGAGCTAATTCAATCAGCAAACCTGTTATAATCTTTGGGGAAAATATACCCAATTAGAAAAAACTGTTTGCTTGTATTACAGTTGACCCTTGAACAACAGGAAGGTTAGGAGCACCAAGCCTCCACACAACTGAAAATCCTCAGAGAACTTTACAGTCAGCTCTTCCTGTCCACAGTTCAGCATCTCTGGAGTCAACCAATTGTGGATTGTGTAACGAAAAAATTATTTAGAGAAAAAAATCTGTGTATAAGTGGACTCACACAATTCAAACCTGTGTTGTTCAAGGATCAGCTGTATACTTAACAGTGATTAATTAGAGGAAGACAAAGTTGTTTTCGTTAAACCCACATTAGTAAACTGGTCTTGTTTGCCAAACATTTACTTTAATTATGTGAATTTGGATTCTTAAAATGTTTCTGAGTGAGCTGTACAAAGAACAATTTTTGGCACATTTTTATAGCACATTTAAAGTATTAGAAGTTTACTTATCTTATTTTTCAGGATTTTATGTTGGCATTTATTCCATAAACCAATCAGGACATAGCTCCTTTAATTTAAAAGACTTTGTAATTTAATTCATTTACACCCTCCAGAAATAGGAAAATACACACACACACATTGAAAGGTAAAGGCCTTTCCAGACTTCCCTGATGCAGCAGTGGTTAAGAATCCGCCTGCCAGTTCAGGGGACACGGGTTCGACCCCTGATCCAGGAAGATCCCACACGCTGCGGAGCACCTAAGCCCGTGTGCCACAACTACTGAGCCCACGTGCCACAACTACAGAAGCCCGCGTGCCTAGAGCCCGTGCTCCACAACAAGAGAAGCCGCTGCAATGAGAAGCCCACGCACCGCAACGAAATGTAGCCCCTGCTCGCAACAACTAGAGAAAAGCCCGCAGGCAGCAGCAAAGACCCAACGCAGCCAAATAAATAAATATTTTTTTAAAAAGAAGAAAGGTAAGGCCTTTCCAAATTACAGACAGAGAGCTTACAGCTTTAATTTTAGTCCAAAAACTTTTTTTTACCATTTCATATATCCAAAAGAACTGTTCTCTTTCCTAGTGGGCATGAATTTTTTAACTAATTTGTAGTCAAACACATAAGCAAACATAAATAAATAGCCAGGTTCTCTGTTATCGCTCACCCAGCAGAGAATAGATACCTATCATTCATCTACAGAAATCCCCAAACGGTCAGACCGTTAAGCCAAATTCCCAGTCATTGCTGTCACCAATGAGGTATAACTTATGGGCTCTAAGTAAACCAAAACCAAAACAGAAAATAATTGAGAGTTGGAAAAAACCCAGAGAATATAGAGTTGGCGAAGTTAAAGTTCTATTTACACTTGGGACTCATCTCCAGGAGCCAAGAAAAAAATATGCTCTGGCTTCAGCTGTTCATGAAGGATTCTCTGGGCACAGAGACTACCTGACTCTGTCAAGGTGAATCTATTGTGCATCTCAGCAAGAACTCCAAAACTGTTAAAAGATGATTTTTTAAAAAGATGAAATCATAACTCTCATGCAAACATAAAATGAACACTTAGCAAAGATTTTAAATTAACTCATTAATTAATGAGGCAAACAGTAAGATGTCGCAACTGGTTCAAATGAGGATTTGACTTACAGAGATTTATATTCTCTACTGGACTATATATATATATATATATATAAAAGAGACAGAGCAAATAGAGGACATAAATGTATATGTGGGAAGGGAAAGAGGAGCTGGTATGAGTGCTACGTCTTCAACATCCATTGACAGAAGTCAGTAGAAAATGTTTAAAATTGATATAATTTTTAAAGTGATATAATTTTCTTTAGAAATGCAGAGGCAAGGGCCAGCAAAACAGCTAAAAGTGGTAAAAGAGTTGCTTCTGGGAAGTAGGAAGTTAGTGAGTAGGGATGGGATAAAAGACTTCTACGTTTAAAAAATTTTTTTTTATTGAGGTATAGATGATGTACAATATTATATAACTTTCAGGTGTACAACACAGTGATTCACAATTTTTAAAGTTATACTTCATTTATAGTTATTATAATATATTGACTATATTCTCTGTGCTGTACACCATATCATTGTAGCTTATTTTATACACAGTAGTTTATATCTCAATTCCCTACTGCTATCTTGCCCCTCTCCCTTTCCTCTCCCCACTGGTAACCACTAGCTTGTTCTCTACATCTTCAAGTCTGTTTCTTTTCTGTTATGTTCACTAGTCTGCTTTATTTTTTAGATTCCACATATAAGTGATATCATACATAATTTTCTTTCTCTGTCTTACTTATTTCACTAAGCATAATACACTGTAAGTCCATCCATGTTGCTGCAAATAGCAAAATTTCATTCTTTTTGATGGCTGAGTAATATTCCATTATATATATATATATATATATATATATATATATATATATGTATATACCACATCTTCTTTATTCATTCATTTGTTGATGGACACTTAAGTTGCTTCCATATCTTGGCAATTGAAAATAATGAGGCTATGAACATTGGGGTGCATGTATCTTTCTGAATTAGTGATTTTGGGTTTTTTGGACATATACCCAGGAGTGGAATTACTGAGTCATATGAAAAACTTCTCCATTTATTATAAGCCTTGTACTACTTTGATTTTTGTAATATCTGCATGCACTGTTTTGAGAAAAGTAGAAAATTAAAAAAACGGTGCAATAAAGGTAAAAGCAACTGAGAGAAATCATTGTAACAGTTATATAATAAGATTAATTTCATTAATATACAAAAAACTCTTTAAATCAATAAAAAAGACTAACAACCAAATTTAAAATGAACAAAGGACATGAAAAGGTAGCTCATAGAAAAAGAAAAAAGGTTCACAAATATTTGAAAATACGTTCAACTGTACTTATAATAAAGAATCTATTTTTTTTTTTTTTTTTTGAGTATGCGGGCCCTCTCACTGTTGTGGCCTCTCCCGTTGCAGAGCGCAGGCTCCGGACGCGCAGGCTCAGCGGCCATGGCTCACGGGCCCAGCCGCTCTGCGGCATGGGGGATCTTCCCGGACCGGGGCACGAACCCGTGTCCCCAGCATCGGCAGGTGGACTCTCAACCACTGCGCCACCAGGGAAGCCCAAGAATCTATTTTAAAATAACAAAATACATTTTTAAAAACCTATCTGAATGAAAAAGTTTTTTAAAATTATTTGCTCATACACTGGGTTGCCAAGAATGTGATGAAATAAGAACTCTCCTACACTGGGACAACCTACTTGAAAACCACTTTGACATTTTCTGTAATTTGCACAAAAACACATGTACACGATAGATCAGAAGAGCACAGTTTGTAATTGCAAGTAATGGTAACAACACAATGACCTTCAACTCAGGACAGGCTAAATTAATTATGGTGTTGTAATCCACAGGATACTATACGACAGTCAGAAAGAATGAGAAAAGTCTCTGTATTGATATGGAAAGTTTGCCAAGATAAGTAAAAGGAAAAATGCAGATCCAAGTTCGTTGTATTTTCCTTTCTGGATAAACAGGAAAGAGGGAGAAAATGTCTTGAAAATTGGCTTTCTGTGCATAAAGAAACCCTGAAAAGACACACAAGCAATTAATTAATTAATTAATACAAATGGCTTCGTATTCGGCAGTAACAGCAGTGGGACCTGAACACAGGTGACCCAGAATTTTCATTTTTTTGATATATTTTTTCCTACTACTTGAATTTCTAACCATGTGAATATGTTACCTGTTCAAAAATTCAATAAAATATGAATAGATAAATAAATAAGAATGAAGTAGATCACATGTGCTGATTTGAAAAGATTTCCAAGATATATTAAATGGAAATGTCAGATACTCCTTAGGTCTGGTGGAAGGAAAGGTCAGTGGTAAGAAGTTTCCATCAGGTGTGACTGCCAAGGGCAGTTCAGGGATTCCTGGAGAGGCAGGAATAGTCCCCCTGGGAAAAGGTGGTCTAGGGTGACCCCTGCCAGCTCTCTACCTCCTCCTAAGTAAGGGGATGGGGAGGGTGGAGGACAAGAGAACTGCAAATGGGTCCCTTCCTGGGTCTGAGAAATCTGATCCCAAAATGAGGCTTTATGACTCCTGCTCTCCTGTCCTGCCTTCTGGGAGCAAAAGTGGAGAAGCAGCACAATTTATATAAAACTAAAGCAAGGCCCACTGCTGCCTGGTGGCTGAAGGAAGTCCCAGGTCCCCTTCCTCCTGGGTCTCCAGGTGAAGACAAATCCAGTGGCTTCTTCGGGAAACATTCAATCTGATTCACGTCCATGGCTGAGGTGGGCAGTCTGCCCAGCCAAGGGCAGCATGACGAGATTCTCCTCACCAGCCCAGCATTGATCCAAACACACTTACATGCTCCCAGTGGCTGTCTTGAGGACACTGTGGGCACGAGGATGGCCGCGGCCATGGCCATAGCCATTACCAATACCTGTTCCTGAGGCCTGGCTCTCCCAAGTCCAGGGGGCAGAGCCTCCAGAAAGCAGGGCACTGAGGGGACTATCAAAATCTGGTGGTTTTTCTGGCCCAACATCTTTGGCCACCCTCTTTTCTCTTTACACCTGACCTCTTGGGAATTTTATATTTGCTTGTTTGTTTTCTATCTCTTCCCATGTTTTAGTGTATATAATGTACTGTATCAATGGTTCTCCCACTTTGGCAGGTATCAGAATCACCTGGGGGAGGAATAAGGCACACAGAGGCTCAGGATCCTTAAAGTAGCATAGGGCCTGATCTCTGTGTTTTCACCAAGTTCACCAGGTGATTCCGATAGGACCAAAGTTGGAGAACCACTGCACTAAATCTTTCAGACATCCAATTTAACCCCCAACCCTGCTTTAAGAGGTAACTACTATGTTCCTCGATTAGAAAATAAGACCTAATAGGCCAGATAGAAAAGTGTCTGGGTTCAAATCCACTGTCTTCTTACTAGCTGTGTGACCATTGGGAAGGCACCTAACCTCTCTGAACCTCATCTTCATCGTCCTTACAGTAACATCCCCCTCTCTTAAAGGGTTGCTAAGAGAGTTAAAAGAAACAAGCCGGGACAAGTGCTCAGCGCTCACAACGTAAAGTCACACTCTTTTTCTAATCATGGCTCAAACCACTTATTGGAAACAAAACACTATGTAATAACAGTTTTTGAATGGGTACATCTTCATTGTTTTTAACACGTCAAATGGCATTTGATAAATGATGGGAGAGTATACGGACCAATATATTATCGATTAACTCACCAATGCTTTCATTTAATTTGAAGTCTTGAAAAGAAAGATTGCTAGTAGCTCGTAGCACCACTGGTAATCACAGTCTTTCTGCCCTTCCTTCCACAGAATATGCAGAAAATTGGGGCTTTCTGCTGTAGAAAGACCCTCCCCTACTCACACTCAAGACAAGCAGTGTTCCCGCCACAAACATTTGTTTATTTCTCATCTGCCACGTGCCAGGCACTGGGGATATGGTGGTGAACAAAAGAGAAAATGACCCCTAGTCTCAGGGAGAGAAACAGTAAATAAACAGATTGTGCCTAACCTGGGAAATGTGAGACATTCCTTAGGTCTGGTGGAAGAAAAGGTCAGTGGGAGCAAGTTTCTACCCGGTGTAACTGCCAAGGGCAGTCCAAGAATCCTAGGAGGAAAGGCAGGAACAGACCCCTTGGGAAGAGGTGGTCTGGGGTGACCCCTGCCAGCTCCTTACCTCCTCCGGGCTGTGGGGAGGGTGGAGGAGAAGAGAATCACAAACGGGCCCCTTCCTGGGCCAGAGCAATTTGATCCCTGTGGCCAAGAGAGGGATGAGGGCTTGTGACCTCCTACTCTCCAGGCCTGACTTCTGGGGGCAAAAGTGGAAAAGCAGCACAATTTACATAAAACTAAATCAAGGCCCAGTGCTGCATGGTGGCTGGAGAAAGTCCCAGGTCCCCTTCTTCCTGGGTCTCCAGATGAAGGCAAATTTGATGGAATATCTAGTTCCCATAACAAGCACATTCAGTTGGACCAGACATGCAAGTCGAAAGGGCGTTGCTCAATGGGAACGGAAGGAGTGGGCCATGCAGAGAAGCTCAGTGAGTACCCAGCTGATGCCATTTGTCTTCTAAGGAATCGCCTTCTCACCTCAAGAGAAGGAGAGAGGGCGGAGCTAAGCAGGCCTGGGCTGGAGGGGTTGTCTGGCTTGCAGGAGCCCAGCTGCCCGCAGTCAGATGGTACACAGGACTTCCGGTAAACGCCTCGGGATCTTGGCTGTGTTTGCTCTTAGCTGACTGATCTATCTCAGACCCAAGCTTCTTGACAGGTCCACATCTTCAGTTTTTAGTGTGGTCTCCAGAAAGCTTCTTGCAACCTAGAAAGATTTAGTTTATGACTTATGAGTTTTCCCAGTCTTAAGAGTCACCTGAGGGATTCCACAAAGAGTCAGGTACATAAATTCAGAAGTGGAGACACCAGGTGCCTGAGAAAATGGAACATTTGGCATGCGATTTGTTAGTACGAGTGGAGAGTTAAGGGGCCCTAGGACAGAACTTTTGAAACTTGGGCTCTTGCTGCCAATTCTAAAATGAGTGGTCCTCCTTGAATAGAAGGTGTAGGGGACAATACTGGCTGAGTTGTTGAGTGACAATTGTCTTCTTTTATCCACTGTCCCTCACTTTTTCCCCTTAGAGCCCTCCCCTGCCCACGCCATCCTCTACACACACAATCTGAGATGGAAGAGTGTGCCAAAGCTGTGTTCTGTTGAGGACATATGTCAAGCATTGCTAGGAGCTTGAGCTACGACACCTACCACTGCCACTACCTTGGAATAAATGTGTGCTATGTGTCAGGGACTCTGCCAACAGCTTTATGTTTGTGATCTCCTTTAATCCCTACCAAGACCCCAAGACTCCAAAACTGAATCTGAAACTCAAACAAGATAGGTGTCCAAGGATCCCACTGCTAGGAAGTAGTGAAACTGGATTCAAAACTGCATGTGTCCAGCTCCAAAATTTTTTTAAGATTTTATTTTTCCATTGGTTTCCTTTTTTATTTCCATTACTCTCTGACAGTAGTTCTCAAATCATGGTCGTGGACCAGCAACATTATCGCCACCAGGGAACTTATTAGAAATGTAAATTCTTCAGTCCCACCCCAGACCCTTTAAATCAAATTCTAGGTATAGTATCCAACAATCTCTGTTTTCATAAGCCCCCCAAATGAATATAATGCTTGTTAGAGTTGGAGAACCACTGCTCTACAGGTTTCTCAGAAGTTTTTAAGATATTTAAACTTACATTTCTTTTATTTTTAACATCTTTATTGGAGTATAATTGCTTTACAATGGTGTGTTAGTTTCTGCTTTATAACAAAGTGAATCAGCTATACATATACATACATCCCTAAATCTCCTCCCTCTTGCGTCTACCTTCTACTGTCCCTAACCCACCTCTCTAGGTGGTCACAAAGCACTGAGCTGATCTCCCTGTGCTATGTGGCTGCTTCCCACTAGCTATCTACTTTACGTTTGATAGTGTATATATGTCCATGCCACTCTCTCACTTTCTCCCAGCTTACCCTTCCCTCCCCGTGTCCTCAAGTCCATGCTCTACGTCTGCGTCTTTATTCCTGTCCTGCCCCTAGGTTCTTCAGAACCGTTTTTTTTTAGATTCCATATATATCTGTTAGCACACGGTATTTGTTTTTCTCTTTCTGACTTACTTCACTTTGTATGACAGACTCTAGGTCCATCCACTACAAATAACTCAACTTCGTTTCTTTTTATGGCTGAGTATATGTGTATATATTCCATTGTATATATGTGCCACATCTTCTTTATCCATTCATCTGTCGATGGACACTTAGGTTGCTTCCATGTCCTGACTATTGTAAATAGTGCTGCAATGAACATTGTGGTACATGACTATATTTGACTTATGGTTTTCTCAGGGTATATGCCCAGTAGTGGGATTGCTGGCTCGTATGGTAGTTCTATTTTTAGTCTTTTAAGGAACCTCCATACTGTTCTCCATAGTAGCTGTACCAATTTACATTCCCACCAATAGTGCAAGAGGGTTCTCTTTTCTCCACACACTCTCCTACACTTATTGTTTGTAAAATTTTTGATGACGGTCATTCTGACTGGTGTGAGGTGATACCTCATTGTAGTTTTTTGTTTGTTTGTTTGTTTTTTGCGGTACATGGGCCTCTCACTGTTGTGGCCTCTCCCGTTGAGGAGCACAGGCTCCGGACACGCAGGCTCAGCGTCCACGGCTCACGGGCCCAGTAGCTCCGCGGCATGTGGGATGTCCCCGGACTGGGGCACGAACCCGTGTCCCCTGCATCGGCAGGCCGACTCTCAACCACTGCGCCACCAGGGAAGCCCCTCATTGTATTTTAATTTGCGTTTCTCTAATGATTAGTGATGTTGAGCATCCTTTCATGTGTTTATTGGCAGTCTGTATATCTTCTTTGGAGAAATGTCTATTTAGATCTTCTGCCCATTTTTGGATTGGGTTGTTTGTTTTTTTGATATTGAGCTGCATTAGCTGCTTGTAAATTTTGGAGATTAATCCTTTGTCAGTTGCTTCATTTGCAAATATTTTCTCCCATTCCGAGGGTTGTCTTTTCGTCTTGTTTATGGTTTCCTTTGCTGTGCAAAAGCTTTGAAGTTTCATTAGGTCCCATTTGTTTATTTTTGTTTTTATTTCCATTTCTCTAGGAGGTGTGTCAAAAAGGATCTTGCTGTGATTTATGTCATAGAGTATTCTGCCTCTGTTTTCTTCTAAGAGTTTTATAGTATCTGGCTTTATATTTAGGTCTTTAATCCATTTTGAGTTTATTTCTGTATACGGTGTTAGAAAGTGTTCTAATTTCATTCTTTTGTGTAGCTGTCCAGTTTTCCCAGCACCACTTATTGAAGAGGATGTCTTTTCTCCATTGTATACTCTTGCCTCCTTTATCAAAGGTAAGGTGACCATATGTGCATCGGTTTATCTCTGGGCTTTCTATCCTGTTCCATTGATCTATATTTCTGTTTTTGTGCCAGTACCATACTGTCTTGGTTACTGTAGCTTTGCAGTATAGTCTGAAGTCAGGGAGCTTGATTCCTCCAGCTCCATTTTTCTTTCTCAAGATTGCTTTGACTATTCAGGGTCTTTTGTGTTTCCATACAAATTGTGAAATTTGTGTTCTAGTTCTGTGAAAAATGCCATTGGTAGCTTGATAGGGATTGCACTGAATCTGTAGATTGCTTTGGGTAGTAGACTCATTTTCACAATGTTGATTCTTCCAATCCAAGAACATGGTATATCTCTCCCTCTGTTTGTACCATCTTTAATTTCTTTCATCAGTGTTTTATACTTTTCTGCATACAGGTCTTTTGTCTCCCTAGGTAGGTTTATTCCTAGGTATTTTATTCTCTTTGTTGCAATGGTAAATGGGAGTGTTCCCTTAATTTCTCTTTCAGAGTTTTTCAACATTAGTATATAGGAATGCTGGAGATTTCTGTGCATTAATTTTGTATCCTGCTACTTTAACAAATTCATTGATTAGCTCTAGTAGCTTTCTGGTAGCATCTTTAGGATTCTCTATGTGTAGTATCATGTCATCTGCAAACAGTGACAGTTTTACGTCTTCTTTTCTGATTTGGATTCCTTTTATTTCTTTTTCTTCTGTTTGCTGTGGCTAAAGCTTCCAAAACTATGTTGAGTAATAGTGGTGAGGTTGGGCAACTTTGTCTTGTTCCTGAACTTAGAGGAAATGGTTTCTGTTTTTCACCATTGAGAAAGATGTTGGCTGTGGGTTTGCCATATATGGCCTTTATTATGTTGAGGTAGGTTCCCTCTATGCCTACTTTCTGGAGGATTTTTTTCATAAACAGGTCTTGAATCTTGTTGAAAGCTTTTTCTGCGTCTATTGAGAGGATCATATGGTTTTTCTCTTTCAGTTTGTTAATATGGTGTATCACATTGATTGATTTGCATATATTGAAGAATCCTTGCATTCCTGGGATATTCCCCACCTGATCATGGTGTATGAGCCTTTAAATGTGCTGTTGGATTCTGTTTGCTAGTATTTTGTTGAGGATTTTTGTATCTATGTTTATCAGTGACATTGGCGTGTAGTTTTCTTTCTTTGTGACATCTTTGTCTGGTTTTTGTATCAGGGTGATGGTGGCCTCATAGAATGAGTTTGGGAGTATTCCTCCATCTGCTTTATTTTGGAAGAGTTTGAGAAGGTAGGTGTTAGCTCTTCTCTAAATGTTTAATAGAATTCTCCTGTGAAGCCATCTGGTCCTGGGCTTTTGTTTTTTGGAAGATTTTTAATCACAGTGTCAACTTCAGTGCTTGTGATTGGTCTGTTTATATTTTCTATTTCTTCCTGGTTCAGTCTCGGAAGCTTGTGCTTTTCTAAGAATTTGTCCATTTCTTCCGTGTTGTCCAATTTATTGGCATATAGTTGCTTGTAGTAATCTCTCATGATCCTTTGTATTTCTGCAGTGTCAGTTGTTACTTCTCCTTTTTCATTTCTAATTCTACTGATTTGAGTCTTCTCCCTTTTTTTCTTGATAAGTCTGGCTAATGGTTTATCAATTTTGGTCATCTCCTCAAAGAACCAGCTTTTAGTTTTATTGATCTTTGCTATTGTTTTCTTCATTTCTTTTTCATTTATTTCTGAACTGATCTTTATGATTTCTTTCCTTCTGCTAACTTTCGGGGTTTTGTTGTTGTTCTTCTTCTTTCTCTAATTGCTTTAGGTGTAAGTTTAGGTTATTTATTTGAGATCTTTCTCATTTATTGAGGTAGGTTTATATTGCTATACACTTCCTGCTTAGAACTGCTTTTGCTGCATCCCATAGGTTTTGGGTGGTCGTGTGTTCACCGTCATTTATTTCTAGGTGTTTATTGATTTCCTCTTTGATTTCCTCAGTGATCTCTTGGTTATTCAGTAGTGTATTGTTTAGCCTCCATGTGTTTGTATTCTTTACAGATTTTTTCCTGTAATTGATATCTAGTCTCATAGCGTTGTGGTCGGAAAAGATACTTGATATGATTTTAATTTTCTTAAATTTACCAAGGCTTGATTTGTGACCCAAGATATGATCTATCCTGGAGAATGTTCTATGAGCACTTGAGAAGAAAATGTATTTTGTTATTTTTGGATGCAATGTCCTATAAATATCAATTAAGTTCATCTTGTTTAATGTATCATTTAAAGCTTTTATTTCCTTATTTATTTTCATTTTGGATGATCTGTCCATGGGTGAAAGTGGGGTGTTAAAATCCACTACTATGATTGTGTTACTGTCAATTTCCCCTATTATGGCTGTTAGCATTTGCCTTATGTATTGAGGTGCTCCTATGTTGGGTGCATAAATATTTACAATTGTTATATCTTCTCCTTGGATCGATCCTTTGATCATTATATAGTGTCCTTCTTTGTCTCTTGTAATAGTCTTTATTTTAAAGTCTATTTTGTCTGATATGTGAATTGCCACTCCAGCTTTCTTTTGATTTCCATTTGCATGGAATATCTTTTTCTATCCCCTCACTTTCAGTCTGTATGTGTCCCTAAGTCTAAAGTGGGTCTCTTGTAGACAGCATATATACAGGTCTTGTTTTTGTATCCATTCAGCCAGTCTGTGTCTTTTGGTGGGAGCATTTTGTCCATTTACATTTAAGGTAATTATCGATATGTATGTTCCTATTCCCATTTACTTAATTGTTTGGGGTTTGTTATTATAGGTCTTTTCCTTCTCTTGTGTTTCCTGCTTAGAGAAGTTCCTTTAGTATTTGTTGTAAAGCTTGTTTGGTGGCGCTGAATTCTCTTAGCTTTTGCTTGTCTTAAAGCTTTTAATTTCTCCATTGAATCTGAATGAGATCCTTGCTGCGTAGAGTAATCTTGGTTGTAGGTTTTTCCCTTTCATCACTTTAAATATGTCCTGCCACTCCCTTCTGGCTTGCAGAGTTTCTGCTGAAAGATCAGCTGTTAACCTTTTGGGAATTCCCTTATATGTTATTTGTTGGTTTTCCTTTGCTGCTTTTAATATGTTTTCTTTGTATTTAAATTTCAGTAGTTTGATTAATATGTGTCTTGGTGTGTTTCGCCTTGGATTTATCCTGTATGGGACTCTCTGTGCTTCCTGGATGATTGACTATTTCCTTTCCCATGTTAAGGAAGTTTTCAACTATAATCTCCTTAAGTATTTCTCAGTCCCTTTCTTTTTCTCTTCTTCTTCTGGAACCCCTATAATTCGAATGTTGGTACATTTAATGTTGTCCCACAGGTCTCTGAGACTGTCCTCAATTCTTTGCATTCTTTGTTCTTTATTCTGCTTTGTGGTAGTTATTTCCATTATTTTATCTTCCAGGTCACTTATCTGTTCTTCTGTCTCTTTTATTCTGCTATTGATTCCTTCTAGAGAATTTTTAATTTCATTTATTGTGTTGTTCATCATTTAACCTCTATTTCTTATAAACATCTAGTGAATCAACAATTATAGCCTCCTTAGCACATGTTTACTTCATATCAGTCAGCTAACCTCTCATGTGGGCATAATGAGGGATTTTAGTTTTGGTTGAAATTAATATTTTTACATAAACAATCATGAATTAATACATGAATAAGAACATTTTTATTAAGTAAAATTTACATACAATAAAAAGGAAGAGATATCAATTGTAGAGTTTGGGTTTTGGCAATTTTCTTACAACAACCATCTCAACTGTAGCACATTTTCATCTTACCTCCACAAGAAATATTCCTTGTGCCCTTTCCTATTTCACCTTCTCTTCCCATACCCATTAAGCCATGGCCTATTTTATTACCATTACAGATGAGATTTGGTTTTTTCTAGACTTTCATATGAATGGAAACATGTAGTATGTGATTTTTTCTGTCAAGTTTCTGCCCCTCAGCATAATGTCTGAGATTCATCCATGTTGTTATATATATCAGGAGATTGTTCCTTTTACTGTTGAGCAGTATTCCATTGTGTGAATACACCACAATTTGTTTTTTTATTAACTTGTTGATGGATGTTTGGGTTATTTCCAGTTTGGGGCTATAATATGTGAAACTATTTTAGTTTTGAAAACCCTCATATTTTAATGAAGTTGGCTGAGTTAATAACTCTTATTCAAAAGTATTTCCCCTTATGCCTCTAGGATATTTTTCCATCACTGTCTTCCATCAGAGTTGTTGAGACGTCTGATACCATTTTAACTATTGTATTGTTTCTCTATAGGTAATCTATATGGTTGTTTTTGTTTTCTCTGTAAGATTTTAGAATTTTATTTGTATCTTGAGGTTCTAAATTTCCACCAGTGTGTTCTGTGGTATATATATCCTGGGTAATTTCCTTAGCTTTCTCTTCCAATTTACTAATTCTCTCCTCAGCTGTGTTTAATCAGCTGTTTAACTCCTCTATTACCTTTTTACTTTTAATGACTATATTTTTAAATTTCTACTACTCTCTGGTTATTTTTAATCTATCTTTTAAAAGAATCATTTTATCCTTTTTTATGTTTTTAAGTGCTTTTAAATTTCTTTAATTTTAACATACTTATTTTATACTTTATATCTGACAATTTTTATTATCTGAAGCTCTTGGAAGTCTAATTGGACTGTATGTTTCTGCTGGTGCTCACTTTTTGGTGGATTATTTTCATGTGTGTTTTGCAATTTTGGATTATGTGCTCACAACTGGCATGGCTTTATCACAGAGAGTTCTGGTTGGTCTGGGTTGAAGTTGTGTCACTCCAGATAGCTTTTACATTTACTTCTTTCTAGCAGCCTATAAGTATTGTAAGCTCAAGACTGCATTTATTTTAATATATTGACTACCAGGCAGCATAAATTCAAACCCCAAACTAGAGTCAGAACAGCAAAGTACCTTTTTTTTAACTCATGTAGAACCCAGGCCAAATAAATTTTCTTGTTGTCTCTAGGTAGATTTTGATTATTTCACACTCTCAATGAGGGATTAGTCCATCAAGTATTTTGGCTTTATGCAAGCATCTCAGTTTCAACTTCCTGCCTTACACAGGGTAAATGACCCCCAACCCCACCCCCATGCCCATTAAAACCTAAGTCCCTGGCTTTTTGCAACTGGCAAACACATTCTTGTCCCTGGTCTCCTCCCCTACGTGGCCAGCTTATTGTTACTTTCTTGCAAGGGAGGCCTACAGGGAACTCAGGTAGGAATCGGAATCTGAGCCTGGAGGGGAATACCTAGCTCCCAGGAGGCTGAGTGCTCAGCTTACAGCAGATTCTGGCTGGACCTCAAAGGATGAAGCCCAAGGCTCCCTATCTGTCCACTTTTGATGCCTTCACTCATTCCATTTGTAGTGAAGTTGTCCTTTACTCCCCTCTTCCCTTCATCCTACATTGGTCTTTTGAAAACAGCTGGGTCAATTTTTACTGTGTGTCTTTCTGACTCCAGTATATTTACTGAAAAATAAATGTGTCGTTTTATACCTCTCAAACCACACACAGCAGAACCATTTGCTTAGATTTCATAGCACGAGGATATATACATTAGAGCTTCAAAGTATCAAGATTAAAACTGGGGACTCATGGTTTATCCATCTCAGCTCACACCTCCATTCTTCAGAGTGTAGGAGCCCCTGCTCAAGCCCCAATTCTCAGAACCACGTGTCAGAGCAGTAAGCCAACCCATTTTCTGACCCACTGGGATAGCCAGTATGGAGAACAGTCCTGAACCGAGAGTCCTTGACCAAATGCCAGCCATGAGATTCACCTTAGTCAGGTGATCTTCAGCTTTTTCCTGGGGTCTAAAGCAGAGTCCCACTACCCTGCTGCCCTCCATCTGGCCTCCCTCTGGGTCCTGCTTGCTTTTAGTAGATTCATGCTCTGAGAAAATGCTTTTCTTGAGTAACCCCACTGCGTAGATGCTCTCAGGGTACCTTGCTGGGAAGCAAGTGAGAATCAGGTTCTCAAGTCAAACCACAACCCAAGCTGCCCTTTCCAAGCTGAACTTAGCACACTGTCTTAACAAAGCTCTTTTCCTTAGAAAGAACTTTGGAGCCAGACAGGCCTGAGTTTGAATCCCAGTTCGGCCACTGACCAGTAGTTATTAGGCATGTGATTTAACCTCCTTGAGCCTTTCTCACCTGTAAAATGGAGATGGTTAAACATAGCTCAGGGCTCTTGTAAGAAAACAAGATGAAGGGTGTCTCCTGCCCAGCGCAAAGTAGAGTAGATGCCCACAGGCGTGAGTTCCCATCTTCGTGACTTTACCAGCCAGGCCAGAAGTTCTGGCTACACAGCTGAGAGACTCCAGGTTTGAAGCCTGGGATCTGATGGCCTGTTGTGCATGTTGGGTGGGTACTGGGTGTTTGCTGCACAGAGTATTCTGCATGGGGCCAGGGGCTCTGTGGGAGCCCAGCCAACCAAAAATGAGCTATTCCAGGCCTTGTGTACGTTGGAGGTCACAAGGACGCCCACGCCGGGCCACGTCAGGTTTTGAGCATGGGTTGCTCATGGTCCTGCTGAATTTTGCAAAGGAAAGGAAAGTTCCTTTGGGCTGTGCTTTTGACCTTTGAGCGTGTTATCTTCAAAGCCATAAACCTGGTCCGCTGGATTATAAAAGTAGCTCATTCTAACACGTTCGCCCTGCAGCCTGCTCCTTGCCGTCCAGCACACACCCACGGTAACCAAAGGCCACCACCATGACAAGGGACCAGAATGGAACCTGGGAGTTGGAGAGTAATGACAACTTTGAAGGCTTAATGAAGGCTCTGGGTAAGGGGGTTGCCAGAGGTGGGAAAGGGGGAGGAGGTGGGAAAGGGAGAGGGAGGGCACTGTGGAGCTCCCCAGACCTGTGTTCAAGCCTCACTCCTCGCTCTTTACCAGCTGTGTAATATCAGGCAAGTCACACTCATTCTCTGAGGCTCAGATTCCTCATCGACAAGTTGGGAGCAATAATAAATGAGGCTATGTCTAGAATGTCCTTGGCGTACAGAAGAGATTCACTGAACGGGGGAGGCACACGCACGCATATGTGAGGAAAGCCAGACTTGTGAGGAAAATGCAGTAGCTCCCCTGCCTTGTGATTGCCATCTCTTAGATAACAAGTTGGATCTGATATGATGCACAAATGACCCCTGCATTGCTCTTTCATTAGTCTTGTAGTGGAGAAGCACAAAAAAGAGTAGATAACAAAGCTCTCAGCCTAGAGAAAATCAGGCTAGGAAAGGCTTTCATCATATACATCAAACAACTCACTGCTCACCTGACTTCTGAATTAGGCTCCAAGCCAGGGGCTCCATCACCATGTATCCTGAGTTGACTCTCCTGTGGGATCTCTTGTGGGGCTGGCAGAAAACACACAAAACCAGAGCAAGTGGGCCCACACAGGGGAGCTCACTTTTGGGGGCAGATATTATAGGCCAGGCCCCGGCAAGGAGCATTGGCTGCCTGTCCTTATTTCTGCAATGACCTCCTGATCACCTTTTCTAGCTTTAGATCTCTCCGCATAGGGAGTTCCCAGCTGGAACTTCTCTACGTGAAGCATGAGAAAAAAGGGCTGCGGGTGCGATCTGAGACCCAATAATTTGGATGTGATGATGGGAAGTCTCATCAGGAATGGGAATTGTGGGTTTTTCTGTGCAAATCACTTCTAGCTTGATGACACTTCCACCGTGTCAACAAACAAGGAGAGCTCATGTGACATGTTTTGCAATTTACAGAGGTTGGAAATTTCTTCATGTACTTTAGACATGTTTACAACACTGGATAGCTTTTTTCCCCCTCCTGGCTGCAGAATGTTACCAATATACTTGGGAGAGGGGGGAGGAGACAAAGATCCCCGTATCAGAACCCTAACCCTGTCGCCCCTGCTTTTAGCACCCTGAGTGAGACTAGAAATGGAGTCCTGCTTCCATACGTGAGTAAATGGGCTGGATATGAGCTCAGAACTAGAATTCTGAACAAGATCATACAGAAGAGGAAACAAAACCAGTGGGCCAGCTGAGGCTTTCTCTCTGACCTTGACCAATATTTTAACCTTTCCGCACCAGTCTCCTCATCCACCAGATAGAGAAATAACACCAGCCTTGTTTCTCCAGATGATGTTAGTGGTTGTTTTGAATGATTGAAAGTACTTTAACAAGAGCTATTTGGTGGTTTCAAGCTTTCAGCAGTGAACTGAACAAGCCCAACTCAGGGAATATAATAAGAAAGCAATTTTGTGTCCTTTGTTGCTTATTCTTAAATTATATAAAGTCCTACGGTGGCTTTAGGTACAAAATCGAGTCTCAGTTTAGTTTTCGGCTGTACAGGTTGGGCCCCTGCAGCCCCTCTTTCTAGTCTTAAGGTGAGAGGCAAGCACTCCTGTCACCATCCCCTATTCCTTCTGGGGGATGCCGGGATGCAGGGCACCCTGTCAGCTCTGTGCAAAAAAATCCTCTTCCTAAAAGCAGCCTTCCTCTGGACTCTTTCACACCCACTTACACCCTCCTTGTGCAGGAGGGGTGCGTGGATCGTGAATGTGATGTTTGGATGTCTCTGTCCAGGAGGTTTTGGAGGGAGTGGCCTTTCCAGTTCTCCTTGGTATCGGACACCTCTTATCTCAGAGCTACAGTCATGACTTCCAATTCAACAACTTAACTACATTGATTTCACTGTAATGAGCAAACAGGTTGACCCCTTTGTACGAGTCTCTGCAGTGGAGAGGGGTGGGCTCCCACTTTCCTGATGGAGATTAACACCATAGAGGGTGGTACTAGCTAAACCCAGAATGTGGATGTGCTTGGTGCCTCGGTTTACCCAGCTGCTGATGGCCTACAGTATCTCTCAAGGGCTCAGTCAGAAGCAGCCGGGTGGGGCTGCCTCCCACAATTGAATCTGCTGAAAGCAACCCAGCAGGAACTTCCCTGGTGGCCCAGTGGTTAAGACTCCATGCTTCCAATACAGGGTATGTGGGAACTATGCCATGTGGTGTGGCCAAAAAAAAAAAAAAAACCAAAATGCAACCCAACAGATCTGTACAATTTCCTCCACATCCACCCCACAAGACAGGGGTTGCTTTCCCAACACTGACAAGTCAGTGAAGCTTGTCTTCTTGCCCTTTTGAGCGCGAAGCCCTTCGCATTTGGGAAAAACATATGTGGAGATCCTCCCAAATCCCCAGACATGAAAATATCACTAAGTATAACTCCATTCCCTGCCAAAGAGCTGTCTCTTTCTTAGATGTTAATCCCTAGCACCAGGGAGTTGGCTTTCTCTGTGGGCCTGGCGGCTGGTTCCCTAGGAAGGAGATACTCCTGTCGAGAGGTGGGTCTGGGGACAAACTGTCTTTGTTCCCAGTTGGTGACTCACTCCACCCCCCCGCCTCCCCACATGACCTGGCTGCCAGCCTCAGCAATGACACATCAGGGCAACCTTTGGGTTTGCCCCAAATTTTCAAAGTCATTCGTTGTTCAGAGAATGGGTGACAAGGGTAGATTGTACCTCCTCTCCTGCCTTCTTAGATCTCCTGTTTCCTGAGGCCCTAGACTCTTTCTTGGCAGTGAGGAGAGCAGCTGGTGAACTCCTCTACCCTGAGGAAGCTGTCATGCCCTGAGGTCCTCCTTCAGCTTGGATCGGGGAGTCAGGGAGTGGAGAATTGGTCTTCAGTCTAAAGGGCAGACCTCTCAAAGTGAGGTCCCCATGCTGTGAAAGAACACTTGGAGAGAGTCCATTCACTCTGCCCTGGAGTGAGACCAGCACTGCACGTACCTGGGGAATCATTCAGCTTCTTTACCAAAGCTTTAGACGACGCCCGTGGAAGCCAGGGACGGTGCCATCTGCAGCAGGCCCGGGCCCAGCCTCTGTTCTCAAGGAGCTCAAACTGGTGCAGGGAGTCAAGCTATAGCTGTGTACAAATTGCATTCCTGTTCTCTATTATAGTGTGATAAATCACCCCCAAAACGTGGTGGCTTGATTTTATTATACAGTGATTTTATCATCGTCTCTCATAGTTATGGGAACTGACCAGGTTCACATAGGGGGTTCTTGCTAGGAGGCTCTCATTCCATTGCGGTAGGACAGTGGCTGGGGCCAGAGCCATCTCAAAGGCTTCTGGCTCCTGTGTCTGACAGTTGGTGCTGGCCAGCCACTGAGACCTCAGAAGGGGCTGTGGATATCTAAACGTGGTGACCCATGTGGCCTGCGTTTCCTCATAGCACTCTGGTTGTGCCTAAAGAGACAGGAGGCAGCAGCTGAATGACCTTTTATAACCCAGACTCAGAAGTCACACAGCATCACTTCCGCCATATTCTATTGGTTGAAGCAGTCATGAGCCCACCCACATTCAAGGGGAAGGTACATAGACCCCGCCTCTCAAAATGTCAAAATCCTATTGTAAGAACAGCCTGTAGGATGAGAGGTGGTGGTATTGCAGCCATTAAAGAAAGTATAGTCTGCCACAGATGGGACAGTGGGTGATTCTGTCCCTTGGGCCTGAAAGGGCTGTGGTGACAATAGAACAGTGGTGACCGGAAGTGTGTGCGCTGAATGGTGATGGATGGTAACTAGACTTGTGGTGGTGATCACTCTGCAGTCTATACAGACGTTGAATTATGATGCTGTACACCTGAAATGTACATAATTTTTTAAAACAGTGTGTGTGGCAGTGAGGGTGGAGGGAGCTACAATAGATGGATCGTTGAGGGTTTCCTGAGTACTTCTGGGTGGGGTTTTGAAGGAAGGAGAGGAGTGCTCTACACAAGGATAGAGTCAGGTCTGGACCTGTAAGCATGTGCCAAGGTCAGGCTGATGAGGATGTGGGCGGCCAAAGGAAGCAGAAGCCATATTACCAGGAAGTGAAGTGCAAGGGCGGCCGCAGGGGTAAGAGGAGTCAGAGAGGTACCAGGGCTGGATCTTGAAGCGGTGTGACACCATGTG
Organism: Phocoena phocoena; assembly: GCF_963924675.1. Classification (NCBI taxonomy): domain Eukaryota; kingdom Metazoa; phylum Chordata; class Mammalia; order Artiodactyla; family Phocoenidae; genus Phocoena; species Phocoena phocoena. Next base: position 22,112,018 of record NC_089222.1, on the reverse strand, counting down.
TGATCATCACCCAGGGACATCAGGTAAGGAGAGGGTCCTGGGAAGAACAGTGTACAGAGGAGAGAAGGGCCATGATCACACTGACAGCCAGGGCGTGAATAGATCAGCAGAGACAGTCAGAGAACTGAAGGAGGAAGTGGCTGCAGTCGTCCTGGGAAGAGGCGAGAGCAGTGTCAAGGAGGGTGTCCAAGAGGTTGTCCATAGCCGGAAACTGACTAGATTTGGTAACTAAGTGGAGAAGAAGCAGGGGGTGAGCCTAAGAAATAAAACCCCATCATGTAACTTTAATCAGGAAGACAGGAACGTATAATGGAAGGCATCTGTTCCAAAAGTACTCAGGGACTTCCCTGGTGGTCCAGTGGTTAAGAATCCACCTGCCAATGCAGGGGACACGGGTTTGAGCCCTGGTCCGGGAAGATCCCACATGCCGAGGGGCAACTAAGCCCATGCGCCACAACTACTGAGCCCGTGCGCCACAACTACTGAAGCCCGCGCGCCTAGAGCCCATGCTCTGCAACAAGAGAAGCCACCGCAATGAGAAGCCCGTGCACCGCAACGAAGAGTAGCCCCTGCTCGCCTCAACTAGAGAAAGCCCACGCGCAGCAATGAAGACCCAGCACAGTCAAAAATAAATAATAAATAAATAAATAAAAATAAAAATACTCAGTTAACATTAAACTTAGACATATTTTAGGAAATCTTTGTTCAATAATTTGTAACCATTAGGAAAAATCCAGTTCTCTTAATTCACAAAAGAAGGTGGGGATCATCTTCTATGAAGAGCATCTTTTCATTGAAGTCAACATGTACAGATTTAAAAGAGCAGTGGCGGGGCTTCCCTGGTGGTACAGTGGTTGAGAATCTGCCTGCTAATGCAGGGAACATGGGTTCGAGCCCTGGTCTGGGAAGATCCCACATGCCGTGGAGCAACTAGGCCCGTGAGCCACAACTACTGAGCCTGCACATCTGGAGCCTGTGCTCCGCAACAAGAGAGGCCACGATAGTGAGAGGCCCGTGCACCACGATGAAGAGTGGCCCCCGCTCCCCACAACTAGAGAAAGCCCTCGCACAGAAACGAAGACCCAACACAACTAAAAAATAAATAACTAAACAAATGTGGGGTTAAAAAAAAAAAAGAAAAGAATTTAAAATTAATCAATATAATCATAAATAGCATGTAGGTCAAATAATAAAAAGAAAAAAAATAAATAAAGAGCAGTGGCTACTGCAAAAAGTCCTAGTGGATCTCTGGAAAATTCTACCAGGAGAGCGGTAACCTTAGAGGCTGAAGTCAAGCAGTGGCCACCTGAGTGGTCTTTGCTGGGAAATCTTTCCTAATTACCCACAACGTTCAAAAGCCTGTCCTGACTGTAAGGGGCCAAAGTGTAACATCAGAGGTGAGCGCATGCACAAAACGTTCTCAGGCCGTGATAAGATCGTGCTAGCGTGAGCTTTCTATACATTGTGTCATTTAATTAATTCAGTTTCAACAAATGCCTCGAGCACCTGTGACATGCCAGGAAGAGCTCTAGGCATTGGTGAAGCGGCGGTAAATGAGGCAACACGTTCCCTGCCCTTGCGGAGTGGGAGAGAGACGGGGTAATGGTTTAAGACTCTTTGGGTAGTGGTAAGTGCTTTAAAGAAAATAAAAAGGAATTCTTGGGTGGAGAGTGATGGGTGGTCAGGGAAGGTTGTCTGAGGAGGTGACGTTGGAGCCGAGGCTTGAATGCTGTGAAGTGTTGTTCCGGGCACAGGGCACAGCAAAGCCTGGCGTGTTGGGCGTGTGGTGAGCCCAGGGGTAGGTCAGGCCTTATGATGGGCAGACTTAATCCATCTTATTCATATTCTTTAAGGTTCGCTATGACTACAGCGTGAAGAATGAATCACAGGAGGGCAAGACTAGAAACACGGAGGCCCGTTACGGAAGCTTCTGTGTTGTTCAGGCAAGAAATGATGATGGTTGGTTTAGGGTGGTGCCCAGGGCTGGAGAAGAGAGGACAGATTCAGTGTATATTTTGATGGTAAAGCTGACAGGGCTTGCAGATAATAATGAAGCGAGAGGAAATGGAAGAAATGAAGACGGCCCCCAGGCTTAGGCCTGAATAGCTGGGAAGGCTGTGGCCCTATCAGCTGACATGGGGAAGACATGGCGGGGAGTGAGTTTGGACAGGGGTGCCAGACAGGCGGGAATGCGTTAAGAATTCTGATTTACATCTTTTGATTACAGATGCCCATTACCCATCCAAGTGGAGTATTAAAATTGGCATGTTGATATAAGATCTAGAGCTTAGGGTAGAGCCAGGGATAGAGCCAAAGGAATGCTTGCCATTTTAAGGAGTGAGGAATCTGAAGGTCAGGGAAGTGAAGGAACTTTCCTGGGATCACTTGTGGCTGGAAACTGGTGTTGCTCAGAGAGGAGCCTGGTCTGCCTGCTTCTAGCCCCCAAGCACTTGCCATAGCTCGGTTCCAGGTGCAGGTGCTAAGCGTGGGGTTAGGGGAGGGGGAGCTTCGTGCTGAGCAAAGTTCATCAGGATGGGGACCTCCGGAGCAGGCGGGCAGGACCCTCAGATACATTGCAAGAGGGTCACTCGGAGTCCCTGGGTAAAAATGAATGAATGAATACATGAATGAATGAATGAATGTCTGATTAGCCAAAGAGGAGTTAATTTCACGGCATTTGGATTCCTGCCAGTGCTCACAAGTCAATAAAGTTGGACACTGGCCAAAGACTTTGCTTGTGTGGCACCTAGTTGGACCTTCAAACAGGGACAGTGCTGTAGGTGGGAAAAGCCCAAGTGAAGATAAGTTTGGTCCCTTCCTATGGGTCTCCCCTGGCGTGTAGTGGCAGCTTCTCCTCCTCGACCCCCATCCCAATGGTGCAGACTAGATTATGTAGGGGGGGAGGTGAAAAGTACAAGGGGAGCAGGGAGGCACCCCAGGGTCTCCAGCCTGCCTCTGCTGGCTAGGCAAGGGTTTGAATGCATTTGGAGGTGTCCCTGAGGGTAAGAGAGAAGGAGGCAGGAAGGGGCAAAAACAGTTCCTCTTTCCATGGATTATCTGGAGGAGGAAATGACATGGAAAGACGGAGAAGATTGCTCTTCCACTCTGCTTCTCACAATGCCTGAGTGCTGAGGATTTGTGAAGTAAGGAGTTCAGGTTCGAAGCCCGTGGAAGCTGCACTTAGAATGGGTTCCAGGTTTCATAAGATGAAAACGTGTGTATTTCTGCTCTTTAATTTACAAATCGCGTCTACCTTTTTAGGCTACAACTTTAGCTTTTTCCACAAGCATATTACAAAGCATTTTAATGTTGAGTAGCATACTCATATTTCAACTTTATGGCCTGCATTGTTCAAAATGCAGTTATGAAAAGTATGCTTTAATACTTAAAGCTTTTAAGTATTAAAGCATACTTAAAAAAGTATGCTTTAATAAACACTTCAGTGTTTTCGTTTTTTCTTCTGCAGCAGCTATAAGCCATATATATTATTCAGAAATAGCTTGCCTTTGTACGTTTTCCTCTGAGATAGAAATTCATTTCACCTGGCTATAAATCAGGCTCGGAGATACCTTTAATCCAGAAAAGCAGATGAAACATATTTGATAACCCTGGTGTTCAAACACCATACCAGGAAAATAATTTTCCCTGCAAAGTACAAAGAGTAAGTGTTTTTGTAGTCTGTGTGTGTATGCCTGTGTATTCTACAGCTGCAGTTAAACGTTTCCTTTTGATTAGAAATATCACAAATCCACCAACAGAATGTTTGGCTTCCTTCCTTGGAGTGGAGCAGAGGTGTCATGATTAACTAGCCTGCGCCCACAGTGAAGGGTAGCCAAGAGGCCAAGCCATTTTTCAACCCAGAGAAGAAGCAATGTTTGATTCAATTTGCATAGAGCCCCTAGTAAGATTCCCCGGCTCTGGTCCGAAAGACTGACTGGGGGTGGTGTTTCCAGGACAAACCTCTTCTCTTGGCAGTAGACGTTTTTAGCTGTGATCTACCTCTCTGGGCAACCAGGGACAAGCAGTAATTTCCATTTGGGGAGGCTTAAACACAGTGTGTTTTAGTGGTGAACAATGAAGAGAACGTGTTTGTAGGCAAATTGCCAGGAGTGCTGTCCTAGCTGGGCAACTCTGAACCAGCCACTTAAATTCTCTGGGCTTTGATTTCCACATCTGTGGAGTGAAAATTGACTTGCTCTCTGAAGACCACTTAAACTTAGACTTCTAAATTTCTCTGTAATTCCCAATTCTTCCTTAGTACAGTTGACCCTTGAACAACAGTGGGGGCGGAGGCAGCAGTGGTGTGTTAGGGGCCCTGCTCTCCGTGCAGTCAAAACCCTGTGTGTAACTTATGGTTGGCCCTCCGTATATATGTGGTTCCTCCGTATCCGTGGTTCTGCATCCATGGATTTAACCAACCGCAGATGGTGTAGTTCTGTAATTACTATTGAAAACAATCCACATGTAAGTGGACCCGTGCCGTTCAAACCCGTGTCTTTCAAGGGTCAACTGCAGTTTTGCCTGGTGCCCTCCCCTCCGTTTCATCTGGTTAACTCATGACCTGTGGTTTTCTTTCCTCAACTCCTAACTGTGTCTCCAGCATGGTTTAGCACAGCCTAAACTTCTCCTCACTCAGCACAGAGGGCTAGAGCAGGAACTAAAGTCGTTTCTACCCTTTGGTCAACCTATGGAATGAGGAAACCAGTCCATGCAAAAAAAAGGTTTGGCCAGGCTGGATTAAACGCCCATGTGACAGGCCAGGGCTACGTGACGAGGGAGGGGGTAGATCAGCCACCATTCTGACTGTTTCTTCAGAGTCCAGGACACTTGGGCCGCAGGGAATGGCAGATGGCTGTGGAGATGCATAAACATGGCCTGAATATTTCACTCTGGACTGAATGCCGATCTGACCACTGTTTGACCAGAGGGCAAAAGGCCAAGGAGTGGAGGCCAATGTGCATCAAATACCCCCCAGCTCCTCGGCACTGTGTAAAGCATTTTTGCCATTATTTTAACTGAATCCTTACATAAATAACCCTATGAGATAAGCTTTCTTTTCCCCATTTTACTGTGAGAAACAGGCTCAGAAAGGGAAAGTGACTTCTCTGAGGTCACAAAGATGGGAGATCAGAGACAGGATTTATGCCTGGATCTGACCCTCACTCTTTTATGCCAGAAGTTCTAAACTTTGGCATGCACAGAATCGCTTGGAAGGCTTATAAAAACAAGAGGGGCCCAACCCCCGTAGGTCTAGGGTGGATCCCAGAATTTACATTTCTAAGAGGATCCCACGTGCTGTGGCTGCTGCCAGCCCAGGGGCCTCACTTTGAGAACCACCATCCTAGACCACGGTGCCCACGTTAACCAAACCATAAGTATCTCCTGAGCTCCTACTGTGTGCGCAGCCCTGGGCCTGGTTCTGTGGGGACACGGGAGCAAAGAGACAGCATCATCCTTGAACTCACAGAGGTGAGACTTGGAGAAAAAAATAATAAACCCCACGAAAGAGAGGGAAATGCCAGGTAGTACCTCCTGTGGGTTAAACCCTGGGCCTGGAAAGCAGGTGAGGAAGGAGGTAAGAAAGAACAGAACATGCTGGAGCAGGCAAGGCTGGGGCTGGGAGGAGAGGGGCAGGGATTCAGGGACCAGATGTGCAGGGAGTATCTGGAAAAATGCAGAGGGCTTCGAGGAAGCCAGCTTATGAGATCAGGGAGTTGATTATGATGGTGCCAGCAACTACCGCTTATGGGGCCATTATCACAAGCCACCAGCCACTGGGCAGATCTCTTCACAAACACCATCAAATTTCATCCTCAAAATAGCCTGATGCAATTAGTAATAACTCTACTTATAGCTACTGGCTCTCTGCTGCTTCCAGATCTGGACCCTAGTGTCCAGCGATGGAGCTGAAGTTAGATGTCACCTGGCCCTTTAGGCTGTGTTTCTGGGGCAGAAGGAGAGAGACACGAATTGGAGTGTAACACGTTAGCCTCTGCCTAGCACAGGCACATGTTTATACTGACTAGAATGCAGAGAACATTCTTTTGCAGGTTTTAGCAGCTTTAAGGAAGGATTCATTGTGAAGTCAGATATAGTTGACCACTTGGTCCTGTCTAGTCTTCTCCTTTCCAAACAGGCCAGCAGTTGCCTTAAACAAGGGATATTACCATAATTTCAGGGACCAAATGACAGAGATAAATGCCTCAGAAAGGGGTTTGTCAAACTTTCCTGTATTATGTTCTGTGGAACCCTGGCCAGCTGGAGATCCCAGCACGGAGGGTTCTACAGCCACCTAAGATTGGGAAAGGCTGCATCTTCTGTCCTGCTCTTGGAGTTACAAAGCATTTTTCCCAGATTAAAATCTCTGTGAAATTCTTCAGTATAGAAAGCAGTCAGCCTGTCTTGGTTTTAATTGCTCATTTCTCAAACTTAGCTGATCATGAGCTCCCCTTTAAAAAAATTTTTTGACCACCAGTCTTTTATAGGCTGAGTCCATGGCAAATACAATGGGGCACCCTGGGCTCTATGAATGCTGGCCTAGATGCCTAGGAAGGTTCACAGCAGCAGAGAGAGCATTTATCTACCCCTATGTCCTGGGGCCTGCAGGCTGTGTGGCTTGGACCTGCCCCAGTACAATTTTTTTTTTTTTTTTGGCAGTATGCGGGCCTCTCACTGTTGCGGCCTCTCCCGTTGCGGAGCACAGGCTCCTGACACGCAGGCTCAGCGGCCATGGCTAATGGGCCCAGCCGCTCCGCGGCATGTGGGATCTTCCCGGACCGGGGCACAAACCCGTGTCCCCTGCATCGGCAGGCGGACACTCCACCACTGCGCCACCAGGGAAGCCCCCGGTACAATTTCACGTGCCACAAAGCTGAAGCTATCAGAAAATGTCCAGCGTTGGAACGTGGTTGCTCCAGCTCCGAATTCTTGTAGAGCCCTAAGCCTAGAAAACAATTGCTGTCTGGTGGGGGCAGTGTGCATGAGCCCTGGAGAACATAAGCTGCCCCAAACAGAGAGGGCTCATCCAGCTGGATCCAGAAGCCCCTGTGGCTCCAGGGGGGAAACGTAGAGTCAGAAGTTACTGGTATCTTGGGCAGCCACTGGAAGTGCACAAACTGGGGTGGTCTGACGTGATGGGATGGGTCAGCCCAGAGCTCGTGGAGCACGGTGCTGGCCCTGGAGCCAGGCCATCCTGGGTTCAATTACCACCTCTACTGCTTCCTCACTATATAATCGAGGGCAAATGACACAGCCTCTCTGAGCCAGGCTCTTCACTGGTAAAATGGAGAATAATATAGTACTTACCTCGTGTGTTTCTTGGGAGAATGAAGTGAGTGAAGCTTCCCAAGGGAGGTTCCACTATGGGACAGCATTCCTGGTTGGTTAAAAGGCATGGCTAAACTATCACCCCAAATACTACCAAAGGTCCACACAGCATGGCCCCCAGAGTCACCTTACCTAAAACTTAGCTCCTAAGTTCCCCCATAAAATTCTTTACCTCTCTGCTTCTACCTTGGTTACCTAAACTCAGAACCTCTATTTTCACCTCCCAGCTTGATCTTCCACACATCCTTCCAATAATCAAACCCTTGTGATTGCTTTCCACCTGTGTAATCTTAGACAAGTCACTTAACCTCTCTGGGCCTCCACGTCATCACCTATACCATGAGGGATTTTGGCGAGCAAAAGGACCTCAGTCCTTGTCTTCTTTGAGGAAAGAATTCAACAGAGACCAAGATTGTAAAGTGGGCACAGAGTTTATTAGAAGCACAGTACGTGTGGGAGAGCACACAAGCAGTTTACTTAGGGCAGAAGCAAGTTACACACTCGAGGGAGAAGAGTGGGGCGTCCTTGGGAGTGAGCGGCACGCAGTAGGGGCAGCTTAGGTTGTTAACATGGGGTTAATCTTCTGGGGCTTAGATGAGGTTGACTCCCCTTTTCCTCCCCTGTGATTGTGTCATCGGCAGTTCCTTATTTGGACTTCCACCAGGCACCATTCTGAATCCTTCCCCTGAGCACCTAAGCGAAACCCACAGGGGTGGGGATGGGGTCAAAACGGCAATGCTAATGATATTATAATGATATTACAATACGGCCAGGGTTACTAGAGGGCGACTTGAGACCCCCCTCTGTGCATGTGTGGGGCTGAGAAGTCCTCTCTGAAGGCAAGAATGAGGAGGCTGCCAGTGGGCTCCTTTGTCTTTCATCCGGTCATCAGCCACCTGTGTGTTTCTATCGCACAGACTCCACGGTTTTCATGGGCAGAGTTTCTTGCTCAGATGTTACAAAGTTTCTGTTTTGGATGCCATTCCTCCATGTGTCCTGGCCTCGTTAATTGCAAAACAAGGAGGTGGCTTTGCCTTCTCCCTAATACCTATGCACGAGGAGGCTGTGCTTGGGCCCAACCTTGATTTTTCCTACCTCATGAGGAGTAGGTGCTTAAACAGTAGCTTTCAAATTTCTTAAACCATTGAAGTCTTTCTCCAAACAGCCCCCTGAAAGGAAATCCAAGGTTTAAAACCACCCAGAGATTCAGGGTCTGAGATGAAGCTCAGAAATCTGTAGTTTTTAACATCTTCCCAGGTGATTCTGATGGGCAGCCATTGGTGAATTCTTAGACCGGGCAAGTTCTCAACCGATGGTAGTGAACAATAGTTGAACAAAGCACTGGCGTGTATACACCAGCTCAGGCCAACTCGAACCTATTTCTCTTTTCAACTTAGGATACAGGTATATAATCCTTTTACCTTCTGGGTTGCCTGTTATTACTTGAAATTATTCCCTGACTTTATACAATTTAGAGTCCAAAAGACCAGCCAAGGTCCTTCCTGGATTCTGCTGTGGTCCAAGCATCCAGCTTGGACCTCTTCTTCTTGGTCCTTTAGGAGAAGGAAGGTGATAATGACCAAAGAGGGATTCAGGAAGAAATGTGTCAGAAGGGAAATGGGGAAAGAGGGTGAGGGAAGTGATGCTTGGCTACCAGGGAAGGACAGCAGAAGGGGTGGGGATGCGACCATCGGAGATGTTCATTCTCCGAATTGAAAGCGGCTCCATGAACTGTTGGTAACTGCTGGTCTCACTCATGGGCACGCTAGTATTTATCCCCCACCAGACAGCACACAGTGTGGAGTTTAATCACCTACTACCGTGGAGATGAAGCTGCAATTCTCAGAGAAACGGCCCTCAGTGAATCTGAACTGTTCCTACTTTTGAAGTCGTTATTACCTTGGGTTATGAGTGAATCAATCTCAGTGTTTTTTGAAATCTTCCAGGTAAACTTTCTTTAAAAAAAAAAATTAAAGATTTATATTGGCATCCGAAGATATCTGGAGAATTCACAGGCATAAAGGAGGTCAAAGGTCAAATATGATTTGGCTAGAGACAAAAAGCTTAATGATGTTTGTAGCAAGGGTAGAGATGTAGCAGTTCCAGTATTATCCTGTTTCTACCTCATTTCTATAGGACAGTGACATTTTGGCTTGGGTGACATTTTATACACAATCAGAGGTTAGCAGGAGGTGGACTCAGCACTTAGCTTAGGAAGTAAAACACTCTATTGAAGGGCATGTTCCCTTTTACTTACAAATGGTCTCTCAGAAATGAATAAGATTTTCTTTAAAATATCAAGGCAAAAAAACAGATGTAAATGGAGTAGATGCGGCAAAACCTTGACAATTGTTGAATCTGCATGATGGGTGTGCCGGGTTCCTTGTACTCTCCCCTCTACTTTGGTTTGTTTGAAATCTTTCATAATAAAAATATAAACAATGATTCATCTTTTCCTTAAAAACAACAAAAGAAATGTCTGAGCAAGTGTTTATTAAGTGTCTGAAATATGCTTAAGCTGCGCTGGGGCCATGACTGAGGCAGAGCATCCCCCAGATCTGCTGTAAAAATTGAAGTTTGTAGGTATTCTTCCCTTCAGTGGGCATGAAAAAAAGATCCATCTTTACCCAGGATCTAGACTGGTTATTTTTAAACAGTCTTTTTCCTTTTAAGCCATGAAGTCTTCTGTTCAGCAAACTCTTAGGAGGAAACCAATTATGTCAAATAGATAGAAGGGAGCTGCTGTGAGGGCAGGGGCATGTGCGTGTGTATATGTAGGCGTGTGCGTGTGTATATGTGTATGTGCGCATGGGTGTGCACACACACACACTGGGGAGTTGCAGCTCAGGGGTGCTACCTCCCCTCCCACCAGGGCTCCCGAGGAGATGCCCAGGGACCCTGGGTTTCCCGACCATTGACTGAGATGCCCAAACTGGCCGTGTGCAAGACAGCTCTCGTTTCCCACTTGAGCAAAGAATGTGGCCGGCCTGAGATCTGCATCTCTGGTCCTGTTTGGCCTTGTTAAAGAAATGAATGCGTCTGGCTGAGCACATCATAACCTCCACAACTCCCTTTGCCAACAGATATTGATTTTGCCACCCGCAAGATCGCCATCCATCTGGCTCAGACGAAGATCATTGAGCAAGACGGCGATAACTTCAAGACAAAAACCAACAGCACATTCCGAAACTATAACTTGGATTTCACAGTCGGGGTGGAGTTTGACGAGTACACGAAGGGCCTGGACAACCGGAATGTTAAGGTACTGACCAGAGTGGAGTTTTCATCTGCACGGTCTTGGTGCAGGGGCTGGCTGTGTAGCTGCACGACGAAAAAATGACAGAAACAACCTGGGAGGCATCAGGAGAGGGGGACCAGAATGGACTTAATGATGCTGGCAAGAAGCAAGTATCGAAAGTTTAGTGGGAAGAAGCAGGCTGGCTTCTGCGTGAAGCTTATAAGCCAAGGAGGTATTAAAGGATGCTGACCCCTCCAGGATCCAGGGTAGGAGGCCAGCTCATACACTGACATGGGCCTGGCAGGCAAAGCAAAGAGGCCAGGTGGGCTCATAGGGAAGGACGTTGACGGTGCCAGCGGGATAGCATAGCTTCCTCCTGGGAGCAGCTCCCCAGCAGCAGTCAAGCATTGCCATAGAGGACTGAGGCCTCGTGTTGCTAGAATTTTTTTTTCTTTTCAGGAGCTGTTGAGCATTCATATGTTCTTATATGAACTATCTCAATTTTAGATGATCCCAACTGATTTAATTTTTTTTTTTTTTTTAGGAAAATGCAATGCAAATCACACCAAAAAATCAGTAGACTAGATGAAGTCAGGCTTTCTCCAATCCTAGAAACTCCCATAAATCTCTGGCAAGCTTATGGCTTCAGTCTCGGCCTCACCTTAACTCTCAGGTCACAATCGAGGAAACCCTCCATGCATCAAAAGGCACACTTCTAGCCGCTTGAAGCTTTTGGATGTAGGGAGGCCCCTAAAATGAGCAGAGAACTCTGAGTGCAGAGTGGGGAGTTATCTCCAAGCCCGAGAACTGGAGTCTGCAGAGTAGGCAGGCCCGCATCCAAGGGGCTCTTTGTGAATAAGACAGAGGTTGGTAGCAGCGGGGAGAAGTAGGGCAGTGGTGGGAAAGGCGGGGCCATCGGCAGGTCCCCTCTCCTCCTGCATCACCTGGTGGTATCACAGCCCAACAGAAATGGGGGAAAATCCAATCTCAGCCGCATTTAAGGATTCCCGCACCCAAATCTTAGCATCTATACAAGAACGCCGGGGACTGCACGGTCCAGTGCAAGCCCATGTGGTTTATACAGGAGTGGGCAGCTTGAGCCCTTGTGGCACCCACTCCCTCTGTGCCAACGCAGCCACCAAGACCTCTGCCCTGGCTCCCAAGCTGAGGACGGCCGGGCTGAGATTCCTGTGCCCAGGTATCCATGCTCTCAAGCCTGCAGAGGGCCACCCTCTCAGAGCACCACAACGAAGCAGGACCCACCACCCTGCCCTTCCCCTTTCCCCATGAGCCCCACTCCCCCCAGAACCCCACTCTCTTCTGGTGCTTCCAGGAGTTCCTTCCAAGTCGAAGTCTCAACTCTTCCCCCAAAGCTCTGGCTGCTCTCCCGGGGTGGGGAGGAAAAGCTGTCATCATTCTTTGGGGATGATTCTAAAGCCAAAAGAGCAGGACATATTTTATTTCTCAATCAAGTTGTCCCGCCACATTGATTATCTCAGCCAATGAGTCAGGGTTGAATGACGTTTGGGCTCCTTGAAAAGAAAAGTGGGAAATGGAAAGCCCTTTGGAAATGCTTCCATCAAACCAGTCTTGGCAGGAGACGCTAAGCTCCCGAGCTCCGGAACGGCCCCTTGTAAAATCCCGCCCCGAGGAGTTGCTGGATCGGCAAGCTTTTCAGAGCTGTGTGGCTGCGAGGCCAATTCATCAGACACCAGAAATGATAGGAAAGTCAGTCTCAGAATCTTTGCAACTCTCTGCTGTTCTAACCTAATCAGTTCCAAATGATCCATTTTCCCCTTGCTTCTCAGTTTGGGGCGTGGGCTATTGAAAAGCAGGCCTATCCTCTCTGACTCATTTTTTATCACCTTTGATGGTGGAGAACTCACTCTTACTGAAATAAGTCATGTCCTTTTGGCCCTTCCTGACCCTTAAAGGGTTCCATTTGTTAACACCTAGGCTTCTGCCTCTCCCTTCCATGCTCTGTCCTCTCTGAGTTCCATCCTCTCTCCAGGATCGGCTCTTAGCCCTGCAGAGAGAGATAATCCCCTTTCTCACTTCTGGTGTCTGCTTTGCCTGAAGCAAAAAGCCAGGGCTAACAAACACACACACACACACACACACACACACACACACACACACACACACGAGACTGAGGAGTACTCAGACAGAATTTGCCCAGCCCCCAGCAAAGGGCTGTTCCCATGAGAATCACAACACAGAGCAGGTGCCCTTGGCACTACCTTCTTCCTGTAACTTGACTGCAACCCTTTAGCTGGAGAGGCACGGCAGGGAGTGGGTGAGTCTCTCTCTCTGATTACTTTCTGTTGCCCACCCTTGGTGGCACACCCAAGTGCACAAAAATCTTGCGTCTGTGTGCATGTGTGCACTTGCGTGTGCGTGTAGTGCTCCTCTACTCTTGTCCTCGTATTCTCCAGGACTCCACTTCTTAACTCCTTGGTCACCCTCACGAGCCCCTCTGAAAGAGGGGAGACAGATATTCATTCAATCAACATGCGTTAGGTGTCCTTGATGTACAAGACAATATGGGCTGGGGGATTGGAAGACACAGACCTTGCCCAAATAGAAGACGTGAGTCCTTTCTCATCTACGTGGGAGGGATCTCTGGAATATTCCAGACAACATCTCTCTTCCAGAAGAGGAAAGAGAACAACCTATGAATTAAGCTTCTCTAAGACATTCGAAACTGTGAGGCTTAAGATGGTCCTAAAGGAGGAGGAGACATGTTATCTTTAGAAAACATGTAGAATTTTACTTTTAAATTAATTTGGGGAATATTAATACATATGCATGCTTTAAAAAAAATTAAACACTAAAAAGTGAAACTTCCTTCCTATCCTGGCCCCCAGCTCCTTAGTTCCCTCCCCAAGGGACAATTACTATTAAGGGTTTTTTTTTTTGCCTCCTTGGAGAGAATGCGTACAAACATATGCACGCGTCCCCATTGCTCCTTTCTTTTACGCACGTGGCCCTCCTCCTTGCTTTTTTAACTTAAACTATACACTATGGAGACTGCTCTTCTCTGTAAGTGCAGAACTGCCTTCTCCTTTCAAGGGCTACGGAGCCGGGAGGAAGCACACCGTATTTAACCAGCCGCCACTGATGCAATTTATGAGGTTTCCAGGTCTTTGCTGTAACAAACAACGCTGTGATAGGCTGAAGAGTAAAATAAGGAGGAGTAAAATTGTACCTAAAATATATAATATGGTCAAGGTCAAATATTGCTTTAGAAACAGGTAGATTTAACAATCTGTAGAAAACAGATATCTACCAAAAAACAGACCTGAAGTGAATTTTAAAAAACCCAAAAACACGGGTTCGTTTATCACCAACTGGGTTTGCAAGATAGGGAGAAAAATAAACGCCTGGTCCTTAGCATACTATTGTTCATAGAGGCGTAATATGGTTTTGCACATACTTGGAAGAAAACCAACTCACATCAGGATCATTCCCGAGAAAGGGCAGCACCAAGACACCACCACTGCCCGGATGGGAATGATACCGTCAACCTCACATGCAAGCCTAATGTGGACACAGAGGTGGGTGGCCTTGAAGGACCACTTAGGGATAGTACACATCGTCCCTTGGCAGGTACTAAGACAGGTAAACTGGGGGGAACAGGAGGAAGAGGAACTGGGACAGGGTGTGAAATTTGTAAACATGCAAATTTAGTAAGAGGGGTTAGAGCCTCTTGTGGTTCAGCCTCTTGTGGCTTCTCCAACCTGCTGGTCAACTCAGCCTTGCTGTCCAGCACAAGCTCTGCATCTCTGCTGCCTTCCCTGTGCTAATTGATCAGCATTGCTGCCTGGAGGAAACCCAGGACCAGGAGAAGGTCCATCTCCCGGTTCTGGATGACAAGGCTGGCTTTGGAGCCATATGTGCAGCCCCCTGCTAACTAGGTAGCTTCCCTGCCTTTATTATTGCCCTACAGTGGGCAGTCCTCACAATGTGTTTCCTGTAGGGAAAATTCTCAGAAGTAAAATTTCTAGGTCAAAGAGTATACACAATGTTATATTTTGAAAGGTAATGTAAAATTGCCCTGCAAAAAGATTCATACCGATTTATATATGCACCAGCCCTGTATGAGGGTCCATGCTTCTCGGTACCCCCTCCAACCCAGTGTATTATTAGACTCTTTGATCTTTGATCACAGGATGAATTGTATCTGAAAAACAAACAGACTTCACTTGCATTTCTCTTGTTATAAGGGAGGTTGAATATATTTTCTTATGTTTAAAAGCCATTTGCTAGGGTGTTTCGTTTTGTTTTGTTTTTCCTTGTAAGCTGTTGGTTTGGTGTCCTGTGTTGAAATTCCTATTAGGTTAATGATTTTTTCCTTATTGATGTACAGGTGTCCTTTGTATGTAAGGAAATCAGGTCTTTGTCTGATATGTGTTACAATTATTTTTCCCAGTTTGTTATTCATCTATTGACTTTGAGGTATCTTTCCCTTCCAGAAATTTTACGTTGTGACATAGTTAAATTCATCATCTTTTCCCCCACCGATTTGGAATGCTGTCTTTACCATATGGTAGAATGGAAGAGTAGAAGTCTTTCAAAGAGAATAGAACTGGCCAAGATAAGTCGGTCTGGCTAGAATGAAGGGTGTATGTGGAAATGAGGCTGGTGGGCTGCTGGCGTGGCTGTGGCTGAGAGCTCTGCTCTGGGGACGGAGCAGAAGCCCAGGAGTGGCTGCAGGAAATGCAACTGCAGGTTTACATGTGTTCAGTCCCCATCAAGACCATACATTTGATTTGCCTGGAAACCTCTCATTACAGACTCTGATCACCTGGGAAGGTGACGTCCTCGTGTGCGTGCAGAAGGGGGAAAAGAAGAACCGAGGCTGGAAGCAGTGGGTCGAGGGGGACAAGCTGCACCTGGTAAGTCCCCAGCTCCCCTCCACTCTGCTTATGCCAACCACCGGTTCACCCAGCCAGGCGCTTTGACAAGAACAATGGCCATGCCCTCCTCCCCTAAGCTCCAGCCAAATGCGTGTGGTCAAATGCGTGAGCCATTCCCATCTGGCTCAGGGGACTCCAGGAGGAAATCTATATGGCTGTTTCTCTGAATGGCTGAAATTAAAAGGAAAGTTCAAGATGCTGAGTTAGGAAGCCGAGATCCAAGGAGAAAGGCAGGGAACCTGTCAAAGGTCAGCCGGGGAAAAATGCGAGGCACAGAATTAAGATGCCCTGGAGGAGGGTGAGACCAGGCCTCCTGAGTGATGTGAGCCTAGGAAGGAGAGGGGTGGCGGCGGGCTCGGGACGCATGGGAGCAGGTTGCACTGGGAACTGCCTGTAGACCGCAGGCACTGGCCTCCTATCCTAAGCTATGTCCACCTGATCCCAAAATATTCTAGTTTAATTTGACACCGGAACAGAGCAGTTGGAATAAATTATTTCTGATTTCCTTGTATAAATTATATCCATCTAGATAGCTTAATTTTTCACCCTTCAGTCTTTAAGGCAAGTGATTTGTCCAACATTCAATAGTGAGAAATCTTTCACTCCTTCATGCATTCAGTCACTCGTTTGTTAAATGAATGGCTCATTTAATGGATGGCTCTTCATTCACCTGTGGAGTCAAGCAGGTACCTGGCTCTGGTGTCAGTATTCATGTCACAGGGTGCCCTTCAGAGCCAGCCTTGCCTCACCTGAGTTCTTTATTTCAGAGACAATGTCAATTGGTGATAAATGGGAGGCAGTCACTGTTTTCCATCGACAGTTTTCCCTACCTGCTCCAGTTTGGAAGGTGGATTTTTTTTAATTGTAGTACAAACCCCAACTGTCCCTGTGGCTAAGCCAAGGGATTCATCAACAACTGCAATGATTTTTGTGGTCGTTCCCACACTCGTGTTTTTCCTCTCCTCCCTCAAAGGGTCACGAGGCGCAGATAAGGCCTGGGGGCTCCCTCTGTCCAGATGTCTGCCCAGGCAGGCCTGGGGGAGCCCTTCCGCAGCCCGTGCCCTGTCATTGCCTGTGCTGCCACCAACCAACGTTCTAATCACCAGAGGCCAGAAAATCCACAGGGTGCAGGGACAGCTCACCAGGTGCTTGCCTTCCAAATGCTCCCCACTAGATCCTGCCCTTCTTTGTGGCTTTGCTGCCTTTTATAAATTAAGCGATGTTGCTTTAATCACGAGAGTAGGAGAAATCCTGCTCAAGAGGATAATTTCTTTGCATTTTTCATTTTTATAGTTGTTCAAGCTCAATTCAAGTGTCAAAATCAAATTACTGCTACCTGCAGGGCATGCCAGCTGATTGGGTCTCTGAGAGGCTCTTTGCGCAGAATGACTAAGTGTCCTCTTTATTCCGGCTCCTCCCCCACCCCAACTCACAGACACCCAGAGGGCTGGGGGTGGGCGGAAGGAAGGCCTGGCTTGTTAGTCACTCACCTGCTTCTGATGTTGCAGGAGCTGACGTGCGGCGACCAGGTGTGCCATCAAGTGTTCAAGAAGAAGTGATGGCCGTGAGAAGTGGGCCCCTTGTCCCCAGCTTCCCCAGAGCCTCTCGAGGAGCCCCATGTCTCCAGATGACCCCTCCCCAGTCTTGCCTTTGCTCACCACAGCCTCAAATGACCCTCAAAAGCACGCGCTCCATGCTCCCCATGAAGAGCTCTCGGCTGGCTTTGGGGAGCAGCCGCAGAAACCCCCTACTCCTGATAGAGCCCATGGAGGCATCTGGATGGGTTTTAAACAGAACGAGTGTGTAACAGTGAGAGACATAGCCATCCTTCCTTGAAAACTGGCATTAAACGAGAAAACAAAAATCACTCCCATACTTTGAAACCCTTCCATCTATTCCCCTTTATTTCTAGAACCGTCACTTTTATCCGCAAGCAAAAGAGGTCATTGCCTGCATGGTGGTTTTCTGTGCAGCTTCTGTTGTTTAGTTTTCAGTTTAGTTTAGCTTCGTTTCTTTGTCGTTAGTTTGGGTGTGGGGTTGTTTTACCTGGAAACACTCTCTGGCCAGCACAACGTATCCCCTACTAATTCTTGGACATTGCCTATTGGAGATTCTTTCCTATGGATAGCACATTTATTTCTCCAAGATCCTATTTTAGGAAGCATACGCTTTCCAGTTTGTACTTTCCCTTAAGGAGCCTGAGTTGGCTCTACCTCTAAAGGCCTCTGCAGGTCTGCAGTATCATCTGCTTTTGGTCCAGGCCAGTCCTTTGCCCTTCAGCCCTGGGCAGACTTTCACCCCTGCAGAGGGGTCACCAAGCTCTGCCAGGTAGCCTTAGTTCAAGCCCTGTGCTCCACTTCTTAGCTGGGTGACCATAGGCACATCATTTGGACTCTCTATCCTTGTTGATCTCTTCTATAAAATGGAGAAGACAAAAATAGCATCTCCTCCACTGGGATGGGTCACTGTGAGGATTAAGTGAGTTAACACGTACAGAGTGCTTGGAACAGGACCTGGTACGTGGTAAGGGCTCAGTCCCTGCTAGCTCTGGTCATTATGTGGATCTACCCCCTCCACCACCTTCGGGGTCCAGATGAGTGGATGCTCAGTAGCATAGGTCAACACCTCCGAGACTTCCTGCTGCTTCCAGATCATTAGGTTCGTTACTCCGAGGCAGCATTGTATTTTCCTGCTGGATACGTAAATGGAATAGTGCACCTGGAACAGGAGAGTAGTCAACAGGGATGGATTTATGGCGGATTGTTCATGGGATCCTGAGAAGGCACTGCAGGTCAGAGCCATCTCTGTATCCTTCTGTAGCAGAGCCTGGAATCCCACCATTAGACAAGCACTGCTTTTGAAAGGTAGGTTCATGCCAGGAGGGATAGCAGGTGGTATTAGCACCCTCTGGTATGATTTTTTTTTTTTTTTTTGTGGTACGTGTGCCTCTCACTGTTGTGGCCTCTCCCGTTGCGGAGCACAGGCTCCGGACGCGCAGGCTCCGCGGCCATGGCTCACGGGCCCAGCCGCTCCGCGGCATGTGGGATCTTCCCGGACCGGGGCATGAACCCGTGTCCCCTGCATTGGCAGGCGGACTCTCAACCACTGCGCCACCAGGGAAGCCCTCTGGTATAATTTGAATGATCACTGATCCTGAACATCCTAAAAGGAGAGAAAGGTTGTCAGCTGCCCACGTGACCCAGGGCCAGCCTTCGCTCAAGCGCTTGTGATAGGCGGCCGCGACGTGGACATCCTGGCAGGCCGTGCTCCCCAGCAGCCATTGCCATGTCCAAGAAAGTGCCTGGTGGGGCCTCATGCTGGCTGAGGACCTAGGGGAGGTGTGGTGTTCTCTCGGGTGCCGGGGAGGGGGAGCCTCCTGAGGAGGTGCAGGCCCGTCTCCTGGGGCAGACCAGGGACCAAGTGGAGGGACTGGTGAAGTGGGCCCCTTGTCCCCAGCTTCCCCAGAGCCTCTCGAGGAGCCCCATGTCTCCAGATGACCCCTCCCAAGTCTTGCCTTTGCTCACCACAGCCTCAAATGACCCTCTCCTTTGTCGCTCAAGAAAACTCTGTTGAACGAGATCATTGAGGACTAGCTAAAAAGTGTTCTGCACGTGTAAGGGGTTATATGTATTAGTAACATTTGATCCTAGTTTTTGCAAAGTATATTCTAGGGAATGTTAGCCACTCAAGATTCTGCAAAATAGTTCATGGTCAAATGAACTTCGGAAATGCTGAGAACTATATGGCCTTCTTAGAAATGTACAGTGAGCATTAGTGTGTTTAAAGCCCTGAAAACTCCTGTAGCAAAGAAGCCCGGCCTTAAACCCCAGGACCACCTTCACCCTGCAGCGTTTCCTGTCCACAGGGTGTTTTGGAAACACTGTACATCTGCATTCAATGAGAGAAAACAAACAATATCATTTAAAACTCCCCTTTCCCAAGTGGGATTTTCTCAGTATATTTTCTTTCCACAAAGGAAGAGTAACTGAATTACTTTACATATGGTATGAAAGACTGGTCCTTCTTTCTCAACTAAGATGCATCTGAACTCATCAGAAGTAGTCAAGATGGAGGCACCTATTTTAAAGCAAGGGCAGGTATTTGGGGCCAGGGCTGACCTCCCAGTCCTGCACTCACTGCGGATAAGATAGGGCGAGTCCCCTGCCTCCTATTCCTGTTCCCTCAGCCTATTTCAAAACCAAATCACGACAGGAATGCCTCACCCTGATACTGACAAGGCTGTCTGGGGACAGAGTGGAAGGGGTCACCTTGGTGGGAAAGGCGCCCAGACCTTCAGGACCCCAGCCTCCAAGGCGTGTCAGGAGAGAGACTGGGGTTAACATAAACCAGGGGGCCTGATCTGTCCCATGAAAATCCCAGTGCACACCTGGGCAGTGCCGCTGAGTGGTTTAAGCACGGACTTCTCTGTCAGCCCTTGGGTCAAATCCTGCCCCGCCTCTCTCCAGCTGTGTGACAGTCTGGCAGTTACTCTCCCCCTCTGAACCTCTGTTTGTCCATCTGCAAAATGAGGAATAAGGACTGTGATTCATAAGGGGTAGTCAGGATTGAATAAGATCTTAGCACGGTAACTGAACCAACAGTCAGTTACCCTTATTACCTACCCTCAGTGCTCTGTATCCGCAGGTTCTGAATTTAGATCCCCGCTTGGTTGAATCCGTGGGTTCAGAACCGGCCAATGCAGAGGGTCAATTGTATTATACCATTTCATATAAGGGATTTAAGCATCCACGGACTTTGGTATCCGTGGCTAGCCTGGAACCAATCCCCTCGGATACTGAGGGATGACCACATGTATGTGTATATTACGTATACACATATACACATATATACACACATTCTCCACCCCAATCCCACACATCTATACATACATACATACATACATACATAATGAGCTAGTGATTCCCTTCATTAAAACTCTTTGCTTTCTAAAAGCTTCAACACTGAGATCCTTACTACAATCCCCAGATGGGAAGATCACTAGTAAGACTTACTAAGAAGACAGATTCCTGCCCCCCACACCCCTTCCGAGATTCTGGCCCTGAGGTCACGGGCAGGATCCAGGCGTGTGTGTGCTTACAAGCTCCCTAGGTGAGCGCCCTCAGGTGCTTGGCAAGCACACTGACAAACCCTACGTTGTTCAGGTAAGGCATGATTCACTTTAAACGTGTACCCACCCATGTGTCACCCATGAACACCCTCAAGCAAAAGCCGGGTCTATCTCTGCAGGTGGCCAAAGGTCACGTGACCCACCCACACATTTTTTTTTTTTTTTTTTCCTGCCATATGGCATCGGGGCCACTGCCTGTGTGGCTGAGCCCTGTAACAGAAGTGACGGCACACTTTCTGGAGCTGCTGTGTGACAGGGAACGCACTTGGGCCCTGGAGGATGGCGGTGGGTGATGGAGACAGGGCACAGCAGAGAAGGAAGTGACGTGAACAAAGTCAGGGGGCGGAAAAGGCAAAGCGGGCTGGGGTGGGGGGAGCGGAGCACCTGCCGTGAGGGTCAGTGAGGAGGCCAGGTGCGGAAGGTGTTTGTCAGCAGAGGGAGGTTGTAAAGGCCTTGCCGGGCCTCATGGAAGCATCATGGGGGCCAGTGCGAGCTTCTGAGCAGCAAGTGATGTGATCCGATTCATGCACCAGGAGTAATGCTCGGCCACTGTTGGCAGGACGGATGGAGGCGGGCAGAGGCACTCAGGATTACCTGCTCAGAGGCTGTTACAGTGTCATTCCCAGGAGGCTGCGAGGGACCCACCTCAGGGCCAGGGAGTGGTTGCAAGGAGGGAGGGAGGGAGGTGAGAGGTGCTGGGGGGGGCCCCTGCACTAGGTGATGGCTGCACAAAGCTCCTAGAGGACGTGAGGCAACAGGATGGTGTGAGTTTGGGGAAGAGGGGAAGGAGGGGCCTCAGTGCGGCTTAGCAGTGGGGGGGGTGGGCGGGGAGTGGGGCCAGAGGGAAGGTCATGGGTTTGGGTTAGGCCTGCTGCACATGCGGTGACAGAGCAGTGATGGCAAAGCCCACATGCCTCTCCCATTGCCCACTGCCACCCTCCAGTGGCTAAGTGTCACCCCCTTCATCTTACCTTCCTGCTGGGGCAGGAGGCTGGGCTGGGGCTGGGACTGAAGGAGTGGCCAGCTCTCACAGACACTTGTGAGGCCAGGAAGTGATGATGACACCAAGGGGAGGGGAAGGAGGAGGGGAGGGGAGGAGGGGAAGGAAGGGGGGGAGGGGAGGGGGGAGGGAGGGGGAGGAAGGGAGGGGAGGGGGGAGGGGAGGGGAGGAGGGGAGGGGGAGGAGGGGAGGGGAGGGGAGGGAGGAGGAGGAATACCTTGACTAACAAAGTACACAGACCATAGCCAGAGTGGCAGTGACTGAGACACACCCCAGGGGCTTTCTCTAGTTTTGTTCCCCCCACAGACACTCCCGAAGCACAGGAAGGTTTCTTTAAATATAACTAGGCAAGTCAACACAGAGCAGTTGTAATTACAGGCGCTCGATAGGCTTGGCCTGGGTCCTTAATCGGTGTTCAAAGAGAGGATACTGGGCCTTTTGTTAGGCACCTCATCAGTACTGGGGCACTTTCTAGGACTAGGATAGAGGAGCCCATTTCACAGAGCAGGAAACTGAGGCTCTGACTGAGTCCAACACTCACCCAGGACTCCACAGCTGGTAAGTCACAGAGGCAGAATTCGAACCCAGGTGGGTCTGTCTCCAGAGTTGGAGACCTGCCACCGAGGAGGCAGCCCCTGGCAGGGACAAGGTGGCCCTCCCCATTCCTGGACGTCCAGTCCCACCCCTGCAGGCTCCGGGCCCCCGGCATGTTCAGGAGACCACGAAGGCCATTTTTTCCCAATCATTTGAAATCAGGTTTTATTTTTCTTAAATCAACATTCACTTTGTCTCCTTCAAGACTAATTCTGCTGCTGACAGGACGTCATTGGAAGTGACTCATTTGCATTCTCCCGGCTGGGGGTTTGGGTCCTGCCGCTGTGCAGAGCCTGACAGAACTGATGGACAGAGCAGGCTTCCTGGAACTGATTTTTCCACTTGCACTGGCATTTTTCACTCGTGATTTGTGATTGATTAGAAGGTCAGGAGTTGGGGATATTTAATTTTGGCTCACTGATTACACTGGTTATATAGATGGATCCTATTAGAAGCTGGGGCTTAAGAAAATGAAATAGAATTTTCAGAACTTTCAAGATTTGTTCATAGATTTTCTGGGACTGGCCCTTACTTCAGTTGTTCCTCATGCTTCTGATTGCTAAGGTTATGGAAAATGAAGGAGCGCCAAGGGGGAGGCCTGGAAAATGTGGTCAAATCCCACCTTTTTAGAATATTATAATCGAAAATGCACTTGACCAATAAGAGATTAGTGAGCTCCTGCCATGGTCAGAGGCTGGAGACACGGATGTGTCAGTCTGCTCCTGTCAGGGAAAGAGCGATGCTAGGCATTACTCGTGGAGGGCATTCAGTTCAGGGGGTTGCTTACACAGAAGATGGGAAAGCTTGGAAGCCTACTAGGAGATGTGGAACAGCTGGGAGCTTGGCAACAGCAGGAAGCTGAGGGACAGATGCGTCAGGAGGAAAATGGTTATCAGAAGCCAGAAGCCAGAAGCCAGCTGCCAGGAGGGGCTGGACCATAGCAGGAGGGGCTATCCGAGGAGACCAAAAAGCACCACCGTAACAGAAGAGGGAGGAAAAGACAGAGAAACACCCTGGCTTCTCCTTTCTTTCCACTTTTCAATCTCCCATCAGTGCTCCCACGAGTAGAAATTAGCCCAAAGCCTGTTGCCAGGAAGCCTAGGAAACGTAGGCAACAGCACAGGGAAAGGAGGGGAAGGCATCTGAGAGCAAATGGACACCGAGGGGCACTCCGGGGAGTGGCCCCCAGGCCCTGCCCTCCAAGAGCTCCCAGTCTGACTCAGGCCAGGGAAGAGGGGAGGGGTCATCATGAACTGACCCTTCCTTGTGCCGTGCGGTGTGCCAGGTGCTTTCCATATGTACTGTAGCTCTCTTAATCCTCAACACAATCTTGCATGGCAGTACCATCACCATTTTACACAAGAGGAAACTGAGGCTTGGCAAGGTTGGGAGGGTGACAGTAAAGACACGGGAGGGCAGGGGTTTGGATGCAGCCTCACAGAGCCCAGGCTCCTGTTGGCATTTCCAGTGCCTGTGGCTGCCTTACTCCTGACATCCATCAGCCTTTGGGCTAATGTGACCTTTTCCAAATGCAGACAAACTCATCCCAATCCTAAAGGACAATGAAGTTGATAAAAGGGAGCACTTACTGAATTGAAACAAAACAAACTATTTTATTCGCCTTACTTTTAACTCCTATTAAGTACTTAAAAGCTCAATGGAAATGTTTTCTTTTATTAAAGTTCACTGTTTTAAGCTTTAAAAGCGATGGAAGGGGCTCCCCTGGTGGCGCAATGGTTGGGAGTCCGTCTGCTGATGCAGGGGACACGGGTTCGTGCCCCGGTCCGGGAAGATCCCACATGCCGCGGAGCGGCTGGGCCCGTGAGCCATGGCCGCTGAGCCTGCGCGCCCGGAGCCTGTGCTCCGCAACGGGAGAGGCCACAGCAGTGAGAGGCCCGCATACCGCAAAAAAAAAAAAAAAAAAAAGCAATGGAAACCTCTCTAAAACTTCCCCAGAGCCCAGATCTTTGGCTAACCACAATCCCACAGGCTAGCCCACGGCTGTAGCCGGCGTGCTTACACGTGTCTGGGCAAGTGTGAGATGTGAGTGGCTCTGAACACCCCCTTTGTGGCACCTTTCACACTTGTAATTGTTTAGTGATTTGTAATTCGTATGCATTGTCATTCCCATCCTCCTGGATCACAAACTCCCGCAAGGGCAGAGGCGGTTCTGGTTTGTATCCTGCTCTCTACAACCTCTGGTGCCTGCTGCTGCCTCTGGCCTTTGCCTGTCTGCATCGCAGACACGGTCAGCCAGGAAGTGTTTATCAGACACCTCGGTGCCAGGGCCTGTGACAGATGCAGACATTTTTCTTCATCAACCCATTCATTCCAGGAGCACTATCAACCATCTACTCTGAACCAGACCCAGTGGCCAGGCCCTGACGGGATAGAGGGAAGCAAAGTAGCCATGTTCCCTCCTACCGGATTTTGTTTCTAAGCCTCACAGGCTTGCAAGGCAGGCATCATTATCCTCTTTTTATACATGAGGCTCAAACAGGATAAGAAGGCTTCCAAAAGCACACTCCTGATTTGGAAGTGACCGGGCCAGGCATCTCACCTCCTCTCCCTGCCCGGCACTGCCCCTCCTCCTTGCTGGACAGGGCAGGAGGCAGAGAGAGAACCTGCAAAGTAACTAGAGAAATTGGAAGATGCTGTTGCTTTATGTGTTTCCCATAATAAGAGAAGAAAATAAAAGACCCTTGTAATCCACTAGCCACTGATAAACAAGATCTTGTCTGTAAGGCCCTTAACCCAGTGTCTGGCAGGTAACAGTCACACAACAGATCTAAGACAATAGTCTGTAATTACTTGTTTTTAAGAACAAAATGGGACCGTATTTTAAAACCCAAAAAGGAACAATTTTGCCCTCCAGGGGACATTCAGCCTTGTCTGGAGACAGTTGTCGTAACTAGGGGTGGGGTGCTACTGGCATCTAATGGGTAGAGACCAGGGATGCTACTGAACAACCTACAATGCACAGGAAGGCCCTACAACAAAGAATGTTGTGGCCCCAATGCCAATAGTGCAGAGGATGGGAAGCTGGTCTCCTGGAGACTTTTCTTGCATCATTATTTTTTATAACATTATTTTCAGCAGACACAGAGAGATGGATTACATGGCTGATGATCTAGACAGTTGGAAGACTCTTTTTTCCTTGTAACCTAAGCATAGGATTAATCTGCTTTATCCCAGCTTCACAGATGAGCTTCGGCACGTTGCCACCCTTTGACTCATCCCACCCCCCCTCCATCTTGTTGGCTCTCTCAGGGACCATGGAGGAGTTAGACAAGACCTACTTCTTTGCAGAAAGAG
Source organism: Phocoena phocoena (assembly GCF_963924675.1). Lineage (NCBI taxonomy): Eukaryota > Metazoa > Chordata > Mammalia > Artiodactyla > Phocoenidae > Phocoena > Phocoena phocoena. Next base: position 22,086,498 of record NC_089222.1, on the reverse strand, counting down.
AACTCCAAGACTTAGTTCCTATTTTGAAGTGCTCTCCCTCTCTGAGTTCCTTCTCTCCCTGTCACAGGCCTGGAGGCCCCTCTTAGTCCCATTATGATCTTGAGGGAATGTTAATGCACTTTCCAATAATGGGAAATCTGAAGGCCAGCGCCATGTGATGTGAGCCCAGCCAGATTAGAACAACTTCAAATCCCTTTAGACTTAAAGAACAGTGGCCTTGTCGGAATTGTAGGGATAATTAGAAAATATGGTGCCACTTTCTCTAATCCGGGTGAGGTTCTAGGATTGCAGAGGTGTCAGCTGGGAAGCAGCTACATTTTCTGTAACAGGTGAGGCTATAGAAGACCTTCCAAGATACCCTACACACATAACCAAAGGGACCCTAGTCCCTTTGCTCTACCTTGGCCAGAGGTCGGGTCCCTAGTTTGTCGTATGTCAATTGCACCTCAATAGAGCTCTTTTTTTAAAAGTCAAAGCTGTATGGTGGGAACCTGGTTATAACTCTGGCTGTAGAGATAAGGATTTCAATAAAATTCACAAAACTGGAGCCAGGAGGAGCCTTGGTGGTCATCTGACACCCCTCTCCCTGCTAGAAGCCAGAGAAGGGACTTGCTAAAATGGCCTACTGATGTGGAAGCTGGGACTCGAATTCATGTTTTCCCAACTTCCGCTCTAGATCGCTTCCCAATCACAATGGCACCTAAGGAGAATAACCTCCTCACTGAATGCCATGCTGCCCACTCCCATGCCCTTCTTTCCAAATAGGGAGAAATCACAAGGCACAGCGCTGGGGTCACTAAAAGGGCCACCTGACATTCATGAAACATCTTTAAGTTTGCACAGAATTTTCATCCTTGTTATTGTGTGTAGTCTTCTTAAAAACCAGGAAGAAAAGGCAGGTAGTGTTAAAAGTTGCTCGGCAGATGAGGAAACTGTGGCACAATGGGGTTCAGTGACTTTCTCCAGGTCACTCAGATGTTAACAGCAGAGCAGGCCCTCAGCTGCAGTTCTCCTAACCCGTGTTCCAGGGCATCACCCACTACCCTGAGGACTACATTTGTTCCAGCCCCAGGAAATCCAAAAGGCAGTAGAAACCTCAGGGTGCCCAGAAATCCCCAGTGGGAGCCACCAAGTCTGGGGGACTCCCTTTGGAAAAGGAGAGAAAGAGCCTGAAAGAACAAGGCACTCACTGACATGGAGGGTGGGCGTCTGAAAGGCCAGAGGAGCCCAGAGCCTCCTGCTGGCGCCTGGAAAGGGAAGGCCCCTTGTCCAGGGCAGGGGGATGGAATGGATATTCTTTGACTCTGGTTCTCCCATCAGAATAAGAAGAAGAAAGAGGAAAAGGCCACACACACCCATCTCCCTGCACCCCTCCAGGAGCAAAGGTTAGGCGCCTCCAGCCCACACGTGGACTCTGCCCCTTGGCTACTTTGAAAACCAGCTTGTCCAAAGTCCTGTTTCCATTCCCTTATTTTGCACCAAACATCAACAGGGAAACTCCTTGGAAGGAACCACATCTTCCAATGGATGAGTCAGTGTGTTTGCCTCAATGGCATCGACATTCCAGGGGTAGGACCTGTACTGATCCACTCAAATCTGCCCGGATGGGTTTCACTGCCATGTAGCCTCCGGGGGAGCTGCCCCAGCCCCTCTGTATGGGAATGTCCTTCTTCTCTCCCTCCTCCCTGTCCCCTGCCTGTCACAACCACACTGGGAGGACTTCATCATTAACTGATAGTGGGGTGTCGGGAGACAAAGGTACATAGAGGTAGGAAGGGAAAATGTGAAAAAGCATTGCCTGTGGGTAGGACTCAGGGGAAGGGCCGGGTGCCGGGGAGCAGCTGGTTGGTGGCTAAGGGCTGGGGGTTGGTACAAGTCTAGCACCAAAGTTCTAGGATGTGCATGTGGCGGGGTTGTCTCTGAGCGCATTGTTAGGTACCAGTCAACTACAGAACAAAAACTCAATGGCCTCTGGGCCTCCATAGTGTTCTAGACCACAAAGAAGCTCTGAGTGGGCAGGGAGGGGAAAGAAAGACCCACTGTTTCTCCTCCACCCGTGTGACACTGAGTCCTTTCTTTACCTCTCTGAGCCCCTTCTGGCAAGTAGGTAGACTAATCCTTGCCCACCTCTCAAAGTTGCCATGGGTCTTCTTATGGTCAGGCTACTCAAGATGGCTGTTCTCTTGTTCTCTGGACATCCCCGGCTCAACCAGTGCCTGTTTCACTTACACCCTACACACATAACTGACCTTTCTACATACTTGCCCCAGCTAGCGACAGCTTCTCAAAGGAGTGGTGAGGGGTGTGCGCCTCTACTGGTTTCCCTGCTAACTAATGAACCCACCTGATGTCACGCCCCTATAACTGGCAACCTCCCCTTGCCCCTGGGCGCTAAGACTGCCACCACTTCCTGCCTACCACCTATCTCACACGATGGAGTGTCACTCCAGGACCTTACTTCAGATGTGTAAGCTCCCCCATCCATTAAAACACAGACGTCTCTGTTGCTGACTCTGGGCTCTTTTTTGGTCTTGAAGCTGGGCAAGCACAGGCCTTGTATGCCTCCTGGGTGTATCCCAACAGGCTTCAAGAAGCTAGAGGAGGGGCTTCCCTGGTGGCGCAGTGGTTGAGAGTCCGCCTGCCGATGCAGGGGACACGGGTTCGTGCCCCAGTCCGGGAAGATCCCACATGCCGCGGAGCGGCTGGGCCCGTGAGCCATGGCCGCTGAGCCTGCGCGTCCGGAGCCTGTGCTCCGCAACGGGAGAGGCCACAACAGTGAGAGGCCTGCATACCGCCAAAAAAAAAAAAAAAAAAGAAGCTAGAGGATATGACAGTCCTAAAAAACCCTGGGAGTGCTTCCCGTGTGCCAGGGTGAGGCATGTATATGTTAGGACATGTTGGGGGGGTGCTTGCCTACCCAATCCATAATTCTCCCCTGCCCCCCCTTCCAGTCCAGTCTCACGTTTGTTCTGGGACCCACCCAGCTCCAGCAGGAAACCATATTATTGGTTCTGGGGTGCCCTAAGTCGTCCGGTCGGGCTGCAAGGATTTACATTTCATGGTTAGGGGAGGGGGCTCTTGCACTCATCCCCCACCCTCACAAGAAGGCAGGTACTTGCCATTTTCCCTGCAGCCATGTGGAGACTCTGAAGAAAACCCTTAGGAGGATGTCCACAGCAAGGATGGCAGAGCCCAGACACAAGGACGGCCAGCATTCTTAATGACATCGTGGAGCCACCTGTAGTCCCTCACCTGTGTAGTCAAAATTCAACCTCTGTACCTTGACACGAAATTGAATCTCAGAGAGAGTTTTGGGTGAAGTAAAAAAAAAATTGCTTTGCCAGGCAAAAGGGGCCACAGTGGGCTAATGCCCTCAAAATTGTGCATCCCGACCTGGAGTGGGTAGTGAGGAGTTTTACAGTAAGGGTTCAGAGAGGGTGTGATCAGCTCGTGGACATTCTTCTGATTGGCTGGTGGGGAGGTAAGTGGGAGTCAGCATCATCAACCTTCTGGTTCCAACTGGTCTGGGGTCTACGTGCTTATGGGCAGCATACCATTACTTCTCCCACCTGCAGGGGGTTTCAGTATCTGCGGAAGAGCTCAAAGATATTGTTGTGTGTATCCCTTGAGGGGGTGCCAGGACCCTGCCCCAAGGCTGCCCTATTGTTTCTTTTAACTGTTACTCTCCTGCTTCTCCATCCCCTCCCTTCTCTGATTAGCAACTGTTTGAACCTGCCTGTTGGAACTCAGGGAAGGTCCTGGAGGCTGAATGAAGCCTATTTCCTGCAAACAAGAAAACAGGAGGACACAGAAAGGCTTTTGTGCCCAAGAGCCCCACTGGGTCCTGCTCGGTTTCACATGGAGACCGCCTTACCCCTGGACTTCTAGAATTGTGCGAAAACAAATAGCCCTATTTTTCAAGCCTGTTTCTGAGACTGGCTACCCAAGCATCTTAACTGCCTGAGGTGAGGGTGTCTTTCTCACACCAGCCACTGAAGCTGTCCCAGGTGCTGCTAGAAACTGCCACACTTCTCCTCACACCCTAGGAAGCAAAGCAGCCACACGGTGGTGGGACAGAGCGAGGTCACTATCTCCCCCTACCCCCAGGATCAACAGTCACTCTCAGGTCCCCCTGTCATTCAGATCCTCTCCTCCTCCCAGCTTGCCTTACGTCCTGGAATGCCTGTCCCAAATCTCTGTTTCCATTCTGTTCCTGAGTCTTCTCCAGACCTGGATGGAACCCTGGACGCTGACCCATGCAGACCCCCAGGCCCTTCCCTTATGGGCAGGCTCCTCATTTGGACCTGCACACCTTGCCTCTGCTCAGGGGCCCACCCAGACCCTACAGGACTCAGAGGGACCCTCCATCTTGCAAGAAGCCCCTGCCCCACTCCTGTCATCAGTGGCAGCCACCGAAGGGCTTCAAGTAGTACGAAAGGTATGTCTAATAACTCCATGTTTAGAAAGACCCTACTGGAGGCCCTGTGGAGGGTGGATCATGAAGTGGGCCCAGTGGACCTGTGTCTGGGCCTCAGGCCCCAGGGTCTGTGCAAGGCTGACAGGTTGATCAATCTTCTCTGGAGTCCCAGCTTTGACACTGAGTCATTGTTTTGAAAGGAATAATAAATATACAGTAATAAAGGTTGCCATTTTTGAACACTTACCATATCCCAGGCACAGTGCTAGACCCCTCCCAACCATTTACTTATTGAGTCCTCACAATAACTCAGTAACCATTTCTGATCCCCATTTTAGAGATGAGGCTCCGTGCTGTTCAGAACTTTTATGTAAACTGTCCAAGCGCCCCCAGCTGCAAAACAGCAGAGCCCACAGTAAACCCAGATCCAAAAGCCCCGCTGGCTCTTAAGCAAGCGCTGGTCCCCGTCCTATAACACACATCATGAACAGCAAATCTCACAGAGCAGGAGAGAAGAAGGGCTGGCCAGCGAGGCTTTCTCAGGAGCACCGTGTCGGATAAGCTTGTATTTGTTCATTGTTCACTGGGGCAGAGCCCTCCCCGGGCTCTGGGACCTGAGCGGCCACTCAGGGCAGAAGAGACCGGTCTAGTAGGAGGTCTCAAGGCCCTTCAGAATCCTGATTCCCCTCGGCTCTGAGCTCAGGGATGTGAAAATGATACATGTGGGAACAGTGGGCCCCATTGTGTTCAGGTTGTGCTCTCTTTATGGGTGGGCAAGATGCCGGCTGTGGGGGGCTGGGGAAAGCATGCCAAAAAACCCCAAGGTTCTTGTGTGTCCTAGAGGTGGGCCCTGGGTGGGTGAGCAGGTCAGTCCACAAGACCAGATACTTGCAAACGAAGAGGAGGAAGAAAAGTTTTCATGATCTGTCCCCTTTTGGATTTCTGGATGCCAGTGGGAAATGCTGGTAAGAATCCAGCAGGACCTCAATCAGTAATGTTGTTAAATCTCTAGAACCTGAGATTTTATTTTATTTTTTTATTATTATTTTTTTAAAGCACGATCTTTCTTTTTTTTTTTTTAAGATGTTGGGGTTAGGGCTTCCCTGGTGGCACAGTGGTTGAGAGTCTGCCTGCGGATGCAGGGGACACGGGTTCATGCCCCGGTCCGGGAAGATCCCACATGCCGTGGAGCGGCTGGGCCCGTGAGCCATGGCCGCTGAGCCTGCGCGTCCGGAGCCTGTGCTCCGCAACGGGAGAGGCCACAACAGTGAGAGGACTGCGTACCGCAAAAAAAAAAAATGTTGGGGTAGGAGTTTATTAATTTATTTTATTTTTATTTTTTGCTGTGTTGGGTCTTCGTTTCTGTGCGAAGGCTTTCTCTAGTTGTGGCAAGCGGGGGCCACTCTTCATTGCAGTGCGAATGCCTCTCACTATCGCGGCCTCTCTTGTTGCAGAGCACAGGCTCCAGACGCGCAGGCTCAGTAGTCGTGGCTCACGGGCCTAGTTACTCCGCGGCATGTGGGATCACCCCAGACCAGGGCTTGAACCCGTGTCCCCTGCATTAGCAGGCAGATTCTCAACCACTGCGCCACCAGGGAAGCCCCTGAGACTTTATTTATATTCACTTGTCTTTCATTCTTGCTTATTCACCACCACCATGCTTTGAAAAAAGAGACCTTTAGCTGATTGCAAAACGTCCCTGATCAGCCGGACTCTGGCCCTGCCCTGCCTCCGCCTGCAGTATTTCCTCCAATGCAGAGGCCAGGCAGGCGGCCTTCAAGCCGGAGAAATCACTGAAAAGGGAGTCTAGCTGAGCTCCCAGCTCCCAGTCACAGCACTTTCCCACCCTGGTTTCAACCTTGTTAGTTAAGAAAGCAGACTAGGCCTGGTTGTAAGGGAGACTATTGAGCCTGCCCCTCAAAAGCAAGGGCACCACTGTAAGAACCACTTGGCACAGCGACTGAGCCAGGAAGATGCTTTCAAAATGGGCAATTCAATTTAAACAATCATTGCGTTTTTAACTAAATGTCACATTCCCATGATTACGAGGACAGCTAATTGGGCAATTAATTGTTTGGAATCTTTTATTTCTGTTCTCTTAGTCCACTTAATGTGTGTGAAGCCACACACACATACCACATACTCACACACACACACACACACACACACACACAATCCCTCACAATACGGGCCAAGTTACTTAATCCCATGGTTACCAATGACGGAAATTTTGAAGAGCTTGGTCTCAACGACTGACCGTTTGATGGTGGTTGATTCATGGCTGATTCATCAACTTCATCATTTCCTAATCGTGTTCACCCCAAGACGTCACCTCATCCCCTCCTCCCACACCAAGGATGTTGATACCCTCCCATCCAGAGAAGGTTGATGAGGGTCAAGATATTGTCAAGCCCCTTGCAGAGGCACACCCACCTGACAGAGATGAAATTTACCTAGTGGAGGGACTCTGACTTGGGAAAGTTATCACCTGGACCTTCATGCATTTTTAAATTCTGAAGCCCCTGGCCTAAGCACACACCTAGGTTCACTTGTATATCCACTTTTCTAAACACTGACCTCAGTGAAAAAAGCAGATGTTGTCCTCTGAGGGAGAAATTGCTTGGACGATGTGCAGGTGTGTTGTTTGCTGTGATGAATCCTGGATTCCATGGCTATAGGCTTGGTGCCTGAACTGGAACTCAGCTCTTTGAGTTCACCGCTTTGATATACTAATAGCCATAAAATAGTCTTTGTTTTAAATGTTGTTTCCAAAACTCTGATCCTGTGAACAGCTCCATTTTGCTGGGTTCCTGTGTTAGCTGACTTCAGAGAGAATGTTTTCACCGTACCCTGGGACAGACTGTCCCTCCAAAAACAACATGGAGGGCTGGTTCACTCATCTTAATTATTTTTTAAAATCCAAATTGCTGTTCTGAATAAGCTAGAAGGAACCGAATGTGCTCAACTTGTGTTTCCGCCCAGAGCAGCAGGCTGACTCTGCTGTTTGATTGAGCTGAAATCCAGAGATGAAGAGCTGCAAAGCAAGAGCCCGTCACCCCGTGGGGGAAATGGAAACCCTACTCATCTCATGACAAATGCCATTCTGACCTCTCAACGTTGACTGTGAGCCTTTTCAGTGCAAAGCTTTCCCTTTGTTCTGATTTCCTGACAAATGTTTAATCGTACTCTATTCATAGAAGTTACAGTAGAATTCTCTTGTTTCCCACATATCAAATAAGATAATGCACAGGGAAATCAAGTTCTGAAAACAAATATTTGAGTTATAAGTCTCCCGCCAGTAGTGAAATCCTAAATTATGTTGAAGGCTAGACGTGTGGATACGGACCAGGGGACAGGGAGGGCATTTATCCTCCACAAATATCTCCTTGTAAATTTGCCCTCAACCCAAGGTCCAATCATCAATAAAATTTTAAAAATCTAATTTTAACAGCACAATGGAAAAACTTTAAAGAGGGAAACTGACATTTATGGAGTATCTTTCTAGTATGTTATTTTATCTGATTCCTACTATGACCCTGTAACATAGGCTCCATTAACTGTATTTTATGGACAGAGAAACTGAGCTAGAGAGGAGAAATAATTGCCCAAGATTGCCTTCCCAAAAAGTTGCTGGGTTCTTAATCTTTCACCACCCCATTCTGCTTCCCAAAACAGGTCATCTGCCACAAGTCTGACGTCCCAACTGCTGCCTGCCCAGCTGGTCATAGGTAGCTTTAGGTCAAGCAGCTGTTGCTGAAACTTCCCAAAGGCTCAGGGCTATAGAACTGTCCTAAGACCAGGCAAGGTGTTCAGCCACTCATTACAAAGCAAACGTGACCTGGTTTCATTCTGTCTTGTCCATCTCATCCCAGATGGCTTCAGCAACCTTGCAAGTCCCCTGAGCCCAAGAAAGGCAGAAGGGGGTACAAGCTTCTTTTTTTAAAAAAAAATAAAATCAATATATATATGACGTAGAAGAAAAAAGTCAACTCAATAGAGAGAAATGCAGAGAATGAGAAATGAGAGTGAAAAATGAGAAATCCCATCATCCCTAGACAGCCATTGATAACATCTTAGCAAACACTCTCTTGGGCACTTTTCCAAACATAAGTACACAACTACAAGTATGCAGATCAGCATCAAAAGGGTCTTCCTTGGGAATTCCCTGGTGGTCCAGTGGTTAAGACTCCATGCTCTCACTGCTAAGGGCCCGGGTTCAATCCCTGGTCAGTGAACTAAGATCCCACAAGCCACATGGTGCAGCCAGAAATGAAAGAGGATGGGGTCTTCCTTTACATGTTGCTTCATATCCTAATTATTTTCACTCAGAAATTTTAAAATCCCAATCTTCAATCTCAACACTACAAGGTATTCCACTATATGAATTTCCATCCTTTACCCAACCAATTTTTGACTATATAAATCAGTTTTACTTATGATTGTAGACAACAGTAGAAATATCCCTGAACGTATATTGTTTTTGTTTGTTTCATTTTCTCCTTAAGCATGAATTCCCAGAAGTAGAGGGCTAATCAAAGATCTAAGGCCTTTTCTTTCTTTTCTTTTTCTTTTGTTGCTATAAAAATCTGGTGAATGGCCAACTGGACAAAAACAGCTGCCTCAAAATGGCTAGAGGGAATTTTCTTTTATTCCTTGAGTTCTTCTTCTAATCAATGTTCTTCAACTATCCTTTGACTTCTATGTGTTGCTTGCTTTCATATTTACATATTTCTTTTGGCTTTGGTCGTTATAATGTAGGTACCTCTGACAAAACTTCCTTTGTGGACTCTGTCCCAATGTACCCAAAGGTTGTTTGTCTTCTCCAAGCTCTAGAAACTGGGGTAATGCAAGTCTCTCCAATTTTTTATATCCTGAGGGTGCAGTAAGGAGGAGGACTCATGTATAAACCTGGAGGATTTTGGCTTTCTCTCCTGGGATTTTATTTAAGCTATAGGCAGCTCCCCTAAGGCTTTAGAATGGTCCCTTATAACCCCCCTTCAGAAAGGAGCCTAAGGAATGTTAAGTCCTATTGCTAATGAGACCTTTCTAGGGTAGTTAGGGGCTTCTACTTGAGGTGCTTAGGTTTTGTTTTTTAATTTTCTACAGAGTATCTGCTCATTACCTCGGTCTGGTGTTGCCAGATTTAATAATAATAATAATAATAATACCAGGATTCCCAGTTAAATTTGAACTTCAGATAAAGAAAAAAAATAATTTTTTAGGATCTGTAAGTCCCAAGTATTGCATGGAATAAATATTATATTTAATATTTATAAGTATAATTTAAAATTATATTGCAATGAACAAAGAATTATTCACTGTTTATCTGAAATTCACATGTCACTAGATAGTCTATACTTCAGCTGGCAGCCCTGCCTTTGTCACTCTTGCTCCAGATGAGGGCATAGTTGTGTGAATTCTCAGAATTTTGTTCACTCACATTCTTCTGGAAAGTTTACAAGTCATGGCAAGTCAAGCCAGACTTCTTTGCTTTGTTCCTTGACCGCCACTCTTTGGACTTTTTGGCATGAAGTTGTACCCCTTTCCTTGAATGGCTGCTGCTGGTTTTTATTTGTGGGGTGGGGTGGGTGGGAGGGGGAGGTTGGTTTTAATTTTGTGATTCTTTCACTAAGTATCCCAGGAAAGTGAATTTGTGATCCAACTTCATTCTCTCTCTAGAGCTCAGGAATTATATTCTTTACTAGAACGTTTTGAAAAACACAAAGGTGAATCCAACCCATAACCCCCAGCAAATCTCCTTGGAAATGTTTTCTCTCCTTCCTAATTCTCTTATACTCCACCCTCTCTGAAGACCCTCATCAGCCAAAATGCCCTCAGACTTATGACTCCCTACCTCTAGCCTTCACAACTTTTTTTTTCTCACCCCCTCCATTTTTTCTCTCAACTCTTTACTCTCCTGGTGTGGACGAGGGGCGGGAAAGTATTGAGGTAGGGCTAGAATGGAACCGGGTAGAAATTAAGGAGAGTGGGTTCTCTTTGGTGGGCTGGGAAAGGGGAATATCTTTGAATCTCTCCAGGCTAATAATTGGTATCTTATCTCAAGTTCAGTAGTGGCCTTTCCAGTTTACTGGTTCAGAGAGCTTAAGTTGATTTGCGCAAAGTCACATAACTAGTCACGGATACAGCTTGAACCCAGACCTTCGGATTCCAAAGCCTGGGCAGTTTCTATCTCATGATCCTGTTTGTCTCATATTTTAAGTGTACATCATAGTAGTGATATTAGTATAACATTCATTACCTGATGGTAAATGTAGTGATCATGGTGATTCACTCCCCAACGTCTAGTCTACCTCTGTATTAGTTTGCTAGGGCTGCCATAATAAAGTACCAAAAGTGAGTGACTTAAGCAAAAGAAATTTATTGTCTTATAGTTCTGGAGGCTAGAAGGCCAAGATCAATGCGTCTGAAGGGCTGGTTCCTTCGAACAGCTGTGAGGAAGAATCTACTCCCAGCCTCTTCCCTGGCTCCTAGTGGTTTGATGGCAATGTTTGGTGTTCCTTGGCCTCTGCTGCATCACCCCGATAGCTGCCTTCCTCTACCCATACTGTTCTCCCTGTGTGCAGGTCTCCCTGTGTCCAAGCTTCCCTTTTTATAAGGATAACAAGCATATTGGAGTAGGGGTCCACCCTAGTCCAGTATGACCTCATCTTAACTAATACATCTACAATGACCCTATTTCCAAATAAGGTCACCTTCAGAAGTACTGCAGGTTAAGACTTCAACATGGAAATTTGGGAGATGGGAAATGGGGACACAGTTCAACCCATAACAGCTGCCCAAGATTGGTATAAGCCAATACGGTTCTTCACCACCTTGCTGGTTACAGGTTTAGAAGTGGGCATGTAGTTTAGGACCAACCAGTGAGACCTGAAGGGAAACTTTCCAGGACCTTGCAGAAAAAGATTCCTGGTTCCTAAAGAAAGAGCCACAAAAATAGACTTCTTTCTTGCAGTGTTGACAAAGTCTGGGTGTGACATCTAGAATCTCCGCAACCATCATACCCCTACCGTGAGAATACACCAACACATGAAAGCCTGCAGAACAGAAAGAATCACAGAGCAGCCAAGTGCTCCAGATGAGCTGGCATTTCATTTTTCACCACAGAGACCACACACTGCTGGAGCTGGACAGGCAGGGCGGGAGGAAACCTGGGAAGGCAGACCCTTTCCGTCTGGTGAGGCCAGGATCTGAAGCACTCCCTAGATGGTAGTTTGCTCCCATAGGAGATGTCTTACTCATCACAAAGAATACAGGTGAGGAAGGAGCCAAGTCCACACTGCAGCCCCCGCTCAGGACATGTTAGCGCGAGTTTGTGGGCCCGACGCATAGTGAAGCCAAACACAGCAAAACGTCGCAGTTTGGATCATAGAAAGGTTTATTGCGGGACCGTACAAGGAGGTGGGTGGCTCGTGCCCTAAAAAGCCCCAAGCTCCCTGAAGGGTTTCAGCAAAGCATTTTTAAAAGCCAGGTGAGGGAGGGGTGGGTCCCAGGGTAAGTGATCAGCTCGGGCACAATTCTCCGATTGGCTGAAGGTGAGGTAACCAGGCAGTGTCACAGGGATTAACCTTATCAGTCCGTAGGCTCCAGGAGGCCTGGGACTATGTGCTCATGGTCATCAAGTAGTTAACATCTTCCATTTGGGGGGGCAGGGTTCACATATGTAAAACAACTCAGGAAATGGGCATGAAATACTGCTATCTAGGTACTTCAGAGAGGAACTAAAGCAGAGGATATGAGGGAAGGCCTGTCCCGGGAAAGACCCATAGGGTCCTGCTGGGTTACAGAAAGACATACCAAAATGTGTAGCCCCCAACCAAAAGTAGGGGGCTGAGAAGTTAGATTGTTTGTTGTTGTTGTTTTCACTGCTTTTAGTCCGAAGGAAAGAACAGGAAAACTAGAAATTCAAGAAGGCGGGCCGCTGCCAAGTACCATTGTTCTTTGGAAGCCACTGATGGGTCTGCTGTGCTGGGGAAGAGAGCAGGTCAGCGCCTCTGCTTTAGATACTCAGGGACCCTGAGTGACTTTCCTCCGAGAAAGGACAGTGCCCCCATCCAACACACAACATTTTGCAGGGTGGGGCGTTGTGCCAGAGGGGAAACAGAGACCACTCTGAATTCACCATCCTTCTTCTCTAGCTCTAGACAGACATGAAGGTTCCCTTTCCATTCACAGCTGGACCACAGACCCAGGCCCAAGGTCCCAGAGGATCTGTCTCTTCCCTTGGACTTTCATATGCAACTGCTTCTTGAGTCCTGCCATTTCTTCACTCCTAGACTGTAATCTTGGAGTGAAGGAGCTGATAAGTGGAGCCCAGAGCAATCATCTAGCCCAAGCCTTTCATTTTGGAGAAGATGCCCAAAGAAGGAAGTTGACTTGCCCAAGGTCACACAGGATGTTAGTGACTAAGGTGTGCTGAAGAAAGACCCAACTGAGGGCTGGTGCTGAGAAAAAGCTGGCCAGGAGACACATTTTGGCCCAGGTTTATGCTTATATTTCTTACCAAAGAGAAGCAGAGGGAAGGGGCAAGGTACATGTCAATGAGGTGCAAGGCGAAGAAAAACACAGGGAAAGGAATTAATCTTCAAAAAGCTCCACCTCTGTTCTGGGTATGAGACACTTTACCTATAACTCCAGTTTACCCCTATTTTACTGATGAGAAAACTGAGGCCCAGAGAGGTTAAGTGACTTGCTCAATGGCACACAGCCCATCTCTAGTAGAGCCAGGGTGAGAAGCCAAGTCTCTGTATAATGCCCTTGATGTTCATACCTTCTCTCTAATCCCCCCAGGCTCCCAGCAGGTCATATCAAGGTTACAGCCAACCTCCTGGCAGGTACACCACCATGGGGTTCTCCACAAGTCAAGTAACCTCCACATCACCCCTAAATTACTTTTCCCAGAACATCCCTGTTTAAAGTTGACAGAACACCATGTAAGTGGAATTGTGTAATTATGTGTCTGCCTTCGTGCACTTACCATGTTTTTGAGATTCACTCGTGTTTTGCATGTTCATCCCTGGTTTTAAAATTGCTGCATAGCATTGCATTGTATGGACATACCACAGCCTTTCATCCATTCACCAGATGATGGGCATTTGGACTGCTCCCAGTTTTTGGCTACTATGAATAAAGCTGCTATGAACATTCACATACAAGCAGTGTGAGGACTTATGCTTTCATTTCTCTTGGGTAAATACATAGGAGTAGAATTTCTAGGAATTACATTAAGTGTGTGTTTTACTTTATAAGAAACTGACAAACTGTTTTCCCAAGTGGCCTTATGATTTCATATTCACACCAGCAGTGTATGAAAGTTTCAGTTGCTCCATATTCTTGCTAACTCTTGGTATTGTCTTTTTAATTTTAGTCATCTAGTGGGTGTGTGGTAGTATCTCATGGTGTTTGTGACTAGCATTGAGCACCTTTTCATGTGTTTATTTGACATCTATATATGTTCTTTATTAAAGTATTTGTTCAAGTCTTCTGTCCATTTTTTTAATTGGGTTGCTTGTCTTCTCATTATTGAGTTGTAAGAAATGTTTCATGTATTCTAGATACAAGTCCATTGTCAGATATATGTTTTGCAAACATTTTCTACTAGTCTGGGGCTTGCTGTTTCATTTTCTTAACAGTGTCTTTTGAAGGCACTGTCTTTTTTTTTTTTTTTTTTTTTTTGCAGTACACGGACCTCTCACCGCTGTGGCCTCTCCTGTTGCGGAGCACAGGCTCCAGACGCGCAAGCTCAGCCGCCACGGCTCACGGGCCCAGCCACTCCACAGCATGTGGGATCTTCCCGGACCAGGGCACAAACACGTGTCCCCTGCATCGGTAGGCAGACTCTCAACTACTGCACCACCAGGGAAGCCCCGAAGACACTGTCTTTTAATGAAGTTCAATTTAATCATTTTTTCTTTTATGATTCATAATTTTTGTGTCCTATTTAAGAAATCTTTGCCTAACCCAAGATCATTAAGGTTTTATTCTATATTTTCTTCTAGAAGTCTTTTAGTTGGCTCTTACGTTTAAGTCTATGGTCCATTTCATGTTAATTTTTGTACATAGTGTCACATAAGGGTCAAGGATTGTGTTTTTGCACAATATCCAACTGTCAACCCTTCTATTCTTGAGGCTCCTGGTACTGAAAAAAAGAAGCTACACCAAAACAGAATCTTAAAATATTCTCAAGTATTTTAAGTGGTCACATTTAATAAGTTAGTACTCTTAACCTCAAATTATGATGAGACAGTGATTATATGTAAAATCTCATTTGCTCAAATTATCTCGAGGTCCCTGAAGACAGGTCCCACCCACAAGCCTTCTTCCATCAGTCAACCTGTAACTCCCCAGGGCCTGAGATATTATCTTCACATTCCCTACACTCTTCAGAAGGACTGGAGGGCAGGCAGGGACTCACAAGAGATGGATAGATATGTTACCCATATCCATATTACACAGCATGTACAAATGGAAATAACATGCTACTGTCCTCATTTTACAGCTGCGGAAACTGAGGCCCTGAAGTTTTAAGTTCCTTAGCCAACGTCACTGAATGATGAAACAGCAGGGGAGCTGGGATTTGAGGCCAGATATGCAGAGACTAGAGCTCTACTCCCCACCCCCAACCATCTCTCCACAGATCCAGGCTTGATACTTGTGATCCCATTCGTGTGGGTTCCTGCCCCTGCTCACGTGATCATTTCAGTTGGATGGAAGTGACTTTTGCCAATTTTATGGGAATAAAGGGAAGAGGGTGTTTCTTCAATAAATGAAGGATATAAAACCAGGCTGTAAAAGTAATTTTCCTTCAGACTTTTTATTTTGAAAAATTTCAAACAGAATACTGAATGAGGATGACTGTCGTGTTATACACCTAGATTAACAACTGTCAACATTTCGCCGCATTTGCTTTACTTTATAGACTTTTTCTCAGAATTATTTGAGAGTAAGTTGCAGACATCACCCTTCAGACACTTCACCCTTACATAGTTCAGCATGTATCTCCTAAGAACAAAGATGTTCTTCTACAGAATGATGATACCATGATTACACCTAAGGAAATTAATAATTTCCTGGTGTCTAATATCCAATTCGAGTTCAGATCTCCTCAAATGTCTCCAAAATGACTTTTATAACTTTTTAAAAATCAGGATCCCATCAAGGATTGACACATGGTATTTTGTTTTATGTTTTTACGACACTGACTTTGTAAAGAGTCCAGGCCAATTTTCTTGTAGAACATTCCACACTCTGGATATGTCTTGATGTTTCCTGGTAGTATGCTTTCACTTACTCCTCTCTCTGTAGAGTAAAGGGTTTTCAGCTTAGACGTCCTGGTTCCTTTAACCAGCCTCATCTGCATTTGAACCGTTATTAAGTGAATAAGAAATACATTGTACTTACACTTTTTAAAAGAGCTCTGGCTGTCCACACCAGTCATATAACAGCAATAATAACGATAACCTAAAGGTTTACCTTCCCAAACGATTGACTGCTTGCCAGGAGCTGGTTAAGATGCAAAGAGCCACCAGAGGCCAGTCCTTCATGGCACTTGGCTCCAGGAGCTGTCAGGCCTAAGTGGAGAGAGAGCCATGGCTCCCAGCCTCCCAGCGACAGGCTGAGCCCTGGGAATCAGAAATGGGAGGGATGCCTGGGATTACATGAATTTCTTGGTAAACAAAGGCTGTGAAGTGCAGAGAGGCAACAGGTCCCTTGGCAGAGAGCAGGACAGGCATTCAGGAGACCTGGCTTCTCAATCCAACCACCCCTAACAGCAGCCTGCCTTCTCGGACCTTCCCCCCAGTGTATGATGGGGGATACGCCCGGGTGATCTCCACGGTTACCAAATATGACCTTATGGGAGGGCTCAGGAAAAAATGGGGCACGTGACAAGACACACCACCAACCTGAAGGCAACTCCATCGGCCAAAACTGGAACAAAATGAGAAATAAGTAAGGACTGTGTAACAATCCATAAAATAAAATAAACATCCATGATTCCATACTGATATAAATTTTCAATTGCATAAATAAATAAATGGGGAAGAAGGGACAGCTCTTCCTTAAAGAATTCCAAGAAATAAATGTAGAAGAAATGAGAAATGTAAACAATCACGATTAGGCAAACATCACAGTGATAGTCATCACAGGCAAAACCTACAGATGGATGCTCAAATTAGTATGAGAAAGTTTGAGGAGAAACAGAATAGTTGCAGAGTTTCAAAGTATTTCCCCCGAGTTGTTTATTAATTATAAAGGGAAAATAACAATTTTACAGTAGAGAAACCCGGCAGACACCACCTTAACCAACTGCTCAAGGTTAATTATCACCAGTAATAAGGCATATTGACATCATCTACCCCCAATATGTATGCTGAGAAGGTCACATCCCTCTGAGATATTCCTGCCAAAAATCCTTAACCTCAATCTAGTAGTGAGAAACATCTAACAAACCCCAATTGACAGATAGTCTACAATATAACTGACCAGTATGCTTTAAAACTGGCAAAGTCACCAAAGTCGAGGAAAGACTAAGAAACAGTCACAGGTTGGTAGAGACTAGGAGATGTGGCAAATAAATGCAATGTGAGAGCCACATCAGTGGAAGAACTGGTGAAATTCAAATTGTAATAGTGCTAATAATAACATTCATAGTACCACTGTTAATTTCATGGTATTGATTACTGGACTACAGCTAGGTAAGATGTTAACATTTACTTCCAGAGGAGCTGAGAGATGGGTCCTTTCAGGGCAACTTTTCTGTAAGTCAAAATTCATTTCAAAATAAAAAGTGAAAAATAAATACTGCTGTATACTTAAGTGAAGTAGAAGTTCCCCTGGACACTGTGGTCTGAGGGACACAGGTAGGAGTCCCCTGCTTTCACGTTTTCCTCTCCAGCCTGTCAAGATGTCTGAAATCCCACCAGTCAAGACGCATGCCTTTCAACTAAGGTCCAAATAGTCATGCAACAAATACTTATTGAGCACTTTCTACGTTCAGGCAACTGTTAGGTACTAGGGATAGGCGGAGAAAAAGACAGATGAGACGCCTCTTCCCCCGGAGCTTATAAACAGCCATTAGCATCTTAGTATGAATTAGTTGGTTTGCTCCATTTTCTACAGCAGCCACAAATCAGGCTACTAAGGAGGCGGAAATTTCAACAAGTAGAAGAGGGAAGGTTTAGAGCATGAAGCAGGTGCCGTATGCAGAAGGTAGGTCTGCATAGGGGCTTCTAGAAGTTCCAAGATCTGAGCATGGCGCTGAGACAAAGAGGTTGGGGCACTGGGCGGCAATACAGCCCCTACCCTGGGTGTGAAGGCCAGCGAAGAGGTGAATGCACGTGAGTGCTGAATTGAACCTGAAATAATAGGAGTAGCCAACACCTGCAGAGCACTAACTATGCAGCAGGTACTGTTCTCATGGTTTGAGAAATGATGACTCGTTCGACCCATCTAACAACCCTATGAGACAAGGTACTCTTACTATCCCCTTTTATAGATAAAGAAACTGAGGCACTAGGAGTTTAGAAATTTGCCCGAGGTCCCACAGCGGGTATGTGGTGGAGCTGGGCCATGGACCGGGGCTGTTTGGCTCCTGAGTCCATGCACTTAACATCCATCCTCTAAGCTTAGCTCTTAGCTAAGAAGCTAAGAAGCTCTTAGCTTCTCCCAGAGGTACGGGGAAACACTTTGGCACAGGACAGGAAGAAGAGTGCCACAGAGCCAGGACAAAGGCCTTCTCTGCATCTAAAGGAGCAAAAAGAAAAAACCCCGAATCTTGTTTTATATGAGTGCCTGCTATGTGTTAGACGATGCCCACGGCTTTTCATGTATTAGACGTGTAACACTCATACTTCTGAGGTCCTATCATTCCTTTTTTACAGATGAGGAAGCCGAGGCTTAGAGAGGTTAAGTACTTTGCCCAAGGCCACATAATTCTAGTATTAAGTGAATCTAGGATTTCGCAGATTTGTGGAAAGAGACTTGGAGGCTATCAGTCTCACCCATGGCCTAGTACTAAATAAGCCCTCTCTCTCTCTCTCTCCCTCTCTTTCTCTCCTCCTCTCTTCTTCTCTCCCTCTCTCCCTCCCCTTCACACGATAAAGTTTATTATTTGATGCCCACAATATAGATCTTGAGTATGGCATTTTGCAGCCCTGAGCTTTAACAGTGCACGTTTAAATACATTTAATCCAATGAATATTTCAAGGTAATTAATCTCCATGCAGTGAGAGAATGCTCGGGTTTCCCAGCACATCATAATACATCTGAATCAGCAGAGGGAATGATTTGCTCACTCTGCAGTAGGTTGAGAAAGAAACATTCACTTAAAGGCTTTTAGAGCTGACTCCCTGGTGTTGACAAGCAAAAATGCTGCCACTGAGGAGAACTAAAGCACTGTCTAGTGGCTGAAACTATTTATGCAGAGACAGAATATGGCTAACAATTGTAGGACAGGATACCGGCTTGTTTGTTGGGGTTTTTTGGAGCAGATGCCCTGCAAATATCTGTTGAAAATTTTATATATATATATATATATATATATATATATATATATATATATATATATATATATATATTATATAATGTATCAAATAACATGACCACTTTTAAAAATAAATTTACTTATTTATTTATTTATGGCTGCGTTGGGTCTTCATTGCTGTGCGTGGGCTTTCTCTAGTTGCTGCTACCGGGGGCTACTATTTGTTGCGGTGTACGGGCTTCTCATCACGGTGGCTTCTCTTGTTACAGAGCACGGGCTCTAGGCGTGCGGGCTCAGTAGTTGTGGCTCGCAAGCTCTAGAGTGCAGGCTCAGTAGTTGTGGCGCACGGACTTAGTTGCTCCGCGGCATGTGGGATCTTCCCAGACCAGGGCTCAAACCCGTCTCCCCTGCATTGGCAGGCTGATTCTTAACCACTGTGCCACCAGGGAAGTCCCCATCACCATTTTTTATGGAGATGAGAGTGGGATGGGGATAAGAATGGGTGAGAATTACAGTCACACACCCACATGTCTGTGAGGTATTGAAATGACTGTGTTTGTTGAAGGTTGAGTTTGAGGCCACAGAATTCCATGGAGTTAATAGACCTTCAGTGATTTCCAACCCATGACATTAGTAGTCGTAATAGCTGCCATCAACTGAAGGCTTATGGCTGTGACCATGTGTGTATATAAGTATGTTGTATGCCATGTATATATATGGCTCAGAACTTAAGCAACTTGCCCAAGGTCACACAATCTGTCAAAACCAAGCCTACTAACTCCTGAACGCATGTTATTAACCTCCATATTACACTGCCTTTGTGACACATATTACACTGCAGTGAGCTTGTGTTACCGGCATCCAATCAACTAATATTGTATATCCACTTGATGCATGGTACTGTGCTTGGTACTGTTGAGAGAACACACATACACACACACACACACACACACACACACACACAGAGTATGATGCCCATCCTTGAGAATTAGTTTTATTGGATAAGGTAATGCATAATTGGTTAAGAAGTTAAGTAATCTCAATGTATATATGCATATGTATTCAAGCCGACAGAGCAACCTTAGAAGATAAGGCATTAAGACAATGCTTGTTTAATTGCCAAATAGTATTGAGAAGAATTGTCATGTTAAAGTTTAATTCAGGGGACGTATGGGGGGGTGGATTTGAAAGCTGGGTAAGATTTAGGTGGGCTGCGGGAGCAGGTAGTGCTTTCCCAGGTGGAGGCTACCCCAGAGGGTCATGAAATGTGGTGAAGTAGCCAGAAAACACTGGGATGGGGGCTCAGAGACCCAGAGACTCAGTCACTGGCTTGCTGGGCACGCTTAGACCAGGAATCCTTCTCTATTTGTGCCTCAGTCTCTCCACTTGTAAAATCTTTAGGGTGTTGGCTCCTCTAGGAACCTCCTTGGTCTGAAATTCTATCATTCCACAAGCCTGGAAGTCTGAGTCCCAGTCCATAAAGAGCTGCAGGGTGTTAGGGAGTTTTGTTGGTGGTGAACTGGCTGAGCTGTCCCTTCAGCGGCTCATCACTTGGGTGAAGGAGAGGCAAGTCGCCCCACCCACACTCATAAACGTGCTGAGGGCGCCCCCTCATGGTCAATGGAAGCACACTCTCTGGGATGGTCTGGAGAGCCAAAGACGTGCAACACCATTGCCCAGATCGTAGGTATGGCATTTCATAAAAAAGATGTTCTTCCTGGCATCCCAACTTGGTGCATTGCACCCATGTCACTGTGTAAAAGAAGTAACACAGCACAGTATAGATAGGAACCCCACCTGCCAAGTACAGCCAATTGATGTGTACTTTCCCATGAATGGTCTGAAGTTCCCAAAATATACATGCTCACTTCTATCTCCAGGATGTGAGCATGTTGCTCTTTCTGATCAGAACAGACCACACACTCATACTCATTCATACATTACTAGGCATGTGCATATATATACCTTTATTCACAATACTCACTGTCATTTATTCAGTTATTACCAAGGGGTATACAAATATTTATCCCAGTCTGTAGCTTGTCTTTTTATCCTCTTTGCAGGGTCTTTCACAGAGCAAAAAGTTTTCAATTTTGATGAAGTACAATTTATCGATTTTTCCTTTTATGGATTGTGCTTTCGATGCCAAGTGTAAGAACTCCTTGCCTAACTCTAGATATGAAGATTTTTCTCCTATTTTTCCTCTATAGTTTCATGTTTTACATTTAAGTCCATGATCCATCTTGAGTTTATTTTTATGCAAAGTATGAGACTTAGCGTGAGGTTCTCTTTTTTCCCTCTATGGATATTCAACTGCTCCAGTACCATTCGTTGGAAAGCCCGTATTTCTTCAATTGAATTGTGTTTGCACTTCTGTTAAAAATCAGTACAGCATCTATGTGTGCATCTATTTCTGGATTCGCTATTCTGTTCCTTTGATCTATGTGAATATCCCTCTTCCAATACCACATGGTCTTGTTACTGTAGCTACATAATAAGACTTAAAAAGACTATTCCTCTCACTTTTCCTTTCAAAATTGTTTTAGCCATTCTAGTTCCGTTGCCTTTCAATATAAATTTTAGAATAATCTTGTCTATATGTACAAAATACTTTTCTGGAATTTTGATAGGAATTGCAAATATGTACAAATCTCTGCGTCAATCTGGGGAGACTTGACACCTCTACTATGTTGAGTCTTCTAATCCGTGAACAAGAGATGTCTCTCCATTTATTTTAGATCTTCTTTATTTTATCAGTGTTACGCAGTTTTCAGCATACAAGTTTTATACATGTTTTGTTATGTTTACATCTAAGTATTTAATTTTTAAAGCAATTGTAACTGGTATTGTATTTTTAATTTCATTGTCTACATGTTCATTGCTAGTATATAGCAATAAATTATTCTTGTATGTTTATCTTATATCCTGCAAATTTGCTAAACTCACTTATTAGTTATAGTTATATGGAGAACACTTGAGATTTTCTATGTAGACACCCATGTCATCTGTAAATAGGAACAGTTTTATTTCTTCCTTTCCAATATGCATGCTTTTTATTTTTCTTTTCTTGCCTTATTGCATGAGTTAGAACTTCTATCACTATGTTGAATAAGAGTGATGAAAGTCGACATCTTTGCCTTGTTCCTGATCTTAGGGGGAAAGTATTCAATCCTTTGCCATTAAGTATAATGTTAGCTAAAGGTTTTTATAGATGCTTTGTATCAAGTTGAGGAAGTTTCCCTCTATTCCTACTTTTCTGAGAGATTTTATCATGAATAGGTGTTACAATTTGTCACCTGCTTCTTCTGCATCAACTGATACTATCATGTGATTTTTTTGGCCCATTGATGTGGTGGATTACACTTTTTTCAAATATTGAAGCAGCCTTGCATTCCTGGTAAATAAACCCCACTTGGCCCTGGTGTATAATTATTTTTATGTATTGCTGAATTATATGTGCTAATATTTTCTGAGACTTTTCGTTTCTAAGTTCATGAGGGATATTTGTCTGTAGGGTTTTTACTTTTATTTTTGGTACTATCTCTGCCTAGTTTTGGTATTAGGGTAACACTAGTTTTATAAAATGAAGTGAAAAGTTCTCTATTTTCTTTTCTCTAGAAGAGACTGTGTAGAATTAGTGTTAACTTGTCTTTAAACATTTGGTAGAATTCTCCAGTGAAATCACTGGGGCCTGGAGAGTCTCTTTGGAGAGTTTTAAAATTATAAACTCAATTTTCTTAGTAGACATAAAGCTATTCAAATTGTCTATTTCATATTAGATGAGTTGTGGTAATTTGTGTTTCTTTTAGAAATTGACCCATTTCATCTAAGTGGTCATATTTATGTAGAGTCATTTGTAGTATTCCTTTATTATCCTTTTGATGTCTGCGCAGAGTCTGTATTCATTTCTGTTATTGGTAATTTGTGCCTCCTCTCTTTTTTGTTCCTTTGTCAGTCTTGCTAGAGATTTGTCTATTTTATTGATATTTTCAAAGAACAAGCTCTTTGCTTCATTGATTTTCTCTATTATTTTTCTGTTTTCATTTCACTGATTTCTGCTCTTATCTTTATTACAGTTGACCCCTGACCAATGCGGGGGCAGAGGGCACTGACGCTTCACACAGTAAAAAATCCCCGTATAACTTTGCAGTCGGCCCTCCATATCTGGGTTCCACATCCACAGATTCAACCAACCACAGCTCGCGCACATATTGATTGAAAAAAATCTGGACCCACGCAGTTCAAACCCATGTTGTTAAAGGGTCAACTTTTTTTTTCTTTCTGCTTAAGCGTTTTGGGTTTATTTTGCTCTTCTTCTTCTAGGTTCTTGAGACGGGAACTTAGGTAATTGATTTGAGATTTCCTCTTTGCTAATGTAGGCATTTAGTGCTATAAACGTCCCTGTCAGCACTGCCTTAGCCGTGATCCACCAATTTTGATACGTTTTATTTTCATTTTCATTCCTTTCAATGTATTTTTTTCTTTCCCTTGAGATTTCCTCTGTGATCCATTGATTATTTAGATGTGTATCATCTAGTTTTCCAGTGTTTGGAGATTTTCCTGTTATCTTTCAGTTATTGATTTCTAGTTTGATTCAATTGTCATCAGATAACACACTCTGTATTATTTAAATTCTTTAAAAAATTTTTTCTTTAGAATTTTTGTTCTATGGCCCAAGATATGGTTTATCTTGGTGTATATTCTGTGAGCATTTGGAAAGAATGTGTATTCTGATATTGTATGGTAGAATGGTCTATATATGTTGATTAGATACTGTTTGTTGATGACGTTGTTCAGTTCATAGAGTTCTCTTATGTCCTTGCTGACTTTCTGTCTAGTTGTTTTTACCAGTCATTGAGAGAGGGGTGTTGAAGTCTCCAGCTATAATTTGTTTAATTCTGTGTTCAGTTCTGTCACTTTTTGCCTTACATAGTTTGTGGCACTATTTTTGGTACATACACATTTGGGATTGTTGTGTCTTTTTTATTGCTATTATCATTATATAATTTCCCTCTCTGTCTCTGGAAATTCTTTGCTCTGAAGTCTATTTAATATAATATAGCCATCTATGCTTTCTGTTGACTAATGTTTGTATGATATACCTTATTCCATCCGTTTCCTTTCAATCTGCCTGTGTCATTATATTTGAAGTGAGCTTCCTATAGATAACACGTAATTGGGTCAGTTTTTAATCCACTCTGCCAATTCTTGTCTTTTAATTAGTGTATCGATATTCAGACCATTTACATTTAGTGTAACTATTGATCTGTCAAGACATAAGTTTGTCATTTTATTTTTTGTTTTCTATTTGCTCTGTTTTTCACTTCTGTTTCCTTTTTCCTGCCTACCTGTGGGTTACCTAAACTTTCTAAAGAATTCCATTTTAGTTTATCAATCGTTTTTTTAGCATATCTCTTTGTATAGCTTTTTTAGCAGTTGGTATAGGTATTACACTATATGCATGTAACATCAAAGTCTACTGATATTATTTTACCAGTTCGAGTGAAGTGTAGAAACTTTATCACCCTTTACATATTTTCACCCTCTCTCACCTATGATACTGATATAATTGTCTTAAATATTTCCTCCACATTCATTAGAAACATATTAGACAATGGTATACTTTTTGCCTAATTATCAAACATAGTTAGAAAACATAACAGGAAAAGGAAAGTCTATTGTATTTACCCAGATTTTGCTTTCAAGTTTTTTTTTCACTCTGATGTTTCAAATTTCCTTCTTTTATCATTTCCTTTCTGTTTAGAGAATTTCCTTTAGCCATTCTTTTAGAGCAGCAGTCCCCAACCTCTTTGGCACCAGGGACCGGTTTCGTGGAAGACAATTTTTCCATGGAGTGATGGTGGGTGGGGCGGAAATGGTTCAGGCGGTAATGCGAGTGATGGGTAATGATGAGGAGCGGCAGATGAAGCTTTGCTCGCTTGCCGGGTGTGCACCTCCTGCTGTGCAGCCAGGTTCCTAACAGGCTGAGGACCAGTAGCAGTCCATGGCCTGGGGGTTGGGGACTCCTGTTTTAGAGCAGGTTGACTGGTGACAAGTTTTCCTAGTTTTCCTTCATCTGCAAATGTCTTGAGTTTCCCCTTCAATCTTGAAGGTTAGTTCTGCTTGGTACAGTGTTCTGAGTTGACAGTGCCTTCTTTCAGCATATGAAAAATATTATGCTACTTCCTTTGCCTCCATGGTTTCTGATGAGAAATCTGCCATCCAGATGGTTTTCCCCCATAAGTTGCATTTCTCTTGCTGCTTTCAAGATTTTTTTCTTTGTCTTCAGTTTTCAAAAGTTTGACTATGATATAGTCTTGGTATGGATTTCTTTGGGTTTATCATGTTTGGCATTCTCTCAGCTTCTTGAATCTGTTGGTTTATGTCTTTTGCCAAATTTAGGAAGTTTATGGTCATTATTTCTTTGAAGATTTTTTCAGCCTCATCTTCCTTTTCCTCTCCTTCCAGGACTCTGATAACACAAATATTCTTCTTCTTATATATTTTGTTTCTTTGCTGAGACTGTCTTTTTACTTTTCATTTATTCAAGCATGTTCATAATCGCTTGTGAATCATTTTTAAGATGGCTGCTTTAAAATCCTTGTCAGATAATTCTAACAATTCTGGGATCTTGGTGTTGACATCTACTGATTATATTTTCCCCTTCAGTTTGAAATCTTCCTGGTTCTTGGTATGATGAGTGATTTTCAATTGGAATCTGGACATTTGGGGTATTATGTTTGACTCTTTACCTTATTTGAACCTTCTGTTTTAGCTGACTTCCTCTGACACTGCTCTAGTGATGGGGGGAGAAGAGGGGCATCTCATTGCCAGATACAGACAGAAGTTCAGGTTCACTATGTAGCCTCCTTTGACACGTAAAAGCAGGATGGGGGAAGCTCCCTGTTACTGTTAGGTGGAGGGAGGCCCCACTAAGCCTCCACTGATACCTCTCTATCTGGGAGGGGTAAGAGTGTCTCATTGTTTTTCCCCACGTGACCTCCACTAACATCCCAGGGGTGGGGAGGGGAAGGTGGTCACCTTACTGCTAACTCTCCACTGATATCACTCCAGCAGAATGGAGGGGTACCTCCTTACTAACAGGTAGAAGGGGAAGTCCAGGCTTCCCACATTGTCTCCACACTGTGGAGAGCTGGGCCTCCTTATCATCCAGTGGGAACGAAGGATCCAGCTCTGTGCTGGACTTCTCTGACACCACTGCAGCAAGAGGGTTGGGACACCTCATCATAGTCTGACCAGGGTGGAAGTCTAGGCTCACTACTTGGTCTTTGCTGTCATGAGTGGGGTGGGGCAGCATTTTTTTCTGCGGTGTTTGGCTAGAGTTGAGTGTTTATCATCTAAAAGCTTTCTGTCTCTCTAGACTGCCTCTTTCCTGGTCCACTGATTAGTAAGAATAGGCTCTTATTTGGGCTTTTTTGTTTGTTTGTTTGTTTGTGCCCATCAGTGTTTCCAGATTGCTGGCTTCTTCAGCTCCAATTCTGGGATGTATAGTAAATACAAAGAGAGAACCCAGGGAACTCACCATTGTGCCGTTATTTGGGTCTTGGGGTCCCTAGCTGGTGTCTTACACTTAGGGAGAAGACTAGGGAAAAATCCATCTATTTAATTTTCCTGGAAGTGGAAGTCAAGTACTGATATTTGCAAATTTTAAAATATCCAAATTGTTGAGTTCTATAGTCTATGTCCTGTGTCCTTTCTTTTCTCATCTACACCTACTCAGTGACTAAAAGGGACTTCTGTTTTTATACAGTACATCTCATCCCTGTGGTAGTAATCATAGAATAGTTGACCATGAAAAAGAGGATGGCGGTGGGGAATTTTAGCACACACACAAAAAAGGAAAAATGAGGTGCAAAATAAATGAGTTAATATTTTTAAAATGGTATCCTCATTTCAAATATATTATCTTTATAACTCTTGCAGCAATCCATGAGTTAGGTATTATTATCAGTTTACATTGAAAAGGCTAAGGTTGCTAGAGGTGGCGAACTTCCCCAAGTTAAGAGGAAGATGTGAAGAGACTGAGCCAGCTATGTCTGTCCCCTTTATTAGTAAAAGCAAAGGTTTTCCCAGAACCTTCAGAACCTGGCAGACTTCTATTTGCATATCACTGGTACAATAAATATGTAACATGGCCATTCCTCACTGCAAGGAAATCTGGAAAATCTGGTCACTGTTTCAAGTGGATGGCTCTAAGGAGAAGGTTGAGAATGGCTGTTGGATCCACCGCCCTGCAGGTTTGCCATAATCCATAACTGTTAACCAAGGGCCTCTCCCTATGCTAGCTGACCCAAATCTCCAGGGAATCTACTTTATTTCTAAAAGGCCTATTCAATATGCTTCCATATTTGGGAAGTTTTAAAATAAGTGATAGGTTTAAAGAAAATTAAACTTAACATCTTCTTCACATCCGGGAATCTGTGAAAGATGTAATGATCAATATATGGTATGGGAGAATTTTCATATTTAACCAAAGAGGGCATGAATTTAAGCAGGTTAAAAAACATGATATCAGGAAGTAAGCACTATGGGCACTATTAAGAGACACCACCTGTATTAGGGTTCTTCATGAAACAGGACAAATACATGTGTGTGTGTGTGTGTGTGTATATATATATATATATATATATATATATATATATATACATAAAATGAAATTTATTATGAGGAATACAGTTATGGAGGCTTAGAAGTCCTGTGATCTGCCATCTGCAAGCTGAAGACTCAGGTAAGACAGTGGTATAATTCAATCTGAGTCCAAAAGTCTGAGAACCAGGGAAGCCAAAGGTCTAAGTCTCAGTCCAAAAGCAGGAGAAGACTGATGTCCCAGCTCTAACAGGCAGAGAGCAAATTCTCCCTTCCTCCACTTTTTTGCCCCACACTGGGGAGGGCCATCTGCTTTACTCAGTCCAACTCAAATGCTAATTTCATCTGGAAACACCCCCGCAGACACCGCCTCCCCCCAAGATAATGTTTAGTTAAATAGCTGGGCACCCATGATCCTGTTAAGTTGACCCATGAAATTAACAATCGCATTACCCTACCCTGAAAGTTACAGGAACTCTAATAGCCGTATACAAAGATGAATTGACTGCCCTCTATGTCAGCTTCAACACACCTATTGAAAGGGGCCAGTGTGTTCTCTGGACCTGTCTAGAGTCAAGCTGCAAGTTGTCACAAATAGTTGGGTGACAGTGTCACCTGTTTCTAAGGTGCAAGGAAGATCCACAGGGGTAGGGAGAAAAGGAGACACATGCTGTAAACCATGGCCAGGGCTAAGTGCCTTGTTTGGCTTCAGGGTCACTTGGCATAGAGAATAGTGAAGCCCATGATTTGAGGAAAAGCTCTTCTACTCTACATGATTGCTAATTGTCCAAGGAGAAAATCACAGTAGAAATAACAGGCAGATACAAGACTCCGAATGTTGGTGATAACTGTATTTCACCTTTCCTAAAGGAACGTTAGAGAGGCTTTAATACTTTGGTTGGGGGAACCCCAATGTGTGAAAAAAGAAAGAGCAATTGCTGAAAAGTCACTTTCCACCCGAAGGAACCATGCCAGAATCAGTTTCTAATAGGAGGGAAGGGTAACGAGAGTGCATTGTGGATAACAGTCACATTCAACATCACGTTCTACATCTCTAAAAGCTTCTCTGGACAGACTGTAAATTACTCTGACCTTGCAGAAAATGTTCACACTAAGGCTTTGGTTTTTATGAACATTGCACCTGGACAGTCTGACCTGGCTTCCGATAAAATAAGAAACCAACCAAGAAAGCTGAGCCACACAGAGCCGAGGGTCAGGCCTGGTTTGATGGTTGATTCAGATTGTTTCCTTACCACCCATATATCTAAGAGAGAGAAGAGCATAATTTCCATAAATGATAACCAAACCCAGGGCTAATTTGGAATGGCTACTTGCTACCCCAAACTTGCTTTGGCTATTGTTAAAATCAATGTGACATCTGGGGCTTTCTTTCAGGTTTCAAAACTACGGTTGAGAGGACCATACCATCTTTTGTTTGTGGGCAGGTTATTGGACGCTGTACTACGCAGGGCTCTTTATTGGAAACAACAGACACTAACTCTAGGTTTGTATCAGATGCATATTTGCTGGGGAACAAGGCCCACCCATGATTCCACCAAGGATCTGTGTATGTAGCATAGTGCCATGGGCACTGCGTAGGCATCATGGTCCTGCATCCTGTCCATTGGTGCTACTGCAACTTATCACCCTGGACATGCCCGCTATACTGTTGGATTCCACTGTGAATTATCACCAGCTGACCAGTCTCTCAAGATTCAGCTCGGACAGGAACACTCTGACAGTCTGTACTGAGGCCACATGGCCATGCTTAAGTCCAAGCTGCCAGGGGATGGGGAAATACCCCACATGGGAAGGACATACTGAGCACACAAACATCTACTCACTGTAGATGAGTTAGAAAAAAATAAAAATGGCTACCCTCACATGATATCCAGATAGACAGATAGATAAATATATATGGTGTATTAGATATATACCATATATTTGTGTGTGTGTGTGTGTGTGTGTGTGTGTGTGTGTATTTTTTCTGGAAATCAGTCAACAAATATTTATAGATAATAGGTTTAGGTGTCCTCGTGAAGATCTTATTTTCAACTCCTTAGCAATAGAAGACCAGCTAGAAACCTTTACATGGGATTTGCACTGGGTCCTCTTCCAGCCTGCCATGCCCCAATGATTTGTACCAGTTTCCTGCCCTACACACCTCAACCCCATCCTCCAGCCCATTTTTTCTTGGTCCTTTTCTTAAACATTTACTTCTGAGCTAGATGCTGTAAAGAGACACAATATAGAAAGATGGGAAGGGAAGCCATTTTCCAAGTGCTCGTTTATTATTGAGTGTTCTGGGACCTGGTTAAGTTAACATTATCCTTATAATAGGTAGGGCTGTTACCTTACAAGACTCATCTGGATTTGAGGCCCAGCTCTTTCACATACTGTGACCTGGAGCAAGTTATTTAACCTTTGCAACCACCAGATTTCTCATCTACAAAATGGAGATACTTTCAGGATTGCTGGATGAAGCGCCAAACCCTGTGGCAGATGGCCAACTGTTGTTACTAGCCATCAGCTGAAATCTGGACTATTCTTAAGTGTCTCCTCCTCCCAGAAGCCTTCCTCAATCTCCCAAGGCAGATGGTATCCCACCCTCCTCCTTTTGTCTTTGGTTTTCACCTTCTCGGTGAAGCTCAATACAGGCAGTTAAAACTATTGAATACCAGGAATCTTCACCAAATCCCCAGCAGCACCTAACAATGCTTTGCACACAGCAGGTCTTCTATAAAAAGCCATTGAATTGAAATAGTCAAACTAAATTCTTCATGGCAAACTATCCTTTTAGCAACCTAAATGTGCTAGTTAGTTGTCTAAATTGCTCTTTCTCAACAAAAAAAGGAGATGTTTTGCACTTAGAGTCACACCAGCAAGGTTTGGATTCCACATTTAGCATATTATACAAAATCATGACAAAATAACCCTTAAACACATCCTTAGAAAGGAGCCATGCTGGAGACTGACATATGGCCTTTCCATAAATCCAGCATAGCCATTTTCCACTTTGATTACTGTCAAGTACTAGAGGACCCAGATGGATTGCATTTAAGGACAAGTGATAGGAATACCACCTGTTTTTAAACCCCAGGCTCTCATCCAGTGAGGGAACAGGTTCTCATCATGGGCGGTACAAAGGAACTGAGGTGTTTGGAAGGAAAGGCAGATTCACTTCTGGCTTGTGTTCATTCCAAGAGGAGAGAGGTACTGCTAATATCATTTAAATTATTCTTTTATTTCTGAGATCAAATAGCTGAATTTGTATAAATTTAAGTGCGTGATGCAATTTCACTATGCAGTCACAGACTAAGGAACTCACTCTGTCTTAACTCACTGGTGAATCCTACTCAGGGTTTTGTTGTACACATCAGCCTTTCAGCAAATTGCAAAGAAAATGGTAGAGAATAAGACAGAGGGAACACATTTGATCTGAAAATGTTCTAAAGCTGCATTAAGAGCCCTCTTCACTGTAATCTTGACTGTTGGAAGGTGTGGCTAAATTTCTAGTCTTTCTGCCTTCTCCCCAAATATCAAATACAAGACTGATGTTCCTCCTTGTCCAGGGCTCTTAGGGGCTGTGTACACCTTGCATTTCTCGTTGGTGTCCCATGGATGCCCTCTTACCACTGCCATTTGTCCCAGCTCCGTATGGGAACATGGCCTTCCATGTCCAGGGTACAGGGGGGAGGAGCCTCTTGTGTAAGCACTGCTGATTCCTGCAGTGTGACCACTGCACTGTGTCCTTCATTCTTTACTTCTTTAGCCATGTGGCTACAGGCCATTAAAATCTGTAGCTAGCCCGCTACTTTTTCTGCTGTAATTGGAATTTATAGTGCATCCGATCTTCCTGGGTTTGGGCAGGTTTTTTTTAAGCAGGCAAAATAATTGTATAAAGTCCTTTAAAGAGTACTCACCCTGGATATGTTTGTGAGGACAATGTTTTTATTATATTATCACAGAAAGCTCAAGCACCTTTAGGATAGGAATGGTGTCTCTTTTATCTAGATCTAGAACTCTGCATGATTCCTAGCACATAACAGGCCATCAGGAAATGTTTATTGAATTTGATTGCATTGTCTGTATCATAGTCTTGGTGCTTGGAGTTTTTACACGGTTTCCATGAAATCTTGAAACTGTATGAAAAGTACATGTATATATACCTTTTTTCCCCTTGGGAGAATATTCCACTGTAATTTGGGAATACTAGTGACTGCTGTGAACCTTTCCCTCATATTCTGACCCAGGTGAGAGAGGCGGCAGTGGTGGAAAGAATGGAGGGAGAACGTGAGACAGATGATTGAACAGAGGTTGTTGGAGAGTCAAGGCTGAGAGATGCTGGCAGAAAATAGGCACATGAAGGAACATGGGGAAAATTCTTGTCAAGTATGTCAAAATGTTTTCCTGCCACATCACCTATAGTGGGGTCAGTTTTCAGGAGTACTGTGAAGGGTTCTATCTCACCTCCTTTAAAAGCATAGAGTTAGCATATGCTCCCTGCCATTTCAGCCTAGATCTCTTTCCTCCGTTCTAAATTGGGATAATTTCTCATCGTTTTTGTTTTTCATGCCCAAAATGCCTTCATTAAGACCCAATTATAAACTCTCTCTCGAGGCTTCTGGTTTCTGTTAATAGCAAGCTGGTTTACTCAGATCAAAACTCTTGCTGAAAACAACAGTAAAAACTACTGCTAAAATAGATTTAAATAAATACCACTACCTTAAAATAATCAAAGATTTGAAAACACAATAAAGAACTTCCAGGTCAATATTTGGATGAAAGCCTGCTATAGAAATGGCGGGAAGACTATTGGATGATCAAAACCCCTAAGATCATCTGTCATTACTGCTGTGGCCACAACGGGCTAGATGGGCACAAGTAAAGGCCTGGAACCCACAGAAACTGAAGAGTCTTATAGGACATAAGTCTTATAATTTCCCCAAATTAATACACACACAGATTGAGGATAAACCAGATCTAAATCTGCCTTCCCTACCCCTCAACATCAAGGGACTGCAGGAAAGCCTGCCATGGCAATAAGCAAGGCAAAAGAATTAAAAAGAAAAGGGACAAAAAGTCTTCAAGAATTTGTAGCCACAGAATACCCTGTTGTGGGTTTGTACTGTGGGTACACTTAGCCTGGGTGGGCCAGAGGCATTTAAGCCATGAATTCGGTGTGAAGAGATCTAAATTGTTATCAGGTGCCTGGAAAAAACAAAATAAAACCTCTCTGGAGGGGGACACATTCACACTAGTCTTCAGAGTACCCCCCAAAATAATTTAAAGACAGTGACCAGTTATCCAATCAAAGATAACTAAGCATAAAGGGAACAAGAACCAGCAAAACGACAGACAGAAGAAATATACCCACAGAGACTTCTGCTGTTAGAGCCAGGTTTAAAAACCCAGGTTTCCATGTTTATGGAAATGACAACCTTGAAAAGAACTGTAAGGAGACTATGAAAAGTTACATACTATATCTGAAAAAAAGAACCAAACTAAAAATAAAGATAGTAATTGAAATTTAAAACTCAATAATCACGTTTGCAACATACTGACACTATGAGGGAGAAATAATGAACTGGAAGGTGGGGCAGAAGACCTTATACAGCATGCAGGACTGAGAGAAGAAAATGGAAAAAATACACAGAAGTGTGGAGAAGATGTGGAGAATGTGGTACAAAGTTCTAACTTTGGCATGCCAGGAAGAGACAAAAGAGGGAAAAGAGGATAGGGGTTGAGAATCTCTCAGAACTGATGAAAGATACCTATTCACAGATTTAAGACACTCAGGGGATCCCAAGCAGAATAAAACAAAACCCATGCCTCAACAACTCATAATGAAACTTCAGAAAACCAAGACAGAGAGAAAATCTTAAAGCAACCAGAGAAAAAAATTATCATCAAAGGAGGAACTGACAAAGGACTTTTAACAGCAAGTCAGAAAAGGGTAGACTGATACAGCTTTAATGTGCTCAAAGAAAATTAGTGCTAACCTAGAATTCTATATACAACCACAAAAAAAAAAACGCCATTCAAAAATGAATTTGGTCCCCTTTCCTAGAGTGTGGTCCCCTATAAAATTCTGGACACTCTGAGAGAGGCTTGAAAAACCCATGATGATTGATTACACTTTAAAGTGATGGGCTAGGTGATGAGTTTATCAGTCCGATATTTGAGAAAGTCATAGAACAAGTCCTTGTAACCACACACAGAGTTGGTGGGAAAGGGAGAAGAGGGTACCTAAAAGGTTGGAAGTAGCTGCCAAAGACCAATTACGCTTATTTGCCCTACCGTGAAGATAGCTCGTCAGTGTAAAATACCTGCTTTCTCCTTTCATTGATTCCTCAAATAGATGCATCAAGGACCAGTTCATTATCCTTACCTTACAGGCAGGGTTGATGCTCAAAATACTTAACAGTACCCAGGCACCAGCACTCATCAATCAGAAGAGTTGTGTAATATCAGACTAGATGCTGGCTGTTGCACAAGATCAGGGGCCTGGGGGCCTATTGCAGTGTAAATTGTTATCCCTTTCGTGGCCACAATAGGGAGAAACCCAGGGGAGAGACCTGATCAGCTTCAGCTAGGATGGTGGAGTCATTCAAGGTAGCAGCTATCTAATAACTTGTACATGAATACATTTGTTGACATACAAATACATACCTGCTGAACATGAGCCCTTCCAGCCCTTCCACCAGTCTCCTTAGTGGGTCTCATCCTTCCCCTGCTCCCTGATCACTGCCTCACCTTTCTCCCTTGCAACTTTAAACCTTTCAACAAAGCTGCCTTCTTGTCTAGTTTTACCAGGAACACACCTTACCAAAAAAATCCTTTCTCAAAACCCTCAAACAAGGATTGCATATTCTACCTTGGCAACTGTTCACTCCTGGATATGACCATACGATTTTGTTGCACCTCAAATGGGCTTTATAAAATGAAAATCACGATTTATGCAGAAAATAAGAGGTATTTCTTTGCTTTATAGTCAGATTCAAACTAAGCTTCCTTTAAATGAAAAGCTCCTTTGCTACATTTTATATTTGCATAAAGTAATTTATTTTCTTTATTATATATATTATAATATATATTATTATATATTATATTATATTAGATATATATTATTATAGAAAAGTTAGAAAATATAACCAAAAGCACCTGTAATCTTTTTCTACCTCCCTCAGATATTGACTTTACCTATATATGTATGTCTGTATGTCTGTATGAATGGATATATATATATGATCCAATTAACATTCACTTTATATATAAATCTTTTCAGGATAAAGTTATCTCTGTATTCATTGTCACTGTCAGATGCACCAAAGTATGGCCATATTTAGCAAAGAAAACACTTTCTTCTTCCTATATTTGGATTTTAATGACTGGATCAAGCATTATCAATATGAAGTTGCTTTGACATCAAGTGAAAAGTCCTGTAGCAGCACAGCTCAGTATAATTTGGATTATCATCTTCAGGTACAAAACCATATCATGAGTTCAGAGCTCAAGGACTTTAAAACTTGGAGCTTGAACTACATTTGAATTCAAATTCAGTAATGCCCTTAGATCAACTTGGGCTGACAAATTCTTTAGAAGACAGTGGAATAAGGCAATTTGATCGAAATTATACTGTGCAGTGCCTTGTCACTCCAGATATTTCACTTTTACATTAAATTTTTTTTCAATTAATTTAAAGGTAACTGCTATGTGCCAGATATCCAGGCTATTTGTCATTATTATTCATTTATTTATATGCAGCACTATCATTTACAAGCACATAATTCTTAAGGAAACATCATTGCTCTAAACCTCTCAATTTGCTTATATAAAACTTTGTAAAGTCTTTTCTCTGGAAAGAAAGTTAAGCATTGATTGTCAGAGAATGTCCCCCCAGGACCTCTGCATACCATGCACACTTGGGCCTCTGCCGCTGGTCCCCTCACACCCACCAGGCTCCTTGCCCTGAGTTCCAGGACCCTCAAATTTATACAGCACCGTTTCAAGCATAATAAAGCCTCAACAAACATTTGCTGATTTAAGGTGGCTTCCTGAGAAAAAGAGCAATGCATACTATAAAATATGCAGGAAGAACTACTTCACTGGCACATGAATGAAGTAAAAAATGTCTAATATATCCTGCAGCCACTCCCTTTGCCCATTTCATTTGACGAAAATATAGAATCACAGACTCAAAATTCTAAAGAAACTTGGAGTAGAAAGGGACTTTAGAGTTCATTTTTCCAACATTATCTTGTAGGTAACGAAAATGAGACCCAGAGAGTTCATTCCACAAGA
This sequence comes from Phocoena phocoena, assembly GCF_963924675.1. Taxonomy (NCBI): domain Eukaryota; kingdom Metazoa; phylum Chordata; class Mammalia; order Artiodactyla; family Phocoenidae; genus Phocoena; species Phocoena phocoena. The sequence continues at coordinate 22,050,670 of NC_089222.1, read as the reverse complement.
CAACCCTGAGTCAAAGAAGTCTCCAGAACCTGCTGGGCATGACTTAACCACAGGTTGTCTTAGCACTCCACATGTGAAGAGCTGGATATAGAATGTCCAGGGTGTGGACCATTATGGAGGTCACTAAATGACCAAGTCCCAAAACTCTGCTGCCATATTTACAATGTGTAGCAATTGCTACCTATGAAATCACTGCCTTCATTCATTCAAAGCTCACTTTAAACCCTGCCTCCTCTAAATAGGTTTATTAAAAAGACAAAGTGAATGCCATTTTTAAGAAGGTAAAATATACTCGTGTCAAAAACATGACTAACAATCTGGATATTTACACTTTCAAGTACACGAAAGTGAACATTCCCTCTATCCCAAATCCCACGTCAAACTCACACGGAGTAAATTGAACAGATTTTAAATTCTGAGGACGTAATCATACAAAGTGTACAGCACATTGTAGTTGATCAGTGCTTTTGCAATCCGTCAAAGCTTTGCCTCTGTCAGGCAAGCTTATTAAGCTTCATTCTTCTTGGAAGACAACTCAGTGGTTCTCCAATTCAATTCAGTCTCCTGCTGGTTAGTATGTGATTATGTGGTCAAAACTCCCACTTTCATTCACTTCATGCAGAAATCCAGCTGAGAACCTTAACATTTCCTTTAATAGGGAAAGTAACTGACATGGAATGATGAATCAATACTAGAGCGTGAAGATTACCCTACTTAACATTCTTCAGTGCTTCCCTAGGTCCTTCAGGGTAAAGTCCAGACTTCTTAAACTGGCAATCATGGACTTTCAAGGATCTGAGCGTCATCTATCTTTGTAGTCCCATTTCTCACTCCTCCCCCTTCTTACTCTCTGGTCCAAGCATGCCAAACTACTTTTAGTTCTCTGGAAAAATCGAACTCTCAAGTCTCTCCACTTAAAATGCCCTACATATACCCTCTTGACACTTGTCTGGCTAGTTCCTAACTCATACTGTAAAGGTCCATTCAGTTGCATGCATCCACGTGGAGTGTCATCATGAAGTAATTAACGTCAACTATACCCCAAATATAGGAGCAATCAATCCACTTTCCGTAGGACATCAACATTTGTCTTTCCATGACTAAACTTTTGGTAAAATAGTTTATACCCACCACTTCCACTTCTTTATCATCCAATCCTTTCTTAATCCCTTGCAAACCTGCTTCCCCTAGCATTACTCAACTGAAAAAAAAAATTTTTTTAAGGCTACTAGTGTCCTCATAATCATCTAATTCACTGACAATAGTTTTTTTTTTTTCTCCAAACACCAAGTTTCCTTAAGTTCTCTAAAGCCATCTACACTGCTAGTCACCCTATTATATTCTACCTCCCTTCCCTTCTGTGGCATACAGTTTTCCTTGCTGCCTTATTCAAATTGTTCCTTTACTGTGTCATTTACTGGCTCCACTTCTTCCCCTAATTAAAGATATTCCTCTGGGTTCACTATTTTCAAAACATGAGCATTAGGATGCCTCCCAATTCCCTAACTCACAAAACAAATGCAAATTATTTGTGTACCCTGTTGATTCTAGCTTCTTAGTGAGAAAGGAAGAACTCACAGTCCAGTAAAAAGAGCATTCATTTTGGAGATAAACTTGGGTTCAGATCTCAAGTATGTCACCAACTCTGGAGCAGTGTGGCATGGAGCATATTTGCTCAACTCATTTGGGCCTCAGTGTTTCATCTATAAGTTGGAGAAAATAATGGCTATCTTTCAGTATTACTATATGAATTGCAGTAGGCAAAGTGCATATTTCAATGCTGGGTACAAAACTGGGCACTCAATGAAATCTATTCAATATTATTATTTCCACACCCACTTCCTCCAAACTTGTATAGTATCTCACTGTTCCAATCTATTTCTTCATACGCATCAACAAAAGATAAATCTTATAGAGGGCATATATGAACATGTTTTTTTTCTGGCTTAATTGTTCCCGAGTGCTTACTGAATCAAAGCCCGATTCCTCCCTATTAAAGTAAATTTTCAGATTTTAGCCCCATCCTTCATTTCCAGCCTTCTCCCTCACTGCCATTCTAAATGAATACCATTTTCCAAACAAACTGGATTTTTGTGGTCCAAAGGTCCACCTCAAATTCTGCCTCCCTTATGAAAATTATCTCCCCAGCTGGTTATTTTATCCTGAGTATTTTATTGGTACTTCTTATAAATTGTAACCCTTTTGAAGGGAGAAACTAGGTTCTTATTCATTCTCCTACTCACCACTTTGCTAAGTGATGAGACATGTATATATTTTAAAAATACCAACTAGACTTTTCCTCAAGGAATTATTTTCACTTCCTCAACTTCTCATGAAAGGGTGGGAATAGAATAGGGAGGGAAGGGTGTATGTAGAGTACTGACAGAGACACTGCTGGCTGAACTTCCACTTGGAATTCTCCCAGCAGCAGCAAAAAGGCAGGGTTGAAACAGTCATCCTAGAAACTGACCAGGTAAGACTTTAAGATCTGTTGATCAATTGCACTCAAACTCTTGGGAAATCCTTTCCCAATTTGCTAAGCTTGTCCATATTTCTTTTCTTTCCCAGACTTATTTTTCTACCTTCTAGTCTTCTCTAAACTGAAGAGTAAACAAAAGATTTTATTTTAAACCCACAGTTGAACACACAGGAATATACACACATATATTTAATGTTATTTTATGTATTAGTTCATATTTGAGAATCTTATTTCTTTAAAGTGAAATTTCTTTCAACCCAAATCCAAGACTAAATTTTTACAGGTATAATCTTCAGGCAGCACCTAGTATAGTGCTTTGGATACAGTACCAATTCATTATGTAATATCTGAAAGAAGAATGAATTTATAAGGCACAGCTCCAGAACTTAATGTTGGTTAACTGCCATGGAAAAAAATGAGAAAATATATAGTCAAAGTTAGTGTGATACTACGGGACTCAGCATCTTGGGTGCCTAGCGGTGTACAAAGATTTTTTTTTTTAAGATGAGGAAAACTAAGACCCACAAAGAGGTCACATTGGCAACAAACTCCTGCTAAAGGCAAATTACTGAAGGCAAATTACCTGATGCAGAGTCCATATGTCTCCCTCTGAATATTACTTTCCACACACACACACACACACACACACACACACACACTTTTTTTTTTTTCCCTTTCTGATAATCTAGAGGTCTAAAAACTCTCCAAGGCTACTCTCAGGCTTGAGGTACACGTTTATATGTAGCAAAAGGGCAAGTGTTACTTGGCCCACGGTGTTTAAAAAATAAAATAAAATTTTAAAATAAATAAATTTATTTTAAAAAGTGGGAAGGGATTTCCCTGATGGTGCAGTGGTAGGATCTGCCTGACAATGCAGGGGACACGGGTTTGAGCCCTGGTCTGGGAAGATCCCACATGCCGCGGAGCAACTAAGCCCGTGCGCCACAACTACTGAGCCTGTGCTCTAGAGCCTGCGAGCCACAACTACTGAGCCTGCATGCCACAACTACTGAAGCCCGCGTGCCTAGAGCCCGTGCTCCGCAGCAAGAGAAGCCGCCACAGTGAGAAGCCCAAGCACCGCAACGAAGAGTAGCCCCCGCTCGCCGCAACTAGAGAAAGACAGGGTGCAGCAATGAAGACCCAACGCAGCCAAAAATAAACAAAATTTAAAAAAAATAAAAATAAAAAGGCGAGGAAAGGGTGCGGGTAGGCAAATGCTCTAGCACTTTACTTTGCAACCGCTATGGCTCAGGTCCTTATTCTAGAGTTCAACTACCTTAATGAAGATATAATTTGGTGTAATAGAGCACAGGACTTGGAGGACTTATCAGTCTGGTATCAAATCCTGACTCTACCATTTAGTGTGGCCTTGGCGGGGACCCTTAACTTCTTTGAGCCTTAGCTTCCTCATCAGTAAAATGGAGATAATTCAGATTCGTTGTGAAGATTTGAGAGGAAAGTATTCTGGCACACAGCCGAAGATCAATAAATAGTTATAAATGAATGAACAACGCGGTCGACGCTCAATAGAAGGAGATCCTGCAGGGTCGGATACTCCCATATCCTGGGGAGCTCCAGAGCTGAAGACTCTTCGCAGCCCTCAGACCACCAATGCCTGAAGCTCAGCCCAGAAACCGGCCCACATCCTTCCAGCCTCAATCAGGGCCCCGAGCAGGCCCCGCGGAGGACTCCCTGTGCCTCGTTCTCAGGTCCACCAGAGTACAGTAGGCTTAGAGCCTAGCTTCGCCTTCCCTTCTCTTCCCCGCCCTCTCCTCAGAGCCAGAATCAGAGGAAGCTTCACAGCGCTTCTCAGCCCCTGCGACACAACTCCACTATAGGGGAGTTTCTCCGGCCGTTAGCATTCGGATGAAGCATTTCGCTTTTCCTCATCTCATTTAACTCGCGGTTTTCTGATTCTCGTACAAGCTCAGCAGCCCCAGGACACTGTAGCGGATAGTGGAAGCCACACCCCCACTTCCCCAGCAGCGCCAGGTGGGCTCTAGGCCATTTAGGAGGCCCTGTTGCCTTGGAAATTGGGGCGGGGCTTGGGAAACGTCAGCCCCCCGCGCCGCGTTTGCGCAGGCGCTCGGGCCCTGGACTCGAGTTCTATCGCGAGAACTCCTCCCGGAAGTTCCACGTCAAGCAGTCGGCCGGTCGGCTGGTCGGTGGGTCTCTCCCGGACTGCTTCGTCTGCGCCGAGTAAAGGCGTCCGGGCTCGGACCAACGGAGCCATGGTAGGTCCAGGCCCTGTAGGAGGGAGTGGGGCCCCTGCGGCCAAGGCCAATTCCTGGGACTCCTGGCCTGAGGACCGTAGTCAGCAACGGCCTGGGCTCCCGCTGCGGCCGCCGCCTCAGGCCTTGCGGGGTCTTGGTCCAGTTTGAACTCTGGGAGGGAGTGGTTTGAGGAGGCAGTGCCTGGAATTGAGGGGTCCCTGACTCCTCCGGTGCTTAGGGCGTTTGCCAGAGGTCGTGCGGTCTGCAGCGGGATCCTTGGTGTAGGGAAATAGAAGAGACCGAAAACGTTGAACTCCGTAGAAGGCTTTGGAGAAACTGCCTCATTGTGCCTTTAAAACGACGACAGCTGATTTTGCAGTCATGTTGGGTTTGTTCTGGTGTAGTATGTGCTGACCGCAAACTACGAACTTAAAGAGGCAAGCCCCCCTCCCCCCAAAATAGTAAATAAAATGCATAGAGAGTCAAGAGTGGAATTTCAGATGCTTTGGGACCCCAGCTTAAGTTTCTAGGGAGAAACGAAGAGTTGGGGAGTTGTTTATAAAACTGGTTGGCGTGCTTTTCTTCATTTGCAAATACAGCGGCTGATAAGAATGACAGTCATGACAGCATTTTTTATTATCACCCCCAAATATGCTCTAAAATACTTTTGCACAAAAAGAGTTATAATAGTAAGAAAAACAGTATGATAGTGTGAGAATTTCTTTCCAAAAAGATGTAAGAAATTCAATATTTTGTATTTAAACATTTTCCTGCTTTTCTTCACTTGTTAGGAAGCACAGGTTCAAGGATTTTGGAGCTTGAAGACCGTAGGGATTAATAAGTCCAAGTTCCTCGCCTTGCTGTTAAAGGAAAAAAATAAATAAAAACTTAAAATCAAGTTAGTTTAAGGCTCATTGCTGCAGAGTTTTAACTACAACAAGTTGATTTCCTGGGGAAACTTGTGAACATTATGGATGCTTCCAGAAAAATGCATAGAGAAACACGCTGTGTTTTAGTGGGTTCACTGACAGATACCGCCCCCCCCCCCCCAGTCCTCATCCATGAACTTTATTGGGTTCCCAGGTTAAGAGCCTCTGAACAATACTGAAGTCACTTATTTATGCCACCTCGTGTTACCACCACCTGCTCTGGGGTGTGCTGTGCTTTCAGCACTGGACATTTTTGGAAACAGCCTAATTTAGTTTAGTAAACATCTGCCTAATTTAGTTTTCTTTTGCAATGTTTAAGAGTATTTTTATAATTACATATTTCATTCTTTAACACATTTAAAATCTTTTATATAACTACAAAATGTGAATTTATTTATTCACTCATTTACCATAGGGTGTTTACTATGTGCCATGGATTGTGCTAAACATTTGCCGCCTAATTCTCACAGCAGCTGGGAGAGTGAATTATAAATGCTTATGGAGTGGTTACAATAGGCCAGGCACTGTTCTGTTTAACACTGAATTTAATTCTCATTATGCTAAGCGGTAGATAATAGTCAATGGTTTTACATTTTTCAAACCTGAGAGTTAAGTAAATTTACCCACTGTTGTACGTTTGAAATGAGTAGTGGAACTGAAGTTTGAGTCCATCATGATTCTTTAGACCTCGATTATACTGTCTGTACTTAAACCTCTATACCCAAATATATAAGATGCTGTGGAGATAAACACATGAATAAGCAGTGACCCTGCCCTTAAGTAGCATCTGTTCTAGAAAGCAAAAACAGACATGTGCACAAATGTTAAATGTTAAAATTAAAACCTGTAGGATCCCGTAGGAAAGGATGCTTCTGGTAGGGTAATCTGAAAGATCATAGTAGTGGCAGTAGCATTTAAGCTGAGTCCTAAATGCATCCAGCTTTTGGGAGATATAAGGAGACATTTAGAGTTAAGGCTGCAGTATGAGTACCTTACTCGTTTTGGTATTCCACAGTGCCTAGTACAATGTCTCATTCAAAGTAGGCACTAAAATCTTGGGAGAAATACAGCAGGAGCTCTTGGCTGTACTTTTTGAACTGAGATTGGGGGTATGTAGAGTTATACTGGGGTTGCTCAGTCCCCTGGACCACCTTCCTGAAGCATCACTTTTACTCAGTAATCAAGCATTTAAAATATTTTTAATGGTAAAATATACATAGTTTATAAGTGTACAGTTTCCTCATTTACTAGAGGAAAAAGCCTCCACCGTGCTTCCTGGCATATAATAGACACATAATGTTTGCTGACTCTGAAGAGACCAGAAAAAAATAGTTAACATTTGTGATGATAATTAATGGGACAAAATTCAGAAATGGGTGAAGTAAGAGGTCCTGCTTCAGCAAGGTATGTGAAGATGATGGTTTGAAAGTAGCAAGTTTGAGATGGAGAAGAAGGTAAGACAGTGGAAACATTTTTGTGGCTATTGTAGAGAAGAGCCAGAGAACTCGGATCTTTTAAAGGGAAGTAAGAGGTGTAGGTTGTTGCCAAAAGTGAGGGAGGCCTGTATAGAAGTCAGAGCAAGGTTCGAAGCAGTCAGTGACCCAGATTTGATAGAGATCCAAAACGATGAATAAAAGCCTTGTGAGGTGTTTGCTTTGTCTCAGGAAATTATCTCTGCGGAAATAATGTAGCAGTCTTCATTTGTGTAGAAAAGTAACGTTAAATTTCTGTCCAATTCATTATCATCATGGAAGATCGCAAAAATAAAAATTGGATGATAACGCAACTTGCCAAATAAACTTTTAGGTTGTGTGTAAAACCTGTTGAAGGAGAAATATATTTTAAATCAGTCTTCCTCAGATCTGCTTCCAAGAGAGAATTAAGACTACTGCCCTAAGCCATCATTATATATGATGAGTTAACTTTTCTCCTAGAGAGGTATCCTTGGGAGAATTGAGAAAGTAGTTATTCAGATCATTTTCTTTCTGTGGTTTAGATGAGGAATCCAGGTTGAAGAAGGCTGTTTTAAACTATTAGTATTTTATGACTCGAGAGAGTATTTTAGCTTCGGTTTAAAATTGTAATTTCCGTTTGGTTCTTGTAACTTAAATACGTTAAAACATTATAAACATTACCATTTGGCTCCAAAGCCCTTCGTGGACATGGATATAACCCCTGTTGATCCCACATTACATTGCCTAGCATTTACTGATATTATTGCCAAAATAAATCTAATACTTTTCTCTGAAGAACTCAATTTTTTAAAAAAATAATTGAGGTATAATTGACATATGACATTATATTAGTTTTAGGTGTCCAATATAATGATTTGATATTTGTGTATATTGTGAAACAATCACCACAATAAGTCTAAACACCTGTCACCATACATAGTTACAAAAATGTGTTTTTTCTTGCAATGAAAACGTTTAAGATCTACTACTCTCTTAGCAGCTGTCAGATATGCAGCACTGTATTATTAACTACCGTGCTGTACATTACATCTCCATGACCTGCTTACCTTGTAACTGGGAGTTTGTACCCTTTGACCCCCTTCACCCATTTCTCCCTCTTCCACACTCCACCTCTGGGAGTTACCAATCTGTTCTCAGTATCTGTGAGCCAGGTTTTTGAGTTTTGTTTTTTTTGGGTTTTTTTCATATACATCAACCAAAACAATATATCACAACATATTGAGGGCCGAAGCAGATACGGGAAAACAAATGTCCTCTGTTAAGTCAGAATTTAGCAAAAATGTGAAACATTGCTACTCTTCTCACTAAATTTCTTTTGAAACTATAGTTAGTTTTCATAACAATATCTTACTTAAGTTAACATGTAATGGGTTTAGTTCATTTTTGAAAATGAATTAATACACAAATATTTTAATGTCTCAATTTTACTTTTTAGCATGGTAAATATTAAATATAATCTACCTAAAAAGAAGCTTTTTAGTGTCCTCGAAAATTAAGACTGTAAAGGTGTCCTAAGACCAAAAAGTTTAAGTCCTGCTACAAATTAAAAATTCTTAAATACTCATATTTTTTTGTATATATGAGTGAATAAGTAGGTGCTTTAGACTTCAAATTGTGTCTGTAATTTAGCAAAGTAAAAACTGAATTGTTTTGTAGGCATGTTAATGCACTGTTTTTAGTTAAGATCTCAAGCATGTTTTATTTGGCATAGCAATTTAATGTTAGTTTGTTTTTTATGTTTGTCCTTAGCCTCTGCGACTGGATATCAAGAGAAAGCTAACTGCTCGATCTGATCGAGTTAAGAGTGTGGATTTGCATCCTACAGAGCCGTGGATGTTGGCGAGTCTTTACAATGGCAGTGTGTGTGTTTGGAATCATGAAACACAGGTAGGAATTTTTAAAGACTTTATTAGAAATACTATCTTAATCTGTTTACAATGAAAGAGAAGAAATATAACAGAGTTCAGTAGTATATGCCTACTGCTTTCTTAAATAAAATTGGTACGAAGTATTTTTAATAAACTAACATTTATGAGGGTAGAGCTTGTGGGAAAAACTGTCTGGGCTCATTATATCCAATATTTAAGTGTTAAGTTCTGAGATAGGTAGTATTAGCTCTACTTTGAAGTTAAGGAAACTGACACCAATATAAGATCACTTGCTCTAGATGAAAGTATTTAATGGTACTTAATTTTCCATTCAGTGAGTATTCTAACCATCTTAAGAATGGGATTTTTACTTTTATTAAATTTTCCCCAAGTGCTCACTGTAATGCATGATGCAGGTAACTTCCAGTCAGCCATACAAATTATAGATTATATCAGAGAGAGATTTGTAGTCAGCTTTTCATTACACATGAGAATGTGCCTTTTACAGATTATTTCCCTTAAATGCTTTCATCTGAGTAAATAATAGGTCTTTCAGCTTAGTTTGTCTTATCTTTTCCAGTCTTTGTTGGCCATCCTTAATCTTTTTCTTTCAAAGTACAGAACATATCATAGTTTTGAGTCTATTTATACAGTAATTATCCCCAACATCCAAGGTTAAGTTCTTAAAATCCAGATAAAATTCACATTTGAGGGACTTAAGATGGCAAAAATAGGCCTTAGGGAACCAAGTTCAGGAGTAAACCTAAAAACACCCTTACAGCTTATATCACTCTAATGAAACAGTAAGGACTACACAGTCAGCCAAGTCCCACCAGTGACATTTTATTCACATTAACACTTTGATCTCTGCTGTATCCCAGTGCCTATGACATTACCTGACACACAGTAAGGGCTCAGTAATTACTTGTTGACCTAGTGAATAATAAACTTTCCTTTTATCAGTATATCACTAATTCAGAATTTCTGTCCAGCAACTTCAAATCTTTATCTTGTGAATTCCTTTTGCCTTGATGCGGAGAGTATGCTTGTTAACTGCTTTTGTGTGGGTGGGATCGGGGGGAGGATCTACTCTCTCCATGTGTTTAAAACCTTTCAGATTTTATGCTTAGCAGATACACTGGTACCTGCTCCACCGCCACCTTGCTTCCTGATGCCCCCTGGAGTCCCCTCTGTCAGCTCCATTTAACCATTTCTCAGCTCTGTCATTTCACTATAGTTGTGCTCTAACGCCCTGGTGTACTTCCCTTATCTTTCTCCAGGCTTTACTGTAACATAACTGCTTTATCTGGGTCATCTACTTTGCTTCGTTTTTCTTTCTGTACCCTTCTGTGCCCTCCTGCAGGGCCACCTACTTCCCCTTTCATAATTCATCTCATTGGTAAGTTTTTGTTTAATTTCCTTCTTTCCTTCAAAAATGGAGGTTTTATGAGGACAGGGATTATCCTAGTGTTAATTCCCGTTGTTATTCCAAGTGGGTACCTGGCAGACAGGCTCATAGTAGATACTCAGTAAGTTTTTGTTGAATGGTTGATCTATTTTTGGTTCTTCCTGCTTTTCCTCCTCTTTTTATCACCAACAGAAGTTACTTGCCACTTGTGTATTGAGAGCAAAATTCTTGAAAGAGCCAAAAAATGTTTTTGGAAGTAAATTCAAATGTACTTGAATTTCAAATAAGGAGATATTATACTCTTTGAGGTGATGGGTGCAGCAGTTAAAAAATCAGTATGTTATATATACAATGGAATATTTCTCAGTCATGAAAAGGAACGAAACTGAGTTATTTGTAGTGAGGTGGATGGACCTAGAGTCTGTTGTGTAGAGTGAAGTAAGTCAGAAAGAGAAAGACAAATACTGTACACTAACACATATATATGGAAGCTAAAAAATTGGTACTGAAGAACTTAGTGGCAGGGCAGGAATAAAGACACAGATATGGAGAATGGACTTGAGGACGCAGTGGGGGAAGGGGAAGCTGGGACGAAGTGAGAGAGTAGCATTGACATATATACCCCACCAAATGTAAAATAGACAGCTAGTGGGAAACTGCTACATAGTTTCCCTGCTAATTAAATGATGTGGGCAAGCCTTTTAACCACGTTGAGGCTCGGTTTACTTACCTAAATGAAGATGATATGTTGCCTTCTTCGCAGGATTGTCAGAAGGATTAAATCAAATTGATAAAATTGTGTAGGAGACCTATAAGGCCCCATACAAGTGTTTCTTTATTTTCTTACATTTCGCTGCTGGTTTACATGTTGAGTGTGTAGCGTTTCCTCCTGTTTAGCTTGTTTAGCTTCTGGAGTGGGAAGACCATCCCTTAGGTCATTTGTATCAGCCACAGCACTTAACGTGGACCTGAAACATGACTGTTAGTTCTGTAGCTGCTTTATTTTTTACTGCTCAGCAGATCCCTGAATTTGTTGGCTCCTCACGAGCTTTCGTGGATTTGTCTGTCATCTTATAGGTTGCATGTTCTACCTGTTTGCAGTGTCTGTATCACAGTCAGCTGCTAGTGGTCGTGCAGGTTGGAGCTTGTGTCCCCACTCATTCAGCCTTTGACTGAAGAATCTTTGAAGTCTTGCTCAGGAAGCCAGAGTGGGCTCAACAGTTCTTGTGAACCAGTCCCTATTTTTAAATTTGGTGCACATAGTTAATCAATCAGAATATGCTCTTTTCATTATTCTCTCGTACAGAAAGAGAGATTGAAAAGTGATAGTTTGATTTTCAGAATTTTAAAGAACAAAGCATCAGAGTGGGAGGACAAAGAGATGCATTCATCCCTGCTCTTTCTAGCAGAGTCTCCTAGTTTTCCACCTTTATCCTGTGTATATAATTCTATTCTGAGCAGCTTTAAGGGACATCTGAATCACTGTGTTCTCGTACTTCACTAAAAGGAAATGGCATTTGTATGGAAGCATATTGCTGAACTGTACAAAAGAGTTGTATCTTGTTTATAAATTTATTTTACAGGTTTATGGGTTTAATTTTTAAAAGGAGAAAACTAGGGGCTAATTCATTCAACAAATACTTATTACACATTCATTGTTTTTCAGCAGCTGTTCTAGACTCTAGGTATACAGTGGTGAACAAGATTCCTGCCCTCAGGGGGCTTAGCAGGAAAGATTGACATTAAACACGTAATTATGAAGGTGCTATGTTGTGAAAGTGGAGTATAAGGTCCTCTGGGTGGGTTTTCAGGCGGAGGGAACATGAGCAAAGAAGGCACTGGGAGTAGCCAAGGATGAAGCTGGAGCACAGAGGATGGGGAACTTCATCTTGTTGACATTTGCTTTCTTTTGTCATTTATAAGTATTTGCACTTTGAATATGTTAAAGAAAAGATCTTTGGTCTATTGTTTTCATTTGACTGTTGCACTTTTATATTTTAGCCTGAGAACATTTTATGATTAGTAGTGATATAAAAAATCGGATGTTTTAAATATAACAGGATAGATTTTTCAGTTATTTTCTCATGACTCAAAGTGTACTCTTGTGAAATTTTTAAGACACTGGTGAAAACATTTGAAGTATGTGATCTTCCTGTTCGAGCTGCCAAGTTTGTTGCGAGGAAGAATTGGGCTGTGACGGGGGCGGTAAGTAATTCCCTGCGCTTCTAACCCATCCGTGAACCTGTCAGTGGCTGCTTTGGCGGCGGCGAGTCAAAGAGCTTTGGCTCTTGCTTTGTTTTGTTAATTAGTGCATTGTTTTGGAACCTGGGCTTTATACCCTGAGCCTATAATATACTTTTTTGTGCAATTTACTTCATAACAGTAATGATGGTGTTAAACTTTCCATTTCCAGGATGACATGCAGATTAGAGTGTTCAACTACAACACTCTGGAGAGAGTTCATATGTTTGAAGCTCATTCAGACTACATTCGCTGTATTGCTGTTCACCCAACCCAGCCTTTCATTCTAACTAGCAGCGGTAAGAGATGACCCCTTTTGGTCATGTGCGTCTCTTTGAGTAATTCATTTTCATTCAGTGAGACATGCAATTCTTTTACTGCTGTTACAAGCAGAGTTCTAATTCCAAGCAGCCTTTAAACTATTTAAATCCATTAACGTGCTGTCAGTGCTGCTTACTTTTGTATTTTAATGAATATCAGTTCTACTTAGGATTTGTATAGCAGTTGCTCCAATTTCCGTCAGGGAAGACCTGAAGGTCTAGATGCTGAAAAGTCTGCTGAACAGAAAGCTAATTTACATGCTGATTGAGTGAGTTTTTGGCAGATTGCCATATACCCTAGTCAATTTTATCTTTATACTCAGACTAGTTTGCTCCTTGGTATTATGTATAAAACAGTGGCGCTTTTGGAAGGCATTTAAAACCAGTTGCACTGAACTGGTAATAGCTCTTTGAAACATTTTAATTTAGAGATTGAGAAGTAACTCAGAACCTTTTTTTTTTTTTTTTAACCAATCTTGTATTAAAAGAGAAATGCTTATTTCTGAAATAGTCACTGCCATCATTATTCGTTCATACTTAGACTCTAATCAGACTTGTTCCTCTTTCATCATCTGTAAAGCCCATTGAGTCTGTCCTAAATTTTTTTCCATGAAATTTGTATATTTGCTATTAGTAATCTCTCTCTTTTATCTCCACTCTTTAGAGAGTTAAATTTATTCTTAGAATAAATAAGCATATTGAAAAATCTGTTCAATTCCGATTCTGTTTCTTTAAGACATGGAATATGTGCTTTGTGTTAGATTGGCTGCCTTAAAAGGCACAGAGACTCTGCACCTTAGTTCTGAATGAAAGAAATAGAAATTGCAACTAACTGGAGACTTTCTTTTGGTCTAGATGACATGCTTATTAAACTCTGGGACTGGGATAAAAAATGGTCTTGCTCACAAGTGTTTGAAGGACACACCCATTATGTTATGCAGATTGTGATCAACCCCAAAGATAACAATCAGTTTGCCAGCGCTTCTTTGGACAGGACTATCAAGGTAGGATGTCTGCTGTTGGTGTCAGTTATGATTGTTGGTGACATATAGTTGTGTCAGGTATTTTACTACTGGCTGCCCAGAAAGTTATTCCTGAGAAGTTTCTCTCAAAAGCTCATTTTGAAGCAAAATAGGACTTCTCATTTTGAACCAGAAGGGCATATTCTGTTGAGAAGAACAGTGTGGCAGCTCAGTGTCCTTAATGAAGGAGTGTTTTTCCACGTGGAAGCAATATGGTGTAAGATTTCTTAAACCTCTGCACACCCAGAATAAGAAAATGCCTGTATCTTCTCGAGGTCACTGTTTCCTCTCCTTTAGTATATTTGTTGTTGACTTCTGCTGATTATTAATCTGTTTTATATTTAAATGTCATCTGCCTCCATTCTTTTTCTTACTTCATTTCTCCATACTGCTTCCAGTTATCTTTCTAAAACATGGATTCCATCTTGTCAGTTCCCGGTCTAAGGATAAAGTCCAAATGCCTTGGTGTGGAATACAAGCGTTTCCAGGACTAGCCTTAGCTAATGTTATGAGATATCTCCAGTAACACTGGTCTACTCACCATTTTCTAGAGAAGCCCTGAATGTTCACAGAACCTTACCTAATTCAGCTGGTCCTTCTGCCTGCAGTATTCTTTATTCTGCCATTTTGATTTCTTTTCCTCTGGATAATTAATTACTGATCTTTCAAGGCTTAGCACAGTTATTTACTCTGAGAAGCTCTCTTCAGACATACATTTCACCTCTAGACAGAGCCAGTCATTTTCATCCCGTTCCTTCCATCGCTTTTTTGCCTCTATTATGACCTTCATGTTGAATAACAATGAACGTGTCTCTGGAAATTTTTATCCCTGAAATGTTGACGTTTGGGGCAGGAACTGTGTGTTACCCCCTCCCCCAAACAGACACACGTTAGCAAGCAGCACAGTGCCTTGCCTATACTAGATGCTTAATACATGTTGCAGTGAGTGTAAATACGTTTCTTTTCCCACTGTAGTATTTAAATTATTTCTGTATGCATAGATTTAAAATATACATTACATAAACTTTTGTTTGCATGTATAGGCTTACATCTATATAACATTTTTATTAGTTTTCCTTTAACTTTTATAAAATGTTATATGCTGTTTGTCTGACAATTTATTATTAAATGTTATATGTTGAATATCTTAGGACTTCGGCTTACTTTATTTTTTTTCCTTTCACTGGATTGTCCTTGCTTTTGACATAGGTTGAAACTTTGAAATTAGTTTTAAACTTTCTTCACTAAATTAGGTATGTCTTGAAGACAAAAATTATCCTATCTTTGGCTCTAGTAAAGTTTGTTTACACATCTTTATACTCCCCACGGGGCCTCCCATGTAGTAGGCATACAAAATAAATATTTGTAAAGGTAAAGCTCAATACCAGTGCTGTAGTAATATTTGACTACTTTTCCATACTTTTAATTTTTTGACTAAGCAGTAGTTTTCTCCTTTTAATACGTCCTACTAAGTCCACTTTCATTAGCTTTATATTAAATCTCTCATGAAGTCATTTCCTGCCCTTAAAGTAGTGTTTCTCAAAGTCAAGACACCTGGGGTGTCTGTTAAAAAAACCTAGATTCCTGGACTTCATTGTAGATCCATTGAGTCATAATCTCTGGGGATAAAGCCTGGAAATCGGCATTTTTCAGAGAATGCTATAGTGATTCTGCCCCCTGGAAATTCAAGGAAAGTGAGAAAAAACAAAAACAAGTGGGTGAAAAAATGAGCTTTCTTCAGCCCCGTCCCCCAGCTTTGGCATTTATATGACCTGTCGGGGGTGTGGTGGAGCTGCCTTCTGAAAAGCAAAGCCCCATATTGACTGGCAGATGCTGTTGCTCTCTGAAGGTGTGGCAGCTGGGCTCCTCGTCACCAAACTTCACTCTGGAGGGACATGAAAAAGGTGTGAACTGCATTGATTACTACAGTGGGGGCGACAAACCATACCTCATTTCAGGTGCAGATGACCGTCTTGTGAAAATATGGGACTATCAGGTACAGTTTTTTCATAACTTACTTGCCATATGTTAGATATGCTTCTTACTGTTTCTTACAGGACAGTTCAAACTTGGGTTGTTGAACTCTGTTATAGTGTAATAAGGCATCAGAATTTGCACCTAAAATGTGGTCTCAGACTTTCATTTATATTTGAAAACTAGCAGACAAATGAATAATGTCATGACATCACCATGGTACAATCATTTTGCCACAAAGACTCTTGTAAACCTAGGTATGTTACTATACTTTTTTTTTTTTTTTTGCGGTACACGGGCCTTTTTTTTTTTTTGCGGTACGCGGGCCTGTCACTGTTGTGGCCTCTCCCGTTGCGGAGCACAGGCTCCGGACGCGCAGGCTCGGTGGCCATGGCTCACGGGCCCAGCCGCTCCGCGGCATGTGGGATCCTCCCGGACCGGGGCACGAACCCGTGTCCCCTGCATCGGCAGGCGGACTCTCAACCACTGCACCACGAGGGAAGCCCTGTTACTACACTTTTTATCTCCAAGAGTATGTTAAATTTTTATTTTTTTGTTTCTCACATCAAAATTTCAATAAACAGTTAATAAAATGAGGCCTAGAAACCAGTTGTACTGAGATACTCAGATTTGTGTTTAAATACAGGATAAAAATATTAAAGACATTATCTTAGGAATTTGAGGGAATGACACTTAGATGAAGACCACATCTTTCAGGGGTGTGTTGTGTTTTCTTCTTTAAATGTGATAGTTACATTTACATTTGCCTGTACTATCAAATAGAGAAAATGTGTACACGGTAAGGTGGTTCTATTCCAAAAATCTCTGTATTGAATACTGTTAAGATGTCATAACCACTCTTATTTATTATGTATCTGTGCACTGGGAAAATTAAGGATGAGTTATTGTTTGCCACTAATAAAAGTGTTTTCTGTGTACTGATTACAGAATAAAACATGTGTACAGACACTGGAGGGACACGCCCAAAATGTGTCTTGTGCCAGTTTTCATCCTGAGCTGCCAATTATCATCACAGGTTCAGAAGATGGTAAGTTAGAAATGAATATTTATTCCTGTGTTTAATATCATTACTAAGTGGATATTTAAGCTGGCTAGTGCCCTGCATTTTCATTGGTAGTTTCAAAGGATTTTGATATTTTTATTAGAGTAGAGACTACTTAAGCTATAAAAGAGTAAAGGGGCATTATTATCAGCATCATTCTAATGTGTTTTGACTCTGTTACTTAAATAAGAGGACACCCAGGAGTGCTAGAGAAAAGCTGAAAAAGCCTGTGCTTTGGAGTCTAAAAGCCCGGGGTCAAATTCAGCCTCTGCCACTTCATAGATGTATGGTTTGGGTACATTATGAAATGGGCATAGATATATCTGCCTCATAGGATTACAGTGAAAGGATGTGAAGAAATCATGTATAGAAAGCATCTGGCACATAGTGGGCACTGTACCCAGGAATCCTGTCATTATTTCACACTTAAGATCACATTTCTTAGTTTTAGTTTCTTATAAATTTTCTATTATTTATTTATGTTGCTTTATAAAATCACAGACTATAGATCAAGAAATTAAGCTGTCAGGAAGTGTGTTCTGCTTGAATATAAAGACTTCCATGTGGCTGGTTCACCTCACAGTTCATTCTTGGATGTTCAAATCAAAAGGGCATATTCACATGGTTCTTTTCAGGAACCGTGCGTATTTGGCATTCAAGCACCTATCGCCTTGAGAGCACGTTGAATTATGGCATGGAGAGGGTATGGTGTGTGGCCAGCCTGCGAGGGTCCAACAACGTTGCTTTGGGCTATGATGAAGGGAGCATCATTGTGAAGGTAATCTCTCATTACACTGTCTCTGAATAGATGGACGTAGGGGAAGCAGTTATCTTCCAAGTCACCAGTTTTGTTAAACTGGCATTTCTGTCATTAAGCTCAAGAGATTAGCACCGGAGATTTTAAGTGGAAGAAAGGAGCCCTCCATTAAATGAAAATAGAAAATGTTTATTTTGTCGTGGTTTTATTTTGTTGTGGTTTTATTTTGTTTTCCTTTTCATTGCTAAGAGTCATTTGTCATTCCTCCAGCTTGGTCGGGAGGAACCTGCCATGTCCATGGATGCCAATGGAAAGATAATTTGGGCCAAACATTCAGAAGTCCAGCAGGCCAACCTAAAAGCAATGGGAGATGCTGAAATTAAAGATGGAGAAAGATTGCCACTGGCAGTAAAGGATATGGGCAGTTGTGAAATATACCCTCAGACTATCCAGCACAATCCTAATGGGCGGTAAGCCACCACCAAAATCTCTCTCTGGGCTTCTGTGTATGTTTGCATATCCACAGCATATCCCACCCCTGCCCTTTGGTGGGCATTCCTCATTGAGCTTTTGCCGTGGCCTCACAGTCCTCAACACAGCAGCAGACAGCCATGCTTCTGATTGGGTTGGCATGCAAGGTGAAGTATAGTTGCCTTCCTGGCCTTATCCCACCACGCAGTTTTGAACAGTTGAATAGTTTTGTGTTGACTCTTTATTTCAGATGTGTTGGTATGTGTCCTTCCGCTCCTTCAAGGCATAGAATCATGTCTTATCCTGAGACTTAGTAGGTGCTCTCTAAATACTTGCTGACTCATTGGTCTTAAGAAGAAGAGTTGTGAGGTCTTTGTCTTTTGAAAACATTTGGGGACCGCTAATAATTCTGCTTCTTCTCTGTAATTTGAATCGTCCGCTCTGTTTCTCCCTTAAGATTTGTAAAGCACTGAACATCTTGTGAGAGGAGAGTTTCTAGTACAATAAGTTAAACCTGTGAGTTTTAAAAATTATTTTACAATAGATCTTGGCATTTTATAATGCTGTCCTGAGTATTAAAAAAGACAGAGTATATAAACCAAGTGTGCTGCCTAGTTCAGTAAATGGTATCCATAATTACTTGTAATAAAATTTTCTTATGAAGATTAAGAACGCATTGCATTTTTTCCCCTTAATATCATAAAATGTTTCTTGCTGAAGTTTTACATTTCACCTTTGGCAATCTAATAACAGCCAATATGTCTATTGAGAAAATTTTGACTATGGAACATTCTTTTTTTCTTATATTTAAATGTTAAAATATCCTGTTTGTTTTGATAAATTTAACAGTCATTAAAAACCGGGGTAAGATATCTTTATTCATTTGAATGATCAGCTTTAAAATGAAGATAGTCTTGCAACAAGGTAGTGCCTTCCTATGGTGTAAATGTAATGAGCAAACTGCCAAGCATCTTGGTGCTCAACAGGTGCTCGTTGAATTAGGGGAATCTTCCCCTGTGTGCCTCCACCCTTTCTCATCTTCCTGACCCTTTGTTTGTAAGAGAGGCCACTGCAGTAACATTTTCAGTAGTAACCCCCTCTTCATAATCTGCTTTTGATTTGTTGGGTGGAATATTTATGTCTAGCTCCATATTCAGAGAAATATATAACTTTAAAAGGTAATAGGTTCATTTGTAACAGTCAACTGAAATAACGTTTGTTATTAGAAATATTTCACCATAAAGATGAATCATTGTTACTTAAATTTTACATGTCATTGGTCCTTTGTACTTCCCTCCCTGGGTTCTATAATTTCTAGGTTTGTTGTGGTGTGTGGTGATGGCGAGTATATCATCTACACAGCAATGGCACTGAGAAACAAGAGCTTTGGGTCTGCCCAGGAGTTTGCGTGGGCCCACGATTCTTCAGAGTAAGTTTTGGCTGTGTCATATCCAGCTTGCCCTGATTGCCAATGTGTGTTCTCTGTGCAGCTGTATTAAAGAGGTTTGCAAGGCTCAGTGTAGGCTATTCTTCACCATGTTAAAGAACAGTTCTCACCAGAGCTGTGTTGGAAGATTGGTCAGGGGCAGCTATGCAGCCTGAGCTGCCTCTGCCTTTTCTGTGTTCAGTGTTGAGCGGGCACTCAATCTGATATAATAATCACATTAAACCGGGGACCCAGCACCTATTTCCTTGGTGGAGCCCATGGCAGGGCCTGGTACTTACGGGCTGAAGGCAAAGTAGGCCCTCAAATCAAGACCATGGCAGGCCCTCCCCAGCACCTGGCATCCTGAGCTGCAGCTGCCCTTTTCTGAGCTACTGGGGAGAGATGCTAAATTCTGATGTAATCTTGATGAAAACCTCAATGAATCTTTTTTTTTTTAATATCTTTATTGGAGTATAACTGATATACAATGTTGTGTTGGTTTCTACTGTACAACAAAGTGAATCAGCTATATGTATACATATATCTCCATATCCCCTCCCTCTTGAGCCTCCCTCCCACCCTCCCTGTCACACCCCTCTAGGTGGTCACAAAGCATCAAACTGAATCCCTGTGCTATGCAGCAGCTTCCCACTGGCCATCCATTTTACATTTGGTAGTGTATATATGTCAGTGCTACTCGCTCACTTCATCCCAGCTTCCCCTCCCCGCCGTGTCCTCAAGTCAGTTCTCTACGTCTGCGTCTTTATTCCTGCCCTGCCATTGCAGGTCTGTTTACAATAGCCAGGACATGGAAGCAACCTGAGTGTCCATCGACAGATGAATGGATAAAGAAGATGTGGCACATATATACAATGGAATATTACTCAGCCATAAAAAGAAACGAAATTGAGTTATTTGTAGTGAGGTGGATGGACCTATAGAGTCTGTCATACAGGGTGAAGTACGTCAGAAAGAGAAAAACAAATACTGTTGCTAACACATATATATGGTATCTAAGGAAAAAAAAAGTTCATGAAGAACCTAGGGGTAAGACGGGAATAAAGACACAGACCTACTGGAGAATGGACTTGAGGATATGGGGAGGGGGAAGGGTAAGCTGTGACAAAGTGAGAGAGTGGCATGGACATATATACACTACCAAACGTAAAATAGATAGCTAGTGGGAAGCAGCTGCATAGCACAGGGAGATCAGCTCCGTGCTTTGTGACCACCTAGAGGGGTGGGATAGGGAGGGTGGGAGGGAGATGCAAGAGGGAGGGGATAGGGGGATATACGTATGCATATAGCTGATTCACTTTGTTTTACGGCAGAAACTAACACAACATTGTAAAGCAATTATATTCCAATAAAGATGTTAAAAAAAACACCTCATTTTCTGTAATGTTACCTCCCATTCTTTTTTTTTTTTTTTTAACAATCTTAGGATCCATTTAATTTTATTTAAATATATCATCAACCTCCTTGAGAATCTAAATCAAGGACTTGGGATCCTAATTTGAAAATGAAACAGAACAACAAAGAGGAACCTGTTTCCTCAAAACAGTAATGGGCTTACAGAATGCCTTCTAGGAACTTTACCTAATTAAGTCTGTTCATTCCTTGCATAAACTTTAAGAATCCTCAAATTTTATACATCTCTAAATAAAGTGGAGAAAAGGGGAAAAACCACATTTAGCTGCGTAATTCAAATAAAAGTATTTCTTTACTCACGTCCCATTCTTAACAAATACTGTCAGAATTCAAAATGTTCATAAAATAGTCTCATTAAAAACAGGAAAAATTTACGTCTCAATTATTATAGTCACTGATCGGTTCCATTTTGATTCCTGTTTGGTGCATGTCATAAACTTCGGGGCTTACACGTTTTTTTCAGACACTGAATTACATCTTTACAGTTTTCTTAGTTTTGTTTTCCCCATATTTTGTGTTGCCTCTTCTGCCAGCAGTGGGTAACGTAAGCCTCAGTGTTGCGTAGTAAGATGCATGCTTTTTATTTTTTAACAAAAAGGTTACTGAAAGGTAAGATCTTTTCATAAATTTCCTAAATAAACTCATTCATGCACAGTTCCATATACTGAAAGGTACTTTGTAGGTACTTAGTTACCATCTTAAGCATGGTCACCTTACCTCTCTCAACATACCTCTCTCTCTGTTTTGACAGTTTCCTCTTTTCAGCTTTATCCAGCCCAGACCCTGTTCAGCATCTTTCCCGTCTTGAGCAAAGCACTTGTCAGATCACTTCCTCATATACTCCCAAGTATCCAACCACAGCCCCTTTTCAAGGCAGAGGCCTGAGTATATATGATTTATTAAGTTGTTGCCAAACATGGCTGACTAATGAGCCCCTTTATAATAAAAGTTTTATTTTTTAAGTTACTTTTATTGAGGAATCATTTATGCCAAATAAAATGCACTGTTTTAAATGTATATTTCAGTGAATTTGGACAAATGGATATAATCCGTAACCACCAGCACAATCAAGATATATAGAACATTTCTGTCATCTCAAAAACAATCCCCTTGTGTCCCTTAGCAGTCAGCACCCCAGCCCCTACTCCCCAGTAGATTAGATTTGTCTTCTTTAGGGTTTCATGTCAGTGGAGTTGTGTGGTGTGCACTCTTAGTCTGGCTTGTTTTGCTCAGCATTCATGTTTTTGAGACTCATCCATGTCGTTGCATGGATGGGTAATTGGTTCCCTTTTTTGCAGAGTAGTGTTCCATTGTAGGAACAGACCACAGTTGGTTTAGTTATTCACCTGTTGAGGAACATTTGGATCTTTTCAGCTTCTAAAATAGTTTGTAAGCCCTAGTAATTTGTGTAATAGACCTTGTGAAACCCATTCATTATTTGTCCAACTGTAAGCAGGTCACTGATCTCTCAGGAAAAAATATAATATTGAATTTTCAACTATTTAATATTTTTGCATAATTCACTACTCACATATATTTGAAGATATTTGTAACATTTGGTGGAATTGCTGTTTAGTATATACATAATATGCTATGTTTGCTTTCCTTTTTTTTCCCACCCCCCAGATATGCAATAAGAGAGAGCAACAGTGTTGTAAAGATATTTAAGAACTTTAAGGAAAAAAAATCATTTAAACCAGATTTTGGAGCTGAAAGTGAGTGCTGTTTATATATGATACAATTTTAGAAGCTTTGTAATGGCTCAAAAACATCTAAAGATCTAAATTTTTTTTTGTTCTTTTTAGGTATCTATGGAGGCTTCTTACTGGGAGTCAGATCTGTAAATGGCTTAGCTTTCTATGACTGGGACAATACAGAACTCATACGCAGAATTGAAATTCAGCCCAAACACGTGAGCTCCCTCCATTGCTGTTTTTGGAGTGTACATCTTTGTGACAAGCTCTGAGTCCCTGAGGCCAAAAAACATCCTTATACCCTGCTGTCCCTGTTCCATTGTGCTGGACACAGTGCCATGTACCTCAGGATTGCTTAGAAAAGGAGAGTCGTGGTATTTGAGTGAGGCAGTAGATGTTGGGCTTTTTGAAAAGTATAAAAAGTTATACAAAAGCCAAGTGCTGTTCATATTTTAAATGGCTTTAATGCTTTGAAGATAAGTAGCCAGGGAGTTCTTGACCTGGAAGGGCCTACAACTCTCCCACTCAGTTCAGAAAGCCTTTTCATACTTTACCTGATAATGGCTGTTTAAAATTTAGGTAGCCGTTCTCCAGTGACAAAGTTTTCAACCTTTAGATCTGCCTGCTTCTTTGACAGCTTTAACTGTCAGGAAATTATCTGTGGAGGCAAATCCACCTCCCCAGGGTCCTGGTTCTGTCTTCTAGAGCATGCATTTTCAGCAGGGGGACGTCGTCCCCTAGGGGGAAGAAATTGCCTCCTGAAACCAATTGATGAAAAAAAGTACTCTCTTTATCTACAAAGCATAGATGCTCATATGTTCATACACATTATGTGTTTGTGTACCTTATGTATATGTTTATGTATTAATATATGTATAAACATATAGTATCTGTGATACTAAAACTTCAGGGGAAGATGATTGGGAAAAAAATGCCTAAAAGAAGTTTGGGGTGGGGGTCATAATGGGAAAAAAAAAAAGAGTGAGAAACACTATTCTAGAGCAATAGGGAACAGGCTTGTGCTCCTCTGAATCTCAGCACACCTGGCACTGCCAGCGCTCCTTGCTGCCTCCCTTAGGTCTTTCCATTTCTATGAATGGAACAGTAGTGCCCTGTCCACCCTCCCAAATATGTGTGTATATACATGACAGAATTGTTAAGTGTATACTTAGTATCTTAATGTAGGAAGATAAATCTTGTAGGAAACAAAGTGTATGCAGTTTGTCATACCCACTTAGAAATCCGAAATCATTTATCTGTGTTTTTGTTTGTCATGTTGCAGATTTTCTGGTCTGACTCTGGAGAGCTAGTCTGTATTGCCACTGAAGAGTCATTTTTTATCCTTAAATATCTGTCGGAAAAAGTTTTGGCTGCACAGGAAACACATGAGGGAGTTACTGAAGATGGCATTGAAGATGGCTTTGAAGTAATTGCATCAGCACAACTTCAGCTTTGTTTTTAAATGATTTATATTCTTATAGCAGAACTTCACTCATTGTAACATTTTACTATAAAGTAGGTTTGGGGAGACTAATAAGCGTTTAAGGAGTTACGGTAAAATGTGAAAATTAAAATCTTGGCTCAGAGCTCAGGGTCTGAAAGCATTTGTTCAAAAGAAATTTGTGCTTTGATTTTAGGAAACCT
Source organism: Phocoena phocoena (assembly GCF_963924675.1). Classification (NCBI taxonomy): domain Eukaryota; kingdom Metazoa; phylum Chordata; class Mammalia; order Artiodactyla; family Phocoenidae; genus Phocoena; species Phocoena phocoena. The sequence continues at coordinate 22,026,255 of NC_089222.1, read as the reverse complement.
TTAGACTAACTTTGATTATCTTTCAGTAAGGAAATTAGGAGGTGTTTTGGTCTTAAGATAGTTTAGCCAGAGTTATTTGAAATGAGCTCTCAAATGTAAAGATAAATCGTCCATTGTGGAGGTGTCTTGGAAGACATTTTGAAATACTTATTATGCCAGTCTCATGTATGTTAGGAGTTTAGATCAACACATTCTTAGATTACAGCTTTGACGCAACAGTGAGATTTTACAGTACAGATACTCATCCAGGAATCTGTTCTTAAATGAAGAAAGTAGAAATTCCAAGGAAAGATTTTCTTTCTTGAAATAGGATTCTTTCTTTGCATTTCTTATTTTACGTATCACCCCTAATTCAGTTTTTTGTCATTGACAGGATTCCTGTTGCTGAATAAGATAATAATAGACTTTATTTTTTTCCTGCAGGTTCTTGGTGAGATTCAGGAAATCGTGAAAACCGGGCTCTGGGTAGGCGACTGCTTCATTTACACAAGTTCTGTGAACAGATTAAATTATTATGTCGGAGGAGAAATAGTCACCATTGCCCACTTGGACAGGTAGCTGAGTATCGTTTTGCTTTTGTCTTTAGCATCCTAAATTTAAAAGCATACTTTTTAAACATAAACAAAACCAATTGCTGGCTTTTAACAATGATAGGCCTGATTTTTCAGTGTTATCGTTTTAATAGATGGCAATTGCTAACCAAAATTGCATCAATCAAATGGAAAGATTTTGAGCAAGAGGCAGAGTGAGTGAGTGACTGCAAGAGAGAGAGAGTGTGTGTATGTACTGACTTGGGCTTAGTTCTAAATTAGTTTCCGTTTCTCTTACAGGACGATGTATCTCCTGGGCTATATTCCTAAAGACAACAGGCTTTATCTGGGGGATAAGGAACTCAACATCGTTAGCTACTCCCTGCTGGTTTCAGTGCTGGAATACCAGACAGCTGTCATGCGGAGAGACTTCAGCATGGCTGATAAAGTCCTTCCGACCATTCCCAAAGAGCAGAGGACCAGAGTTGCTCACTTCTTGGAAAAGCAGGTAAGGGGGTGGAGGTTGTTTGTTTGTTTTGTGTGTGTTTTTGAAAACCAGCAATTTGAAAGAATGTTAATACAAATTTGAAGAACTTTATTTCTTACCTGCCACTGATTTCCTTATGGCAGTGGAATTTCTCTTGTAAATTTAAGTCACTTGTTACACTCCTCCTCCTCCTTTCTCATTGCCCTTCACATCCTCTTTAAATGTTGGAGGTGATTACTAGTCTTCCCTTTTTGTAGACTTCTTTTCCATTCTATCAATATTTTCATTTCTATGCTGCATTTTTCTCTATCTTAGCTGGCTTCTCTCTCTCTCTCTCTGTCTCTCTCTCTTTGTAAAATATACATAAAATTTACGATTACTGATAAGCCTATTCCTTAATGTAGCACTTTTTAGTATAAATTCAAAGTTATATGTGCACAAAGTACGTTTTGCAAGGCTTAGGAAAAAAACAGCCCTCCCTCTCTCATTTCTCCTCCCTAGCGGTAATCACTTGTAATTCTTCTAGCTGAGTCTGTTGGCATTTATTTCCACATGTCTAACATGCTTATATTGCTGTTTCTCAGCTTTAGGCATTTCTTGGGACTTTCCACTCTATACAAGATGAGGAATTTACCTTTCACTCCCCCTGCTTCTACTACATACATGCCACATTCCTATTCCTTATCCTCCCAATATAGTTACATCATAATTTTGATTAAATTGGTATCCATTGTTTATATTATTGTGGCTGTGTAAACACTGTTCATAGCTGAGCCATGTGATATAGCAATAGCTTTCTCTTCTTGCAGTTGTTTGTTTTCCCTGGAGTTAATAATTGTTTCTTTTTTTAAAACTTTGCTTATTTTTCTATGTGCTTAGGCTTATTCTCCCTACTCTGATGGTTCTCCAGATTTCCTTGAAATCTCCTTTCAGTATGTTCAGTCTGCTTCAGGCGAAACTGGTTTCTGCCCTCATCATGGATATGGATATCCCCTCACCATCGTGTTGAGGCTTCCCTTTGGCTCTCTTGAGTTGGATCTGTTGTTTCCTATATTCCCTATCTTTCCTGGTTTACTCCCTCATTTTGATGGACTATGTCCTTCAGTAGTTTCCTGAGAAAAGGGTTATTTATTAATAGCAAGTAAATTTTTTTGTGACCTTGATTATCTGAAAGTGCCATTGTTCTACCTTAAAACATATTTGGCTATTTAACTGGATATAGAATTCTAGGTTGGAGATGATTTTCTCTCAGAATTTTGAAGGCGAAACTCTTATTTTGCCTTCTGCCTTCTAGCTTCTAGTTGTTGAGGTCTAAAGCCATTTACATGCCTGATTCTTGGTACCTGATCTGTTTATTTCTCTTCGGAAGTTTTTTGGATCTTGTCCCTGTTGTTCTGTAATGTTATCATGATGGTGGGCCTTGGTGTAGGGGTCAGTTGTTCATTCTGCTGGGTATTAGATGAGCTCTCTTAATTGGAAACTCATTCCTTCATTTTTTTTTTTTAATTCTGATACAGTGCCTGTGAAGTTGGCACTATTTTAATTTATTTTTTATTTTTTTAACATCTTTATTGGAGAATAATTGCTTTACAATGGTGTGTTAGTTTCTGCTTTACAACAAAATGAATCAGTTATATATATACATATGTTCCCATATCTCTTCCCTCTTGCGTCTCCCTCCCTCCCACACTCCCTATCCCACCCCTCCAGGCGGTCACAAAGCACCGAGCTGATCTCCCTGTGCTGTGCGGCTGCTTCCCACTAGCTATCCACCTTACGTTTGGTAGTTTATATATGTCCATGCCTCTCTCTCACTTTGTCACACCTTACCTTTCCCCCTCCCCATATCCTCAAGTCCATTCTCTAGTAGGTCTGTGTCTTTATTCCTGTCTTACCCCTAGGTTCTTCATGACATTTTTCCCTTAAATTCCATATATATGTGTTAGCGTACGGTATTTGTCTCTCTCTTTCTGACTGACTTCACTCTGTATGACAGACTCTAGGTCTATCCACCTCATTACAAATAGCTCAATTTCATTTCTTTTTATGGCTGAGTAATACTCCATTGTATATATGTGCCACATCTTCTTTATCCATTCATCCGATGGTGGACACTTAGGTTGTTTCCATTTCCGGGCTATTGTAAATAGAGCTGCAATGAACATTTTGGTACATGACTCTTTTTGAATTATGGTTTTCTCAGGGTATATGACCAATAGTGGGATTGCTGGGTCATATGGTAGTTCTATTTGTAGTTTTTTAAGGAACCCCCATACTGTTCTCCACAGTGGCTGTATCAATTTACATTTCCACCAACAGTGCAAGAGGGTTCCCATTTCTCCACACCCTCTCCAGCATTTATTGTTTGTAGATTTTTTGATGATGGCCATTCTGACTGGTGTGAGATGATATCTCATTGTAGTTTTGGTTTGCATTTCTCTAATGATTAGTGATGTTGAGCATTCTTTCATGTGTTTATTGACAGTCTGTATATCTTCTTTGGAGAAATGTCTATTTAGGTCTTCTGCCCATTTTTGGATTGGGTTGTTTGTTTTTTTGTTATTAAGCTGCATGAGCTGCTTATAAATTTTGGAGATTAATCCTTTGTCAGTTGCTTCATTTGCATATATTTTCTCCCATTCTGAGGGTTGTCTTTTGGTCTTGTTTATGGTTTCCTTTGCTGTGCAAACTTTGAAGTTTCATTAGGTCCCATTTGTTTATTTTTGGTTTTATTTCCATTTCTCTAGAAGGTGGGTCAAAAAGGATCTTGCTGTGATTTATGTCATAGAGTGTTCTGCCTATGTTTTCCTCTAAGAGTTTGATAGTTTCTGGCCTTACATTTAGGTCTTTAATCCATTTTGAGCTTATTTTTGTGTATGGTGTTAGGGAGTGATCTAATCTCATACTTTTACATGTACCTGTCCAGTTTTCCCAGCACCACTTATTGAAGAGGCTGTCCTTTCTCCACTGTACATTCCTGCCTCCTTTATCAAAGATAAGGTGACCATATGTGTGTGGGTTTACCTCTGGCCTTTCTATCCTGTTCCATTGATCTGTCTTTCTGTTTTTGTACCAGTACCATACTGTCTTGATTACTGTAGCTTTGTAGTATAGTCTGAAGTCAGGGAGCCTGATTCCTCCAGCTCCGTTTTTCGTTCTCAAGATTGCTTTGGCTGTTTGGGGTCTTTTGTGTTTCCATACAATTGGTGAAATTTTTTGTTCTAGTTCTGTGAAAAATGCCAGTGGTAGTTTGATAGGGATTGCATTGAATCTGTAGATTGCTTTCGGTAGTAGAGTCATTTTCACAATGTTGATTCTTCCAATCCAAGAACGTGATATATCTCTCCATCTGTTTGTATCATCTTAATTTCTTTCATCAGTGTCTTATAATTTTCTGCATACAGGTCTTTTGTCTCCTTAGGTAGGTTTATTCCTAGATATTTTATTCTTTTTGTTGCAATGGTAAATGGGAGTGTTTTCTTGATTTCACTTTCAGATTTTTCATCATTAGTGTATAGGTCATTCCTTCATTTTTGAGAGATTTTCTTGAATCATTTCTCTGTTGATTTCCTTCCTTTGTTTTCTATATTGTCTCTGTGCAACTGTTATTCAGATGTTGGACCTCTTGCACTGGTTTTCTCATTTTGTTATTCTTGGACTTTTAAAATCTTGTTTATGGACCAGAGTTTGTCTTCATACCCTCTGTAAGGGTATGAATGATAGTTTTGTTGCGTTTTCTTTTCCCCTTATGTGGTATGCTTTCTTCAGATTGCTGTTATTGGTTCATTTTGATCTCTGTCTTTCCTTTTAAAGATTTTCCTCCGGTATCTGATGATCTTTGGGCACTCATTTAAGAGTGGAGGTCTAAGAAGCAGGTCAAAAGATCTGAGTTTATGAGTGAATTTATTGGCTGGACTAAAAATATGTGATGTGGCTGGGCCTTTTGATTGGGGAGCCTCAATCAGTATCAGTATCTTCATCTAATGAATTTAATGACTCTTCACTTATTCATTTAGTGAATTTAATGAGCACTTAGTATTGTACCAGGCACTGTTCAGGCTGGCATATGGCCCTCGTTGACATTTTAGTATTTTTAAGTCTTACCCCTTTGACTGGTTAGTTTACAGGGAAGCTCCCCAATCACCATCCTTGTGCGGGCTGAGCAGAGTATGGCTTGGTGTCTCAGTATTTAGTATTTCAGATATTTAGTCTCAACATCTATTCTTATAATCTCCTGTTTTCCTTTTGCCACTGAGCACCCCTTCTGGGTGTGCAGGGATCCCTCAGACTGTAGACCCTCTAGTTTACCCTCTCCAAAGAACAAGATTCCTGTCTTCTGTGTGTGTCGAGAGGTCGGGGCAGGGAGACGAGTGGGGACCTGGGGTATCTAACTGCTTCTTATGTAGACTTTCAGGCAGTTTTGTTTATTTGCTGGTTTTAGCACTACCCTTCACGGGACACCTCTGGGGATTCTGAGGTGTGAATCAGGTTGTTTCTCTGCTGTCTTCACTCCTGATTTAGGGATTAGTCCTCTCTCGTGTTTTAACTTGAATGTTTGTACTCCTCCACCAGCTTTCAAGCTTCCAAAATTGTTACTAATGTCTCTGCTGCCTTTCTGTGTGTCCTTGGGAGTTTATGCTTTTAAAAAAGAACCGCCTAAGTGTCATTTCAGTGGGGATTTGCAGGAAAGCAAAAGTAAGTGTATATAGCCCACCTCATTTCATCTGCTTTGCCCTCACCTATATCTGACTAGTTCTATAGATCTTCCATCCTCCACTCTTGGATTTTATATTGTCTACATCAGTGCTAGGGAAGAAAGGGAGTAATGCAGATTATTCAGAATGCCTTGTTACATTGTACTCCTGGGAGAATGGAGGGAGGGGCAGCTTGTATAGTCTGGGAAGTTATTTTAAACAGTGATACAGCAGTACTGAATATCTACCCAGACAGAACTCAGACAGCTGTCCAACTTCTCCATCCTGACCACCCCTAACAGAGCATTCACTCTCAGTCTGAGGAAGTCTTCTGTAGCCTGAGCTTTTTGTCTCATATACCACATCCCTGGAGCTGAAGAACTTGCCCATAGGGCAGACCCCATCAGCCCTGTTTGTCTTGAGGGAGAGGCTAATATAGTCATTACAGTAGTTGGTTTAAAAGCTTGTTGCTGATGACTGGAGCATGGGAAGGCAGTTTTAGACTTCTGTGCTCTGGAATACTTGCTCATGAGTAAACTGGACATGAGACCAACAGTAAAGGCATAGGTAATGACACCAGATCAATATCAGGACCTGAAAGCAAAATGTTTGCTAAATGACCTGCAGATGATAGAAAATTGGAAGGTTTTACATTCGACTTCCTTTTCTCTGAGGCACTGGACTAGATCTCTAAGGCCCAGCTCAGGAGATTACGGACAGCTAGGTTTACACCACTGTGTCTGTCTTTCTCTTTTTGAAGTGGCTCTTGTTCAGTCAACTTTCCAAAATCCTTTTCTTTTTGACATTCGTTTACTTTTACATTTCTAAATTTTACTGGTGGTTGTTTTACTTGAGTTTATCAAGCATTGGTCAGCTCCCACTGTTTAGAAAACAGTAGATGTTGTGTGACTGAATTTTGTCTGCCCTGTTTTTTACCAGTTAATTTAACAACCCCTTAATTTTTCTGTCTTCTAATTGAAGAGTATTTTTTATTTGTTACTTTGTTTAAGTAATGGGGCTTCCAATGTCAGCAGCCTATTTAGTTTGAGAGAGCAATGGATTGTTTGCCATGTGTGTGCACTGTATATGTAGACTACACACACAGGTTTTTCTGTACATAAACACGTATTTTATCTGTTTAGGGCTTCAAGCAGCAAGCTCTTACAGTATCCACAGACCCTGAGCATCGCTTTGAACTTGCTCTTCAGCTTGGAGAACTAAAAATTGCGTACCAATTAGCAGTGGAAGCAGAGGTATGTACTAATTTATGATTTTTTGTAACTGATGGAAGGGTCAGTAGGTACTTAACATGTGTTTACTATAAGTTGTGTTTTAAAGTTTTCTGAAATGCAAATTAGTGACTCATTTTGGTGAGGTTGTTGCCTTCCTTCGGTCTTCTTAAAAAATGAATTACGTTCATCTTTGCATATATTAAATGGATTATATTGGAGATATATATTATTATATTCTTATTAATATATTCTTAGCATTCTAATTTAAGAAAAAGTGTGGTTTTTTTTAATCTTACATGAGATCTGTTTTGGAAGAGAAGGAAAGCTAGAAGATAGCAGATAAAGGAGTCTGGAACTCTAAAAGGATGCAGACACAGCAGTAATTTGCCAATATCCCAAACTAGTGAGGAAGATGTTGGTTTTAAAGAAGGGTTCTGACATTTTGAGACAGTTTGATGACATTTTTATGGATCGTTGTATATTTTGTATACGGAGGGCTCCCAGTTGTGGTTTAAGTCTAGCATTTACTGGTAAATTCATTTCAGATGCACTAAATAAATTTTAGCTATGTTAAGATCATCCAAATGAGCAGCATTTTATTTGATTTCTGAGAAGCTCCAAATGACAGAAATAATATTTATTATTAAATATTTAAGGACATAAAAAGTTTTTTCTGCTTTCAAAAAATGGTATTAAATCATTCCTTAAAATAGTCTGATTACCTTGAAACTCGTTAGTTTCACTGTGTAATTACAAAATAAAAGCATCATGGGCTGGTGATTATTCATATGCATTAAATCTGTGTTTGAATTAATCTTATGTACGTGAATAATTTCAGTTTCCTCATTATACATTTTGTCATTCCGTTCTTAATTCGATAGAACCTACTTAAGCACAGCTCAGTATACATAAAATATGTATTTTATAATTATAGAAAATATAAAATTGTTATTACAGTAATGTTCAGACTAACAGAATAATGTTGCTGTTGGAAATTCAAATGTTTATTTAAAAGATATTTTAATGTGGAATCTCTTTTCTTACAGTCAGAACAGAAGTGGAAACAACTTGCTGAACTTGCCATTAGTAAATGCCAGTTTGGCCTAGCCCAGGAGTGCCTGCACCATGCACAGGATTATGGGGGTCTGTTGCTTTTGGCCACTGCCTCTGGAAATGCTACTATGGTGAACAAGCTAGCAGAGGGTGCGGAGAGAGACGGCAAGAATAATGTGGCATTCATGAGCTACTTTTTACAGGGCAAGTAAGTATTAACCCAGGGTCTAAAAGAGGCGGGCACAGTAATAAAGCACTGACTTCAGGGGTGGTCTTTGGAGAGGAACATGAAGAAGGAACCCTGGAGAGAGCGCTGATGCCTGGCCAAGTGGTGCTGCTGACGGGAGCAGGCAGGGGGACAGTGCTGCTTTGGAAGAACGCAAAGGATGCTCTTCAGCAAAGGATGCTCTTACCACTAACATTAGGGCTGATGTTTGAGCAAAATGAGCTGCTCAGGGAGGCTCAACCGGGAGAAACGTTAAACCCCTTTCTCAACAGCCCTGCCACTTACTGGCGAAGGTATTTTATTTAATGAAGGCAGGAGGCTGTTGGGCTGCTTGCTTCATTTGGTACCTGAGTGGCAGTTCATTTTACCCAAGTTGAATAATTCTGATCTGCTTACAACAAAAATAAGGCAGATGAGGATGTCAGTTACTTTTAGATTTGATTTCAACTATAAAGCATAAAAATGTCGTGTATTAAAAAGTCTAGCAGTTAGTGCATATCAGATCATTAGTTGACCATATGATGAAATGAAACACAAAAGTATTCATTAACTTTGCCCTACATACTTTTTAAACCTCGCACTTAATCATAGAAACTTTGAATGTGTTTTTTATAACATATGTATAAGTTTATATACCTGTAAGAATAGGTCCACTATTTCTTATCAATAACTCAAAAACCCAAAAACATTCTGAGAATATTTTATTTGGTGGCAAAACTTGGCCTAAACGCTTAAGTATTATTATTAGTTGCTTTTATGCCACTTGGTTTGTTTTTATTGCATTTAGTATTCATGTGTTATAGCAGAATATTGATGTTTGTGACTCTGATGCTGAGGGTATTATGTAACGTATGGTATATGTACTTTCTAAAATCCAAAAGGTATTTTTAAAATCCAAAAAATTCTGAGTTCTAAAGCATGTTATCCACTTTATCAGACTTACCCAGGAAAAAGTTAAAATTAAAAAAAGAAAATGGACACCTGGATATTTTCCTACTGGGCACCACTGAATTGTCCAGCACCGTCCATGTTAGAGATGCTGCCCTCAGAACTGTATTTGTGAAACCGAGTTTCTGCTCTTCATATTCTGAAGCCCTTAAATGTGCTCATCTAAGCTTCCTTGTTTAAAAAAGCCCCTTTAGATTCTTCTTAGCGAAGTTAAGGAGATTGAAAAATCTCTCACACTCCTGGAGTCCGTTATGTAACACACTGGTGATGACAAGTTAGTGGCTCAGTGACAGAAAAGAGGTGTATGTGTGAGAGTTGGAGAGGGAGTGCTGACTTGCCAGCACTAAACCCACATTTCTTTAATGTGTTAAGTGCCATTATTACAGCGTTTATTCTTGGTAACGGTGCCTCTCCTTTTTAATCTTTAGGCTTGATGCTTGCCTGGAGCTCTTGATTAGAACTGGACGACTGCCAGAAGCTGCCTTCCTGGCACGGACTTACTTACCCAGTCAGGTTTCAAGGTACAGACTTTTCATTTTAGGAAGAAATGTTTCAGATAAAAACAGAGCCCCTAACAGTCTCCCAATGGTTCTATGATATCTGTAATAGGGTGGTGAAACTCTGGAGAGAAAATCTCTCAAAAGTCAATCAGAAAGCAGCAGAATCCCTTGCTGATCCAACAGAATATGAAAACCTTTTTCCTGGATTAAAAGAAGCCTTCGTTGTAGAAGAATGGGTGAAGGAAACACATGCTGACCTGTGGCCGGCCAAACAATACCCACTTGTCCCGGTGAGTGCGTGGGGTGCCTTCATCCCGTGTGACTACGGGGTGGAAAGGCATTCACGACTTAAGGTTTTGAACTGCACCACACACATTATGGTTTGATTAGGAGCTAGTATCTGGGATTTAGGCCAAGTTTATAGATGAATTATGCTTTCAGAATATCTCATTTCATCATTGCTTTATTCTCTGATAGCCAAATGAAGAAAGAAATGTTATGGAAGAGGCAAAAGGCTTTCAGCCCTCAAGATCTGTATCTCAGCAGGTCAGTCAGACATGAGGAAGTCTGGTTGAGATTTGGTGATTTTAAGTACCATTTCCCACTTCCTAATCGTCGTCTGCCTTCCCTTCGGGAAAAATTTCAAAGTCCTAAACAGATTCCTTTGTTTTTATGTGTGTTTCTACTTGGGTTTTCAGGAACTTGATGGGAAACCTGCTTCTCCTACTCCTGTTATTGCGGCCCCTCCCACAGACAACAAAGAAGAAAAGGTACGGACATCACACCCAACTTCCTATTGGACCCCAGCCTCACCCTCCCTCCTCACAAATGTCTGCAGGATGTGCAGGCCTCTGCGTTTTAAGTGATGTATCAGTTTCAGAGCAGGGGTTCTGAAATGAGAAAATGCCCCCTTTTGACTGTTGTTTTAGTTCTCTTTGGTTCATGAATCACAGATAACTCTTCTTTAATAACTTTGCTTTAACACAGTACTATATAAGTCACCCTCTTCCTTTTCTTTGCAGAGTTTACTTGAACTGGAAGTAGATTTGGATAATTTGGAATTATTAGAAGATATTGATACAACAGATATCAACCTGGATGAAGATATTTTGGATGACTGAATAATGTTTCCCATTTACTCAACTAAACAGATCATTATTATGGACAGGTATTGATCATCACCCTGACCACAGTGCTTTGGACTCTGAGAAACTCCTTAGATTTTTATATGCAGATGCTGTGGCCCACTGGGAGCACAATGCCCTCATCTTCGGAGGAGTTTATGTGCAGCATCTAAATCACAATGTTTCCTTGTTAACTAAGACTGCTGTGGGCTTTGATTTTTTTCATACTGTCATTAAGACCATATCTCATAAAATCTTTTGAATTAATGAAGATACTTCAAAGTTTCCTTTCTGCATAATGAAAATAGGATTCTAGTTTTAGAAGGCTGAGCCAAAACTACACCTCACCTAGGGATCAGCCCGCATTCTCTTTTCTTTGAATAAGTATTTTCAAATACCATCAATCACATTTTTCTTAGAACTGAATATCCATGCTAAACCATCTTCCTTGACCTCATGGCATTATTCCTCTCTATGTAGCTTTCTTATGCCTTGCCCTGACTTTGTCTGGTAGGTACCCGTTTCTGGAATCAGGGTCTGAGACTCCAGCTCGTCTGACCTCATTAAGCTGGGCTCTAGTTAAGTTGCCAACGACTGGCCCATCTGGTAACACAGAGGCATAGTACTTTCTTCCTTTCTTGTTATACTGTCCTCATCTGACATGATTAGAAACTCCATCGCCAGGCACTGAGATGTACTTCTCAGTCATCCCCTTGTAGCCTAGGAAGGTGAGCAGGGTGACAAGTTTTTCTTTGCATTTCTGATAGAGGCACTACTTGGAATTTAAAAAACAAAAGAAGTAATTTTATAGGGAGGGAACTCCCAATTTTGACATTTTTAAACCACTCAGTATTAACAGAGAAAACTAGCCAGTATTTAGTAAAACGAAATTTATTTAAAAAGTATTTTTAGGAAGCTGCAGAATTGCTAATGAATGCATCTTGATAAGCTTGCAGTGTTAATTCTATATATGCTCCCTTCTGTGCTTCTGTTTCTGCAAAGACCTGTTTAAAAAAAAAGTTTGAAAATAATAGAGCATATACTATTGATAGTTTTTAGTTCTGAGACATCACTAACATTTCTGTAGTAGCAAAGGAAAGTCCCAGTTTAAAAAGCCTTCCACATTTCCAGTATTTTTCTGATTACCAAACAATAAGCATACTACATGGACAGAAAACAGTATCACAGTTAAAGCAATACTAATTCTAAACACGAGAGGTATCCAAATATGGATGCCATCTTTCAGAAAAAAATTAAGAAACCTGACATTGCTGGATCAAAATAAAAACCATTAGGTTCAAGAGAAATCTGGAGGATAAGAGTTAGCAAACTGATTTTTCACTTTAAAGAATGGTTTTTTTTCTACCCCACCTATGATGTCATCATCACTGGTTGTTTTTATCCTTAGTAAGCTTTGTAACTGCTTTGAAGTATGCATGAAGTAATATTGGGATAGAAGCCAGATCCACAAATACATGTCTATCCTGAGCATTAGAATCTAGAGATGAAAATTATACAATGGTCTCCCCTTCCCTTCCTGAAAAAAAATCGTCTCTCAACATTTACAGAGACATCTATGTTAGCCCATAGTTTTGAGAGGTATGCAATTCCAAAATGATAGCACAACTAAGGCTTGGTATTATACAAGCACTACCCTCCCAGCTTCTGGACACTTGGAACAGGAATGTGACCGAACTGGAGGACAGGAAGCTGCGCTGGGGATGTGTACTACCCAGCAGTCCTCCACCACGCCCTGCTGGTGACCTGACCACTTAGTTGCCAGTACTGAAAAAAACAAGGGGGCTACTGCCCCACTGTGTGAACTTCTTGGACTCCAGCAGCAGCTCTGTTTCTACTGTCCAGGCTAAAGAAATATGGTAGCTCTGATCACTCTGGTTCAAGGCCACAAATCTGTTTAGTTACCATTAAATATGACCCACTTAAAAATTCTTTCCAACTCAGTCACCACCCAGTAGCTAATGTGAAAAAAGCCCCTTTACCTTAACTAAATGTAATCCCTCAGCAGCCTGCTCTTTGGCCTCTTGAGCTGACTGGCCATCTGGATGGAGGATGTGATAGAGCTGGACCAAGCTGGTGGCATCATCGACTCTAGAGGGAAAGGGTTTACTGTTAAAAAGGTTTATTGTTTTCTTCTTTTTTAATTTTTGTTTGTACTGTTTTTCTTTTGCTTCACAGTCCTATAAAATGTGCCAAACTTTAAATTACATTTCAAACTTCCCTTGGGCCAGAAAAATTTTTTTATGGCCTTCAGTTTCATATTTTCAAAGGCACTTTAAGGAATACTGTCTAATTTAGGCTTCATTTGAACTCTGAGATAGGTAGGGCAGGAATCAATACAGGCAGGGCCCAATTTATGACAGTGAATGTATTCTAAATGTGGCTGTATCCTTTTTGGAAGCAGAACATCATTTCTTGTAGAGACAGCATTCTAATGGTAGATGATTTCCAAGCCAGCCCACATCATCAGCAGATAACATAATCCAACTTCATCCTACATAAGCCAGAGGCTGGTGGTCATGGGGATTGCTCAGTGCCACCATTGCAGTGACATCTGCTAACAAATTTTCATTGAGACAGATGCCTCTGTATGAAGCATTTTAGGAGTCCAAGGCAAGACTCCCAGGCCTCCTGTATTCACAGGAACCCATCAGTTAAAAATCAGCATCCTAGGGAAGCAAATGTGCAATTATGCATACCAAACAAAAGGAAAGTCAGGTTCTACCTCAGCAACCTATCTAGTGTCACACAACTATCTATGATGAAGCCATAACAAAAAAGCTCAATTCTTACAGTCTGTACTTATCTTTTGTGAAACCTATAAACAATTATCAACCTTAAAACTTACCTAGCCTTCCCCAAACTAAATAATCTCTGTGCTCTCACATAGTCAATACCTTCCTACCATTTGCCACCTCAAAGCTGAGAGGATATATAAAAATAACCCTTCTCTTGGCTTCACAGGCAAATTCTATCAAACATTTAGAGAAGAGCTAACACCTATCCTTCTCAAACTCTTCCAAAATATAGCAGAGGGAGGAACACTCACAAACTCATTCTAAGAGGCCACCATCACCCTGATACCAAAACCAGACAAAGATGTCACAAAGAAAGAAAACTACAGGCCAATATCACTGATGAATATAGATGCAAAAATCCTCAACAAAATACTAGCAAACAGAATCCAACAGCACGTTAAAAGGATCATACACCATGATCAAGTGTGGTTTATCCCAGGAATGCAAGGATTCTTCAATATAGGCAAGTCAATCAATGTGATACACCATATTAACAAGTTGAAGAATACAAACCATATGATCATCTCAATAGATGCAGAAAGAGCTTTTGACAAAATTTAAACCCATTTATGATAAAAACCTGCAAGAAAGTAGGCATAGAGGGAACTTACCACAACATAATAAAGGCCATATATGACAAACCCACAGCCAACACCGTTCTCAGTGGTAAGAAACTGAAACCATTTCCACTAAGATCAGGAAGAAGACAAGGTTGCCCACTCTCACCACTATTATTCAACATAGGTTGGAAGTGTTAGCCACAGCAATCAGAGAAGAAAAAGAAATAAAAGGAATCCAAATCAGAAAAGTAAAACTGTCACTGTCTGCAGATGACATGATACTATACATAGAGAATTCTAAAGATGCTACCAGAAAACTTCTAGAGCTAATCAAGGAATTTGGTAGAGTAGCAGGATACAAAATGCAGAAATCTCTTGCATTCCTATATGCTAAAGATGAAAAATCTGAAAGAGAAATTAAGGAAACACTCCCATTTACCACTGCAACAGAAAGAATAAAATAGAAACCTACCTAAGGAGACAAAAGACCTGTATGCAGAAAACTGTAAGACACTGATGAAAGAAATTAAAGATACAAACAGATGGAGAGATATACCATGTTCTTGGATTGGAAGAATCAACATTGTGAAAATGACTCTACTACCCAAAGCAATCTACAGATTCAATGCAATCCCTATCAAACTACCACTGGCATTTTTCACAGAACTAGAACAAAAAGTTTCACAATTTGTATGGAAACACAAAAGACCCCAAATAGCCAAAGCAATCTTGAGAAAGAAAAATGGAGCTAGAGGAGTCAGGCTCCCGGACTTTATACTACAAAGCTACAGTAATCAAGACAGTATGGCACTGGCACAAAAATAGAAATATAGATCAATGGAACAGGATAGAAAGCCCAGAGATAAACCCACGCACACATGGTCACCTTATCTTTGATAAAGGAGGCAAGAAAATACAATGGAGAAAAGACAGCCTCTTCAATAAGTGGTGCTGGGAAAACTGGACAGCTACATGTAAAAGAATGAAATTAGAACACTCCCTAACACCTATACAAAAATAAACTCAAAATGGATTAAAGACCTAAATAAGTCCAGACACTATAAAACTTTTAGAGGAAAACATAGGCAGAACACTCTGACATAAATAAAAGCAACATCTTTTTTGACCCACCTCCTAGAGAAATAGAAATTAAAACAAAAATAAATGAATGGGACCTAATTAAACTTAAAAGCTTTTGCACAGCAAAGGAGACCATAAACAAGATGAAAAAACAACTCTCAGAATGGGAGAAAATATTTGCTAATGAAGCAACTGACAGAGGATTAACCTCCAAAATATACAAGAAGCTCATGCAGCTCAATATCAAAAAAACAAACAACCCAAGCCAGAAATGGGCAGAAGACCTAAGTAGTCATTTCTCCAAGAAGAAATAAATATGGCCAAAAAGCACATGAAAAGATGCTCAACATTGCTAATCATTAGAGAAATGCAAATTAAAGCTACAATGAGCTATCACCTCACACCGGTCAGAATGGCCATCATCAAAAAATCTACAAACAATAAATGCTGGAGAGGGTGTGGAGAAAAGGGAACCCTCTTGCACTGTTGGTGGGAAGGTAAACTGATACAGCCACTATGGAGAACAGTATGGAGGTGCCTTAAAAAACTAAAAGTATAACTACCATACAACCCAGCAATCCCACTATTGGGCATATACCCTGAGAAAACCATCATTCAAAAAGAGACATGTACCACAATGTTCTTTGCAGCTCTATTTACAATACCCAGGACATGGAAGCAACCTAAGTGTCCGCTGACAGACGAATGGATAAAGAAGATGTGGCACATATATACAATGGAATATCAGCCATAATAAGAAACGAAATTGAGTTATTTGTAGTGAGGTGGATGGACCTAGAGTCAGTCATACAGAGTGAAGTAAGTCAGAAAGAGAAAAACAAATACTGTATGCTAACACATATATATGGAATCTAAAAAAATAAATTGGTTATGAAGAACCTAGGGGCAGGACAGGAATAAAGACACACACGTGGAGAATGGTCTTGAGGACACAGGGAGGGAGAAGGGTAAGCTGGGACGAAGTGAGAGAGTGGCATCGACATATATACACTACCAAATGTGAAATAGATAGCTAGTGGGAAGCAGCCGCATAGCACGGAGATCAGCTCGGTGCTTTGCGACCACCTTAGAGGGGTGGGATAGGGAGGATGGGAGGGTGATGCCAGAGGGAGGGGATATAGGGATATATGTATCCATATAGCTGATTCACTTTGTTATAGAGCAGAAACTAACACAACATTGTAAAGCAATTATACTCCAATAAAGATGTTAAAGGAAAAATAAAAACCCTTCTAGAGTGGGGTAAAGAATTTCTCAAGACATGGTGACCTTTGAGAGATGCTCTGGGCTCATTCCAAGGCCCATCCACCCTAAAGGCCATGTCTTGGTAGAACTGAGAAGCCAGAAGTGAGAAAGTAAAACTTTCCAGAGGAAAAATATTTTTTAAATGTTCAGTATAAATCTGTTGTGTTTGTTGTAATCTAATAGTCCAATAAACGTGACAACAAAAGATAACAGCAGTTCTCTTTAGAGCATAACCATGTGAACCCATAAAGAGCTTAAATGGGTTTCTATATCTTAGTCATGCTTAGGGCTTCTTTACGTTCATGCTACGGTACGATGCCTGTGTCTCACAGGATAATCTAGCTTCACACCCAGCCCATATTTGAAATTAAAAAAAAATAAATTTACATGTAAAGATTTTAAAGGCATCTCAATTCAAAACCAACAGTGGAACTTCAGTTTGAAATAAATGTGCAGAATCTCAATTCTGGCCTGGGCTCCGTTCACTGAGGACATGCACCCTCTACTGTTTAGCCTGGGATTTGCAGCAAACTGTCCTGTTCAGCATTCCCACAGGAAGTTTTACTTAAGCAGATCAGGAAATTCAGGGAACTCAAAATTCCCTCCCAGTATGCAAATGAACTGCTTCAGAGGTAAAGCTTATGTGTGATGAGTATTACTATAATATCGCTTATTAGTACTCCTCGATAAAGAACCTTAATTTTCAAAGAAATATATATTTTTTTAAATTTATTCCTTTTTGGCTGTTGGGCCTCCATTGCTGTGCATGGGCTTTCTCCAGTTGCGGTGAATAGGGGCTACTCTTCACAGCGGTGCGCAGGCTTACTGCGGTGGCTTCTCGTTGCAGAGCTCGGGCTCTAGGCAAGTGGGCGCAGTAGTTGGGGCTCGCAGGCTCGAGTGCAGGCTTGTGATGCACGGGCTTAGTTGCTCCTCGGCATGTGGGATCTTCCTGGACCAGGGATAGAACCCGTGTCCCCTGAATTGGCAGGTGGATTCTTAACCACTGTGCCACCAGGGAAGTCCAGAAGTACATTTCTGTGTTGCTCTAATTTCTTATAAAAAATGTTAAATTCGGGCTTCCCTGGTGGCGCAGTGGTTAAGAGTCCGCCTGCCGATGCAAAGGACGCGGGTTCGTGCCCCGGTCCGTGAAGATCCCACATGCCGCGGAGCGGCTGGGCCCGTGAGCCATGGCCGCTGAGCCTGTGCCTCCGGAGCCTGTGCTCCGCAACAGGAGAGGCCACAGCAGTGAGAGGCCCGTGTACCGCAAACAATTAAAAAAAGTTAAATTCTTTGTATAATAAAATAATTTCAGAATATTTACATTTGAGAAGCTTTATAAGAAAATTCATTCACAGGAGATGTCACTGCTAATGCACCTAAAGGCAAGTCATTTTTGAGCATCCTCATGACCACCAGCAGCCTCTTGCTTATGTGGGATGAAGGTATGTTTCTGCCCTCTCAATTGGATTACACTACATATGCTGGAGAAGAGGGCTAGCCTGGAAATCACTTACCATTAGGAATGATGTTTCTATGAGAGATGACACTGTTTCCACATGGGCTGTAATTCTCAGACAATATGGAACCTTCTAGTTCCAAATGCCTTACCTTTGTGTGAACGGTTCAGATTACACGGAGGATAGTCTGAGTCAAAACTCCTTACATTCAAGATGGCAATAATCACTAAGCTCTCTGGTGACTTTCTTACTACAGTACAGCCGTGTTGGTTTCTTTTCCTTGTTATTTTGGTCTTTCTCTAACTCAACCAATGGAAAGATACTCGAAAATAATCTTCTCCTCAGTTCATCACAAGTTGTAAAGTATTATTTCAGCTAGAAGGCTGGGTGCACACCAGTTGAATGCTAAAATACAACAGACATTCTTTGTTTCACGCAACTTTGAAAAAAACCTGTAACCTTTTTAATGCCTTAAAAATCTTGCAAAAACAAGGAGGATCAAAAGCAAGAGTATTTTCATAAATTAAATGACTTTTACTGAAAAGCACCCATCAGAGCTTATGTCTACTTCTTTACATTTCCTATTTAATCCCCTTTAAGTATATGGAAAATTCACTGGTATCCAGGAGCACCAGTAAGGCCAGGAATAAGTCAATATCTAGGGTATACAGTACAGATCCAAAGCCATTTACTCTTTCAAAGAATCCAGCCCTGTTTACACAACACAGAAGCAAAGACTGAGAAAACCGGATTATACTGGAAAAACAAACCCCTAAACAAACTGAGTTAAGTGAAATCTATCACTGGACAGTACATTGTTATCACTGGAAAAATAACATAGATTAAATACAAGTTTAATGATAATAAGAATTTCTTTACTTACTAAGATCATACTTACAAATCTCTCTGAATCTGGTCAATCAGTAAACCATCAATCTTTTTCTTATTTACAAAATACCAAGCCATTCCACCGAAGTGTCTTGTTGAACGCAAAAGGTCATACTTTCCATATTTATCTATATCTTCGTAGGTCTGATGATGAATCTATCCACACAAAATGCAACTTTTCAGAAATATGAAAATAAATAGAAGTGAGCAGCATTACTGGGTATACATCTACTAGCATGTGAGCTGCCTAAGAAAGTATCAGTAAACGAGGTCTACTTATACCGGCCTCCACTATCACTAACCAGCAGGTATGATTTAGACCAGCCCTCTACTGTAAAAGTATATAGGGCCTGGAACAAGTCTGCCAAACATTTATAGCCAGATCAATTACTCTTCAGCAGCCACGCACTATTTTTTTTTTTTTTTTTTTTGCGGTATGTGGGTCTCTCACTGTTGCGGCCTCTTCCCTTGCGGAGCAGAGGCTCCAGGTGCGTAGGCTCAGCGGCCATGGCTCAAGGACCCAGCCGCTCCGCGGCATGCGGGATCCTCCCGGACCAGGGCACGAACCCGTGTGTCCCCCGCATTCGCAGGCGGACTCTCAACAACTGCGCCACCAGGGAAGCCCAGCCACGCACTATTTATGAAGCTCCTATTACATATATATATATATATATATATATATATATATATATATATATGGACCACTGGAAATAATGGGCCACCACTCCCTTTTTTCCCTATCCAATCAACTACCCCACACTAACTTATTAACTAATGTTCCTTCAGTTCTTCTAGAGTGATCTTCCTAAATGAGGACTTTGATGAGGGCATTCTTGTGTTCAAAAGGCTGCTGACTGAAGTCCAGATTCATCAGCCTAGCATCTGAGGTCACCTGTGATATGGCCCCATCTACCTTTCTAGCTTAATCTTGAACCACTCCCCTACCTATACACTGCATGTACAAGCAAACCAGATGACTGGCCATTTCTCAAGTATACTTTGTTTCCTGCCTGTTGTTCATACTTTCCCCTCTACCTGAAACACCTCTCCTCACCCAACTCCACCAGCCATAATGTTCCCTGCCCTTCTAGAACCCTCTTCAAGAGCCCTGTGACGCCTGAGAGCACGTTGTAACCTTCTCTTAGCACCTAACATCTTAGACCTACAGTGCTAATTATCTGTATACTTAACTAGCACTCTTCCCCACAATCATTTGTGGACCTTGACAGGGCTCCCTATCCTAGTTCATGCCATAACCTACACCTCCACAACAATACCTTATACATGGAAGGTACTATATGATTATTTATTAAACTGAACTGGAAGATACATACACTGCATTCTGGCAAATTTCCGTGAACAACTGTTTTCCTGTGTGATTAACTGAAAAAAGAATAGTCTTTGCCGTCAAGTTTGGGTCTTAACTCTACCACTGACTAGCTGTGCAACTTTCAACAAGTTACTTAACTCTCTTAAATTCTCTCATCCTTCAGTCAAGGGTTGTGAGGATGAAAATATCTATCTGGTGTACATCAGGCACTTGATAGGTGTTCAGGCATTTCCCTTCTCTTCCCCCTGTATCAAAGCTTATAACCGAACTCATTGTGCTGGATTAAAAAATCATACTCATAATCATACTTCAGCCCATACTTTAGAAACTGTAGAATATACTCACTTTGATATATTCAGCAGAATCTGGCTCAAACTGGGCAACGCAGAGATTGAGGACATCAGCATGCCGGTCCTGGCTGTACATGGTCTAAACCAACACACACAGAATTACATGAGAAGAACATGAGAGTGCAACACCTGTCCTGACGCCATGCTGGACCTGCCCATCCACGCACAGGCCACATCTGTGCCCAGCAAGAGGGATGCAGAAACAACACAGGCTTCGTAACTGTCACACCTGGATTCAAATCCTACCTAAGCCAATTACAAGATAAATAACCCTCCTTATCATTAGAAATGTCTGTTTATCAAAGCAAAATGCCCAGCAGCACCAGAGCCAACTGTTCAACAAAGAAACCATCAGCACTACCTCTATGAAACCAAAATCACCTTACCTGAAGATTTTCTTCCTTGAAAATTACTGGTGTTAAAACTCTACGACCTTCTTTTGGGAAATAAACTTGAATCATCCGGTCCCTTTCTTCCCAAGAGGCTTTGCGTAGTGTGCCACTTGGTTCTCTGACGACAATAAAACGCTCCTGAAATAGAAAACGTAGTCAAGGATGAATCCGTGAGGACTTAATTTTTAGTTCCAGTGTCTCACTAAGCACCATTATAAGAATAACTTGCAATCAACAATATAAAATGCAACCGGGAAACATAAGATGCAATCATCTGTATGATTTCAATGATAACTGTAAGCCTCAAAGACCTGGTGAGATTTGATACTCCCTTCACTAATCACTGCCGTGCCTCTGACAAGCAGAAACCTAAATCAAAGTATGTACTAAATGTGATCTATAGCCTTCAAGTGGGTTCAATACATAAAACGGTTCAACTAAAAAAAGGTGACCTGAGATTCATCTAAATCCATTTCAGAAGAAAGAAGTGCTATAAAACCTTTCTGAATTATTTCATTTCCCCATCCTAAAGTCTCACACAGACAGACTTTACTACTTTATGATTTATGTTTAAAGTCCCAGGGATTGAAGGAACAAACCCAAAGGTGTGGAGTCTTAATCCCACACCTCTGCGATGCCTCATACTCGAGACAAAAGTGTCAGAGACTGGCTGGTCCGCCTGCCAAATCCCAGGCCACAGGACTGCTTCCTCTACTGAATTCCACCCACTGTGTGTACCACCCAACTGGCAATTTATCACGTGCAGGATTCTTAACACCTCTCAGATATTGTTAATATTGTTACAGAACTGGAAGAGGTCAGGAACTGTGGATTACAATTCTTTGCAACACCCAGAGTGACTTACACAGAGCTTTGCACATAGCAGATAAATGAGACCCATCTGATTAATGTTTAAATTAACCAGATGGTACTGACACTCAACTCTTCAGAGATGTTAAGAGTCTCTGAATGTATTCTGAGGATAATATAATTAAAACTTTCATCAAGCACTGCAAATAGAAAAAAAAATAGCAGATGGCAAAGTAACACAGTTGTTCCTCAAAAGGATTTTGGTAATTTGAATTCCAAGTTCCTTTCTCCCTCTCAGGTTATAGAATGCTCTCACAACCAGCCTGCACAGCACTGCAAACATATATAAAAGCAAAAACTCTAATTAAAAATGAAACTGATCCCTGTTCATTATGTCAGATATACAGGTGATTGATGTACAGACATGGACATTGCTCAAATCATGTCTTCTAACCAAAATCACATATGATAAAAAGATTAGTACAGGGTGGCCCTTTCCCCAGCCCTATCACTATGCAATATTCTACTGCATCTTGTGGGCTGAACTGTAAATTACTCTTTTACTCTTTACTTGAAAAGGCTCAAACAACAACTAATATATTTTGTAAGTGCCAGAGTGTTCTTTTGGAACTGGCAATCAGAGGAAGAGGAGCTAGACAATAAAAACTACAACAGATGAAGTGGTGCCTGAAAATTATCTGGGGAAACCCAGCATTTTTACTGCAAATTCTGAACAGTGAAAATCCTTCAGGAAGTCTGAGCTTTTTGGGCATCAGCAAGAATTTCCATCTTAAAAAGCTTCAGCTACGGAAATCAGTCTAACTTGAGCAGAATCTCCCTTCTCCTATATTGCCTTGAAGATACTTTCCTATTTGTGGTTTGAGGGTAGGTTTCTGTCTTGTTCTGTCTCAGCACACCTGTCTCTTTTTCTGCAGTCAATCTGGAAATACTGTGTCCATAATCTGTAAGGAAATGGTGACATGATGATGTGGTGCTGGTTTGCATTTTTCTTCTTTATGCTGTATCTGCCAGGTCTCACTCAGTCGCAGAAATTCTGGTTTGGAAGATTCAGAGACAGCTGGGTCACACGATGTTGACCCTCGTCCCTCAGGCCCATCTCTACACAGTATTTCAAATAAAAATCATTTTGCAATTAGACATACACTTACCCGGTGTGGTATGCAATATGATATATCAGTAAACACGTATTTGGCTGTTTCTGTTCCTTCCAAAATCTTATCTTCAGCTAACACGTCATTTATTGGCGCTCGCTCTTCCAGAACTGGTGGCATTTTTAATCGGACTTTAGCCGCCTCGACTGCCTGTCTTGTAGCCTAATGAAATAAAATATTTCTTGGGAAAGCCGCAAGGTTACAGACCAAAAGGATCACCTGACAAAAGCAGATACTAATGAAAAATGCTAAAGACTTCAAAGAGAAGAAGCTGTAGCCATGAATAAGTGAGTAAAAAGCCAAACTTGGGCTCCTGGGCCCTGGTCCTTGCCTCTGTGGTGTGGCTGAGAGCAGTAGCTACAGGCTTAACCACTCTCAAAACAGCAAAGGGATGCTCAAAGACAGAGCCAGGCCACAAAAGCTGCCTGAAATACGACAAAGGATTTCACTTATTGGGTGCTTACTATATGTTTAAATATTTTGTATTATATTTGGCTCATTTAATGCCCACAACTACCTTATGAGCTAAGTGCTACTGTTATGTCATTTTATGAGAGAGAAAATAGAGGCACACAAATGTTAAGTAAATCACTAAGAAGCTGCAGCACTAGGATTTGAACCCAGGCAACTTAACTCCAGAGCCCCTGCCCTTAACCACTGAGCACACTGCTCCATGCCATACTGTTAACGGTGGTTACCTCTGAGAGGTGAAAGGGGCCCTTCGTGTGATACGCTATTGGGTATTTGAATTTTTTGCTACGACTCTTAATTATTCTTGAATTAGAAAGAAGAGCTATTGCTCTTCACATATTCATACACCAAAGCATTTTCCACAAAGCACTCAATACCCACGACTCCAGGAGGACCCTTGCCTGGAGTTGGACGCTGTCCAGAAGGATCTCATAATCTCACCAAAGCCTCAGCCTCAAAGTACTCACAACAAATGTTCCTCTAGGAGGGAAGCTGGAACAGGCAGCACAAAGGGAGGCTGATCAAGCTGGTTCTGGAGCAGAGGCGGCTCTGCCGGACAGCCAGGCCTGGACCACACGCCCAGTCTGCCTAATTTTGGCCACACCCCCTGCTCCTCTCTGCCTGCTGCTCACATTACTTTTCTCACTTCTGTGCCTGCAACTCCCCCTCACTAGCACCTGTGGAAGAGCAGCTACCAGCGTCTGAAGGGGTCCTGGAAATCTTGTTTAATCCTTTAAAGGAAGGTATTACACCAATATTCTTACATTCACATACCTCTTCCAACTGTGCTTGGGTCATTAGCTTATAAGTTGGTGGCTTCACTTCTTGTATAGCTGGCTTAAAAATCTTCTTCAGATCTAAGCCTGTCATCTTGATGAGTATGCTTTGGACTTCCTCATCCATAAAGGTAGGTTTCTTGATCTTTGAGCTACCAGATTCTGTTAAAATGAATTTTTAGTAAATAAGATGTCAAAAATGACAAACCAACAAGACCTCTAAATGGAAAAGTCAACAATAAAAATTATTAACACAAGGTGTACCTCAGTATGCATAATACTAATACCTACAAGATTCCTTCATTCATTCATTTAAAATTACTGAGCATTCACTATGATAAAGATACAGTTTCTGCCAAAAAGGCACTGTAAGTCTAGTGAAGAAAGCAACATGAAAAAAGTAGCTAATGCAACATTAACAACAATCATGGTTACTACCATCTACAGAGTTGTCTCCTATATGCCACGCATTACATACATTTTCAGGAATGCTTACAACAACCCACAAAATACTGATATCCCAGTTTTGTAGATGAGGATATCGGATATTGGAGTCTTCCTAAAGACAACTAGCTATTAAATGATAGAGCCAGGATTTAAACTGCAGTTTATCTGATGCCAGAGCCTAGATCAATTCCACTCTTCCATTACATTCCTTAGAGCAAGTGCTACATACAAGGAAGGTACAGGGGGTTGTGTGATTACAGAGGCAGAAACTAAACATAGCCTGGGAGCAGAGAAGGGCATGGTAGGGTCCAAGAAGGCTTCCCAGGCGCCTGAATAGAGCAGAGAAAAAGGGAAGGAAATTCTAGGCTGAGGGGATCCAGCTAGGAAAAAGAGGCCTGGGTCACTGGACATGACACTGAAGAGGTCATGTGGCATCATGGAAGAAAGCTGGACAGAAGAGGAGGAGACTCAGATCTCAGCTCTGCCTTATGCAGCTTGCCTATCCCTTTGCCCAACCTCCATTTCCATTAGAAAAAAAAAGCCATTCCTTCCCAACCACCTCTTCCTCTGCTAGTCCTATAAATGCTGGCGTCCTGGTGTCCCTCAGGATTCTGAACTACATTCTTCTTTTCTCCCTTCTCACATTCTTGATGGATGATCTCCTAACCTCCTATAATTACTTGTATATGCTGGAGACTCTAAAATCTGAATCTCCAGCCAAGATCATCTTCCATCCAACTACCCAATGGATATCTCACATGCAGTTCAATACTGCCAAAGCAGAACCCATAACTTCTCTCCTGTCACAAACCTGCTTTTCCTATTATCCTTAGCACCATCCAATAGGTCACGTGGGCCAGAAGCCTACAGTCATTCTTGATTCCTCCTTTACCCTCCACATCTAGCCAACAGCAGGAGTAATGTTAGCAGCTGACACTTGTTAGGTATTTACTATGTGCCGGTACTAACTACTTTACATACTTGGCACGTTTAATCCTCCTAACAGCCCCACAAATACTACGATTATCCCCATTTTACAAAAAAGGATACTGACACAAAACATACCACCTGTTACACCTCATAAATCGGTCTTTAATCCTCCATTTCCCACTGCCACTACTCTAGTCAAGGCCATCCTATCTCTTGCCTTAGCCTCCTAACCTATCCCCCTGCCTCCATTCTGACCGTTCTCCACAGAACAATCACAGTCATCTCTTAAAAATGTAATCCAAACAACAGAAAAGATTAACAAAGAGTTCGTTCATTGAAAAGATAAGCAAAATTGACAAACCTTTAGCTAGACCAAGGAAGAAAGAGGACCCAAACCAACAAAACTGTAACTGAAAAACACATTACAACCGATACTACAGAATTTCAAAGGATCATAAGAGGCACGAACAACTATATGCCAACAAACTGGACAACCTACAAGAAATGGAAAAACTCTTAGAAATATACAATCTACCGAGACAAAATCGGGAAGAAATAGAAAATCAAAACAGACCAATTACTAGTAAGAAGACTGAATCAGTAATAAAAAAATTCTCCCAATGAAGAAAGGCCCAGGACCAGATGGCTTCACAGATGAATTTTACCAAACATTTAAACAATTAATGCCCATCCTTCTCAAACTCTTCCAAAAAATCGAAGAGGAGTGAACACTCCCAAACTCATTTTATGAGGTCAGCATTAACCAAAGCCAGTAAAGGATACTAACAGAAAACTACAGGCCAGGACTTACCTGGTGGTGCAGTGGTTAAGAATCCGCCTGCCAATGCAGGGGATATGGGTTCAAGCCCTGGTCCAGGAAGATCCCACGAGTCGCGAAGCAACTAAGCCCGTGCACCAGAACTACTGAGCCTGTGCTCTAGGGGCTGCGCATTGTGACTACCGAGCCCACATGCTGCAACTACTGAAGCCCATGAGCCTAGAGCTCAGGCTCCGCAACAAGAGAAGCCACCACAATGAGAAGCCCACACACCACAACGAAAAGTAGCCCCCGCTCGCTGCAACTAGAGAAAGCCCACGCACAGCAACAAAGACCCAACAATAAATAAATAAATAAATAAAAACTACAGGTCAAACATTCTCAATAAAATACTAGCAAACTGATTCAGCATAACATTAAAAAGATCATTCACCATGGTCAAATGGGATTTATTTCTTGGGCTGCAAAGACGATTCAACATACTCAGGTCAATCAATCAATATTCATAGAATGAAAGGAAAAAAACATGATTACTTTGACAGATGCAGAAAAAGCATTTGACAAAATTCACGATTAAAAACTTCTAACAAATTAAGTACAAGAGGATCACACCTCAACATAATAAAGGCCATATATGACAAACCCACAGCTAACAATCTACTCAACGGTGAAAGGTTGAAAGCCTCTCCTCCAAGATCAGGAACAAGACCGGGCTGTCCAATCTCATCATTCCTATTCAACACAGTACTGGAAGTTCTAGCCAGAGTACTCAGGCAAGAAAAAGAAATAAAATGCAACAGAATTGAAAAGGAAACTGTCTCTATTTGCAGATGACATGATTTTATCTATAAAAATATCCTAAAGACTCCATCAATAAACCATTAGATCTAATCAACAAATTCAGTAAAGTTGCAGGACACAAAATTAATGTACCAAAACCAATACCATTTCTGTACACTAACAACAAATTATCTGAAAAAGAAAGCATCAAAAACAATACAATATTTATGGCTACCCTGGTGGCACAGTGGTTGAGAGTCCGCCTGCCGATGCAGGGGACACGGGTTCGTGTCCCGGTCCGGGAAGATCCCACATGCCGCGGAGCGGCTGGGCCCGTGAGCCATGGCCTATGAGCCGGCGTGTCCGGAGCCTGTGCTCCGCAACGGGAGAGGCCACAACAGTGAGAGGCCCGCGTACCGCAAAAAAAAAATAATTAAAAAAATACAATATTTAGTAATAAATTTAACCAAGGAGGTGAAAGATTGCTATACTGAAAACCACAAAACACTGCTGAAAAGAAATCAAAGAAGACACAAATAAATGGAAAGGTATCCTGTGTTCATGGATTAGAAGAATTAATATTGTTAAAATGTCCATACTACCCAACATCATCTATAGATTCAATGCAACCCCTATCGAGGGTCCAATGGCATTTTTTTACAGAGGCAGAAAAAACAAACCTAAAATTTGTATGGAACCACAAAAGACCCTGAATAGCCAAAGTAATCCTAAGAAAGACAACAAAGCGGGAGGCATCACACTTCCTGATTTCAAGCTATATAATCAAAACAGTATGGTACTGGCATAAAAACAGACACATAGACCAAGGGAACAGAAATGAGAGTGCATAAATAAACTCATGCATATAGAGCCAACTAACATTTGATAAAGAAACCAAGAATACTCAAAGGAGAAAAGACAGTCTCTTCAATAAACGGTGCTGGGAAAACTGGATATTCACATGTAAAAGAATGAAACTAGACCCCTAGCTTACACCATTCACAAAAATTAACTCGAAGTGAATTAAAGACTTAAATGTAAGACCAGAAACCATAAAACTCCCAGAAGAAAACACAGGAAAACAGCTCCTTGACATTCGTCTTGGCAATGATTTTTTGTATATGACACCTAAAGCACAAGCAACAAGATTAAAAATAAACAAGTGGGACTACATCAAACTAAAAAGCTGCTGCACAGCAAAAGAAACAACCGACAAATGAAAAGACAACCTACAAAACGCAAAAAAAATAGCAAACCATATATCTGATGAGGAATTAATATCCAAAATATATAAAGAATTCATACAACTCAATAACAAAAAACCAAATAATCCAGCTAAAAAATGGGCAAAGGACCTGAACAGACATTTCTCCAAAGAAGATGTATGAAAGGTACATGTAAAGTACTCAACATCACTAGTCATTAAAGAAATGCAAATTAAAACCACAATGAGATATCATCTCATACCTGTTAGAATGGCTATCATCAAAAAGACAAGAGATAACAAATGCTGGTGTGGATGTGCAGAAAAAAGGAACCCCTCTGCACTGTTGGTGGGAATGTAAACTGGTACAGCCACTATGGAAACAGTATGGAGGTTCCTAAAAAAAAAAAAACTACCATATGACCCAGCAATTCCACTTCTGGGAATATATCTGAAGGAAATGAAAACACTATGTTGAAGAGATACCTGCATCCCCATGTTAATAGCAGTATTATTTACAATAGCCAAGACACAGAAACAACCTAAGTACCGATTGATAAACGATACATATTTACATACATACATATTTACATACATACGTATATGTTTATGTGTACACAAGAGTGAGATATGTTATATACCTCACATCTTTATATACACATAAACACATATACATACACACGTGTATGTAAAATAGATATATGTAAAATATAGTGAATAACATATAATTTTGTTACAGATACTTCTGAATTTTTCCAGAAAGATAGTTTAAAAACATGTAAAAGGTGGTTCTGTTAGAGTAGGCACTCCTGATGGCATCCCGTCTTTACAGTTACTAAGAAAGAATATTAGTGAGAAGAAAAGCATCCCAAAGATCACGTCCTAGTAGAAAATCATGGCTGTCAGAGAAGTTTAAAATTTAATATGTAAAATAATACACACACACAGAATATTTTTCAGCCACAAAAAATGAGGAAATCCTGCCATTTGTGACAACATGGATGGACCCTGAGGGCATTACACTAAGATAAGTCAGGCAGAGAAAGACAAATACCGTATGACCTTTGTGAAGTGCAAGGTGCTGGGGGGGCGGGGCGGTCAAAAGGTATAAACTTTCAGTTTTAAGATAAATAAATTCTAGGAATGCTGTATGGTATACATGAAAGTTGTTGAGAGTAAATCCTAAAAATTCTCATCATGAGAAAAAAAACCTTTTTCTTCCTTTTTTTGGATCTGTATGAGAAGATGGATGTTAACTTACTGGGGTAACGATTTCACGATATATGTAAATCAAATTATGTTGTACACCTTGAAGTTATACACTGCTGTATATCAAATATATCTCAATAAAACTGGAAAAAAACTTTTATCTCAACTGTAATCAAGGTCACTCCCATACTTAAAATTCACTAATGGCTTTCAACACCATTTAGAAAAAAACTTAAGGCGATCTGCTTACTGCACCGTGTCCCCACTAGACTCTGTGTTCTCCCAAGGCCACAATCCTGTTTTGTACTGGTCTCTGGCACCCAGGGTCTCTTACAGTGCCTGGCACACAGTCGTGCTCAGCACTACTCTCCCCTCAGACAGTCCCTCCCATTCCGCCAGCTTCGGTTAACATTTTTACTCCAGTACTTCTCAATGTCTATGTAACTGCATACCCAACACCTCCACTTTGAATCTCAAAGGCACCTCAAATTTAATGCGTCCAAAACAGACGTTTAACTTTGCTTCCCTTCCCATCTCCTTACCTCATCTACTCCTGCCTTTTCTCCCCCATTTCTCCTCCTCTCATTCCCCTCTAAAAAACTGCCCTATAATTAATCTTCTCTGTCTTGGTGTAAATGGGACTACTCTCCACTCAACTGCTCAAGCCAGAAACTTGAGAAGTAACATTGATTTCTCCTTTGATATCCAGATTCGAAGTCATAACCAGCCTCATCAATCCTGCCTCCAAAGTGGGTTCCCAAACTACCTGTGTTCAGTCTCATTTCTGGACTTTTGCTTATGATGTTTCCTCCGCGTGGAATGCTTCTTGTTTTCTCCCTGGCACGATTAACCAGGTCTCAGCTTTGGCCGTATTTTCCAGGAATCCTTCCTTGCCTTTTCAACCTAGTCTGAGTGCCACTCTTCTCTGCGACCCCTATCACAACCCGGGTCACACTGTACTGCCATTCCCCACTGCGCCGCCAGTTAGCTCAGGGCAAAACCCATGTCAGTCCTAGTCCACCGTATCCCCTAAACGTAGCTCTCTGCTTTACAAAGAGCGGAGCCCAGGCACTGACGCTTAAGTGACGGAATTAATGAACAAACGCGGTAGACTACAGACCCCGCGGTTACAGGAGAGAGCCGACTGGGTCTAAGGTCGCGCTGCAGGAAGAGCCGGGGCCCCCGTGTGGGTCTCGCCAGCCTGAAGCAGGCTCTAGATATCCCAGGAGAACGTCCAAGAGGACGCCCCGCAGGTCACTTACCCGCCTCGGAGCCGAGCCCACGGCACGGCGTGCCAGCCCCGCAGACCCCGGGCAGAGACTGGAACAGGGAACCGGGCCGGGGCCGAGTGCGGGCCCGGAAACAGACCCGCCAGGTGACCCGAGAACCTGCCTGCGGGGTGAAGAGCGACACAAACGCTCTGAGGAGCGCCATACTTATCCGGGCCACTTACGCCGGAAGCGTCTGAGAGCGATCCCGGGTCTCGCGCGGTTCTTAGGGCATTCTGGGAAATGTAGTGTGGAAGAGGGAGGAGGCTGCAGGAAGCTACGCAATTTCTATTTATAAAACAATAAATTTCTGCTTATGAAGCAATTGATTGTTTCTTGTAAACCGCTTGTTCACAAGTAGAAGGTGTTTATGTGCTCTTTTTCCTAGACCTTTCCTTCGTTTCCATGGCTCTCAATAACAAATTTCCTGCCCAAACCTTTTCTCCCAGCCCCAGGTTTAAATCCAACTGCCCATTCGACTTCTCCGTTCAGACTTCTCACGGGGCCCCACCCCACCAACCCCGCCAAATAACACCTGATTCCAAGCTCTGATTGCCACCACCATTCCCCATCAACTCACGCACCGTTTGCTGTCTTGGAATCCTACGTCTCTTCTGTAGTAGCTCTTTTCTCAATTTGTGCTCAATTAATTTGCTCATTTATCTGCTTGCTTATTTTTCTCATGCCACGGAGACAATGACTTTATACACTGTATTATAATATCACCTAGCCTGGTACATATGTACACAGCAAACATTTGTTGAATAAATGACTAACTGAACAATGAAAGGATCCCGTTAAGTTCTTCCCAGCTGTCCAGGATGTGCAGGTTTTGCCCTCCACCAGACTACAGGCTGGTGCCTGTACTAACTTGTCCCAACACCTGGCTAAAGAAGGGTGTTAAGTAAACGATTGTTTGAATTAGCTAGACAGATAGACTCATCTTCTAACCTCACCTCACCCACTGCCCAGTAAGAGCTCTGTTTATGAACTCATTCCCTATTCAGGCAGGGAAGGAGAGAGCCCTAGGCTTGGTGATGCATTCAGGCATGACTGCTGCCCAGTGTGTCCCAACACTTCCTCTCACACCTATCGGATAACAGGTGTCAGGGAGTGGTAGTGGGATGCATGCAAGTGTCTCCCAGCTATGTCCTTTCTCTGAGAATATACCAACTACTTTCCCAGAGGATAGGCCTCTGTGGTTGTTCATTTAACATCCCCCTGGATATAACTGATTGGACAATGAGTGGACACCTAACGCAGGAGAAGTGAATCCACTGGCTGCTGTATTAGTTCCCTGTAGCTTCTGTAGCAAATCATAACAAATTTGGTTACTTTAAACAACAGAAATTTATTCTCCCACAGTTCTGGTTGCCAGTAATCTAAAATCAGTAGTACTGGACTCAGGTCAAAGTATTAGCAGAGCTGTGCTCCCTTCAGAGGCTGTAGGGGAGAATCTGTCTCTTCCAGATTCTTGTGACTGCAAACATTCCTTGGTTTATGGCTGCATCACTCCAATCTCTGCTTCATATCACCTTCTCTTCTGTCTGTGCCCAATCTCTCTTTGCCTCAATCTGTAAGGTTATACATACGATTGCATTTAGGGCCCACCCAGATAAACCAGGGTAATTTCTCCATCTTCAAATCCTTAACACTTCTACAAAGACCCTGTTTCCATATAACATTCACAGGTTCCAGGGATTAGGAAATAAATATCTTTTCAGGAGAGTGGACATTTTTCAGCTGACCCCAGCTGTCCAGGTACCAAGCAGATTTTATCTCAGTATTTCAAACTAAGAAACACAGAAACTATAGTTGATGGTAGAAGCTTGAAGTGAGTAACTATTTAGAGTTAGGTTTGGAACAGCCTTTTTCAGCAATGTGCTCACTAATAACTGAGCAGAGAAAGCCAGTCTACAGAGAAAGGCAGGAAAACGGAGCAGAAGCAGAAATGGCAGAGTAGGAGGCCTGAGAAAGAGAGAGATGGAGGAAGGTGCTATCTTGGCCAGAGATGCTCCCACTTTCCTTCTGTTAACCTCCTTTTCTTGGGCTACACTAAATTTTACTAATAGGATGACCAAGTTTCCTGGTCCCAGCTTTAATCCTCAGCAGATGCCCACATCTTTCAGAGCCTCAGTCTCTCACCTGAAAAATGGGTATGATGATAGTACTTATCTTGCAGACTCTGAGGATAAAGTACTTTCAGGATCTAATGCCTGGTGCTTCCAAAGAGGGTACAAGAAGGTCATGTGGTAGCCAAGTCGGTGGCTTTCTGAAGATCTTCAGAGGGAGAGCTTTACAGAGGTATATGCTTATCAGTTAAGATTCTCTGGTTACAAGCAACTGAAATCTTTCCTATAAAGCAGAGATGGAAGAGATGGTAAGGATGCTTAATATCTTACAGAGTTAAAGGGGAAGCTGAACAGCCAAGCTTCAAGAAGGACTTGAAGGATGGAAGCTCCAGGCAAGAACTGAAGAGAAATCTCTCCAGGAGGCTGCTGTCAGAATGACATGGTTCCAACTACAGTTGGCCCTTTGAATCCACACATTACACATCCACGACATTTTTTTTTTTTTGTCTGCGTTGGGTCTTCGTTGCTGCATGCAGGCTTTTCTCTAGTTGTGATGAGCGGGGGCTACTCTTCGCTGCAGTGTGTGGGCTTCTCATTGGGTGGCTTCTCTTGTTGTGGAGCACGGGCTCTAGGTGCGCGGGCTTCAGTAGTTGTGGCTCGCGGGCTTTAGAGCGCAGGCTCAGTAGTTGTGGCGCAAGGGCTTAGTTGCTCCACAGCACGTGGGATCCTCCCGGGCCAGGGCTCAAATCCGTGTCCCCTGCATTGGCAGACGGATTCTCAACCACTGTGCCACTGGGGAAGTCCCCATATCCACGACTTCTGCATCCATGGGTTCAAACTGTGGATTGAAAATATTCAAAGAAACAAAATTCCAGAAAGTTCCCAAAAGCAAAACTTGAATTTGCCATGTGCCAGCAAATATTTACGAAGCATTTACATTGTATTTACAACTATTAATATAGCATTTACATTATATTGGGTATTATAAGCAATCTAGAGATGATTTAAAGTGTAAGTGAGAATGTGTGAAGGCAATAAGCAAATACTATGCCATTTTATGTAAGGGATTTGAGCATCCTTGTATTTTGGTATTTAAGGAAGTCCCAGAACCAATCCTCCACAGATTCTGAGGGATGACTTTACATGCTTGCCATCAGATTCAAGTTCTGGTGAAAGAAGCTGATGGGCCTGGGTGGGGTTCTATTTACCCCTGGGAAATGGAGAGAGCTGGTCCTCCGACTGACAGTTTCAAGACAACTTGGCTGCATCTACTGGTAGGATTGATCAGGTCAAATCTGGGAGAGGGATGCCTAGCTCTGCGCAGCAAGAACGGGTCCTATTATTTGTAAAACAAAAGTGATGTTTCAATTACTCAACTGCCAGTGATTTTACAAAGTCTGAACTTTTCATTATGTCCCCAAAGGGACTAGGATTTTAATTCTTCAAGATGAGGGTATGAGGATAGATGTCAGGGAGAGGGACGGAGACAGAAAGAACAGGGACTGAGGGAGAAGGGTGACAGTCTGGACAATCTAAGAACCCTTGCAATTTTCAGCAACACCCTTGCAACTTCCATAGAGTCTTCAAAACCTTATCTCTGAAGCCTTTCCCAAGGGCCACACCTGCCCCATTTTTGTCCTCACCCAGAGTGTTTCTCCCCTCTTCCTGTTCATGGTCCAAACCCCCAACAGGTTCCTACAGACACAAATTCCTTGGTCAAAGCCCCGTTGTGCGCCGAGAAGGGACCAGTAGCAAGAGAAAGAGTAAAGCGAGAAGGGATACGTGATAAGGGGAGGTCCCCAAGGAAGTATCAGGAAATGAGATTCTAAGTGGGGATGCTGTCCATTGATGGGAAAGGGGCCTCTGAACCAGCAGGCAGGGAGTTAAAGATGGGTAGAGTGTGGATAGGTTCTGAGTAGAGAATCAGAGGGCCTTCCTGCCTCTTGGCCTCTCTCTTCTCTGAGCAATGGAAAGCAAAGTCATTGGCTGAGAAAAGGTAGGGTTGTGTTGGGAGCTGCAGGAGTGAGAATTTTGAAGTAGCTGCTGGGGGCTGTGCACGTGGCTGTGATGCTAGAACTTGAATCCACGCAGCCCACCGAGTAGTGGGACGGTCTGTAGCACTGCAGGGCAGTCCTTCCTGCTCACTCAAAGCACAGTCTTCTCATTAGCCCTGTGTGTCCTCATGGCAGACTGGTGAAGTAGACAAGGCAGGCACTGATAGTCCCACCTTCTATATATAAGCTGAGGCTCT
Organism: Phocoena phocoena; assembly: GCF_963924675.1. NCBI lineage: Eukaryota > Metazoa > Chordata > Mammalia > Artiodactyla > Phocoenidae > Phocoena > Phocoena phocoena. The sequence continues at coordinate 21,991,154 of NC_089222.1, read as the reverse complement.
GGAATTAAGGGTTTTGACCAAGGCCACCCAATTTATTCAAAGCAGAGATGAGGCTAAACTCTGTGGTCCCTGGCAGCTGTTACAATGGAAAAGCTCTGTTTCACTTGTGTTTCTTGGGATAGGAGAAACACTGAGACTTGTGAAAATAATAGAGACTGCCTTCCGAGCCCAGAATGTGGCCCAAAAGAGAGCAGGCAGGGAGACTGTCCTCCACCACGAGATGGTGCAGTGAATGAGTCAGTTCTTCCAACCCTGGAATTATCAGCTTATCCCCAATTTTCCACATGACACTCTGTCTCTTTTCTTCTGACAACACCTACTGAACTACAATTCTACCCCAAACTGAACACTCAAAACAGAAAATAACTGCCCAAGGCTAAGGCTACATCTGTCTATGATGACAGGCAGACTCTCTGCCCTATAGCACAGGGACATAAATGTCAAAGGCACTTGGGCCGGCTGCTTCCTGCCATCCCGGATGCCCCCACTGTGACGCAGGCCCAGGGCAATCATCCCATGTCACAGCCACCGTGGACATGATCTATAATAGCTGACACTTGGCTCCCCTACTCCCCAGAGCTGGCTGCTGTCAGGTTTGGTATGTGGAACATTTTGTCTGAGGGACATGCTGGCCTGGGTTGAAATTCCCATCAGCTCAGAACCGGGTGGTCTGTCACAAGGTTATTTTTCAGTTTGATCTGGACTCAGGAAGTCTTTGGGACTGAGAGCTGGTATTTTCAAAGGTTAATAAGCACATCAGAAATTTCTTTCGTGAGAAAATGTGATGCATCTGACTGCCCTGACTTGCATGCTGTTCCCAGATCAGAGGCCTGAGCATTATTTCACTTTAGACTCAGGACGGCAGTTTCCTGAAGATTCCCGGGGCCTGGGCTGGGAGAAGCTGGCAGTGGGATGCACTGGCCACTACTAATGGGAAGCCAGAAAGGACAGAAAGTATGTTCTTGGGATGCCCTAAGTGTGTGTCCGTGTGTAGGTGCACATGCAGTGTGTGTTTGGCTGTATGCATCACACAAATGTTTATGTGCATGTTTGTTTGTCTCCAGGGGACATGTGTTTGTGCACATGTGTATGTATATGGTGGTGGTCAATCGGTGTGAGTGTGCTTGTGTATTCAAATGTGTGTGTGTGTACACATGTGTATGTGTGTTGAACGTGTGTGTGTGGTCCTGTGTATGCATAGATGGACATGCATGTGTTCACACATCTATGCTGGCCTGGGAATGGGGTGGTTTAATGGTAAGAGCTTTGGAATCAGACAGATATGGGTTCAAATTCTAACTCTACAATTTATTAGCTATATGAGCCCTTGCTACTCACCACCTTGGCTTCCTCCTCTCCAAGATGGGATGATACCACCTTTCTCATAGGAGCAGGGTGAGGGTTAACAGCCATGAAGTAGATACTGCCCTGGCACATAGTCAGTGCCCAGCAAGTGGTAGATAATATTATTACTATGACTCTCATCACCACCATTATCATCCTTCTTGTCTCATCTTATTTTGTTCCCTGGCTGTGTGGCATCCGTTCTGTCTCTTTAAAACCCATCCAGGGGGCTTCCCTGGTGGCGCGGTGGTTAAGAGTCCGCCTGCTGATGCAGGGGACACGGGTTCGTGCCCCAGTCTGGGAGGATCCCACATGCCGCGGAGCGGCTGGGCCCGTGAGCCATGGCCGCTGAGCCTGCACGTCTGGAGCCTGTGCTCCGCAACGGGAGAGGCCACAACAGTGAGAGGCCCGCATACCGCAAAAAAAAAAAACAAATAAAACAAAAAAAACCATCCAGGGCTGCAAACATTTCAGATGGAAATGAACTAACTTGAACTAGCAGTCCAGAGAAGTGGGTGACCACACCAATTCCCCTCACCCACTGTGACTTTGGCTACATCAGTGAATCACAATATCCCCATCAACTAAATGACATGAACAACCATCCCTGCTCAATGAGTTTTCTTTCTATGCTGGTACCTCTTGTAGAGATGAAAGTAATCAAATGCTTGTTGGCCACTTTCTGCACACCCAGGCCTGGCATAGCTTCCATGGAACATATGAGAAGAGAATACACATATCCCTGACCGTAACAATTTCCAGTGCAGTTGTCTTGTTGTTTTTAATAAATAAACAAGTAAACAAACAGGCTCATTCAGGTATAATTGGCATACGATAAACTACACGCATATAAAGCATATGATTTGGTAAGTTTTAACCTATGTACACACCATATAACCATCACCACAATCAAGATAACGAGCATGTCCATCACCCCATCCCTTCCTCCCACTCTTCCTGGCACAGCCCTTCCCCCTGGCAACCATGCTTTCTTTCCCTGCAGACTGGTGTGCATTTTCTAGAGTTCTATAATCTTCAGATTATAATCATAAGCATGAATTCTGGGGGGCTTTTTGACTAAGCATAATTATTTTAAGCTTCATCCACGTCGTCATGTCAGTTTAATCCTTTTTATTGCCGAATAATGTTCCATTATATGGATGTACCACAATTTGTTACCCATTCACTTGTTGAGGGACTTTTGGGTTGTTTCCAGCCTTTGACTACTACAAATAAAATTCCTACGAATATTTGTGTACAAGCTTGGATGTATGTTTTCATTTCTCTTGGGAAAATATTTGGGGTGGGATGGTTGAAACATATGACAAGTGTATATTTAACTTTTTGGGCTTCCTTGGTGGCACAGTGGTTGGGAGTCTGCCTGCCAATGCAGGGGACACAGGTTCGTGCCCTGGTCTGGGAGGATCCTACATGCCGCGGAGTGGCTGGGCCCGTGAGCCTTGGCCGGTGGGCCTGCGAGTCTGGAGCCTGTGCTTTACGGCGGGAGGGGCCACAACAATGAGAGGCCCACGTACCGCAAAAACAAAAACAATATCTTTTAAAGAGAAATTTAAAATTTATCACTGTGTTCTTTTATGGGTTGTGCTTTGCCTAATCCAAGGTCACAAAGGTTTTCTCCTATGTTTTCTTCTAGAAAGTTCATAGTTTTATATTTCACGTTGAGGTCTATGGTCATTTTGAGTTAATTTTTGAAATATAGGGAATTCCCTGGAGGTCCAGTGGTTAGGACTTTATGCTTACACTGCAGGGGGTCCGGGTTCAATCCCTGGTAGGGGAACTAAAATCCCACAAGCCATGTGGCATGGCAAAAAAAAAAAAAAAAAAAAAAAAAAAAATATATATATATATATATATATATATAATGAGGTATGGATTGAAGTATATTTTTGCATATATATGCCAATTGTTCCAGAATCATTGTTTAAAAGACTGTCCTTGGGGCTTCCCTGGTGGTGCAGTTGTTGGGGGTCCACCTGCCAATGCAGGGGACACGGGTTCGAACCCTGGTCTGGGAAGATCCCACATGCTGCGGGGCAACTAAGCCCGTGCACCACAACTACTGAGCCTGTGCTCTAGAGCCCGTGGGCCACAACTACTGAACCCACGCGCCTAGAGCCCATGCTCTGCAACAAGAGAAGCCACCGCAATGAGAGGCCCACGCACCACCGTGAAGAGTAGCCCCCGCTCACCGCAACTAGAGAAAGGCCACGTGCAGCAACGAAGACCCAATGCAGAGAAAAATAAATAAAATAAAAAAAAAAAAAGACTGTCCTTTCTGCACTGAATTGCCTTTGCAACTTTTTCAAAAGTCAGTTGTCTGTATATGTGTGGTTCTATTTCTGGAAACTGTTCTATTGTGTTGATCTACTTGTTGATCTTTATGTCAATACTATGCTGATTGCTACTGTGGTTTTATGATAAATCTTGTAGCGTTAGTTCTCCAATTTTGTCCTCTTTTCTTTCAAAGTTGTTTTGGCTATTTTATGTCCTTTGCATTTCCATATAAAATTTAGAATCAGGTATTCAATTTCTATAAAAATCCTTCCTGGAATTCTGATTGAGATTATATCATATCTCAGATCAAATCTAAGATCTCAGGTCAAATTAAACCTATTCTCTCCAATAAATCAACTTGGAGAGAATTTAGGTCTTAAAAATATTGAGTCTTCCCATCTATGAACAAGGTTTATCTCTCCATTTATGTAGATCTTATTTACTTTCTCTCAGCAATGTTTTGTAGCTTCCAATGTACAGATCATATCTTTTGTCAGACATATCCCTAAGTGTTTTTAACCCTCATACTAGTCTACACTGAGCCTCCAGCAATTTGTCAATTACAGTTCGAGTTTTCCCACCTCTGTGCTAGTTCCTGCAGAAGTTGTGATTCTATGTATCCACCTATCTGTCTCTCCAATTTGGGGGTAGCAGTTTGCCCTGTGACCTCACTTCTCTGACAGACCTAAGAAGGTCTGCTGATTTTCAGTTTGTCCACCCATTTAATTGTTAGGATAGAGTGATGACTTCTAAGCTCCTTACATGCTAAACCAGAAACCTGTTTAGGTTTTATTTGTCCAGACTGTTCATGATCGCTTTTCCTTAATTTTCTGCTTTTTCCCAAAGTGTTCATTTTTTTTTCATGACCCACTTTATGTCCTTTGTTGGCTTATTGTATTCTTATCTTAGTAATTATTTTAGGGTAGTATGTATCTATAACACATTTGGCGTGATATTACACACCATAGTATACTTCTGTTTTTTCCCCTCCAGTATTTATGCTATTTTATCATATCTTTCACATATATATTGACATATATACATATATTTTACATACATATATTCTAGACCCCAGAGTGGGTGGTTACTATTTCTGTTTAAACAGTCAATTACCCTTTACATTTTTAATACTTTAGTTTTTAGAGCAGTTTTAGGTTTACAAAACCTAAAAAGTACAGAGAGTTCCCATATACCCTCTCTCCTGACCTCCAACCCAGTTATTAATATTTTGCATTTGTTGCATTTGTTACCAATGATAAACAATCTTGATACATTTTTTAAAATGCTAATGTTCATAGTTTACTCTAGAGCTCACTCTTTGTGTTATACATTCTATGGGTTTTCACAAATGCATAAGGTCAGGTATCCACCATTACAGTACCATTCAGTATAGTTTCACAGCCATAAAAATGCCCTGTGCTCCAGCTCGTCAACCTTTACTGCTCCCCCAAACCCTTGGCAACCACTGCTTTCTCCAGGATGTCCTATAGTTGGAATCATAAAGTATGTGGCCTTTTTAGACGGGCTTCTTTCACTCAGTAATATGCATTCAACATCTCTCCATGTCGTTTTGTGGCTTGATAGCTCATTTCTCTTTGTCACCAAAAAATAATTCCATTGTATGGATGTACCATAGTTTGTTTACCCATTCACGTAATGAGAGACATCTTGATTGCTTCCAATCAAGCATTCCAATATAAACATTCATATCCAGGTTTTTGTGTGGACATAAGTTTCAACTCACTTAGGAAAATACTTAGGAGCTTGGTTGCTAGATAATATGGTGAGAATATATTTAGTTTCGTAGGAAACAGCCAAACTCTCCCAACGATTACCTTTTAAAGATATTTAAGTAATAAGAATATACATATAGATAGATAGAGATAGACAGATACACACATACCCATATATGCCATTTCTAGTGCTCTTCATTCGTGTAGATCCAGATTTTCACCTGGCCGGTAGGACGTGTTCTGGCTTCCTGTCCAGCGCCCACCTCTGCAGGGTGAAGGGACGCGTGTTATTCTGGGACGACACTAGGTGGTGCTGTGGGACCGCTGTCAGCCCCCAGGCCCCAGGCAATGGGTCCTGCCGGCGGGCTCAGCCCTGGAGGAGCCCTCTCCCACCTGGTCCTTCGTAAAGCCAGGGTGGCCCCTCTCCCTGTTCTCCTTCTCTCGGAATGATATAGTTGTGTCCTCCCTTTTCATGCAGCTTCTTGGTTCCTTTTCCAACGGCCCTGTGGGCAGAGAGAATCCTCACCCTCCCTTCTTCCCGCAGAGAGAGAGACACTGGGTCTCCGAGGATGGAGGAGGAAGTAGGGAGCAGACCGCAGCACCATTCTTGGGGGAGACAGAAACCTTGCTACAGAGACCAGTCTACCTCCTAAATGCCCAAAGCCCACATCCAGGCATGCTAACCCCTCTTTCTAATTTTGGAAGCTTGGTGATAAATCTCTGCAACCCTGTCTTTGGGGAGACTTGCTTTTCTAAACGGGCCTGTTCAGGAGAACCTAAGGACCAACTCTCCTCGCATCTGGCACTGAGGGACCCCACTTGTGCCCACACGGCTTGGCTGTGGACCTTTCAATGTGGGATAACAGAGAGAGTGTGGGTCAGGAAACGTCAGCCCTGGAAGCAAGCTCAGCCTCACAAACTGGGTGATTTAGGCTCAGTCAGCTTCTCTGAGGCTTGTCTGCAGAGTGGGGAGAGGAAGCCCTGCGTTGGAGGGCTGCAGTGAGGAATGAGCGTGTCTTGTGGAGGTGCTTTGTCCACTGGGAAGCTCTGAGCACCTGTGTGAGGTGCTTATCACAAAATGATAACAAACTTGGACAGCCTTGGGACATGTACAGGATGGCTGGTGTGGGCAGCAAGGGCCAGGGAGGCCGGAGGAGGGTGGAAGGGAGAGATGGGCCTTGAGCCAGGCGGTTGGGACGAAGGATGGGGGTTGGGTTCCCAGCAGCACGGGGATTGCAGAGTGCGGGGTGAGTGGGGCTTGGTCCACAGGCTGGAAGGAGAGGATGCAGTCTGAGACGGGGACCTGAGTGCCTGACTGCTGAAGCTGAACCAGTCCTCCAGCCATCAGAGAACTTCTACCCAAGAGGGGTAGAAGCCCTTGCAAAGATCCTTCTGGCAGCAGTGGGATGAGAGGATGGGAAGGCAGCCTGGAGGCTACTGAAATCAGCGTGCTTTCACCCTGTTCTTAATTGTGATTTTGGAAGCACTGCTCCTCCTCTAACTTTTCCTGACTACAGTATTGAAATAGGCTTGAGAGTCGAGGTTTGCCCAAGGACGGGACTGGCCGGGTCGAGGCAGGTGGCACTTGACGGATGACACAGGGCTGTTCACACACGTGTTCCCGTCTGCACTGACACCACGGAGAGTGTCCCTAAGGCTTCCCCCCTGCTTCCCAGCAAGGCAGGGAGCCCAGCTGAGGCCTATCTGGGTTGTCTCAAAGAGAGAGGCTGGGGCTTCCCTGGTGGCGCAGTGGTTGAGAGTCTGCCTGCCGATGCAGGGGACGCGGGTTCGTGCCCCGGTCCGGGAAGATCCCACATGCCGCGGAGCAGCTGGGCCCGTGAGCCATGGCCGCTGAGCCTGCGCGTCCGGAGCCTGTGCTCCGCAATGGGAGAGGCCACAGCGGTGAGAGGCCCGCGTACCGCCACAAAAAAAAAGAGAGAGAAAGAGGGGCTGGTCACAGAACCCATGGCAGCACCAACCCGGCACGCACACACGCGGTGGGGCAGGGGATGAAATGTATGAAGGACAGGGCTATCTCTGCTCTGAGGGAAAGCCAAAAAACCACAGGGCCATGAGATGCGCCCACACCTCTGGGCTTCATCTCCTCTGCTACCCACCAGAAGGAGAAGGCTCTGCAGGACCTACTTCCTTGCTATCTCCTCAGCAGCAACCTTATCGCCGAGCCGTGGAACTGTGGGTCAGGAGGCCTTGGCTGGCCAGAGGTCTGGGGCAGTCGGCTCTTCCGTTGGGGAGGAGAGGGGGCACCTGAAGTCGCTTGCCTTTCCCAGCCTGTGGCTGATAATCTTTCTGAAATCCCAGCACTCCCATCACTGCTGGTGGCTCTGGGTGAAATGTCCCTTGAATGTTAACTCTGAACCCCCAGCAACACAAGGACTTCAGAAAGGGAAGGAGCTGGGCTGGCCAGAGGATGCATTTGAGGACTCCGTCCTTGGGGAGAAGGTCGAATCTCATTTCTCTCCATGCATTCATGGAGAAGGCAGAGGAAGGCGGTGGAATGTGGGACAATGGGAGACTTGGTTTGCTGGGTCCCGCCTTAGTGAGATTTCTGTTCTGAGCTCTGGGAGCAACTCCCCATGGCACATGGCTTCCCCCCCCCCCCCCACCCCCTGCCCCTGCCCAGGGGAGCCAGGAAGACCTCTGATCCAGAAAAGAGGCAGAGAAGCCTTCTATGTGCCCTGGACAGCCCCCTACGAGCTTTGCGCTCAATTCTTCCACCTGTAATATGGGGACAACAGTACACAAAGGCGCTTCATGGGGTCACTGTGGAGATTAATAGATAGATGTAAAATAATTTGGAAAAGGGCCTGGTACCATTTAGTGAAGGTGGTACTTTTCCCCCCAGTGGGAAAAAGAAACAACATGTTCTCACAACATAGAAGTAAAACCTTAGTCCCCAGAGCCAAGCGGGTCCAAGAAATGAAGCCAAAAGCAAACCTGGAAGGCTGTGGCTGGAATTCTCAGCGAGGAGGCCTTTGAAGTGAGGCCTCTCCCTCCCTCCAAGGGCTCCGGCAGCTCCCTGCTCCGCTCTTGATAAAAGGGAAGACAGGCTCTGTTGTGGTTTGACACATGCCCCAGATGTCAGGTTGCAGCTCCACTTGGCAATTAGCTCTCAGAGGTGGCAGCTGTGTGGAGTGGAAAGGACCCGGTCTTGGAATCAGGGTGCGCGGTGCCAGTGCCAGCTGTGCCCCACACAACTTATCTGTGCCTCCATCCTTTGTGAATAAAATGGGGGTGACACCAGCCCACGCCACCTCCTCTGAAATTCAGATCAATCTGAATTTCAGATAATGAACATATGATCTTTTAGTACAAGTATAGCCCATGCAATATTTGAGACATACTTACACTAAAAGAAAACATTATTTGATGTTTACCTGAAATTCAACTTTTCCTGTATTTTATTTGGCAACTGTATTCCCTTGGAAGACTTTACAGGGGTCATCTGGGTGAAAGGACTTCAAACTGTAAATGCTTTGAAAGTACAGGCTGGGAGGTATTCTGGAAAGATGGTGGACGGTAACTTTGGCAACCAAAAAGGCCTTTTATCTTGAAACGCCCAAGGCCCTCCCCGCCCCCCGCATCCATACCCACTCCCACTGCAGTGGAATCTCTTCATCTCTAAAGGACTCCCCTGCTCTTCTAAGCCCTGCTCCCCTCTGGCTCGCACACCTCCTCCACCCCCAGGTCCTGGAGAGGCTCCCTGGGTTCTTGGAAGCTGAAATCATCCTCTGCTCTGGGTCCTGCGCACTGGGCTTGATCCACCTTGGGTTCAACGTGACTTTGGCCTTCATGGAGTGTGTGATGCAGTGGGGAGGCTCCCGGGTCCGGGCAACAGCCCTGGCTGGAGTGCGTGCTCTGCTGTGGAAGCAGAGACCTCGGACAAGCTACTTCTGTCTCTGAGTTTCAGAGTCCTCACCTGCACAATGGGAAGATGCCAGCCCTAGCTCATCTTTAAGACAAGAAAAGAAGATGATGCTGGCAAAGCACCTAATATGGAGCCAGGCGCACAGTGGACACACAGTGGGCCAGTTCCAGTTCCACCTGTTCACCCCGCCCTCCGCCGCACCAGGCTGGGCTGCTGGCAGTCCCCCAAGTGTTCTGTCTAAAGGAAGGCTCTCCCGCACCATCCCCTCCCCCTATATGTTCCCACACTCTCAGGATTCCAAGCTACCAGCTTTGCCAGCTTCTATCTCCCATCTGTCTGCCCCTCCCCAAACCGCACTGGATACCCTCTCTTATGATGGGAATCTGGTCACTGTCATTGTCCCCCAATTGCAGCAGAAAAACAGACAAACTTAGCTCACACTGCCTCAATCACACCACCAGCCTATTCCCTTCCCTGCCCAACCAAGACATCCCAGAAATCCAGCCACTTGAGGGAAGCAGGGCAGGTGCCCAAGGTGGGGCTGTCTGCTGCTTCCCTGCTGGGACCCCAAGTGGCTTTCAGGACAAAGTATATTGGGGGATGGGGTTGAGTAGAGGACAATTACAAGAAGGAGTGTTTGGGGGGCTTCTAATTTTGTTCCCTCAGCCCCAAGTGCAGCTGGGGCCAAGTATCCCACCGGGAGGGGCAGGGTTAAAGGGTGGGGAGCCTCTGCCTTCCTCCACGGAGCCCTGGCCCATTCTTTTTTTTTCTTTTTTTTGTGGTACGTGGGCCTCTCACTCTTGTGGCCTCTCCCGCTGCAGAGCACAGGCTCTGGACGCGCAGGCTCAGCGGCCATGGCTCACGGGCCCAGCCGCTCCGCGGCATGTGGGATCTTCCTGGACCGGGGCATGAACCCGTGTCCCCTGCATCGGCAGGCGGACTCTCAACCACTGCGCCACCAGAGAAGCCCCCCTGGCCCATTCTTTATCTCCACTGGGCTGCAGCGTCTCCAAACACATGGACAAGCCCCCCCCAATTATTCATTCATTCACCCAACACACAGACTTCTCGTGGGACCGGGGGACACGGCGATGAAGACACATCCCTGCTTTTGTGGGGCTTCCAGGCCTGAGAGAGGGAGGGCCTGAAATGAGGCAGACGCAACGCAGGTAGGAAGAGCTAAGACAGAGGGAGGCTCGGGTCACTCAGGATAGCATGGGGGGCAGGCTCCCAATGGTGTGCAGGATAATAGAGGAGGCACACGTGCGTCAACGGTTGGCAAAAATGTTAAAGTCGGCCATCGCAAACGTCGGCAAAGACGTGGAGCAACAGGAATGTTCACACCCTGCCAGTGGGAAGCTGATTCAGTACAACTACTCAAAAACCACTGGAGATGCCCATTCCCTGTGACTGTAGGAGAAAGTCTATGTCCAGGTCTGTGCACCAGGAGGGCTGCTCGAGCCCGCTCCCAGTCTCACTGCTCGCCATAGCCTGAGACCCAAACAGCCCCCAGGGCCACCAGTGCTAGGATGTGGGTGAGTAACGGGTGGCAGGGTCACACGATGGAAGGCCGCACGGCTACGAAAATGCCCGGGTGGCAACAACTACAAGCAGTAGCGGGGACGAATCTCACAAACACAGACACAGAATAGCACATGCATGATTCCATTTTGACCAAGTTTTAGAACAAAGCAAAACAAAACCATGTTGCTTTGAGGATGCACACGTGGGTGTTACAACTCTACACATCAAAGCTGTGGCTGTCACCAGTCAGAGGAGTGGCTTCCTCCATGGCAGAGGTCCTGAACTGGGGTGATTTTGCACCCCCCACCATGTGCTTGGAGAAGTATTTGACTGCCACAGCTGTGGGGGACAGGGGAGCGTGCTACTGGCCAGGGATGCTGCTAAGGCCCCTCCCCCCATACACACCCCCCATAGTATTATCCTGCCCAAATCTCACAGTGCTGCCCTTGAGACACCTTGATCTAGGGGACAAGGAGGGTGGCTCACACAGGGCTTCTAAAATCTTGGCAATGTACAAAGGTGGTCATTTTATATATATCCCGTAAACACTACATGATGTTTTATACGTGCCAAAAATAATTCCAGAGCATGCAACTGGGCATTTGGGGGAGGAGGATGGAGGCGCATGAGATGAGGTCAGCCTTGGCCTCCAGCTGCAAGGGGAGGCCAGGGACCAGTACTGTTGCTGGGACAACCCTCAGAAGGCATTTCAGAGACCTGGGCAGCCCGACACGTGTCCTCAACACTCCTCCAAGAAACTAGAACACAGAGGGGCTCCCCATGCCAAGGACAAGTGCCCTGCCCAGTGGGGTGACTTCTCTGGGCCCTGCTGCACTGTGGGGCACAGCAAGGTCAGTGGAGGGCCGGGTGGACCGATGGCCTGGCCAGCCGCCTCCCCTCCTCTCTGCTCAGGAGGGCCTGGGTCTCCCAGGCTTCATCAAGGCATTTGCGGGGGCCGGGGCGGTCAGGAGGTAGATCCTTTTGGTCCTTGGATTCCACAGGTGGGGGCACCATCCAGACAAGGTCTGAGTGTTTACAACCCAAGATTAGTAAGGAAGGGCAGCAGTAAAGAGTACTGGGATTCAGACTGAGACCTGGGTTTGAATCTGGACGTGCAAGTTATAAGTGGTATGACCTTGGACAAGCTACTTGATTTTGTTGAACCTCAGCTTCATTATGTGTAAAAAATGGAAATAGAGGTGCCTCAGTCATAGTGTTCGCAGAGGAAAAGATGTGCTAATGTAGGTAAGACGGCCAGACGAGCTCCAAGAGCATAGTAGTGGCTGTTACCGTGGCAGCTGGGAACCACTGCTGCCATATTGAGTAACACAAAGGTGATGGCTGCTGTGGGCTCTCAACCTGCTCTGTGTCACCCGCCGTGGTTCAGGCCTCTTGTGTCCTGTTTCCCTGCTAATGTCCCTTGGTATTGACTAATTTAAAAACTAACAGCCCCTTTAGGGAAGGAAGGAAGGAATCTGGTTCCAGGCCTGGGCCAAGGCTTTGGAAGAAGACTGGGGGTCAACTCCAGTGGGCGATGACATGAGAACTCACACATTAACAGGAAATTTAGGGCCCCTTGGCTCTGCTTTCACCACCTCCACCTGCTCCCCAGACTCTCTTGCCAGTGTCAGAGCCTCTGATTTGTTTTACCAAAAAGATCATGTGCTCTATGAGTCAGGATCCCAGCAGGCAAGGTATGGCACACTCGAATTAGGATGATTTGAAGGGGTTTAACCAATGGACCATTCAAACGTTGTGCACAAGTGTAGGGCCTCCTCAGGGACGGTGCAGATGCTGAAAGAGTGGGAGTATGGAAGGGTCACCAGAACCTGGAAGGGAGAGTGGTCCAGACAGGACTGCCTTGAGGGGCCTGTGACCTACAGTCCAGGAGCACCTACAGGATCTGCTAGAGGAAGAGATACTCTACTAACCTTCCTCTTCCTTCGAATCTGCTGGTGCCTGTCATTGGCTGAATTTAATAGGAGGACAACTGGCAAGGGGCTGTCCATGCAGTCCCTTCTCGTCAGCCTGCCAGACACAGAGCAGGATGGAGTGGGGAGAGGGTACCCAGAGATACCCAGCACAGGGGTATGAGGAGTACGTGAGGGGTGCTACTTAGGGGCTCTCTCTGGTGATGGGTCCCTGCCTGAGTGATATCTTTAAAATCAACTTTCTATGTGACCTCCCTGGCAGTCCAGTGGGTAAGACTCTGCGCTTCCAATGCAGGGAAGATCTAATACAGGTTAGATCCCTGGTCAGGGTACTGGATCCCACATGCCTCGCGGTGCGGCCAAAAAAAACCAAACAAACAGACAAAAAAAATCAGTATTAAAATCAACTTTCTTAAGGTATAATTGAGACACAATAAAATGCACCCATGTTAAGTGTACATTGTGATGAGTCTTGACAAATTTATACACCCACGTAACCATTGCCATAATCAACGTACAGAACATTCTCATCACGCTAAAGTACTCCATGCCCCTTCCCAGTCGATGCTCCCTTCCACTTTGGCTCTAAGCAACCGCTGGTCTGCTTTCTATCATTAGAGACTCCATTAATCTTTTCTGGAGGTTCATATAAGTGGAAGAACACAGTGTGTAATCTTCTGTGTCTGATTTCTTTCCCTCTGCATGACTTTGAGATTTATCCGTGTTACTGTGTTCATTGATTTCATTGCTGACTTGGTACTCCATTGTACTAATATGTCACAATTAGTACACCTGTTGATGGACGTTGGGGTTGTTTTTAGGGTTTTGCTGTTGTGAGTAAAGCTTCTACAAACATTTGCATACAAGGCTTTGTAGAGACAGATATTTTCATTTCTCTCAGGCAAATGCCTGGAGTGGGATGGCTGGGTCATTTTGTAAGTGTTGTTTAACTTTATGAGAAACTGTTGGAACTTCCCTGGCAGTCCAGTGGTTAAGACTCTGCGCTTCCACTGCAGGGGTTCAATCCCTGTTCTGGGAACTAAGATCCCACGTCCCACATGCTGTGCAGCATGGCCAAAAAAAAAAAAGCCAAAAAAATAAAAACCTGTCAAACTGTTTTCTAAAGTGGCTGTATCTTTTTGCATCCCATCAGCAAAGGAGGAGCATTCCAGTTGCTCCATATCCTTACCAACACTTGGTATCGTCAGTCTTTTTAACTTTAGCCATCCTAATGGGGGATGCAGTGATATCTCACTGTGGTTTAATTTGAATTTCTCTATGGCTGATATTCAGCATCTTTTCATGTGCCTGCTGGCTATTCAGATACATTCTTTTGTGAGGTAGCTATTCAAATCTTTTGCCCATTTTTTTAGGTTGTTTGTATACTTATTAGTGAGTTCATTGTTCCCTGTCTATAGTTTGCTTTTTTGCTTCTTATCAGTGCATTTGAAGGCCAGAAGTTTTTGATTTCTCATTGAGGCCCTGCTGAGCCTTCAGGCACCCAAACCAAGTCCTCCCTGGGCGCCAGACCTTGGTCCGTGATGCCCTTCACAGGCATCTCGTCACTGAGCCCTCATGACCACCTGTGTGCGTGGAGTCCCCATTGGACGGATGCAGACTCTGAAGAATGAACAGGTGTGTCCATCAGGAGATGGAAAATGTCTTTTTGACAGAGCCAGTATCACGTAAGCATTGTTAACCAGGAACTGCAGAACTAAAAAGACAAAAGGGAACACCGAGATATCACAGAAGTAGTAACAGCAGGGATGTGGAAAGGACTCCTGTAACTCAACAACAAGAAAGCAATCCAGTTTTTCAAAATAGAAGATTTCAACAGATACCTTAAAGAGAATACGGGAATGGCAATTAAGCACATGAAAAGGTGCTCAATATCGGTAATAGCTCCCAGGGCTGGGGGAACAAAGGTGAGACTCGGGGGTTATAAAGACCTAGACACTTGGAGGAGGGGCCTTTGAGGGTGGGACCCAGACCCTGAAGGTACACGGAGGCCTGTGGAGGACACAGACAACTGGAACCAGCAGCTGCTGCTGGAGTGCAAGGCGACTGCTGGTGGGAACAGGGAGCAGGTCCCTTCTTCCTTCTCCAGACTGGCGGGCTCCCTCTGGTGTCCCCTCTTGGCAGAGCCTAGAGAGTCCCTGGCAGGGCATAAACCTGACTTGTAGCATCCCACAGGGTGGGTTTGGAGCTGAGAGATAAGAACTCAATAACCAGTAGCACAGATAAAGTCTCTTGCCCAGGGAATACAGCTAGTAAGTGATGGAATGCTGATCCAGGAGCATGTAGCTCTGAGGCCAACGCCCAGCTGGAGGTTGGCAAGTGCCAGCCCTGGAGATCAGAAGAGACCCTGAGAAGTCTGATGTGTTGGGCACGGGGGCCGGGGCAGAGGGCTGGGCAGGCACTTCACAGAGCTGCCAGTGGGTACCAGGGACCGGCCCTGAGTCCTGAAGCACAGAGCCAGGGCTGCCGGGGAAGCCAAGCTGGAGCTCAGTTACGGGGCTGGGGTATGTGAGCTACATGCTTCTGAGCTAGCCCCCATTGCAGCCCAGATGAAGCAGCAAGGCAGCCAGGGTGACCGCATGCCCTGGCTCTGGGCTCTGCATCCATGAGTCGTGGATGGCCCTGCCCAGGATGTCCTGGTGGCCTGAGCCAGGGCCTCCCACCAGGGAGCCAGAAAAGCAGAGTGCACAGAGCTGGACACCAGTGCCTCTCCCCTAGACACTGCACCCTCTTCTTCAGCTGAAGTCTTCCCGAGGCAAGGCCATTAGGATCCCATTTGGAACATCTCCCTTCTTTTTTTTTTTTTTTTTGCGGTACGCGGGCCTCTCACTGTTGTGGCCTCTCCCATTTTGGAGCACAGGCTCCGGACGCGCAGGCTCAGCGGCCATGGCTCACAGGCCCAGCTGCTCCGCGGCATGTGGGATCTTCCTGGACCGGGGCACGAACCCTTGTCCCCTGCATCGGCAGGCGGACTCTCAACCACTGCGCCACCAGGGAAGCCCCATCTCCCGTCTTTATTTGCAATCTTCTCCTGACACTAGCCTCCTTGTCGTAATGACCATGAGCCAGCCACCACTCCCTCCACCTCTGGGAGTCCCTTTTTCTCAGAAGTTTCTAGAGGGTGGGGCCACTCCCAGGCTCCAGGGTGCTGGGCAGAGCTGTGAGCTGGGGAGTGTGGGCTGCCCTCCCCAGTCATCTCTGGGCAGGGCCAGCCCGGGTGGTCACCAGCAGGACACACCACACACACATTTGCTCTGCTCTTCCCCTTGCAGTCTTCCCGGGCGGCACAGCTGCGGAGCTGCACACGTGGCGTTGCTCTGAGCCAGCCTCCCACTGCAGAGTCCTGCACCCCAAGCTCTCAGGCCCTCTGACACCACCTCTCCTCTCTGTGATGAAGCCACGTCCAGTCTGATCTCTGAACACCTAGGGGTTAGGGGCCCCAACTTTGGGCTCAGCAGCCACGGGTTCAAATCCGAACTCTGCCGCAAGCCAGCCGCGTGAAGGTGGGCACAGCACTCAGTCTCTCTGTGCGTCATTGCGGTATTTGTCGAACCAGGTGACACGAGGATGCCCAGCCTTGCAGCCTGGTGGGAGGACTGCTCGAGGCCAGGTGCGAGAGCTCTGGTGCGGCGCCGGGCGTACGGCTGGTGCTCACGCAAGGGCGCTGTGGTAGGTGAAGTTAGCTTCAGATTTGGGGCTTCCGGGGCCTCCTTGGGCCCTCCGCCCACCGCTGGGGTATAAACACCAGGTATAAATGCTTTCCAATTTCCCACCCAGCCCTGCTCATCAGAGCACCAGATTAATTCCCCAGCCCGGCCCAAGCTGCTGTGGTCGGCTTCGGACAAGAAGAGTCACTGACCCGACACAGACACCTTGGGCGCAGGGTCCATCCAGGTGCCTAACTGGTCAGCAGCAGCTGGTCATCCCCGCTCCCCTCCACAACTAGCGGGGCTGTCGGCCTGCAGTCCCAGCTGGCTCTACCCCCGTTCTGCTCCAGCACTACCCATGGGCAGCGGACGTCTGCTGCCTCCACTTTGATCAGGACAGGGGGGTGTTCAGCGGTTGGTGTGGGACCATCTCTGTGATGCATTTTGACAGCCTTGGCCAAGCATATGCTTTAAATCCTCAAGAGAAAGGATCTTTTTAAGTGGAGAGGAAGCCCACTGCATGCAGCCTTCAAAGGGCTCTCTGGACAAATCGGGGTGCATGGAAAAGACCCCCGGCTCTGTATCACCCTGCGGCCCATGTGCAAGATCAAGGTGGCCTGAGAGAGAAGACTCCTGGCCTGTCCTCAAGTCCAAATGGTAATAGTAGAGTCGAGTCATGGCCTCGCTCAGTCTCCCCTCCCCAGGGTTCGTCCTCCTGCAACTTTTCCCACGTTTTCCACGCCCAGCTTTTTTACAGTCCCTCTAAGCAGGTCTCCCTTTGCTCTCCTTCATCAGCCGCCTTAAGCAGAACCTGCATTCCTTCTAATGGCTTCAGAAGGAGTTAGAGGATTTGTCACTGACACACCTGGAAAAACGTAATGAGATTTCAACTCAGTCCTTTTCAAAAATCAGTGATATCCAGCCACAAGAACTTGGGCAGCAGACAGAATACTGCCAACAAAAAGATTTCACCTTTTTCTTCTTTTTTTTGTTATTAGTCCCCCTGTTCCAGTCGATATGAACATATCACCTAGATGCAATGCCACCTGGGGGTCACAGCTCCCCAGCTGACAGCAGGGTCAGCCTCTCCCCCGACGGTGTTCAGAGCCAGGCTGGGCCTCCAGGAAGGCAGGGAAGGAACCTCCCTGGAACTGGTGTGTCCTTCTGTGTTTAATTTTCCCACAAGTCAGCTCTGATTAAGGGGGATGGCCTCATGTTTCGTGTATTCAGAGCTGGGTTCTGAGAGCACCTTGCGAGGGCGGGGGAAGCCCCCGGCTGGCGGGTGGGGGCACAGGGGTAGCTGCTCGCCCGGTCACCCCCCACCCCCCCCACCACCACCACCAGCACACACGTCTGCTACCTATCAGGTCTCATTGGAGGAATGATCCTCTGGACGCTGAGATCATCTGACAGCCTCCTGCTAATGAGACCCAGGGCTGCTCCCAAGCTTGTGTGGGAGGCCAGATGGAGAGGAAGCCCCACCAACCGGGAGAAACATCTCCAGGGAAGGCGAGATGTTCTCCTCTGAGCCTGTTTTCTGTGTGAAATGGTGGACCCAGCACTTCAGAAGCAGATGCCTTCGCGCTCCACTTTCCTCCTGGGACCACGGCTTCTCAGGTCCCTCCAGGGCAAGACAGAACTTTCAATATTTCCTCCTGACATTTCACATCTCTGTCGCCGGTTCCCTGCTGATGGCTTCAGACGGCTGCAAGAGAAGATGAGTTCAGTTCTCACCTCCAAGAACTTGCAGTGCTCCTGGGGAGACGCGATGGATGCCCACGGAACAAGAAGGGTCGATGTCACCATGGAAAAGGGGAGTTCTGTGCATGGGGGCACCCATCTAAAAGCATAAATCGGATCATGCATCCGCCGCTGGAGATGCTCTACTGTATCTCACAGCGCTTGGGAAAGAATCCAGACTCTCCTCCAAGACACTCCAGTCCCTGCCCAGCTGGGCTCCTGCCAGGGTGGTTTGCTTTCATTTTTCAAATGCAAACTACAACCCTCAGGGCCTGCGCCCTTGCTGTTCTACTGCCTGGAATTCCCTTCCCCCAGATCATCACCAGGCTATGCCATCTCGTCATTAAAGTTTCAGCCCAAATGCCATCTCCTCAGAGGGCCCTTCCCAGACCAACCCGTATAAACGAGGCTCTCTCCCCAGTCACTTGTAGTAGCACCAGCTCATCAGAATGGCCTACTTAGCCTTTACCATGATGTATTTCCTACTGATTGCTTTCTGAATGATCTCCCACACTTCCCACTAGAACGTAGCTCCATGAGAGCAGGGACCTCATCCATCTTGTTCTCCACTGTATCCTAGAATGCGAGGATGTTTGATGAGTCTAACAGAGGAGACTCATTAAATTTCTGTTGAATATGTGATGGAAGAGGGAAGAAGGAATCTACAGACAGCAGCTGTTTCGAAATGCTCCCAACAAACCCACATCAGCACCCAGAGTGGTGCAAAAATGACCTCAGTTCCACCACCTGCCAGCACGCGGGAATGAGCTCAATTCCCTTGTAAGTGAATGGGACCGTTTCAGGATTCAGCATGGACCACTTGGTAGGGATCAAGTGTGGCACACGGTAAGTGTTCCATAACTTGGAGCTTCGTCCCCACCACCACCATCGTCATCATCCCCAGCATGCCTGTCACCCCACCACCATCATCATCACCATCATCTACACTGCAGGTCAGCATCGATCCACTTTAAATTCTCCTTGTTGTCTCCTCTTAGCTTTTGCTACATGTCTTCCTGTCCTGGCTCCCCCTCCTTGCCCGGTCTCACTTGAACCATTGGCAAATACTGTTGGTTTCCTGGCCCAAAGTCATCCCAACCTTTATCCCTGCTAATAGAACCCTGATTATCTCATAATAGATGTCTTGATCTTAGGGTAGGTGGGTGCAGAACCTGGTCTGAGGAATGGGCACATGAGCCATCCCTGGTCAAGCTTCTGGAAGAAGTTTTCCTACCAGAAAAGAGAGGTACGTGAGCTAGACTTGAATAAAGTTGAATGTGATGTCTGGAGTTGTGGCAGCTATACTGTAATTATGAGGCAACACATATGGGAACAAAAATGCTAACAGGCTGAGGATAGGGAAATAGACAGCTAGAAAGAGCCTTGCTCCTAGATGACATCCTCGAGCTACTGATCTGACTCTGGATACACCTTTCTTCAGTCCTCCTGTAAAGTATCTACATTTTCTAAGTCACCCTTAGTTAAGTTGTTACTTGCAGCCAGAAGCTAAGACAGCGAATGCGGTTTCAGGCCATCTACAAAGCTCTGATCTAGCGGTCCTTGCAGCAGTCTATACTCCAGTGGCCACACACCCTCCCTATGAGACACCAACTAAGCTGGGCCTGCTGGAGAACACACCCCTGCCCTCCCTCCTCTCTCTCCCACCGAAGAAGGGGAGCATACTGGAGAGTAAACAGGAATCGGAATGGGAGAATAGGGAGTACAGCAAGAAGCTTCCTACTTGAAGAGAGGAGGATGTGGGGTATAATGGTCTTCAAAGACCTCTGTTTCTGGGTACTTAAAATGATTTAAAATAATAAATGGTCAATTCTCTGAGAGAGAAAAGAAAAACAACTTCACATGTGAGATACTGTGTCTTAAGCATATGCTTATGGCCAAACCTGAGATCAATCTTGTTTCATGTTTAAGAATTTAACACGTTACACACTGAATTATGCCCAAAGTGAGGCTTTCTTTTATATTTTCTGTAATATATCTCCTCTATCAGGATAGTGGAGGGAAACAGGGGCGATTGAGTTTAACAATGAAAGGAATTAGTCCTCTCAGGTATAAAGTCTTTCTCCCTCTTTCTTCTTTCTTCCTAAAGCAGCTTCCAAGAGTAGGAGAAAGCTTGTGTCCTCTTTTGGTGGAGGGAGAGTCCTCAGGAAAGTGAGCGATAAGCCCCGGAACTGTTCTCTCCACCTACTCCTGCCCTCCTCTGATGGCACCTAGGCTGAGAACTCATGGTCTTTCTTTCAGCATGATCAGTGCCCCCTGGGCTCCCCCAGCTTAGCCCCTGGTTCCATCCTCAGTGACGCTGTGAGCCCTGTGTCTTAGCCACATGCATCACGTGGCCCAGCTCACTCTCGCCATCCTGGTCTCTCCTCTGGGGTCACCTTGGCCCTCATCACGGTGGTCCCCCGGCTGCCTCACTCCCAGCCTCCCACATCTCTCAGCGGGAGCTTGTGAACAACTCCAGGTTCCTCCAGAGGAGACAAAGGAGACCGTCCACTATTTGTGTAGTTCCCCGTCCAGCCGTCGCTGGCTCTGTCTTCTGGGCGGTGGCGCCATGTTGGAGGCAGTGCTTCTCTAAGAGGGATCAAAGTTCTCTCAGTCTACCTCCATGGGAACTATAAATAAGCCCTGAAATCAGAAATACCCTCAAATTTATCTATATCTTCTCACACCACATTTCTCTTAGGTTTCACAGGAGGGAGCCAGATGACATAGTCCGACCACTTCCCCAGCCTTCCACCCAACACTGGAGGAGACTTTCCTCCTTTGAAGCCTGACAGGATTCCTCTAATCACTTCCCCTTCCTTGCCCCAGGGATCTCCACCTTCTAGGCTACACCTGCTCTCTTCTCTCCTGGAGCACCAACCTTATGGCTTTGCCTCAGTGGGTAGGTGGGATTTCAGAGAAAAAAAAGCCAACTTGCCCATTTTAGAATATATGTTGAAAGGCATTTTAACAACAGTATCAGGCTTTCCTGGTCGTGCAATGGTTAAGAATCACCTGCCAATTCAGGGCACACGGGTTCGAGCCCTGGTCTGGGAGGATCCCACAGGCCGCGGAGCAACTAAGCCCGTGCGCCACAACTACCGAGCCTGCGCTCTAGAGCCTGTGAGCCACAACTACTGAGTCCATGCACCACAACTACTGAAGCCCGTGTGCCTAGAGCCTGTGCTCCGCAACCAGAGAAGCCACCGCAACGAGAAGCCCGCGCACCGCAACAAAGAGTAGCCTCCGCTCTCCGCAACTAGAGAAAGCCCGCGCGCAGCAACAAAGACCCAACGTGGCCAAAAATAAATAAATAAATAAATAAATATTTAAAAAAATAAAAAACAGTATCCTGGTTATATTCACCCCTGTACACTCTTCAAGGAACTGCTTAGTTGCAACTCTTTGAGTAGAATTTATTTCCAAATGAGAACCCATTGAAAGCTCCCTCCCACTGGGTTTGTTCAGCAGATGACAACGGCTCTTTCCCTCCCCTCCCTCTCCACTTCAGGGGGCCCCAGTTTTCTGCAGGACCTCCAGGTGGTGGTGTTTCCACCCAGTGGAGTGCTGGGGTTGGGTCACAATTATCCTGCACACAGGCCAGGGCAGGCCACCCGGAGGGTGCCATCAACGTGACTGAACTAGACAAGAAAGGCTTCCTGGAAGAGGTGGGCTTGGAGCTCAGCCCTGAAGGGTGGGTGAGCCTTGGCTTGGCTCAAGGACTGCGAGGCGGGATGAGCCTGGTGAGAACATGCCCTTGCCCTGGAGTCTCCCTGATGAGCCTCTACCTGGCCTCTAAGACTCAGATCCAAAGGTCTCTGACATCCTGTCAACACTGCTGACACGATCTCTGTGCCAATCGTGGGAAAACACGAGCCCTCCTTGATCAGAGGCACTGGGCCCCCCGACCAGCTTAGGCCTGGCCGCCCCTCATGTCCATGCTGCAGTGGCCGTAACGCCTTGTAGTGGAGGCCTGATCCCTTAGTCCTGAGTAAGGAAGACCTCCCCGTGGCCCTTTAAGACCCGTCCCCTGGGCTTTAGATTGGTTGCCCTTGCACCACTCAGGAGGGCTGTCGGCTCCAGCCACTGGAAGTCACGCCCATCCTCGTCCTGAGTCACATTCATCTCTCTGCTGTGTGGCCTTGACAAGCCTCTTCACCTCTCTCAAGCCTCACTCCTCACTCATGATGGATCCCTTGCAAGGGTCTGAGGACTACAAATGTTCATGCGTGTCACACACATAGCACATAGTAAGTGCTCAGCTAATGACAGTTATTACTGTATCTTTTCGTACCTCATCACTGAGACGGGTCCTTGTCCTTTCTTTCCTATGGGTCCACACAAGCCTGTGCCAGGCTGCCCAGCATCCATGACAAATATATCACACAGGAGAGTGTCTCCCTCACAGAGGCCTCACCATCCCCGGGCCCCCAGGCCCTCTGCACCCCTGTTGGGCCTCCCCTGGCTTGCTCCGCCTTTGTCCCTTGTGGGGAGCAGCAGGGAGCCCTGGGAACCCTCGGCCCGTCTTGTCGCCCAGAAATCTGTTCTGCCCGGCACCCTAAGGTCCTTCTGACTTGCCTCCCAGCTCTCATCTCCCATCTCTCCCCACCAACATGGGCACACAACCGCGTGCACACCTGCTCTCGAAGTACATGCACACAGACGCACATGACTACTGGCTCCCTTGTGCGTGGAACGACCTTCCAGAAACCACGTGCTGAGGTCTGGCCACAATAAGATGCCTCAAACACACAGGGAAAAACAGGTTTAAATGGCACCTGGAGATGAAGAGGCCAGTCCCCTCACACCTGAGGGTTTGGCATTAACTAGGAGTCAGGGCGGGAGAACGAGAGCTGGCCGTGTGGGCCGCCTGCACACAGAGAGCGCAGAGGTGAGGGACGCGGGCTCTTCACCATACAGAGGAGGGGTTCAAGTCGCAGCTCCGTCATCTCCCAGTCGTGTGGCCTCCAGCAAGTGACTTAACCTCCCTGAGTTTCTGCTGCCTCATCTGAGCAAGGAAGACAAGAGGACCCACCTCTGAGCAGGGCTGGGAGACCTAATCCAAATAATGTGTACAAAACGCTGAGCAGAGCAGGCATATGGCAAGCAATCAATAAGCAGGACAGCTTTTTATTATCAGCATCAGGCCCTCGGAGAACAGGAAATAGACGAAGTCCAGAGGAGCCCAAGGGGGCTGGGTGGAGGGCGTGGACGCTGACCCGCCTTGCAGAGGGGTCAGGGAGCTGGTGGAAACAATGTGCGTACAGGAAACGCAATTTACACATGCGTGGTCCAGGTTGGCAGAGGGTCTGTCCAGTGGGTTGAAGGGCATTCAGAGGACGCTCTGAGCCTGGAGCGAATCCTATTTAAAATCTTCTTACCCCAAACGCCTTTGGAACGGGTGTGAGGCCTCGGTATGAGTCAGCATCCCTGGGTGTGTGACAAGGGACAGCGATCTGCAGCGAGAGGCAGCTCAGCCCCAGGCCTCAGGTCGCGGTCCCGCTGAAAGGCCCAACACTGCCCACATCACAGGGCAATCCAGGACAACCCACCCTGGAACCCACAAACCCAGCCTGGATCCCAGCTCCCCACTCACTGGCCACGTGCGCTTAGACAAGGCAATTCACCTCCTTTATGGGACAGGCAAACAGCAGGTGCTCAATGACGGTGCTCAGCAACCACCACTCCAGTACCAGCCTGCCTCCCAGTTCTGCTTCCTGCCCGAGATTTAACCCCCTCTCTGAGGATCCAGGCCACGTGGTCACTGTCCGTGGTGTGCCCCCCTCCACGTGAATGCTATAACGTTCCTCTCCTCTCCGGAAGAATTCAAAGGGCCCTGGAAACTTGTTTATTAGGAAAAGCTGTGGGAGTCTGTCCTGCTTGGTGGATTTGCTGACCTCTCCCATCCTTCCCTGCATATTTCTCCCCAGCGACATCTTTTCATGTTCCCTGGCTCACTTGGGTGAGTCACAGATCTGTAAATCCTGACCACAGAAAGCTTGGCAAAGTATGTTAGGTGTTTATTGGAAGGGGGAAGGAGGCAAACGATCAAAACATTGGCTGTGGCTCTCGTCTCTGATATTTGCAAGAGCAAGTTTTAAAATCTGTGTTTGAAGCATCGAAACAGACTCATGGAGCCTTTTTTTTTAAAGCCAAAATGAGGATAAGACTGTATCTTCTCCTTAGTTATAATCAGGTCTTTAAGCTGCCTTTGTATAGTACCAGATATACGAGTGAAAACCAAGAAATACAATTCCGTTTTCAGTTTCCCTATTTAGACAGCCTGTGTTTGTATCAGCTCTGCTGATACAAACACAGGCTGTAGTTCTCCGTACACTCCACCCCCATGCTGAGTCGTGCCTGCCTCCATGCCTTTGCACATGCTGTTCCCACTGTCTACAACTCTCTTCCACTCATACCCGAGTGGAGTGTTTTTACTCCGTTTGTGGTTACCCTGTGCCAGGCCCTGGGCTGGGCCCTGGGACACAGAAATGAACCAGACACAGTTTCTGACCCCAAGAATTAGTGAGGAAAAGAGGCTAACAGAGGAGGAGGCCCAAGCTCGGTCTTGAGGGTTGAGCAGAAGTTCTCCAAACCAACGAAGAAGGGAAGACCCTTCTCATGCAAGCACATCTGCTCATCCTCGAAGACCCTGGTTCTGTCTCCTCTGGGAAGTGTCCCCGCTTGTTGAGTTGGTGACTCCTCTCTGTGTCCACACTGTACCTGGTACACTCCCTCTCCTGCCCACCCTTTCCTGGGTTATTTATCTGCCTGGTGATCTAGTCTGGGGCTTTGGAGAGTAGACATTATTTCCCCTCTGGAGCTGATGGCGGCTCCAGACCAGCTGCATGGCGGGTTCGTTAGGTGTTTGGTGGTGTTTCTAAGTTGAGCTTCACCATTTTCAGGGGCAAGAACTGACACGGCCACAGGGCATTCTGAGAGTGCTGAGTGCTGTTCCGTCAAAGAATCCACACCTTAACCTCACCCACTGAGCCCCCATTGCTTCAGGCATCTGAGCCCTGAAGGGGTCTGGGTGGGATTAACCCCTGGATCCCAGCCTCATTCCAGCATCCGTGGTTTGGTGGTGGTAGTGGGAAGGGGGAGCTATTCAATCAAGGAAGAAGTATGCTTTGAAATGAAAACACTTCTCTTTCTGATCTGCCTGGCTCTCCTTTCTCCTGCCTCCTTAGTATGCATGAAATCAGCCCCCATTTCAAGATGTACTCCAGCATCTTCTCCATGCGGATGGGGCTGGAGTGGGCTCCCTCCCCTCGCCCCTCTCCAGTCCTCTCCAAAGACAAATTGCTTACATCTGTCAAGGCTTTTCTGATTAATAGAGGAATACGCCATGGGATGTCATCAGGGGTTCAGAGGCTTTTGATCAAAGGGGGAGGGGAGACCAGCCACACATCCCCGTTGGTTCATTTATCAGGTCAGTCTGGCACCTTCCCTCCTGAGTGCCCCCGGCAAAGGCCTGCCCACCAGGCCACCATCAGCTCCCACACCCCTTCTGGAGCAGAGAGGGAAGCAGAGAGGAAACAGTGCTCCAGTGAGGAGGCAGCGGGGGGGCCAGATGCAGGGAGAGAGGAAGAAGAGCGAGTTCCGGGCAGCCGGGGTGCTGACTGGGGCAGCAGGTCCCAAGTTCTTCCTCGTTTCTGGGCAGCCACTGGGATGAGCATCTACCAGGCGATTCCCCAGAGCAAGGGATGAAAGGGAGGGAGGGAGGGAGGAAGGGAGGGGCCAGTGGATGAATGAATAACTCAGCGAGAGAATGCAGGATCTAAGAACAGAACAAATAAAGGAGGGGATGGCGGTGGGGGGGGGGGGGTTGAATTAATGAGTCACTAAGCATCTGAACGGGCCCAGGAATTTACAGTCCTTACAAAAGTTGAGTTTTAGAATACAGATCATCTCTCGTCCTTTCTTCCATTCACCCACTGGTTGTTGTCAACAAGACATGGCTTGGAGGAGCCACACAATGTTGAAGGCAACTCTGGAGGAATTCAGGCCTCCTCTCCACCCAGCCGCTCCCAGATGACGGGGGAGGTGGGGGGGGGGCGGCTGGGTGACTCGTGCCCAGGCAGGGGCAGCACGAGACCCGGGCCCGCCTCTTGGCTCAGTTCCCTCCCGCATGGCCCGGTCCCCGAAGAGCGGCTGGTGTCCATCACAGGCTCCGAGCGGCCTCAGCTGCAAGGCCACTGCCCACCGTTTCCCCCAAAGCTCACTCCTGCTGAGACTCGGCAATGGCAACTGCGGAGAGCCATGTAGGGTAAGGCTTCGGTTGGCCTCGGAGGCTGCTAAATTAGGCTCTGAGGATTTAGATTAGCCTAATTCAATGACACGGATGAGTGGCTGGATTGAAGTTCTTGCTACAATTCTTTTCTTTCAACTTGCTCAACAATTATTTCCCTCAAGTTGGTTGCAGATGCGGCCTGCCCAGGAATTATAATCCATTCCTTACTGAACAGCAAGGAGACCCGAGATGCTGGCCACGTCCACACGCACACCACCCGGGCAGGGGGCCGTGGCTGGAGGGAGGGCAGTGCCACCGTCTGTGTCTGTGCCATGACAAAGAACTTGGAATGGAGAGCCCAGAGCATCTTGCTGGGCTGGGCTGGCTATCCTGGAGGCTGGCAGGCAAGAGGCGTAGCTGCCTGGCTCCTGACTAGGTGGTGACTGTCTCTACCCGCTGCTCTCAGCCCAGAAGGAGCACCCCCTACAGACACGCAACACACACAGGAGTGCAGTCACAAAAGACACATATGGACACAGCCAGGAGGAGACAGCCACGGACACTCAGTCACACACACAAGCATGCAAACCTGTACGACACAGACCCAAACCACAAGGTATGACACATATATAGAGAGACACACCAAACCCCCTACCCTGATATCCCTCCTGTCTTAAGCCTAGTCAGTGAGGCACACAGGTAAACAGGCTAGAGCATCACCACACGTCAGGGCTGTGATGGAGGGGACTGTGGAGTCCTGAGGAGCCCGGGGTGTCTCCAGATTCTTCCCAGAAGAGGGGATGCCTAAGGCCAGGGATTAGGTGAAAATGGTAGGAAGGACATTCCTGGCGTAAGGAGGAGCCCAGGGCAGGACCCAGGGACACCAGGGAGAAACTATGTTCAGAGAAGGGTGGCTCACACCGTGTGGCCTGGCCACAAGAAGGGGCCGGGAGCATCTGAAGAGAGTCAGACCCAGGTCCTGCTGCCCCAGCAAGTCAGCCTCAACCTAGAGGCACTGACACTGCTGTGATTCACATTAAAAACACCTTTTCCCTCTGAGCAGGGGGTCATCTGGGGACTTCCCAGGGCTGGCCAATTGCACTGGCCATGGCGGCCGACCCTCCTCACCACCACTGGTCTCCAGTCCCTTCAGAGGCTGGCCCAGCCTGAGCAGGAAGGGTGCTCTCTGGAACCACTCACTGCTGTCTGTGGGGCCACTCCCTGGGCCCAGGGCCTGGCTGCAGACAGGGTTTCAGAGCCTGCAGTCTTGATTTCGTTTGTCCTGGGCAGATGCAAGGGGCTCTGCCAGCTGTGAGGCCCTATATGACAGCCAGTTCTTAGAGAGACCTGTCACACACATGCAAAGTGAGCAAAGCCAGGTAACTCCCTGACAGCCATGTCCCAGGGGTTCGGCCCCTAATCCAGGTTCTCCGTGGAGTGTCCCATCCCCACACTCTTTCCTATTTTCCGTCTTCCCCCTAGATAACTCTCAGTTGCCCTTCCAGACCAAGCTGAAGTGTCAGCTCTTCCAAAATGCCTCTCTGAACCCCACTACCACCGTCCTCACTGTCCCAGGGGAGTTCGATACATTTCCTCAGTGCTTCCCTCTGACCGGCCTTATCAAACAACAGACTCATTGTATGGTTACTTGGAGATCTCCCCAGAGACCCTGAGAGCCTCTCCCTCTCCGTGGGGTCAGCTTCCCCCATAGGACCTACGTATTAGCTATCTAGGGCCACATCACAAACCCTCCGAAAACTTAGTGACTCAAAACAACAACAGTTATTTATCACCTCCCAGGTTTCCGGAAGTCAGGAATTTAGCACAGCAGGGACATCTTATCCACAGCATATGAGGCCTCAGCTAGGGTCTGGAAGTGTCAAAGTATCATTCACCATGACCGGCGGTTGATGCTGCCTACTGACTGAGGACCAGCTGGGTGTCTCCATGTGGCCTGGGCTTCCTCTCAACAGGGTGGCTGGAGCATCCCAGGAGAGAGGGACAGAGACAGACAGGAAGAAGCTGTATCATTTTTATGACCTAAAATTGGAAGTCATATAGCATCGCTTCTGCCATACTCTGTTGATTGAGGTGGCCACACACACCCATCCAGATTCAAGGGGAATAAACATAGGTGCCCACTTCTTGGTGGAAGGAGTAACAGTCACCCTGTAGGAAAGGCATGTGGGTGGGATAAGTATTGAGGCATAGCTGTGTTTGGAAAAGGCAATCTGCTGCAATCAGTTGCCACCAGGTGCTAAATGAAGGGGTGATGAGTGAACGAATGAGTGACATGAATTAATGCGTGAATGACTCTTGTTCTGCGCTGTTCATCTCTCCTCTGTCCTCACACAGTTCTCAGTTAAGACTCTAACCCACTCTGACAAGCCCCAGGGCGAGTCACAGCCCCTCCTTCCCCTCTGGAAGCTAAGAGGCCATGAAATCCCTTCCAGGTTCCGAGTTCTCAGAATTGTGCCCTGAGTCTGAGTGGTTCTTCTCACTGTGGTTTCAGGGCACAGGGGCATGCTGAAGGGAACTAGAGAGGCCGACGGGGGAGGCAGTTTCCTTGCTGATTCACAGACAGGGCTTCAGGAAGTAGATCTGTGGAACTAAAATATTAGAGGAAAGTCTCCCTTAAAAGGTTTTCAAGGTTTAAATAACCGTCTTCAGTTACTTAATATTCTTAGGAGAAAAAGTGCTACTTGTACAAGCTGATTATATTTTACCGAGCTCCAACTTTTGAACAATTACTATGTGCTTCCACAGCTTTTCTTATTAATAACAGAATGCCCTGAAATCTTAAAGGGCCAGGCTCTAAGCGCTTTATAAGCACTATTTCTGTAACAGGGAGACACGATTCGTGTATGAGCATTTAGAGGCTCCCTCCACTTGCCATATTATGATGGTAACCAGTGGGGAGACAACAGAAAAGCCCTTTGGTGAGGGAGATTTTTTTGGAGCAGGTTACGGGAGGACTGAGGGGAAGAGGAAAGCAACCTTGAGGATCATTCTGGTGCGCTACGGACTGGATCTCCTGTGACATTCTTCAAGAAATGCAGTGGAGACTGAAATACTTTTTAAAGTTACTTTTAGCTCTTGGAACGAGCTTCTTTGAATATGACTGCACAGAGTGTGAGCCACAGGGACGCTGAAACTTATAAGGGTTGCATCTCACTTGGTCCACACAATAATGAATGAAATAGAAACGCCCACCCTCTCTTTTCAACAGCTCAGAAAAATCAGATGCAGACCTTAACAGCATGCCTAAGGTCACGGCACTCAGGGGTGGCCGAGCAAGGGCTACAACCCAAATCTCTCTGATCTGGAGGCTGACCTCTTAGTGACATGACCACTGTGTGATACCACCTCAATCTTCACAGATAGGAATTGGAAGAGCACAGGCATCTCACCAGAAAGCAAGGCCAGGTATTATTCCTCAGGTGGGAGAGGGTGGGCAAATCCAGCTCCTACCCTACTCGGGTGCCACGCCTCCAGGGGGTCACCTGTGGGCACCCCAGCCCACAGTATATGCAAACGGGTGCCAGTCTTCTCAGCTCCGCCTGGACCGTAAGTCCCTGTGCGCAGGGACCACACCTGCTCCCCTGTCCCGCTCGGGAGCAGCTAGCTCAGGCTAAGTGTCCACTAGAACTCTGGACTGAATTGGGCAGTGGGGGCAGGGATTAATCGGAGTCTTAGAGGGCGCTTTTTAGAAAGTCAAATCTAGTAAGACAGATCTCACGATCGCAAATTCAGTCTCAGCTGCTCCTATGTTCTCGGTTCTTCCTTTTGTGTTTACTCTGTTGAATGAAAGTCTGGGGAACCTGCAAAATGGACTAGGGTCATCTGATAGACCCGGGGTTCCTGCCTCTTCCAGACCCAGGCCCCCTCTCAAACAACAAATCATCACACACACACCGACACACACACACAGCCACACGCACACACCCCACTTGTTCTAAATCGTGTTTCCGAGGGCCCCATTCTCAGTAGCAATCCCCAGAGTTGCTGGCCTGATACACACACAGCCGTCCCCGGATCCGGACCCACTTCCACCTGTCTTCCCTCCCCTCTCATCACTCCTTGCCTTGAGCCCTCAGTCAGTTGTTTAACCTCTCTGAGTCTCTGTGACTGCAACTTAGAACAGGGGTGATGAGAATGCCTGGCATATGGTAATAACTCATTCAAGAGTCGAGGAATGAATGAAAAATATCTACTTTGTAGGGCCATTGAAGGGGCAGAGTACACAGTAAGCGCTCAATAAATAGTAGTCACTATTATAAAAGAGGTGGAAGGACCAAAACATTGCACTGGGAGTTTGCATCGCCTCGTGAGTCTTCACGCCATTCACAGCCAACACTCCTTACTTTTTTTGCATAACCACATCTCCGTCTGATCTAAGCATTATGAAGAAACAGTAACAAACAAACAAAACACAAAACCAAAACAACCAGCACCGAGTAACTCCGTAACTGTCCCCTGTGACCACACACATGCCAAGCATCGCTTAGTGAGGCCAGTCCAGCCACCATGGAGAGGGAGAAGTCGTGATGAGATCCAGCAAAGGAAACCCGAGACCACTCCTGGGGGTGAGTCAGACTCCAGAGTGGAGACCGAGGCAGCCAGGGCGAGCGGGGTGCCAGTGAGGCCCGTGTGCACGTCTGTCCAGCTCCGGTGCCATGGACAACTGTGCCCCACACACTGTGGGTGGGCGGGGAGGCAGCTTGGGAGTGAGCTGAACACGGAACCCCTGGAACAGAGGAGGACCACGCGGAGCTCAGCTTTCCACCCAGTGGAGCCTCACCGTCAACCCGCTACACAGAGGCTGTCGCTCCGCTGGCTCCTCAGGGGCCTTTCTCAGCACCCGTGGCTCTCCTGGAGGCCAGCCCTTCCTGCCCACCCTTCCCCACTGCTCACGTTCAATTCCCCCAGGCGGCAGGCCTAGGGCTGGGGCAGGTCCCAGGCAGGGTCCTGCTGACATCTGTATCCACATCTGAGCGGTTCTTGGGGCAGGGCTCACCATGGCAAGACAAGCGCTCAATAGATGGGTGCTACCATTATTGCTGATACAGTCCGGCCTCTCCGGAGCCCACTCAGCTGCGGGCCACAACCTCCGGTGTGCTGCAAGCTTGGTCCACTCACTCCCCGAGCCAGTGGCCTACCCGGGGTACAAGCATTTGGACCCTCAGCCCCATAGGAGGTGGGCATCTAGTGGGGGCTGTGGCCTGGATTTGATGGACCCGCCAAAGCCTGGAGCTCTAGACCCCGCCCAGTGTCCTGGACCTGCGTGCAGGAGGCTTCTCCCGACCCTCCAGCCGTCCCAGTGGATATCAACCCCGAACCTGAACGCAGGCCGCTTCTAGCCTGGAGGCTCTGCTTTTTCCTACCTACTCAGCACAGCACTTTGCAGGCAGCACGGACTTTGTCTGGCTCTGCAGAGGGGACAAAGGGAAGTATAACTCTTGGCCGGCAGGGTCACCCTCCTGGTGGGCCTGCTTCTTCCCCGGGCGTCAACTAGGAGGCTTGGAAGGGCTGGGCCCTCTCTCTGAGCACCAGGCAAAGTCGGCTCAGCCGGCTGTGTGGAAGAGTACCCATCAGAGAAGTAGCGCCCCGATCACCGCCCATACGCACACTCCTCCCTCCAGGGAGGGCGGGCTCCGAGCCCCACCACACCCCAGCAGAGGGCTTTCGAGGTCAATTCGGGCACATGGGTTCCCCTGACAGTCCCTGAACCCCATGGGAGTGGAGAGGGCTGAGGTTGCCCCTGTCCTCCCAGGCTAGAGAGGCACCAACGCCAGGAACGTTCACTTGTATTTATTGTTGTGGCTGGTTAGTTGGGTTTTTTTTTTCCCCAACTACACAAGTAGAGCTAAATCTGCAGAAATTTGTGCAAACAGAGAAGTGCAGAGAGAGGCAATCGACATTATGGGATTTTTCCTTCCAGTCTTTTTTCTCCCCGTTCATTTATTAAAATGCAATCGAAATCCTAGCTCCCCCTACCCACCCTCGGCCTTACTCTTGTATCAGCAGGATTTTCCCCACCTCACCAAACTCTCTTTGTAAACACCATTTTTAGAGTCTGAATAGCCTTCCACCACTGGGCTGAGTCAGGGTTTGTATGAACATTCCCCGAGCGTAAGCTTTGTCCGTTTGTTTTGCGGTATTGCAAAAGTAATGACACGAAAAGCTTTGCCTGAATTCCAAAATATTTCCTTGGGATAGATTCCTAGAAGTGGCATTGTTGGGTAAGGTGTAAGAACATTTTTAGGGTTCTTGGTCTCTGTTGCCCAATCGCCTCTGGGAGGGCCGAACCAGTTTACCCTTGATAAACAGAGCCTTCGACACGCTGTGCTCGGTGCTAGTGACAACGGGCCCCCAGCCACAGACCTTGCTGCTCTGAACCCGTCATCTTGCCACCACTATCAACTCTGGGATTCCTAAGCCCCAAACAGTCTCCCTTCTCCCATACCCCCAAAAGCCACCTTCCCCACAAAATAAAAAACTTTAAACATCTTTGGAAAGAGTTCTGGGCCCAGGAGATAAGGACAGCAGGTTCCAGACCTCTCCGTCACCGGTGAGCTGGGGAACTCAGGCCTTAGGTCTTCATTGGCCAAGCAGGGCACCTGAACTGGATGGTCCCCAAGGCCCCAGGCCAGGGGCACAGGCTGGCAGTATAGGAGTCAGGGGTCCCAACTGGGGTGTCAAAGGGCCTTGGCTTATGTCCCAGCTTTCACCACTTGTCGGCAGCACGACCTCGGGTAAGTTATTTGACTAGTTTAAGCTTCAATCCTATAATCTTTAAAATGGGAAGGAAGAAAATTAAATTACCTATCAAGGTATCACGATGACTGAATGTAATTATATATTGAAAAATTATACGTTGGCGGAAAAAAAAAAAGGCAGTGCCTGGCACAAAGTAAATACTACGTAAAGGGTTTGATGCTATTGCATTTGCAAACATCAGCACAACTGAAGGGGGTCCTCTGAGGTTGATACAACCAGTTGGGAAGGAGGCAGTGTTCCCAGCCCACAGCGCCATGGTAACCGGGCAGCTGCCTTACCCATCTCGCTCTGACCGGGTCTGGTTGCACTGCACCCCTCAGGCTCCGAAACTTGATGCTCCCCAGGGAAGGGAGTTGAAGGCTGCTACACCAGGTGGCTATCAAGGCCCAGGCTGCCAGGAGGCTTGGGAACCTCATCTCCAGAAAGAGACTGAACTCACCCGCTGGGGAACGAGGACACTGGGCTCTCATAAGCCCGCGGAGCAGACGAGAGGAATTATACCTGGGGGCTCGGGGAGGACCCTGACTCAGCCTGCAGACACTTCCTCAGGGCTTCATCTGAGCTGGAAGCCAGATCCTTAGACCTAGGTGATAGAGGGCGGCAGAGAGATGGGGACAGAATCCTCTCTGTGGGCTGAGGATGGAGAGAAAGAGCCATGATCAGAAACGTGTCTGTCGTATCGCCAGGGGCCAGCCTCCAGCCCGGCGTCCAGCCACAGGGCGCAGCCAGGGCCTCTGGGGTGACTGGGGGCTGGCCCAGGGGCTGTCCAGGCTCTCGGGAGGAAGGGGTCACGGCTCTAGTCAATGGGTGTCCTTAGCAGTTTGCTCAGCAGCAACAGGAATGAACCTCTAGCTTCCAGGACAGGATGTCCTCACGGAGGAGCCTCGGTGGCAGTGACCCTCGGCATTTTACAGATCCCAACCGGACACTGAGGTTGAGAGCAGTCAGAAGAGGCGCCTCACCTGACAAAGTGAATCAGGGGCCAAGCGGCATGTGAACACAGTCTCCTGTGCCTCCTTTTCCTGAGGAGGACTCATAGGCTTCACCAGCCTTACAGGAGAGGTCAAGAACCCCTGAAGCACTTTTCGAGGTGTTGCAGTCACTGACAGAAACTAGGTGAAATGATTCTATGTACTAGGAATTAAGTTTCTGCAGCAAACTCTGTTCCTTAGTCATTAACGTCCACTTCAGTAGACCCTGTTACCTATGCAGCTGCCACTCTCTCTCCCAGCGGGACCCTAATTTTGCTCAGGTCTCTATGGCACTCATGCCTGGCTCCACAGAGGCACAATCGTTACTCTAGCCGATGGCTCCCAAATCACGCACCAAAGCACCACAAGGGGGCCAGTGAATTCCCTGCAGCACCAAGTGACAGTTTACATCTCGAGGCAGATACCGTGACGTCTGTCAGAATCACGAGAACTGCTAGCTCAAGGCACTTCACAGTTTTAACATCGATAACACCGTATCTTTGTAAAGCCAGTTTTTCAGTGCTTGCCATCAGAAAAAGCAAGCACCACATCTTCTTTAACCATATATACAGTGGACTATTACTCAACCATAAAAAAGAATGAAATGCCATCTGCAGCAACATAGACGGACCTAGAGATGATCATACTAAGTGAAGTAAATCAGACAGAGGAAGACAAATATATCCTATGTTATCACTTATATGTGTGGAATCTGAAACAAAATGTTACAAATGAACTCATTCACAGAACAGAAACAGACTCACAGACTTCACAAACAAACTTATGGTGACCAAAGGGGAAAGGTGGGGGGGGGGAGGGATAAATTAGGAGTTTGGGGTTAACATATACACAC
This sequence comes from Phocoena phocoena, assembly GCF_963924675.1. NCBI lineage: Eukaryota > Metazoa > Chordata > Mammalia > Artiodactyla > Phocoenidae > Phocoena > Phocoena phocoena. Next base: position 21,956,199 of record NC_089222.1, on the reverse strand, counting down.
TACCATATCTAAAATAGACAACTAACAAGGGCCTACTGTATAGCACAGGGAACTCTACTCAATACTCTGTAATAACCTATATGGGAAGAAAATCTGAAAAAGAAGAGATTATGTATATGTGTAACCAAATCACTTTGCTGTACACCTGAAACTAACACAACATTGTAAATCAACTAATATGCCAACGTAAAATAAAAGTTAGAAAAAAAGAGGAAATACCACACAGAAATCCAGGCAAATAGGAAAAAAGGGTGCGGCATCCAGTCTAACTTCAGGTTTGAGAAGTTGTGCAGTGCCCATCAGGCACACACATCCCATTAGTAAATAGTTGTGGTTAATCAGGAATAACATAAAAAGACTCTTTCAATTTATTTTTCAAATAGCCACTAAGTTGTTAGGACATAAACTCTTATTAAATTGTTTGTACCTAACTAATTAATAAGGAGAACTGTTAGGTATTTCTTTTGCCTTAAGATGCCATGAAAAACTACTGAGATACTTAGGGTGCTATAATTGAGAAAGTTTGGAAACATCTGCCCTAAGCTAATAAGAACAGGGCATTTCCCTGGCACCTGTCCATGGTCCCTAGTGGGCCACTGTCCCTATCAGACTGAGGATAAGGACACATGTGGCATGGCTGCAGAACCGATTCTCTCACTCTCTCGTGGGGTGAGAAGAGAGTGGCACACAGACCCAAGTGCCACTGGTGTCCACCTTGTGATCTCAGGGAACCGCCCGTAGCACGGCACCAATACTGAGGACGGCAGAGGGACAGGAGACCTGGGTCCCTGATACCGTCACTGAGCTGCTGGATCTATTGCCCCTGCCTCCGGGCTTCCTGTAGTGGGTAACAGGACACTTCCTATCGACTGAAGTAGTGTGAGTCGGCCTGTACTGCTTGCAGCCCAAAGCATTCCACGGTATAAACAAACTCACTGTGATTCAGGCTGTGTTAGGAGGAGCTGGGTATGGAGAGGCGCCCTTGAGGAGTCATGGGGCAGGGGAGGCACCAGGACTCCCTGCGTCCGAGGTCTGTACAAAGCTTTCCTGGTACGGGGCCTGGAGGACTGGCTCTTCCCGGGGTGAGGGTGAGGGCAGTGGGTTCAGGAGTCTTCTGGGGGGCACTCTCCCCACAACACATCACCCAGGCAGCATGCATGCACTTGTCACACTGCGCCAGAGCTCACTGTTCCCACGTGTCTCCTTCACTCGCCTGAGCTCCTTGAGGGCAAGAACTGAGGACCCACCTAGTCCAGCCGCGGCCAGTAGGCACGAAACCGGGCGCGTTCCCGCTCCCCAGACTGCTCGGGCTTCTCCGGGTAGGCAGAGCAAAGCTGCCCTGCCCTTCTGATGGCCGGTGGGATGGAGGCGGTACCTCACAGAGGTGGGGGGCCCCGGCTAGCTGAAGGGTGGCCTCTGCTCTCCAGCGGCCTCCATACTTTCCTACAGAGGGAGGACTCAGCTCCGGGAGCTCCCATCTCCACAGATCAAAATGGGCTCTAAATGCAAATCAAGAAGGAAATTACAACAATGTGAAGCAGAATTGCCTTCTATTTCTGGCACCTCGGTAACTTTAGAAAGTCCTGAAAGATTTACATGGTTTTTCATTTAAGGAGAATTCCATCCCCCTTCCAGAGCGAGGCCACGCCTGCCAAGCTCCTGCCCAAACAGTCAGGCATTTCAGACATGCATTGTTGCCAAAGAGGGTGCAGATGGGAAACCACAACTCACTGCTTACTGCTGAGCCTCAGAGCCAGGGGTCCCTGGGCCGGGCCAGTCCAGCCCCTCTCCTCTCCCTGTGGGTCAGGGCTCACGGCTGGACTCCAGCGGCAGCAGCAGTCGCAGACTCTGATCTAGGATCCAACAGGGGGCACCAGAGACTGCTCAGGACAGTGAACACAGAACAGCCAGGAAACTGGTGAGACCCAGAGCCTGATCCCAGGAGCAGCAAAGGTGAAGATCCCTGTACATTCACAGTGGGCCCTTTCTCCCTTTCTGTCTTACAATAAAGAGCAGAAATATATTCAATACATGCTCTCAGATGACTGTGAACAAACTCAGCCGGCACACCTCTTCACCCCCACATACACAGAATATTATAACAGCTTCCAACTTGTCACCTGACTGAGATTGATTAGCAATGTCTGCTATGGGCACAGGAAAAGGGGGAATGTGCCAGGCTTTACCCATTCATGGACTGCACAAATCTTCTTGGAATACATATGTTATAAGTGTTCACTAGTTCAAAGAGCTACAGTGGTCCCTGCTGCCTCCAGAAAAAGCTAAGCTTGGTATTGAAGGCCCTTCCCAATCTGTACCCCACCTCCCTGGAGACCTTGATTCCCACCAGTTACCCACTGGCCTGGCGGCCTCACTGTGGGCCTCCAACATGCCCTCAATAGGCCCAGTGTACTTTTGCTCACCAGGATCCACCTGACGGGAATGTACTCTCTTTGCCTTTCCAAAGTCCACTGGCCTCAACTCAAGGCCAGGGACCCATCCGTGATCAGAAGGTCTAAGCAACCCACCTTCTGCTCGGCTTCTGTAGCACCTAAGCCTTTGTGGCTTTTGTTAGCCACCACTTTGTTAAGGCCTGGAAGAATCAACTGTCTTTTGTGCACATGGAGTTTGCCCATCTAGACTATAAGTTCCCTGAAGACAGGGATGTTGCCTCGTTCGTCCCTTAAGAAAGGAGGCAAAACACTTACTCTGTGCCAGGAACCATCCTGGAGAGTTTCACTCATTCTTTCACTCAGTAACAATCTCGTGATGTATGACCACCTTCATTTTGCAAATGGGGAAATAAAGGCACAGAGAGGTTAAGTGACTTGTCCAGGGTCGTACAGCTAAGAAACTCCAAGGGCATGGATTCAGACTCTGATCTGCCTGATTTCAAATCCAGGCCTCTTTTGCCCTGTTCTAGGATTCCTCCCACAGAGAACCACATTTTCCACAGAGGACCCTGAAGAGGGCAGTGCTGACCCCCTACAGAGGTGCCTGACACTCCAAAAATAGTTACGGTCTGACTGATAAAGGTCTAATGGTTGAGTGTGACATGTGGTGGCAGATGGTGGAGGGGCTGATCAGGCGGTGGGATGTGCCCAGCTCTCCACCCATCTCACCTCCCAGGTGACTGCTGATTCCACCTGTCGAAGCCTAGCACAGCCGGTAAGCCACACAGACCATGCCTTCCCTGCCTTTTTACTTTATGCCCGCCCCTCCCTCTACCCCCAAGATTCAGTCTTCCACCATCCCGGGTGATTCATTGAACGGCTGAGGCTGCCACACCGACTGCTTCAACCACACAGAGAAGTCAGAAATCACCATCACTTGTGCCCTCGGTTTATCTTTAGAAGAATGGCTGAAAGGACCTCCACTGCCCAGGATGATTGTTTTGATAGTTTTTTTTTATTGTGCATAAAATTGCATCATTGTTTTGTTTAACATTGAAAGGAGTTAAACTGTTATGAACTTAATGTGCCACCCCCCCGGTAAACCATTAGGTCCCTTCTGTGTTCCTGACTTTATAAGTCTGTTTCCCTCAGAGGAACATCTGTTGTATACTTAAATGACCTTAGTTCAAAGGCACGATCAACAAAAAATTCTCAACTCCACTAGGAAGCATTCGAGGGTATCCGTTACTCTGCGCTGGTTGCGGTATTAGGGGCTTCTCCGCCAACAGCTGTGCACATCTGCCCGCGCGGGCCGAGGCCCCTCTCTTTCTGCACATCATTAAAGATGCTCAGGCCTGCTTTTCGGCCTCATTCCCGCTCTGACCCATGCAAGTGAGTCTCGCCAAAGTCTCCATTTTATGGGCATCGATAGCCAGGGTTCCACTCAAATATAATTTCTACCCTGCGTGCGGAGGGAGTGTGATGAAAGACGAGCAAGGGGTGTTCTGCTAATCCTTGGAAAGAACATGAATGAGCATCAGGAATTTCGAGCAACTTGACAAATGCAGGAAAAACAGATTGTCCTGAGCCAAACGCAGAGGAATTTGAGGAGAAAAACGAGCCCGTTGCCGAGAAAGATTACAAGGAGACACCATCTTGGAGGCCATAAAAATCATATTGGAAACAGAAACGGCCAGGCAGCAGGCTTTCTGGCTTTCACCTTGATTAGCTCATCCAGATGTTATCCCCATTTTCCAGATGAGTCGACAGACACTGAGAGCTCCTGACTTGACCAGAGGAGGGCCCAGGCGTCCGCCTCCCGCCATCCTGTTTGCGGGTGGCTGCTGCAGAGGTTAAAGGGAACCCGACCAGTCTGGAGAGACGAAGACAACGACAGCGGGGACAGTCAAGGGGGAGGGGCTTGAAATGTCTCTTTCCCCAGCTCCTCTGCTTTGGGCTTGGTTCTCAGTGGGTCTCCATGAAGTTAGCCGACAGTCGCTTTTTTTCTTAGTGTTTGGTCAGATTTTCCAGGGGATGTGACCTTTTGAGGATGCTCTGATGTCCGCTGCACCAAACATCGGGGAAACGCAGAACTGAATTTCTCCGGGAGGTTGAGGACAGGTGGGCTACCCTAGAGCAGCAGAGCTGAGCTCGCTCTGGGGCTGTGCCATCCAGCCTGGCTGACGAGTCGTCCTGGGGATGGGGCAACCAGCTCGGGTTTCGGGCTTTGTCTGGGGGCCCTTCCCTAAAAGGGGTCATTGGGTTTTCACACACATGGGAATCTTTATGAGTTGTTGAGACATTTCTGGAAGTTGGTGGGTTTCTGCAAGGCTGGTTCATGGAATTGTGCCTTCTTGCAGTTGGGAAAATCACTACTAAAAATAAAGGAAAGTTGGGTTTTGCCTTATTTGGAGAGGACTGGCCTGCACTGTCTCCCCCTTCCTATGTTATCTTTTAGAGAAAGTGGAAGATACACACACACACACACACACACACAGTGTTTTTTTAAAAAGTATAGGTCAAATTCCATTGCCAAGAGTTTCAGAGACTGCTAGAATCTCTTTGTTGGACCACGGGGTTGCAGCATTTATTCGATGGTGCTGGTAACGTGTGGACCCATCTGGGTCTGAGGAACCTCAAGGGGTTTGTCTGGTTTGGTCATTAAAATTCTAGTTGAAAGGGGATGTGACCCACAGCTCTGCTATTCTTTCATTTGTCCATTCTGTCAGTCAGCCGGCCAGCCAAAGATGATGGAAGTCAATCTGTGTCAGGCCCCATGACGGGCTTTAAAGATGCAGAGAGGAACCGAGTCAGCATTCTGCTCTGAAGGAGCACTTGGCAACAGTGACTGGCAGAGGCGGGTGGACCAGGGAGGGGGTGGGGAACACGGACGGGCTCCTAAACTGGCCTGGGGATAAGGGAGGGGCTGCCACAGCTGAGTTTTACAACAAGTTTAAAGGATCCTGGTGAGAACAGAGACAGGAGACAGGAAAGAATTCCAGGGAGAGGGAAGAGCCCTGCAAAGGCCTGAGGTGCTCAGCGGATTGTAAGCAGCTCCTTGGGCTCAGCTGGCTGATTCGTGATGAGGTGGGCACATCCAGGTACACGGCCAGCACCAGGGTGAGGGGGTGAAGACCAGATAAAGACAGGATCTGACCCTGCCCTTGCACGATTCACCTCACTTCCCTCACTCGAATCCTGGCCCTATTTTATTTATCATGGATTTTTTTTGGCATTAATTTTGATTCTAAAAAAGATGGCACTAAAACATTATTTATCTTGATCACTGAGCTTTGGGGCGTCCCCTTAAATTTTGTTCCAGGGGTGAGCATCTTTCTTTCCTCTCTCTAGTCCTGGTTCATTCAAGAGAAGAGGCTTGGGAAGTGGGCAGGACAGGGGGCCCCGGGGGTGGCCTTCTCAGCTCAGAACTTTGCCTTTCACCCTGAAGACAGCGGGGAGCCACAAAGGATGGTACAGCAGGGAAGGAATGCCATCGGATGTGATGTAGAAAATCTCCCAGCAGGAGCAGCAGGGTGGAGGCGGGCCGGGGGTGGAGGGATTAGAAGCAAGAAGATCTGTGAGGAGTGAGTCCTAGAATCCTAGGTGAGAGCTGATACGGGCCCAAGTGAAGGCTGGGAAAATGGGGTTCTAGAGGAGGACCTGGAGGGGGGCAACATACACTGCGGACTCTCTACAGCAGTCCCAGTGCCCAGCCTCCCTGGGTTCCCTTTGGCAAAGAGCAGGAAGAGAACTCCCGGACTCTCTCGTGGGCAGAGGAAGACTCGGGGGGCTGGAGAGGTCAGACGACCTGGCTGCAGCTGCCTAGGGCACGCTGAGCCCTGCCATGCCCACCCCGCAGGCGGGCTGCCCTGCCTCCTGCAGAGTACGGGCCCCCCACAGGGCTCGCACCCCCTCCCTGGACCCCACCCCCCAGCCTACCCAGCAGGAGACAGCGGGCCTGGGGCCTGCAGGCAGTACAGGGGTCCCAGGGGCAGGGCTCTGAGCCCCGCACACAGGCATGCAGACACACAGGGCGGGCAGGTGGGAGGCTGGGAGGAGGTCTGGTCCCCATTAGGGGCCATTTGCCTGTGGTATCAGGCCAGTGGGGCTGCGGGCTGGTTAACAGGCATGGCCACTGGCTGCCTTGAAATTGCACTGATTGGCTCTAATTTCCCCTGCTCCACGCAGGGGGCCTGAGGACAGCCTAATGTAGGGCGGCAGCCGTGGCAGCCCAAGACAAGACATCTCTGCTCACTAAAAACACACAGAGTTTCTTCCCTCCAACCAGTTCTTACAGATAATGCAATTTACTGTCCCTGACGTCTGATCGAATTCCACCTCCTCCAAGAAGCCTTCCTGCCCTACCCTGACCCCTGGGCTCGGGCATCACACACATCTGGGTCCCTTCCTTCTTTGTCTCTGCCCCCTCCGCCACCACAAACCTCTTAGCCTCTCTCAGAGTCAGTCTCTTTAGCGGGAGAGGACCCCCAGGGCAGACAGGGGTGACAATGATGGGGTGACATAATGGTGCGGCACCTTGCTCGGGACAGCCCTTCCCTTCTAAAAGCAAGCACGGCCTTCACATCCAGACGGTCACTCCACTCCACACCCATCCCCACCCTCGCCCTGCCAGGTCTGAAGTATTTCTCTGAAGCTACAGAGGAGGAAGTTCCTCCTCCCCCCACAAAGAGATCAGCCTCATACTTCCCACCACACCCACTGCAGAGGAACATGGAGAGAAAGCCCGCCGGACTGGGGATGACCTCGACGGTACTGGCGCTTGGGTGGCGGTGATGGTGGCCTGCGTTTCCAAGGTGCCCGTCTGTAGCTGGAACACTTGGGGGCAAATCTCCCCACCCTCCGCCGGCTTCCCTGCCTCCTGGCTCTCTCCGCCCTCTCCCTCCCCATCTCCACTGACCTCCTGGGAAGAACCTCACAGCCGGCTGGCCTCCCTTCTTCGCCCTTTGGCATTTTTCTGGCTGCTGCTGCTTTATCTTCTTTTTCTCCACCAACCCTTACCCCCAAAGTTTCTAGCTCTTTCCCTCTTCATTCAACAATACTTATTAAATGGTCAAAATACATTTTTTTAAGTGCCTGCTGTGTGTCATGGGCTCTGCTAGGCACTGGGCATGGAAGGGTGGGCTGACATAGGAGATGTTCTAGTGGGTGACTTCCCGCCCTCTGTCAGTTTCCATCTTCCCTTAGGGGTCTTTCCTGAGCTAAGAGGGAGGTCAGGGCTGCCCTGTAACCACAGAGGGGGGCAGGCCCTTGGAAGTTGGAAGCCATCCTTTCCTCTCTCCCACGCCTGCCCCGGGATGCAGAGGCCCCGCCTCTCCTCCTCCCCCTCTCCATCCTCCAGGGGCTATTCCTGCCCCCATAAGACTGGGGAGTGAATGGGGAGGAAGGGACCTCCTTTCTCAGGCAGCTGCTTCGTTGGGCTAGGATGCTGAATAGCCACAGAGGGACAGAAGGAACGAGAGGCCAGGTCACCGCTGAGTCAGGTCCACAAAGCACTGCTTCCCCCACTGGCCTGGACGCCAGCCCCCGACCATTTCAAAGGGCTTGATAAACAGCTTGGCGGCCTTGTCTCCCCCACGTGCCGCTCAGGAGCACGGCTGGGAGAGGCAGCACCAAGGGTAAGGTGTTCCTCTGCTGGGTCAAGGTGCTCCAGGCTCCTTTCTGGGCCCCCAGAACCGGCGCCTTCTAGCAGCCAAACAGCTGCGATCCCCGCCTGGCCCTGCGAGGCACATCTGTTCACACTTAGGGGTCAGTGCCCATCTGGGAAGCACGGCCAGGCAACACATGCTCAGACCCCCATGCATGCGTACCCGGGCCTGGGTACATCAGGGTACACACGTGACACCACAGTCACCCACATGTGCCCACGGGTCCCTGTGCACATGCAGAAACACATATATATGCTCACATCATTGAGAACACATTCAGTCCAGGAATTATACAGCCAAGTAGATTGGAGGAGGCAGGAGAAGCGCTTTCAACTGAAAAATAAAATATAGGCTAAGGAGGTTCAGAAACAGCTTTGAAAGAAAAAAAAAAAAATGGAAGGAGCTAAGCCAACATCTTAGCACTCCTGATGCTATCGGATAGAACTGAGTCAACACGGGCTCAGCCCCGCTCCCCGGAGAGATGTTCCCTCAGGGGCACACCGGCCATCTACCATACAGGGCCCAGCAGTGCATTCTGTGAAAGTCAAGGCCTGGCCTCAGTCCCCACTTCCTTCTAAGGCCTGTGCCCCTGACCATGGATGGAGTGGATGTGGCTCCAGGGAGAGGCCCAGGGCTGTCATGAGCCTGCCCAGCCCAAGGCGGCTAGTGCAGCCCCTCTAGGTATTAGGGCATGATGGGGCCCGCTCCAGCCCTCTCCAGCCCCTCATTTCCCAAATGCAGAGGCTGGCCCAGAGCGGGGCAGAGACTGCCAGTGTAGCCCAGCAAGCCAGCGGCAGTTAGGATGGTAACCAGGGCCTCCTCACTCCTCACTTTCCTCCCGCTACTTGTCTGCCCCATAATTCAGGCCAGTTCAGCTGGACTTAGGGAGACCCTGGTCTGGGTCAGCAGCATCGTGGGGCAGAGGCCGTCCTGCCCTGGGCATGCCCAGGCCTTCCCTGTCCCTTCCACGAGAAGGCTCTGAACTGATCCCACGGTCGGTGGCCATTTACCTGGGCGTCCTGAGGGGCCCGGGTATATGGCAGCCCAGCAAACGGCCTCTGGGGCCAGACTGCCTGCATTCAAGTCCTAGTTCTGCTACTGGCCAGGGTGTGACCTCCACCCTGTCTCAGTTTATCCTTCTCTAAAATGGGAGTGATCGTTCCATTTGGCAAAGTCCATGCAAGAATTCAAGAGGGAGTTCCCTGGTGGCCTAGTGGTTAGGATTCCCAGCTTTCACTGCCGTGGCCCGGGTTCAAATTCAATAAGATAATGTAGGTAAAGTGACTGGGACCCAATAAAAGCTCAAACGTTACTACTCCTCCAGTCAACCCTGATTCGATCCATTTCGAGGCCCCCTTCACTGCCTTTAGTGCACGCAGCCTGGCTCTTCCTGCTTCCCAGGAGGTGGGGATGAAGGGGACTTCAGGCAGTGGTTTTAAAGTGCGATCCCCAGACAAGCGGCAGCAGCATCACCTGGGAACTACTCAGAAATGCAGATTCTGGGCCCGACCCCAGACCTACTAAATCAGAGGCTCTGGCATGGGGCCCAGCACTGTGTGTTTTAAGAAGCCCTCCAGGTGACTCTGATGACTCAAGGTGGAGAACCCCTGGTGAAGGTTGGTGCATGCCACTTAGGCAGTAGGTCCGACACCTGCTTTGTGTTAGCTTTTTACGGCCGTTGCCCAGAAATGCTCACCCCTGGACTCTGGGGTTAGGAACTGAGCAATATGGCACCTGGGCTCCACAGCCAGTGGCCGTCTGGGCCCCTCCTGGTTACCACACCTGCTCCCATCCTGCTTGCCCCAGGCCTGCCCCTCAATCTCCACAGCCCATATGCCGGCGCCCTCCCTGCTCCCGCCTCCAGCCATGTGCACCCTAACCTCTGCCCTGCACTCAGCCCGTGTCCAGCTGGGCCTGGCCCAGCCCCAGAGGGGGAGATCCAGGCACTTGACTTCAAAGCCTTGTCAGAGGGAGCCTGGTTTGCAATGGAGGTCAAAGATAAACCAAGGAACAATTCGGCCAGAAAATGTGTGTCGGGGGAGGCTGCCCAGAGCTCCAGCAGAGGAAGGGGGAAGGGGGAAGGGGGCTGGGCTTGTTCTGCAGCCCTTCCTGCAGGAGCCTGGCCTTCCAGCAGCCTGGGGCCACGCTGGGCACCCTTCTGCGAGGCAACCTGAGGGGGAGGCTGGCCCCAGCCGACCCCACTCCCACCCAACCCCTGCCTGAGTCTGAACTGCATTTGTTCTGGCCTGATCTCTTGCATCTCCACTCAGTAGAAACATGTGCTCAGAGCTGGGACCGACACTTGCCCGGACCCATGAGCTACTTGGAGGAGGGGGAACACAGCCAGGTGGGAGTAGAACAGAGTCCAGGTGGGACCCAGGTGTCCAGTGAGGGTGCTGCTGTTTAGACGGAGCTGCTCACGCCACCACGTGCCCTCCTGGGATTCAGGCGAGGTCTGCATTCGCCCTTCTCCAGCGGCCACAATGCCCTGCGTTGCCATGGCCAGGCCCCAGGCCCCCCATCTATGCGCATCTATGTTACAGGGGTGCCCCTCAGGAGCACGTGAGTGGGGTGAAGGCCTGTGAACTCCATCCTACACTGGAGCAGGGGCACGGTGGGTAGTGTGGGAGAACAACATGCTAGGGTTAACCCTCCAAATCCAGCTTACGTGACGATGGCCGGTGGGCATGCTGGGGGCTGACCAGGACTCGGGGCCTGGTGGGGTCACCGTGAGAAACAGGGCGGGCCCCCAAGTATCCGTGGGGAGGGACGGGGGCCCAGCCACGTTGGGACACCACCGTGCTAAGCACGTCCACGTAGGTTATCTTCCTTAACCCTCGGGGTCCCTTGTCAAGGTAGGGGCTGCCATCCCCATCACAAGGAGGAAAGTGAAGCTGCACGGGGCCCCATGTGGCAGGGTCAGAAAGCAGCCAGAAGTGGAAGCCTCTGCTGTGGTCAGGGGGCCCCTGTCCTGCCCCTGCGGGACACCCGCTTGGCCTGCGTCCTCAGTGTGCGGGGAGCTGGCCCTGTCCTTGGCAGCCACGTGGAAGCACTGGATCTTTGGTTGCCCACAAAGCCCACATGTGACCATCACGTCCAAGGTGAGCCAGAGGTTATCACCACCATTGTTCCCACTTTCAAATGGGAAAACGGGTTCAGGGAGGCGCCCTGCCCAGGTCTGCCCCACTGGCAAGTGGGGAAGCTAGAATGGGAGCCCGGCTCAGATGGACAGATGCCCTGAGTTCAGATGGGCTGAGATGTGAGTAGAGCCAGGGGTCCTGAGGTGGCGGGGAGTATGCTTTTTGTCCTGAGGGTGTTAACCAACATTATTTTAAATAAACTATACACCGTGCAGTGCATCATAGAGCATGAGACACACATGCCCCTGTCCAAGTCTTCTCCCCTCTCCAGAGGTGACCCCCGTCATCAGACGCCGTGGCTCTTTCCAGAGCTTTTCTATGCACTTATAGACATCTACAAGCACCTGGACACTAGGTTTGGGGTTCTGTTGCTTCTTAATAGAAATGTTTCACATATATATATTCGTATATATATGTTGTTGGTCTATGGCTTGCTTTTTTCACTTAACATTTCTTTTTTTTTTTTTTTTTCCGGTACGCGGGCCTCTCACTGTTGTGGCCTCTCCCATTGTGGAGCACAGGCTCCGGATGCGCAGGCTCAGCGGCCATGGTTCACGGGCCCAGCCGCTCCGCGGCATGTGGGATCTTCCCGGACCGGAGCACGAACCCGTGTCCCCTGCATCGGCAGGCGGACTCTCAACCACTGCGCCACCAGGGAAGCCCCTCACTTAACATTTCTTACAAAGGGTTCTACATCAGTACATAAAGCTCCCACCACATTCCTTTTCAGGGGTGCAGAGGCTATCCATTAATGTGAGTCCTGCAGTCAGTTTACTCTCAGAGGCCAGCCCTGGGCAGCAGCCATGGCCCATGTAGCTGTGGGCTAGTGGAGTGACAGCTGTCCCACACTTCAGGCAAGACCTAAGGCCCAGGCTTCCCTCGTGGCCACGCTGGCCCTGGTGTCCTCCTGCCTGGCCCGCCTCACCCCCTTCCCAGCCTCCCAGGACCTTCAAGCTGGCCTGAGTGTCCGCAGCCCAGTCCCACTGACCCTCGTGGAGGTATTTGAGGCCTGATGCGCTACCCTTTCTGGGAGCTGGCATCGCGAGAGGAGGCAGTGCCTTAAGCCAAAGGAACAATGCCTGCGTGGGAGCCCAAGGCACCATGATGGGGGAGTGGCAGAGACATGTGGGGCGCAGGGGCCTTCCAAAGTTCATGTGGCCCTGCACAGGAGACCCAAGCCCCCGCCTTCACGCTTGTGCGGCCAGACTCCTGCCCTGTGTGAAGATCCCCGATGCCCCCCGGGGTAGGCTTCAGCAGGTGGGATGGGGATGCTCAGAGCCCCCCAGTCTGGGCCAGGCTCCTGGCAGGCGTGCAGAGGAGGGCTTGGATGCAAGGGGCCCTCAGGCCCTGGCAGCTGCAGATGCCAACCTCACCTCTTCATCCTTCTCCCACTCCTTGCTGTGGGATTGTGGAAGCTGGGCTCCCATACAGCTTCTCTGACCCTGAAGTGCTCTACAGACTCCTGCTTCCCTGCCTTTGTCTGTGCTGTTCCCTCCACCTTAACACCCTTCCCGCTCATCAAGCCTGTTGAAACTCTACTAGTGCCCCCTCCCCTGGAACACAGGCCCCAAAGCCACCACCAGCTCTCCCCACTCAGGCCGTTCTGACGTTTAGAGCCATCTGCGATGGTCGTCACACACCGCCTGGGGGGACCCCGTCAGCCCAGCTGCTCTCCACCACACCAGACTGCATGTTCCCCAAAGACGGGGACTGGGCCATACTTGCTTCCCACCCCCAAGGCCCAGGCGGGTCTGGCACAGAACAGGCTCCCTGTGGTTTCTTGGCCAGGTGACCTCAGCCACGGGGTCACCCCTGCTCCTTCACCAGCAGGAAGTCCTTCCTTAAATCACAGGAAGCCCCTCCTGTTACAGTTCAAGACTGTCCTGATCACAGTGGGGAAAGGACAGTGTAGCCACTCGCTGGTGATTCCCTCATCAGCTCCCCGATATTTACTCGGTCGACGTTCACTGAGTGTCTATGTGTCACAGACATCACGCTGGTGAAATGTCACTCCCTTCAAGGGGCCCACAGTCTAGCTCAGAGACAGATGGCCTGACCCTATACAGGGAAACCGGTGTACGCGTGTGCGTGGGCGCCTGCCAAGAAGGGGCTCTGAGGGCATAGCAGAGAGAGAGGTGAGGAAGGCTTCCTGGAGGAGGCGAAGGTGAAGCTGAGTTCTGTAGGCTGAGTAGAAGCTCTCCAGGGAGGCATGGGAACAACACACATGAAGTCACCCAAAGCAGAACTACATGAGGTGCCTGCCTCTGCCACAGCACTGCCTGCTCTGCTGTGACGGCCTCCCCTGCCAGGTCACAGTCCCCTGAGGACAGAGACGGCCTATGACATGCCCAGTCCTGGCCCAAGCTCGTCACTCAGGAACACGTGCCAAGCCAATAAACTGAACCGAGGAGGCCTGGCTGCTGGGCGTTGCCAGCTCCTCTCAGCAAGGGAGCAGGCCACGTCTCCAGGCCAGGAGGGCCCCCGGTGTGGCTCCACTGGAGACGCAGGCCCTCAGAGAAGAGGGGGAACAGACAGGGGGACCGACGGAAACAGCCCAGGGCTACACGTTTCAAGCCCCTTGTTCTATGTTCAGTTCTTCCTCTACTTTTCTGGGTGGCAGTGTGTATGTCACTTTCCCGCCTCTGAACCCTAGTTCCCCCAAACTGCAATGAAGTCCTTTCTGATTGAAGACTGTCACAGATATAATTCGTACAATCACCTGCTGCCTTGAGAGAACCTTTCTGGTTCCAACATTCTGCGCTTCTGATCCCATGGACCACGCTTAGCAGCCTGAACCACCTGCTTCCCTGCAAGACATTCTGCCCCCTCCCTGCATGGTCTCCCCAAGGCAGGGCTGGGCAGGCAGGCGCCAAGCTAAAGGGCCCCAAGTCAGGAGCCGAGGCCCTTTTTCTCTCTCCTCTTCGATGCCTGCTTAGTCACTGACTTGGATCTCGCCCCTTCTGGCTGTGCGCCTCCCAAGCACGTACTTGCATGCCTAGCACTTCATCATGAGTCAGGCGCCCTCTGAGGACTCTGCCATCTCTCACTCCTCAGAATGGACCAGCGGACAGAACAGGGAGACCAGCTAATTGGCTCAGAGGCCCCGCCCAAAGTCCCAGACCAACTGTGTCCAGGTCCCCAGCTGAGAGCCTGTCCCAGACCTGCCTGCATTGGGTACTTCCCTTAAAATGCCCACAAGCCAGGGGAGAGATGGGCCCTCAGGCCCATCTCCCGTCCTGGCTGCCAGAGCTCCTGGCAGGAAAGCCATCCAGAGTGGATGCCGTACACTCAGAGCGGCGGCATCTGCCGGTGACGTGACCTGGCCCACGTTCCCCCAGTGAGGAAAAGAGAAACAGCCCCTATCCTCACCCGCTCTAGCTGCTTTCCTGCGGCCCCGGAGAGGGAAACTGCCACGTTCTGCCAGGATACTGCCTCCGGGAGGCTCCCAGGATCTTGCTCCAGGGGGGATGGCTTCGTCTGGCAGGGCCCGCGGGGCAAGGGTGTGTGATGCACGTCGCAGACAGAGCGGCTGCCGCGGGGCTGGGGGTGGTGAGGGGACACAGCTGCCGCCCCTCTGCTGCGGCGCTGGCGGTGAAGAGCAGGCGTGCAGATAATTGGGGTGACGTCCTGGTACACTGACGAGACCCACTTCCAGATGGCGCTGAGGGCCCACTTAGAACAATTAGCCAGGGGAGATGACTCCACCTGCTATTTTTAGAGGGTACCACATCTGGAGGTGGTATCTTTTGGCTGGAGATGTCTTCACCAAAGGCCGGGGGATTTGCATCATCTTCCGTGATCAACTCATCAAGACTTCTCCACCATGTTTTCAGGCCTTCAGATGACAAGTCATTCTGGTGTTCTATGCATGGGGCCTGGACCTCGAGCAGACTCCAGAAATATCTTCCAATCAGTGCTCAGTGCTGTGTTGGGTGGGGAGAAAAGGGCCCAGGCAGACTTGCTTCCTGTAGCCATGATTTCCAGCTCTGTCCGCAGGGCGTGGTGCTGAGCAGCTTGGGAACCAGGCCTCAGGCACGGGCTAGGGGTGCTTCTCTGGGTTCGTGGGTCTGTTCGCCGGGGACGCAGCTGATATGTGGTCCCAGGATCCCCAGGGAGCAGGCCACAGACAATGAGATTCCCACCTGTAATAGGGGAGGAGACCTGCCTCGGAGTAGAACTAAGCTAAACACACTGCAGGGGAAAGTGTGAATTTACACACCTGGACCCCAGGGGACAAAGTTGCGCCTTTCTTGATCTCACAAAATCCAACTTAGCTCTTGACGCCTGTGTCCACAGCTGGCAGGCAACCATCCAGCCATTTCACAGGAGACCCAGTCTCTGTAGGACTTTCTTAATCAACTGTCCATCAACGTAGCACTCCTCCCCTCTTTCTCCCTTCTTTGGCCCCAGGGGAGATGAAAACTGCAGGCATTAGAGGGAGGGACTCTTGCCTCTCCCCCTGGCTGCCTCTGCCCGATGCTGGTACTGGTCCTGGACGTTCCTTGTCTGGTTTTTGTCCACCGGCTTCTGGCCATGCTGTGACTGCTGTTGCCACTGGTCTCAGCTCACCAAGTACACGTGGTCACTCAGTGTCCTTCCTGTTCTGATGCGGGATGTTCTGATGCCCACCCTGCTCTCAGCCACTCCCTCACCCCTGCGGGGCCCAGCATGTTCGCAGATGCTCCCTTGTACCACGCCTGGAGTCTTTGGGTGTTCCCTGCCCCACATCTCTTCCCTTTCCCCTCATCACCCTGCCAGCCCTCAACCCTCAGAGCCTTGCTCCCGGAGGCCTGCCCTGACTACCAGTCTATTCCAGACAGCGTCCCTTCTCCGCAGCAGCCCAGCAGCAGGCCCCACTTGGACAGCCCACCAAGCATAGGACTCTGGGCGTCTGTGGATGTCCTCTCATGTTTCACACTGCTGGGAAGTTCCCGAGGATGACCACAGTCCTCTCCTCCAACTTTCCAGGACTGGGCCCCCAGCTGGGCCTCCCCACGCCAGGCTGCACTCCCCTGCGGTTGGAGGAGGGGGGTGTGTGTCTGTTTCTATGACCTTCTTCACACCCTCTGGTATTCTCTAAGGTTTATAAATCAACACATAACTCAATTTTAATAAAAGTCCTTCTGATTTTTCTTAAATAAATTAGTCTTTGATGAATAGCTGTCCCCTCACCCCCTGGCCAGAAGGGTAGGACTGAATAGTGACAAAAAGTGGGGGATTTTACCAAAGTTAGGAGCAGAAAGGAAAAACAAAGATCAGAGCAGAAATAAATGAAATAGAGATGCAAAAGGCAATACAAAATATCAATGAAACTATGAGCTGGTTTTGTGAAGAAACAAACAAAATAAACCAAACTTTAACTTGACTCACCAAGAAAAAAAGATGATAGGACTCAAATAAATAAAATCAAAAATTTAAGAGGAGAGATTACAACTGATACACAGAAAAGCAGAGGATAAGAGACTACTATAAACAATTATATGACAACAAATTGGACAATGTAGAAGAAACTGATAAATTCCTAGAAACATACAAACCACCAAGACAGAATGATGAAGAAATAGAAAATCTGAACAGACCAATTACTAGCAAGAGATTAAATCAGTAATCAAAAACCTTCCAACAAACAAAAGTCCAGGACCAGATGGTTTCACTGATGAATTCTACCAAACATTTAAAGAACAATTAATACCAATCCTTCTCAAACTCTTCCAAAAAACAGAAGAGGAGGGAATATTTCCAAACTCATTTTACGAGGCCAACATCACCCTGATACCAAAACCAGACAAGGACACCACAAGAAAAGAAAATTACAGGCCAATGTCCCTGATGAAGATAGATGAAATAATCCTCAGTAAAATATTAGCAAACTGAATTCAATAACACATTAAAAGGATCATACCTCATGATCAAATGGGATGTATTCCAGGGTTGCAAGGATGGTCCACATCTGCAAATCAATCAGTGTGATATACCACACGGAAAAAAATGAAGGCTGAAAATCATATAATCCTTTCAACAGATGCAGAAAAAGCACCGGACAAAATTCAACATCCATTCATGATTAAAAACTCTCAACAAACTGTGTATAGAGGGAATGTACCACAACTTAATAAAGGCCATGTATGACAAGCCCACAGCTAAAATCATACTCAATGGTGACAAGCTGAGAGCCTTTCCTTTGAGATCAGGAACGAGACAAGGATGGCCACTCTCACCACTTTTATTAGCCATAGTCTGGAAGTCCTAGCAAGAATAATTAGGCAAGAAAAATAAACAAATAAAAGGCATCCAAATTGGAAAGGAAGAAGTAAAACTGTCTCTATTTGCAGATGACATATTATATATAGAAAACTCCAAAGATGCCACCAAAAAACTGTTAGAACTAATAAGTGAATTCAGTGACATTGCAGAATACAAAATCAATATACAAACATCAGTTGTACTCCTCCTCATTAACAATGAACCAACAGAAAGAGCAATTAAGAAAACAATCCCATTTAAAATTTCATAAAAAGAATCAAATACCTAGGAATAAATTTAACCAAGGAGGTAAAAGATATGTACAGTGAAAATTATAAGACAGTGATGAAAGAAACTTAAGAAGACACAAATAAATGAAAAAATATTGCATGCTCATGGAATGGAAGAATTAATAGTTAAAATTTCCATACTACCCAAAACAATCTACAGATGCAATGCAATCCCTATCAAAATTCCCATGGCATTTTTCACAGAAACAGAACAGACAATTCAAAACTTTGTATGAACGACAAAAGACCCCCAAATAGCCAAAACAATCTCGAGAAAGATGAGCAAAGCCTTTCCTGATTTCAAACTATATTACAAAGCTGTAGGAATCAAAACAGGATGGGACTGGCATAAAAACAGACACATAGATCAATGGAATAGAATAAAGAGCTGAGAAATAAACCCATGCATATACGTCAGTTAATTTACAACAAAGGTGGCAGGAATGTACATTGGGGAAAGGATACTCCCTTCAAAAACTGGTGTTGGGAAAACTGGACAGCTACATGAAAAAGAATAAAACCAGACCCCTATCTTACACCATACATAAAAATCAACTCCAACTGGTTTAAAGACTTGAATGTAAGGCCTGAAACCACAAAACTCATAAAAGAAAACAGGGGGTAAGGTCCTGGATGTTGGTCTTGGTGATGATTTTTTAAGTTTGACACCCAAAGAAAAGGCAACAAAAGCAAAATTAAACAAGTAGACCTACATCAAACTAAAAAGCTTCTGCACGGCAAAGGAAACCACCAACAAAATGAAAAGATAACCTACTGAATGGGAGAAGATATTTTCAAATCATATATCTGATAAAGAATTAATATCCAAAATATAAAAAGCTTATACAACTCAATAGCAAAAAAAATAAAAAATAAAAATCCTGCAAAACAAAAAACAAATGAATTGATGAAAAAATGGGCAAAGGAACGGAATAGACATGTTTTCAAAGAAGACATACAGATGGACAAGAAGTACATGCAGAGGTGCTCAATATCACTAATCATCAGAGAAATCCACATCAAAACCACAATGAGATATCACCTTACACCTGCCAGAATGGTTGTTATCAAAAAGACAGGAGATAACAAAGTCCTGGAGAGGGTGTGGAGAAAAGGGAACCCTTGTGCACTGTTGGAAGGAAGGTAAATTAGGGCAGCCACTATGGAAAACGGTGTGAAGGTGCCTCAAAAAACAAACAAGCAAACAAACAAAAAGCTATCATATGATCCAGCAATTCTATTTCTAGGTATATATCCAAAGAAAACAAAATCATTATCTCAAAGAGATATCTGCACCTATGTTCACTACAGCATTACTTACAATAGCCAAGACACTGAAACAACCTAAGTGTCCATCAACAGATGAATGGATAAAGAAAATGTGGTACACACACAGTGGACTATTACTCGGCAATAAAAAGGAGGAAATCCTGCCATTTGCGACAAAACAGATGGACCTTGAGGGTGTTATGCTAGGTGAAATAAGTTAAACAGAGAAAGCCAAATACTATATGATCTCATTTATGTGGAATCTAAAAAGTAAAATAAAATAAAAAACTGAATTCACAGAAAAAGAAAACAGAAGCAGTTAGTTGCCAGAGGCAGGGGTCAGGGGAAATGTGGGTAAAAGTGAACAAAAGATACAAACTTCCAGTTACGAGATTAAGTTCTAGGGATGTAATGTACAGCGTGGTGACCTTGGTTAACAATGCTGTATTGTATAGTTGAAGGCCATTAAGAGAGTAAATATTAAAAGTTCTCATTATAAGAAAAAAAATGTGTAACTGTGAGATGATGGATATTTACTAAACTTATTGCGGTGATCATTTTGATCATATATATATCAAATCATTATGTTGTATACCTTAAACTAATGCAATGCTACATGTCAATTATATCTCAAAACTGGGGGAATCAAACAGGTTATTCAATAATCTCACTTTTATGGAAGGAAAAAAAGAATATATTAATTACACTGAATCTGAGGTATCATTGATGATTAAATGCACCATTCTTCTTCACCATGAAGAAACACACCCCAAAAATGCCCCCAATGAAACCGTAATGAGCCACAGATTATAGGATACATCATGGTTTCAGAGATGTTACAATGACATAGGTATCCTCAAACTGATAAAATACTACATTGTGTCATTTTCCTTTCATTGTAAAATAAACTACCCACCACCCCCACCTGCAAAAAAAAGTGGGGGCTTCTGGTTCAAAGGGTGGGTTCTTACCCCTCTTTAGCTTCAGCGTATCAAGTCTAAATGGGAATAATAACCATGCCTCCCTCCCAGGACTGTTGGGAGGGTTAACTGCCCTCAGCACAGCACCCTGCACAGAGTTAAGGGCTCAGCAGAGGACAAGCGTCGCTGTCACTACTATCGTTGTCGTCTTTGTCCCACTGACAGAGCCAAGTTGGATGGACTCATTCCCAGGAGAATACGGCCTCTCACACTCCCCCAAGCTGGGCCCCTGGGCACTCTCCATCCATTTTTCTGTGAAAAATGCCATTGTCCCCCAGATGAAATGGGCTACTTTAGGCCAGGGGTTTGTCTTTGCAAGAGTTAAAAGGGAGACATGAGTCCAGAAGTACCTGCTTCCCAGGCCACCAAGGTGGAAGCTGCTCTGGGGGCACATGACCAGGTTGTCAGAAGCAGCCTCCTGAGGCCTCAAGACCAGAGGCCTTGGGCCTCCAGTGTGGCAAGAGGGAGTGTCAGGCAGGCAGCAGTGGGATGTGTGCCCCACCAGGCTGCCACCCATGGTGGGTGCACAGCTGAGCCATCTCTGGGAGTCTGGCATCGCCCAAGCCAGGGTCTGGCCCAAGACAGGAGGAAATAAAGAGCTATGTTCTCACGCAAAGCAACTGGAGCTGTCAAACTTGGGAAAGAGAAACCCAGAAGTGAGCAGCACAAAGTGAAAGGAATTTCCACACCAGCTCACACTTGCCAATCACACCTGATCTAATATCATCCACTCAGGGGTAGGTAGGGGCTTGTGAACCCTGTAATCAGATGAAAAATTGGAAGCTCAGAGACACTCAGTGATTTGTCTGTCACACCACAAGTGGGGGAGGGAACTGGAGCCAGAGCCCACGGGCACACTGGCCTTCGGGTCTAGAATTTTCCCACTGAAAAGCCAGTCAGTAATGTGTCAGCAAGAAGGTGAGTGTTTACTAAGTGGAACATATGAGATGGCCATTTTTGCCAGGCAAAAGTTGAAAACTACCCAGCGGTTTTCTTATGTTTCAGCCAATATTTAAGGTGATGTGCACACTCTGGGAAGATCCCCCGCCTCCCCGCAAATCTCTCCCTGCCCTGGGACCTGCTACTCTACCATTAGTGGTATGCTCTTTGGCACCCATCTTTTACAAAGTACAGGCCCCTCCGAGGAGTAAACAGAAAGGCAAGGAGGGTCATTCACACTCTAGTGTAAATTAGTTCATCAGGCCAGTCAGGAGGAACAGAGCTGAGAAACAGAACGCTGCGGGAATGGAAGCTGCTAAGGAGAGGGTGAAAGTGGTGATTTGAAAGGGAAGAAAGAAGGCAGGAGTGACCATGAAGAAAGGGTCCAAGAAGGCTGCTGAGTCTGACTGTTTCACCATTATACCCACAATCCTTAGCGATAAAGATTTGCTGCGTGCCTCTGAGAAGCCACCTAGCCTCTCTGAGGCTGAGTTTCTCCTCTTCTGGTGGGGACTAATGCCCCTGCCCACTTAGCTCAGACAGGACAGTGTACAGGTGGCCTTGGGAAGCCTGAATTCCAAGGCTCCTCCCAGCTGGGACCTTGTCCTTGTGGCAGTTGGGATGTTTTGCCCCAAGGGGAGGCAGCAGGCCATCCAGGACCCTGAAGTTTTCATGAGTGTCTCTGCTCTCCTCCAGGGGGCTTCCTAACCTTCAACAACCAAAGCTCCCACTGACTGCACTTACTGTATACGAGGATCTGGCATGGAGATCACTCTCCCCCGTTGACAATGAGGAACGAGGGCACAGAGGAGGGAAGAAGCCCGCCTGGGGTCACACAGCCTGGGAAGAGTTAGAGCCGAATTCTAACCCTCATGTGGCTGATTCCAAAGCTCCTGCTTCTACTCTTTGGTTCTGCCAGCCAAGGCACTGTGGCTGGGGTCCCTGGGGGGTGAGAAGTGGACTAGGGACTCCTTCAGGCCTCTAGGTATACCCAGCTCTGACCCCCTGGGTGAGGAGGCTCCCTGGGCACCCAACAGCACAGAGAGTAGGCTTTGAATTCTCACAGACCACAGTCTCACAGAACAAGCTGGGTCACATGACGTGGGGCAAGGGCCCCGGCACATGCCTCAGACCTAAGCTTCTGGGCAAGGCCTTCTGAGAAATGGCAGGATGG
This sequence comes from Phocoena phocoena, assembly GCF_963924675.1. Lineage (NCBI taxonomy): Eukaryota > Metazoa > Chordata > Mammalia > Artiodactyla > Phocoenidae > Phocoena > Phocoena phocoena. Next base: position 21,934,105 of record NC_089222.1, on the reverse strand, counting down.
AGTCCAAATTCTGAATGATCACAGACCTGGGCTGGAATTCTCACTCTGAGGCTGTACAATTTGGGGGGAAGTGGCTTAACCTCTCTGGCCTCCAGCTTCTCCATTTCAAGTCCTCCTTTGCAAAGCTCTTATGAGGAAAAGTGAGGACATACACAGACAATGTTTAGCATTGGGCCTGGTTCCTAGCAGGCACTACGTAGACAGTAATAATTTTTAGAGAGCTTCAGGGCAGGTATAATTTGGCTTGGCTGAGAAGAGAAACAAGGGCATGGAGGCCTCCTGAGAGGGCAGGGGAGGCAGGGCTCCTGGTCCCTTTTGTGAGAAAGGACTTTGGCTACACATCACTACGGTCTCCCTGCCCAAGAATTCTTTGAATCTATGGCATCTCCTAAACACATCAAAAAGTGAATATTATTATCCTAATCTTATAGATGAGGAAATATACTAAGAGAGGCAAAGTAACTTGCTAAGTACCATACAGTTGAGAAGCAACAGAACTGAGCTTTGAAATTAGGTCTTCTGACTTCAAATTTAAGTCCTTCCCAGTACACCACACTGCCCTGGGTGCTCTAAAACTGAATTTAGAGATACTTCTAGCCACCTCAGTTTAGCCACATCTTTCCAGAAGCTCAAAGGCATGGGAAATTCTTTATTGTGAAATATACATACAAAAGAGCGTATTAACATAAGTATTTAACAAAAGGAATAGTAATGAAATGTATATATACTTAAAAGTACTGTCTTTGATGTTCTGCAGTTTCACCAAAATTTATGTGGCTGTGAATTTCTACTTAACTTGTCTGAAATTCGTTGTGCTTTTTAGATCTGAGTTTTGGTGTCTTTTAACAATTCTTGGAAAATGTTTCCAAGCCGTTATTTCTTTGAAGACTGCCACTGCCCCATTATGTCTACAATTACCTCCTTTTGGAACTCCACGTAAATATGTTAGATCTTCACACCCTACCCCTCACATCTCTTAACCTTGCCTTCTTGTTGTTCATATCTTTGTCTGGACTTCATACTAGACAGTTTCTTAAGAATTCTCTTAGTACATTCATTTTCTCTTCAGCTGCATCTAATCCTATTGTATCTACTTCTGTGTCTATTGTATATGCATCCACTGAATTTTCCATTCCAATTATTATTTTTTCCTAGAAGTTCTTTCTGGTCTTTTATAAATCTGCCTTTAAAAAAAAAAGTGTCCTGGGAATTCCCTGGCTGTTCGGTGGTTAGACTCTGTGCTCTCAATGCCAAGGGCCCGGGTTCAATCCCTGGTTGGGGAACTAAGATCCCACGTGCCACACGGTATAGCTAAAGGTAAAAAAAACTAGAAGAATTAAATTAAATTAAATAACCATTCTTCTCAGAAAAATAAATAGTGTTCTGTGCTGTTTTAATATTTCCAAACCTTTCTTTTAGTTAAAGACATTAGGCATAGTTATTTTTCATGTCTGCTCATTTTAGTGATGACTCATCTTTAGTCTTTGTAGGTCTGCTTCTACAGCCTGTTGTTTCTGCTGATTCTTATTCATGGTGCCTTGTTTCCTGGTATGACTTTGTGACTTTTTGACTTGAACTGAAGTGTTCCTTGGAACTATACATCTATAAGAAATCTTTGAGTCTGGGCTGAATTCGGCTTCCTACAGAGATAATCTGTCTTTGTTTCTGCTGGTCACCTATGGGAAGCATTAACTCAGGACCATTTTAAACTAGATTCTCTACTTAAGGATCTCAGACGACACATTACTTTGGACCACATATCCATGTGAGATTCAGCTTTTGATTACCACAGGAGGTATTTTTCCCCATCCACACAGGGCCAAGTTGTCCTTGCTCTCTCTTCTATGGAGTGGAGTTTATTTCTTGGTTATTCTTATACTGATGGTGTAGCCTCTGGGGCACAAGCTTTATGCAGGGCTCCTTTAAACTGCCCACTTGGGCAGGCCCCAGGATTTACCTATTTTCTCCCATTCCCAGCACAGCAACAACAGGGAGGCTTAAGGTCACCACCAGGTTTGGAAGATCCTGGAACAAAAGCCAGCACTGTGCTCCATCCCCATGTCCACACTCTCCATTCAGTTTCAGTCTCTGTGATTCCCTACTTTCTTGCCAACTCAGTAGTATATTATAATTTTTAAAACATTTTATCTGATATATCATTGTTTTCATTTGAAAAGTTGTTCAGGATATTTAAAGCATCATTGGGAATTCCCTGGCGGTCCAGTGGTTAGGACTGCGCACTTCCACCGCACGGGGCATGCGTTTGATCCCTGGTCGGGAAACTAAGATCCCACATGCCGCAGTGTGGCCAAAAAACTTTTTTTAATTAGAAAAAAAAGGCATCATTGTTTCAGAAATGAGTCCTCCACAGACATTTTGGGTAAAATATAAAACATTTCCTGTCTCAAAGCTAGATTTAAGCAAATTTGGGCTGCCGGCAAATATTTTTCTAAAACACCATTTTCCGTTTTCTTGCTTCTTTTCAGTAACTCTCCCCCATCCTTAATTCTCATTGTTGTTCTCTCCCTCCCCTTGATAGAAATAAATGAATAAACTAATTAATGCTAATGTATTAATGACTAAAAACAATTGACCCCCATCCCCTGGTATATCACATATCGTAATTATGTTACATATTAGGAAGTTTCTTAAATTTTTCTCTTCCTTAAAGATTTACATTTTGAAGCATCCTGGAGAGGACAGCATTTGAGTGAAGGAGTGACTCTGATTTAAATTCCAGGATACTGTCAGGCAGGGACTCCCCTCCCCCTGCCCACAGGCTGGACTGCATAAAGACCCCTCCCTTGAGAAAGCCCCCTCTGTACTCTAGACAGCAGGCTGTATTACGCAGGCCAAGGAATTAATACATTCAGCTGTGAACTGGGCAGCCACACCCACAGGTTTCTGGGGGCATCCAGACCCCTCACCCAACAGACCTGCCATGGAACTATGAACATTAACACACTGGATCTCGCCAAACCTGGTGGATGCTGAACTCACAGCAGATGACTCTTTACAAGCCCACACAGCTTACTCTCCTCCCCCAGCTCTCACTAGCACTTCCCATCCTCTTGCTCCTGGCAGGGAGTGGGGTATTGGGGAGGTAGAGTCACTGACGGATGCAGGAAGAAAAATGGATTCTAGTGTTTTCAGCACGGAAAGCTTTTAACTCTAGCTTCTGAGTAATGCTTAAAGTACACGTGTGAATGTGAGATCCTGGGAGCATGCACAAGGCTCTCACACAGCCTCTGGCCCAGACAGCGATAAGAGCCCCAAATACCCTGTGCCCATCCCCGTGGGGTGCTGCCCTCTCTTCCATCCTGGCTTCCAATACGAGACAAACTTCGGGGTTCTAGACAGCTGGCCTATGTGCTCCTTCCCCTATAGGAGGGATCCAGGGATGCAATGTGGGCAAACTTCCAGCATTCCCTTGAGGGACCTCAGGTAGCACTTCCTCTCACGCATATCGATGGTGTTCTAGTTATATATTGCTGCATAATGAACCACCCCAAAACTTAGTGGCTTATCACAACAATCATTCGTTTTGTTTATGAATATGCTATTTGGGTAGAGCTTGGTGGGGAAATCTCGTCTTTGCTCATTAGCTGGGGCAACTCAACCAGGGCTGGAGATAACCAGCCCTTCCAAGATAACCTACACGGCTGGGAAGTTGGTGTCATCTGTTGACTGGGGCTTCCTCATAGCATGCCACTTGGGTTCTAAGAGTAAATGTTCCCAGATATCCAGGCAGAGACTGCAAGGCTTCCTATGATCTAGCCTCAGAAGTCCAGGACATCATCTCTGCTATATCCTAAGTCACTAATGGCCAACCCAGACTCAAGTAAAAGGCAATCAGTGCCACTCTCAATTGGGACAGTAAGAAAGAAGATGCGGCCATCTTTAATTTACTACACATGAGTCTGGGTGATCAGGACCGTCTTCAAATTTCAGAGTGTGTGTGTATGTTGGGGATGGGCAAATCATTTACCCATTCCTTCAATAAGCACTTTTGCGCACGTCCACAGGGTCGTTCAAGACACGTCCCCACTCTCAAGGAGCTCCCAGTCATGTGGGAGATGCAGACACAGATGGATGAATGTGGATATTTATTTATCCACTCAACCTACATTGTCTGAGCACCTATTAAGCGCCAGGCCCAGTGCTGAGGCACAGGGTGGCCAAACTGGGCAGACCCTGTCCTTATGAAGGTCACAGTTTGTCAGAGCAGTCAGACATCAAAGCTGGTATCACAAGAGTGTGGTGAGGGCTCAGAGCACAGCTGCATGGATGGAGCAGGGAGGGTCTCTGGCAGGCAGATGTGTCACTGTCTCCCTAGAAAAGAGGTATTCAAGCAGAAACCTTCAGTAGGAGTTTGTGCAGATGAAGGGGAGGAATGAAGTGTACTGCTGGTTGGGAGAACCGTCCATGTGAAGGCTCAGAGGCAAGAAAGAGTGAGAAGCTCTTCTGGGCTTCAAAGATGTTCAGTTTGGTGTGTGCTTGCATGTGCACGGGGTGTATGCGCCTGGGTGCGTGTATCTGTGTGTGCACATGGGAAGTATGTGCGAGTCTATGTGTGTACATGCGTGTGTGTGTGCATGTTGTTTGTAGGAACACCAGAACCTCCTCTGCACCTACCCTAAGCTGATGAAGTGTCCCCACTCTGCAATCCAGAGGTCTAGGGAACAGCACCCTCACCCCTGCTGCCATACATCTCAAGGGCACCCATGGCCCATCCCCTCTGCCACTTTGGCCGGGAGTAGACACACACCACTAGCTCCCCATGCAGGCATGTGTTGACATGGCTGTGATTGGCGTGTGGCACTGAGGAGGCATGCTCCAGGCCCAGCCTCAAGGCAACCAGTCCACCACCTCCTCCAGGCTGCTGGGGCATCCTTGGGACCTCCTGCCTCCCCTGTTGGAGCTGCGTCTGACCCGAGCTCAGGGTGACATGAGAGAAGGGTGCCGGAAGGGACCCTACCACTGATCAGACTGGACTGCCAACTGCAGCCTAGACCAGCCCTTGCCCATCTTTGGGCTTCAGAATTCATTGTGAGAAGGAGACCCACCCTGTGAAGAAGAGACTCCCTCCCATGTGAATCAGGGGACCCCACCCCAAAGACATGTACACGAAACTCTTCAAGACCCACTTTCTAGTTTCAGGTCTATTTCCCCATTAGTGGGCTTAGGAGCTGGAAGGAGTAGGCAGAGGAGGTGGAGAGGTGAGGAACAAGCTGGGCCTTCCTGTGCTCAGTCTGGAAGATGGTCCCAAGGAAAAGCTGTCCCAGCACCATGTCTCCACTTCGCCTACTCCCCAGCAGCACACCAGGAAGAGAAAGGAGAGGGGACAAATACTAATCGGAGTAGTAATAACAGTCTCAGGACTGTTTTAATCATTCTCCTTTGGCCCTCCTATTTCCCTACAGGCATTTTCCTTCTGTCAGGACTTGGTTCATTTGCACATGATCAACAGCAAAAGCTAACAACGACTTTCACAAGGTAAATGTTTCTCTTTCACATAAAAGAAATTCAGTGTCCAGCAGTCTAGGTCTGGTAAAATGACTCCATGAAGTCTAGAGGGACCCAGGATCCCTCTAGTTCATTGTTCTGCAATCATCTTCATGTCCAAGATGGCTGCTAGAGCTCCAGCCATCACATCTGCAAACAAGGCAGCTCTCTTTCGTACTTTTTAGTTTAAAAAGTTTTATTGAGGTACAATTTACCTAAAATAAAATGCACACATTTTAAACATAGAGTTTTATGAGTTCTGCCAAATTTAGAACACCCACATAACCACCACCTTAGTTGAGATATAGAACATTTCCACCTCCCTAGAAAGTCCTCTCTTGTTCCTGCAGTCAATGCCCCCCTTTGACATTATTATAGATTAGTTCTCCTGTTCTAGAACTTCGTATAAATGCAGTAATTCAGTATTTACTCTTCTGTGTCTGGATTCTTCCATCCAGCATGATGCTTTTGAGGTATATCCGTGGTGTTGTTTGTATCCGTGGTTTGTTCCTTTTTACTGCTGAGTAACAACCCATAGTATGGATGGGCCACTGTTCACATGCTGATAGACACTCACCTCTTTCTTCTCCTTCCCTTTTAGGAGACTTTCTACAAGTTCCATGTAACATTTCCTTTGGATTTCAATGGCCCAAAATAGTCACGTGGCCACACCTGGAAATGTATCTCTTTAGTTGAGTAGCAATGGGATTTTTTCTAGGAGGAAGAGGAGGGTAGATGCTGGGTACAACTAGTGGGCTCATTTGACAGACTGAGAAACCAAGCTCCGATGAAGCAGTGATTCCCCTAAAGTCACCCAGGTCCTCATGACAGAGGTGGGTCAAGGCTCCAGATTTAGGGCTTTTTCAATCTGTCCCCAGCAGGCCACTTCACATCTAGTGGGTATTCCCCATTGGCCAATGCCCACAGAGTGTGGGTACTGGGCAAGAGCAACGTGAAGGAGCTGGCTGGCCTCAGGAAGGAGGGATAACGCTGATACCAGGGAGCACTGGACTGGGCATTCACTAAGCACCAGGCTGGGCTAATCATAAAGCCATCCAGTAGGCTAGTCACTTCTGTTTGCCCCATTTCTCAGATGAGGAAACCACTTAGAGAGGTTAAGTAACTTGTCTGAGGTCACACAGCTAGCAAATGGCACCTCTGGGTATGGGTTCCAGACCTTCAGTTCTGTTGAAGGCAGGTTCCGACCATGGAGAAAAATATAGAGTTTCTCAACCTCCTTTCCAACAGGTAGAGGAGGTTCTATCCTGAGACTGGTAAATAAACGATCCTTCCAGAGCCCCGCCTGTCAGCCTCAGGGGCCTGCCACAGGCTCCTACTCTCCTAATTCACCCAGGACCTTTTCTCATAACTCTGCTTTCCTCCATTTCATGCCTATAACGTATTAACATAAACAACAGTGCTGACAGCAGCTCAGCTCTAACTGGCTCATGCTGGAATCTGACTGATGATTTTCATCAGGGAAAAAGACTAAACAGGTTAAGATGATTAAATTTTCTTAAACCTACAGCTAAGCCTAATCAAAGCCATTTGTGCAGAGGTGTGTGTGTGTTTTCCTTTGCTGGAAGGTTGATTGGCAGTTTCGAAGAGACGAGTGTGACTGCTGGGGGAACAGAGTTAAAATAAAGCATTTCCCACAACTTCCAGACATTAGCACAGGCCACTTCCACTTCCCTGTCTAGGCTGGAACTATCATTTCCCCCGAGAAACATCTGATGACGAAAATGAAATTCAGCGCGTCTACATTTCATCCTCTCCCTGTTTTTCCCGTCAAGTTGAGTCCTTTTATAATTAGAGCTGTCTGTGTTGAATGACTAGGGAAGTGCCATAGCTTCCTAATTTCCAGGAGCTGGAGGGGTCAGGAGCCTCCCACACAGCATGCCCGTACTGTCTCGGGCAAAGCCTTTCCCCTCTCTGGGCCCTAGCTGCCCTGTCTGGACAATGGAGAGACTGGCCCTAAGGATCTCCTGTTTATCGCGCCCAGTCAGTGGATGAGGGGCACAGCAAACAGTGAGAAATCAACTCCCTTTGTGTGATGTTCTTTGTCACACAGAACTCACAAGAGGACTTGCTAATTATGTCATATAACCTACCTGGATACTGAAGGGGCTCAGTGGGAGCGGGGTACACGTGGGTGACTAGAGACGGGAGGAGGCAACTCCTGTTTGTAGTTCTCTCTAAGACATTACTGGCCGGCTATTTCGCCTTCTGTAACATCAGATATCAAAATGCTAACCGTCCCATCCACCCACTGGGAACGCATTTGTAGGCCCTTGCAGACACCCGCCCTCTGCACTGCACAGCTTCCTAAGGATGGCTACGCACCCCATGGCTGACCTCTTCAACCCCTTTCTCAGCACTGTCCTAAGTGGTCCTCCTCACAGCCTCTTACTGCTCAGGTTCCCTCTTCCCAGTAGGCAGGTCCTGTCAAGAAAGTTTGAGCCCTGGGACCTCCCATGGTGTCCACCTGACCTACAGGAAACTCTCGTGTGAGACCGCTCTACTGCATTGCCCTTAGCCCTCCCCCTGCATCCATGAGCCATTCCAGCCAGCCCTTCAAGACCCTGAAAAACAGCAGGCAGCAGCCTCCATGTTCACAGTCATCCCCAAACTCCAGGGGACGTATACCAAAGCCACGCTCACTGCTTTTCCCCTTACTTCATGCAGCAAAAGAGCCTGTGGGTTTCTGAAACTCAGCAAATATTCTGCCAGTGGGTAGTGCTAGACTTTGCTCTGACCTCCCAGTCCCAATTTCTGCAAGTACGTTTGAAGTCCTATTAACCTGTTTGGGGACAGCACCTCCCTCTTCCCCATAGAGCAGTGGGCAGGGAGGACACAAAGACTCCTGAATTCCTTTCAAATATCCATTTTCTTTTACATAGGCTGGAGGTAGATGATGAAGGCGAGTATTCACTGGACCATTCCTGCTACCTTTCAGTAATCTGCACAGGTATGGCTGCCATCTTACCTTATAATGTATTTTTTTCAGCTTTGGGGCTTCAGTCAATCTCCTAAGACATCAATATTGTATTACATGGTTTTTAGGGTATTTCCCAGTACTTTCTCCTAGAAAAAGAAGAGCAAACTAAACCCAAAGCCAGCAGAAGACAATAAAGACTACGGTGGAAATAAATGAAATAGAGAACAGAAAAACAACAGAGAAAATCAACAATCCAAAAGTTATTCTTTGAAAAGACCAACAAAATTGGCAAACCTTTAGCTAGACAGGCCAAGAAAGAAAGAGAGAAGGCTCAAATAACTAAAATCAGAAATGAGAGAGGCGACATCACTACCAACCTTACAGAAAAAAAAAGGGGACTATAAGGAAATACTACAAATGACCACATGCCAACAAATGAGATAATTTAGTTGAAATAGATGAATTCCTAGAAAGACAAACCATCCAAACTGACTCAAGAAGAAGTAGAAAATCTTAGTAGATGTATAACAAAAAAAAGAATTAGTAATTTTAAAACTTCCCACAAATGCCCAGCCTCAGATGGTTTAATTGGTGCATTCTATCAAACATTTAAAGAATAATTAATACCAATCCTTCACAAACTCTTCCAAAAACAGAAGAGGCAGGAACATTTCCCAACTCATTACGTGAGACCAGAATTACCTCAATACCAAAACCAGACAAAGGCATCACAAGAAAACTACAGATCAATATCTCTAATGAATATAGATGCAAAAACTCTCAACAAAACACTAGCAAACTGAATCCAGCAACATATAAAAAGGATTATACATGACAATCAAGTGGGACTTATCCCAGGAATGCAAAGTTAGGTTAACATCTCAAAATCAATTAATGTAACACACCATATTAATCAAAACAAAACAAAACAAATCCCACATGATTATCTCAACAGACACAGAAAAAGCATTTAGTGGTGAGCCAAAAAGTCTCCAGGTAGAGGAAACGACCTAAACATAGTCACAAGGGAAAAAGTTTTATCTGGGGGATACACAAAGAGTAAAGGAGATGTTTTCAGAAAGGAGATGAGAGGGTCGATCTATGAAGAACCTTGGAAGCCAGTGTAAGGGATCACGGGGGAGCCATGAGGGTTTAGAGCAGAGCTTTGACATGATGCAAGTGGTATTCTAGGAAGTTAATCTAGACCAAATTATCCAGTGATAAATTTACATACACCAACGTGACTCTGAGGTACAGAGTAACGGTCACCAAAATTTTCTGGAGGATGAGTTGCAACCTAATTTACTCCCAGGGAGGATCCATGCTTTGCAGCTGGAAGTATATATGTTTTGAGGTCCTCTTTGGAAAAGGAAAATAAAATTATAAATCAACGTTAGGTACAAAAATGAATACATATTTAAAATGAAAAAAGAAATCACACGTCCATGGCTACTCCAAGCCATTCAATACAAGTCAGAGTGGAAAGAGGCAAGAATCTTAACCAATGCGGTTATTACATCCGACTTCTGCAAACTGTACAACCCATATGACCACGCGAACGCACTGTACAGGCCTTGGAAGGATCCCCACAAAGGAGGAGCCCTGAGGCTTGAACCTCCTCTGCCATGTGGTGAGCCTGCCTGGGAGCGTGTGGAACCAGTGCGTATAGGCTTGTGAGAACTAGCTATTAGCACCGCTTCCCAACTTAACGTTCAGTGATGTCACGTTGGTGGCCTGTGATCAGCCTTGGTGGGAGTACTTACACCAGAGAAGCTGCCAAATGCTACGAATTAGGGCTTCTCCACATCCCCAGAAAGCGGCTGTTAAACGTTTGCCAGTGTACCACCGAATCCGCTGCTATTTACGGCTGGAGTATAAATCCAGTTCCGGTCCTTGGCACAAAGTCCCTATCACTGGCCATCACAGCTGGACCATTCAGAGGTCAGAGTCATCAGACTCAGTATCAAATTCGGAGAGATCTCTCTAGGGCAGGGGTCCCCAACCCCCGGGGCCGCAGATGCGGGGCCTGTTAGGAATGGGGCTGCACGGCAGGAGGTGAGCGGCCAGCGAGCGAACCTTCATCTGCCGCTGCCCATGGCTCGTGTTATCTCCTGAACCATCGCCCCCATCACCTGCATTACCGCCTGCACCATGCCGCTCCCCGCCCGGCCCCTGTCCGTGGAAAAATTGTCTTCCGCGAAACCAGTCCCTGGTGCCAAAGAGGTTGGGGACCGTTGCTCTAGGGCAGTGATCTCTGAGCCTTCCACCTGTGCACTGACCATCCTCTCCACTGTAGCCCCTTCACTCTCTCATCTTCTCTGTCCCTCACCCACCAAAAACCCCCCAAGGCAGCCCTGTCAGCATCTCTGTGTAGGTGAGATGAGAACATTTCAGATCAGAAATGTGAGCCTTTTTCTAGGCCCAGTAGAAGCAAAGAGACAGGATCACAGGGGAGGGAGACTCTCTAAGCTACTGACCTTGGAGTCCTCCATGATAATGATCCCAAAGATGAACCATGCTCTGACCCATCTCAACAACCCAGGAGCCCTATACCTGAGATGACCTGTATCTCCTGGATTAGGTGACAATTCCAGCCTTCAGCACTGTCAGAGCAGTGAAGTCCTAAGTCTCCACCCCAGTGTCCACTTCTTCTCTCATTTTCCCTAAATATGATCACCTCCAGTTCTAAGGAGCCCCTCATTCCAATACGATAGGCTAGGGGAAGAAGTTTGCACTCCCCTCCCTGTGCTCTCCAGAGTTCACAGGCTTTGACCCTCTCCCTACTCTTCATCATTCTCCAGAGGGAGGGGACCTCAGGTTTTACTGGGCCTCCATATAGCCAGCCTTCTCCACCCTTCCTCTGGACCTGCAGGCCCATTTCACAGATAGGGAAACTGAGGCTCAGAAATCAGGAGTCACGCTGAGGCCTATCTGACTCCAATGTCCATGCCCTTTCCACTCTACTATGTTGCCTTTTGAACAGGTGTGCACTCTGTTTCCTGCCATCAGGGAGCCAGATTCTTATGTAGAATGCATCCCCATGCTCTCCACAGGGTCCAGAATAATTCCCAGTGTAGCCACCTGCAGCTTTAGGAAACAGGTGGGAGAGCAGGCATGATAAAGACAAGGAAGAGAAGGGGTTGGGTAGGGATAGGGCAGCGCCCCAGGGTTATGGCCTGAGGACGTAAGTGAATGGTATTCAGTGGGCCATACCTGGTTCCTGCCCATCTCTGGGGCTGCTCACATGTAGGTGTGTGCAGCATCCATCAGCCAGTGTCATGACTGCCTGTGAGTCCACCTGCCCAGGCTCTAGATGAGGACCCTTTGAGAATAAGCACTCAATACCAGCAGTCATTTAGGGACTGTGCTTTGAGCCAAAAGATGTAGGTTTGAATCCTGGCTCTGCTACTAACTAGCCATGGGACCAGGGGGAAGTCACCCAGCCTCTCTGAGGTTCAGTTTCCCTCCCTGTAAAATGCAGACAGTAAAAGCACCCACCTCATGGGTTATCAGGGGGATGAAGGGAGGTAATGCACGTAAAGTGTTTAGTACCTGGCATGTAAGAGCCATACACAGTGGTTATTCCTATTATTGCCGAGACTGCAGTATACCTGACAAATGTTTGCTGACTGAATGAATGGCCGTTATCCAGCAAGCCAGGGAGGAGATGCAAGCTCACTCAAGGTAATGTCGTCTAGTGGTTTTGACTTTTAGGTCATAGCACACAAGTTCAAGATTCCAGCTCAGCCTGGGAAAATTCCTTAACCTCCTGTGCTTTAGTTTCCTCATCTGGAAAATGGAGACAATAATAGTACCTAAGTAGTAAGACAGAAAGATAGATAGATAGATACATAGATAGATAGATACATAGAGAGATAGAGACGGGTATAAAGGAGATATATATTTTCTTAAGGATTAAGTTAATTAATATTTGTAAAGAACTGAGAACAGTGTTTGGCACATTTCAAGTGCCATTCAGCGTGAGATACTGCCATGATCCAGGTGTCAGCCTATGGTTGTCGGCCAAGAGGACACTGGGCCTCAAGACTGAATTATTCCCTCCAGGAGCTTTGTCCCCATACAGAAGGTCTCCCACAGCTGCCAGACCTCTGTCATCCATACCACTGGCCCTACCACTCACCCTGCTCAGATTTCCAATTATTTGTCCTGTTTTGAATTCAAGTGGGATATTAGCCGCGAGTCTGGCTTTATTAATGGCGGTGTCTTTAGCGTTATCGACTTTCTCACTCACTCCTCACTCTCGCTCCAAGAAGCTCTGTTTCCTTTAATTAAGCCCTGTGCTAAGTGCCTAGCAGGTGACGTGAGTCTGGAAAGGCCTTTGTTCTGGGACTTCGGCGCTTTCTCATGGGCTGGAGATTGGAGAGACAGTGCGCTACTGCCTTTGAAGTCTGACATCCATCCCCACAATAGGAGGAGTGGGACAGTGTGGAAAGCCAAGCCCAAGAGGCAGGAGCCCAGCTCTCTCCCCAGCCTGCCTCCTTTATATCTGTAAAGTGGGGGTGGGGTGAAAGAGAGTACCTTTGCCTCCGTTCCCAGTGCCACGACACTTGGCATCTACTTAGGATTGGAAGGTGACAGCCCAGAAGACAGGAGTTCCAACAGCCAAAGATATCCAAAAGGAAGTGAGGCATAGAGAAAGCAGCCCAAACTTTGCATTACCCAGCCTGGCGTTGAATCCTGGCCCTGCTGTGCCTTGGCAAGTTGCTTAAGCATACGGAGCCTCAACTGCCTTCTCTGTAAAATGGGGTGATGGAATCTACCCCATAGGAGAGGGCATACAGGAGCCATCTTAATGCCAGCTCTGCTGCTGTTAAGATTTTGCTGTGCAACAAGCTTCCTGTTTGAAGGACAACACTTATTCCCAGCCTCCACATCCCGACTGGCCATCAGCACCTCTGTCTGCTTCTTAAAACTACTCTTTTTAAAATATTTTTTATATTAATACTATTTCTATTTATTTTTTAAATATGTATCTATTTGGCTGCACTGGGTCTTAGTTGTGGCATGTGGGATCTAGTTCTCTGACCAGGGATCAAACCCGGGCCCCCTGCATTGGGAGTGAGGAGTCTTAACCACTGGGCCACCAGGCAAGTACCAATCCTACTCTTCTTTTTTGTTTGTTTGTTTGTTTTTTAACATCTTTATTGGAGTATAATTGCTTTACAATGGTGTGTTAGTCTCTGCTTTATAACAAAGTGAATCAGTTATACATACACATATGTTCCCATCTCTCTTCCCTCTTGCGTCTCCCTCCCTCCCACCCTCCCTATCTCACCCCTCTAGGTGGTCACAAAGCACCGAGTTGATCTCCCTGTGCTATGCAACTGCTCCCCACTAGCTATCTACCTTATGTTTGGTAGTGTATATATGTCCATGCCACTCTCTCACTTAGTCCCAGCTTACCCTTCCCCCTCCCCTCTCCATGTCCTCAAGTCCATTCTCTACATCTCCATCTTTATTCCTGTCCTGCCCCTAGGTTCTTCAGAACCATTTTTTTTTTTTTTTTTAGATTCCATATATCCAATCCTACTCTTCTATGTACATGTTTCTGTACCTGTCTTGGAAGGATGCATGCATACATCACCGAATGCACCCCTCACTATGAAATCATGGTGGACGTGTTTTTTTTCAGCTATGGCCTGCTTCTTCTTCTATCTCTGGAAGCCTAGTGAAGAGGGAGGCAGGCTCAGTAAATAGTAGACACTTGGTGACTGAGCCACGTGAGTTCAGCCCAATTTACAGTACAGTAAGCCAACGCCATAGTGGTCAAAGCAGACCCTCTCACCTGGGTGAGACAGACCTGCAGCTGGTTCAGGGCTTTAAGCCTTTCTAAGCACCATGAGAGCCAAGGTGGGTGATTCACTGTTAAGTGAGGACACAAAGGTTGAGTGTAAAGACCCCAGCATGGAAATACCAGACAAATGTCATAAAATCGGTGCTGATGCCACAAAGCACTTAAATAATAAATGCTGTGGTGAACGTGACTGGCTCATACAGACAAGTATTGGCACGTGTGTCCCTGCCTCACCATGTGGTCAGAAAGCTCCATCACCTTCAGCTGGCTCCAAATGCCCATACGTGTCCCCAGACGACCACTGCCCTATTCCACCTATTCCGTCAGGTGCTGAACAGCAGCTCTGGGTCCTCTTTCCCAGAGGTCTGGGGCAAGGGGCCTCAATGCTCCTCACCCCGACAGTCCTGGCACTGCCACCAAGTTCACCATTCACCCCGTCACCCTCCCCTGGGGGCCTTTCTCATCTCCCAGATGAAGTCCTGCCCACCCTCATATCTCCCGCCTGCGCTCCCAGAGCCCTGTGGTTGGCGCCATTCTCCATGGCACATGGTACCACTTCTTCCTCTCAGCCCCCCGCTGCAGGTCGCCACGGCTTCTCTTACCTTCTCTCCAAGATTGTGGGCTCCTCGGGGCTGGGTCACCTCTGATTCTTCTGTGCGTCCCCAGCACCTAGAGGAAGAGCCAATACAGAGCAGGCAGTCAGGAAAAGTCTGGAAAACTGGCTTCAGTCACAGAACTATATCCAGAAATATTTCACTCAGTTCTAGAAGTGCCTACTCGTCACTCCTGGACACCAGTCCTGTGCCTACGGTGTAAATCAGAGCTACAGGTCTCTGTAAAAGACTGAGACGCAACTCACACTGGCTGAAACAAACGAAAGGGGTAGGTACTGGATTAAACTGTGGGTATGAGTCACCCGCTGCTGGATTCTTGACTGCGGACCTAGGAATCTCTCTACGTTCCTCATCTCCATTTCCCATGTATTGGCTTCACTTTCAGGGGAGATTCTCCCATGAAATGACCAGATGGCCACCAGGAGCTTCAGCTTTTGATTCTCCCCGTTTAGCAATTCCAGAGAACTTGCATCTCTTCTAATAGCTCAAGTAGCCATCTAAGGAGGCCTCTCACTGGCCTGACGTGGGTCACGTGCCCATCCCTGAACAAATCACTGTGGCCATGGGAGTAGTGCTCGGATTGGCTGTGTCTGGGTCACGTGCCCACCTCTGACACCCACAGCTGGGAGGAGTCTGGTCTGCTCTGCCCACTTGGGCTGAACCTAGGGCTGGGCAGTTTCCCCAAGGGGAATCAGGATGCTCTTTCCATAAAGAGAATGGACCGTGGTCAGGCAGAAGCAATTAACACTCGCCAGAGCGCCTCCATTAAACAAGGTGAGAAAAGTAACAAGTCTAGATTGCAAAGGAACATCCAACAACCTTCAGGAGACAGCACACCAAGAAAAAACAATCCAAGCTAGTTAAAGTCTAAATAAGAGCCAACTCTATCTAAAGGAAGCCCAGCAGTGTGTTACAGGCCTTCAGAATTGCTGGAGATGAAGAGAAAGGCTGGAACAGTCAGGAAGTCTTCCTGGAGGGGGAGGTGGGGCTTAAAGGACCGGCAGGTCCAAGATAAAGAGGGGAATGGTACTGGCCTTCAATGATCTACCAGGACTCTGTGTATGTGTGTGGGCGGGGGTGGAGGCGGGGGGTGGGGGGGGGGGGTGGGAGGCGGGGCGGGGGTGAAGGGTGAGGAGGGAGAAGTAGGGCAGGAGAGCCTCGCACCTCCAGTGGGCTAGGCTCCACCCACAGGACCCAAGCCAGCAAGATCAAAATCTAATTTACTCATTAGGCGTGCTTCTTCTGTACAAATTAAATCACTGGCTATTTTTCCACATCGTAAATATTGTTTTAAACTCTTGCTCATAGGCAATTAGATTACAAGCATTGCCTGGTGAGCTATACGCCAGCGCATTTGGCGAGCCTCTGGCTGCTTTGCGAGCGTTTTCCTTTTGAAATGTTTCCCAATGATTTTTAAGGGTCTTTGAAATCGTGTCCCTAGTGATGCGTGAGGGCTCTTGTCTGTGGCCATTAATTTCCACAGCAGCCCAAGAGAGACCCAGTCTATTCTGTGTTCATTTCCAAACAGCCTGGCTGAGCTCCACACCCTCCTTATTTCTGCCTGTAGTTCGGTGACTCTTCACTAGTCAGCTCCACCCGCGTGCCCCTAGCCATCCCCATCTCCCACCCCTGCCTCTGTCTTTGTGTTAGTTGAAGACCCAGGAAAGCACACACTTGAGCACTAGCTCGCAAGGAGACCTGCATTCCAGCGCCAAGATCTTCACTCATTTTGAGAGAGTTATTCCACCTGCCTCCCCTGGGCCTCAGTTTGACCTCTGTAGAATGGAGTTAATTCTCGCCTAACCCAAGTGGCCTCCTATTCTACTTTGCTGGCATTTCTGGGCCCCCTTGAGCTTCCACAGCTGACTAGAAAGACATTTGTTCTTGCTTCTCTCCCCAGATGCTCTCTTCCGTCTCAGGTCAGCCCCTCGACCCTTTACACGCCCTCCACCCTGACTCACCTTAGGCTCTGCCCCCAGGGTGGTTGCTCTTTCGTTGAGACCCACATAACCCCGCCTGATCTGGCTGAGCATCAGGGCCACCTCCTCCAGAAGTGTTACATGGCGGCCTTTGTGTCTCTTCTCTGGACATCCACCCCATGCAACACAGTTTAGTCCCTGATGATAGTAATAGTTATAACCACCTTTTACTGAGCACCTACTATGTGCCAGGCACCATGGTAGTGGCTATGTATACTATTCCTTTCAGTCCTCCCAACAGGCCTGCACTGTATGTGTTATTATTCCTATTTTACAGATGAGGAAACTGAGGCTCAGAGAGGTAAAGTGACATCTCAAGGTCACACAATTTGTAGTGCCTGAGCCAGAAGTTTCTGCCCAAGAAGAATGATCTTGTACTGACCCTCTGCTATGTCAGGCAGGGGCTGCACCTCATTTAATCCCCACAACAGCACCCCCCCACGAAGTAGGTAGTGCTGTCCTCATTTTATAGGATAGAAGACAAAGGCCCAGAGGAGTGGCATCTCCCATCCATAACTTAGCTGACGCCTGGAGTGAGATTCAAAATCAAATCTGCGGACGCTCCTCCTCCTATACTTCCCCTCACCCACACACAGCCCCAGAGGTGTAGTTGCCTTGTCCCCAGGCCAAAGGACAGCCCCACCTCCCAAGGCACTGGCCAATCTTCCCAGAGACAGTGCACCTGCTCTGAGCTGTGAGCGCAAAGGAGGAAGGTCAGAAGCCCACACTCACGGAGAAGGTCCAGAGAGCATGACAAAAATGTGCAGTCTCTTCCAACAGGCTTTTCCTTCCCTCCGCCCCTTCCATAGCTATTTATGGAGCAGTACTCTGGACAAAGGCGTACCTGGCTCTGTGTCCCTCTATGCTTTAGAAGGACAAGTCACTGCCTGTCTCCCAGCCAAGAGCTTTCTGGGGAAGTGCTCCCAGGGTTGCAGGTTCTCCCCGGAAAGGTGTGCCTGAGAGGCAGCAGTGACACTGACGTCCTGGAGGCTGCACACCAGTGGGCAGGGCTGGGGTTGGAGTCCTGATCTAGGGCTCCCCAGCCCTGCACAGACGGAGGGACAGGAACCAGGGTTTCCACAGTAATATCTGTCCCCAGGGAACGATGTCAGCCCAGTCCTGAGAGGGAGAGTGGACTGGCCTTTTGGGGGCTTCGTGGACTTGTGAAAGCAATAAAGGGCCTTCCCCGACCCCCTATTCCAACAGTTCATGGGTGTCCCACATCCCTGGTGGGGCCGTTCTGTGTGCCTGTTATGGGATGACCTCCTTGCAGCAGAGACAGCCTCTTCCCAAGGGTCTGACTCTTACCACCCTGTTTATCCCTCCCTGCAGTTGCTTTTCCTAAGTTGAGCTTTGACCTCCACCAAAGGGCACTGTGAGAAGCCTCCACATGAAACCTCCTTTTGTCGCTGTTGAGGGATGTTGTTGCTGAGGGCAACACAGGTCACATCACATCTCATCCTCATGACACCGACTTCCAACGTTCCTCTTAGTCCTAACACCGGGAACATTCCAGTTTTTAATATTGTGGAAATTATGAATCCTATATCTGATCATTGTTCCCTCTTTGCCTTGGTTGCTAGGAAACTGAGTCAATATTCGTCTCACTCTCAGTGTTATAGGGCCTTATTTTCTGTTCCTTTGCCGATTTTTTCCCCTTAGCCCCAATTTCCTCATCTATTTTTATTAAATTCTTTAGATTGAATATATTTCTGGTCGCAAAGATCAGGAACTAAGAGTGGTTAGAATTTAAGGTGGGATTTTGCCCACACTGCGAACCACTGCACAGCTGGCCTCTCTTCACCCGTGTGCCTTCACTAGGTGGCTCCCATACTGACCTTCTGAAGAAGCCTAGAGTGCCCAGAGAGAGTCTGGATGGAGTTGGGCCTGACTGTGCTCCTTCCTTATGACGTTTGCAAGATTTGAACCCTGAGTCTTCGCTACTGGGCAATCTTCTGGGGGAGGCGATCTTAAGACGAAATCATCTAGGGAGGGGAGATGGGTCTGTGAGGGAAATGCAGCCATCCTAAAGCTCTTGGCTCTATTTCTCTCCAGTTAGAATCAGAAAATACCAGAACTAGAAGGCATTGCTTAGAGATCCAGCCACTTTATTTTGCTCATGGGAAAATGGAGGCCCAGAGAGGGAAAGGGATTGGACTGTGGTCACACAGCCATGTAAGGACCTCCTTGCCTGCTCCAAGACCTCTCTTCTCAACTCCAGACTCGTTTCTGACTTCCCACCTGACACCTCCAGTTGGGTGCCTCAAATTTAGCACATCTAAAACTGAAATCCTGATCCTTCCCCAAAACATTTCCTGATTCAATCTTTTCCCCTCACTCTGGTTAATGTCAACTTCACTTTTCCAATTACAAAAATTGAAAAACATGGTGTCATCCTTAAGTAACTCTCCCTCCCCCTCTCTGCCCTCTCTCTCTCTCTTTCTCTCTCTCCCCCCCCCACCCCTGCCACTCCACCATCACCATATTTGGTGTGTGATCAAATCCTGTCATCCAGATTTTCACCACTTGTCACCCCCTGGCTCAGGTCACTATCTCCTTTTGCCAGAGCTTTTGCCCCCCGGCCCATAAGTCTATTCTCAACATGGGAGCCAGAGTGGAAACATAAGTAGCCCTCCAATGGCTTCCAATTTTGCTCAGAGGAAATGCAAAGTCCTCTCTGTGACCCACAGGGCCTCCACGATTTGCTCCCCGCCTCCCCCACCTCTCTGACTTCATGTCCTACCCTTGTCCCCCATATCCACTCCACTCCAGCCAAACCTGCTCTTCTTGATGTCCCCCTTTTGCACTGGCTGTTCCCCTGACAGATGCTCTTCCCCCACATGGCTAGCTTCCTCACTTCTTCTAGGTCTTTACACAGAATTTACCTTCTCTCTCATATATGTGGCTGTATGATTTTCAACAAGTGTCCCATTCAATGGGGAAAGGATAGTCTTTTCAACAAATGATGCTAGGAAAGCTGGGCATCAACATGCAAAAGGATGAAGTTGGACCCTGTCCTCACACCATATATAAAAAAGTAACTCAGAATGGATCAGAGACCTAAGTATAAGAGCTAAAGCTATAAAACTCTTAGAAAAAAAACGATGGGAAAAGCTTCATGATGTTGGATTTGGCAATGATCTCTTGGGTATGACAGCAAAGGCACAGGCAACAAAAGAAATAGTAGATTAACTGGACTTCATCAAAATTAAAAACTTTTGTGCATCAAAGGACACTATCAGTAGAATGAAAAGACAACCCACAGAATGGGAGAAAGTATTTGCAAGTCACATATCTAATAAGGGATTAATAGCCAGAATATATAAAGAATTCCTAAAATTCAGCAACAAAAAAAGCAAACGACTCCACTCAAAAATGAGCAAAGGGCTTGAATAGAGGTTTCTGCAAAGAAAATATATGAATGGCCAATAAGCACACGAAAAGATGCTCAATATCATTAATCATAAAGGAAGTGCAAACCAAAACCACAAAATCTACTTCACACCCATTAGGATGACTCTAATTTATATATATATATATATATATATATATATATATATATATATATATATTTATTTATTTATTTATTTATAAAATCTATAAAATTCTGATATATACATATATTGTATATATAGATATACATTGTATATATAGATATACATACATTGTATATATACAATACATATACATTGTATATATACATATAGTATGTATACATATACACTGTATATATACATATATTGTATATATACATATACACTTGTTTTCTGTGTATATATACACACACAGAAAACAAGTGTAGATGACGATATGGAGAAATTGGAAGCTTTGTGCGTTGCTGGTGGGAATGTAAAATGGCGTAGCCTCTATGGAAAACAGGTTGAAGGTTCCTAAAAAGGTTAAACATAGAATTACCATATGATCAAGCAATTCCACTTCTAGGTATATACACAAAAGAATTAAAATCAGGGGCTCGAAGAGATATTTGTACAACCATGTTCATAGTAGCATTATTCTCAATAGCCAGAGGTGGAAACAATCCAAATGACCCTCTTCAGATGAACAAAGGAAATGTGGTATATACACACAATGGAATATGGAGAGTTAGTGTTTAATGGGTACAGAGTTTCAGCACGAGGTGACGACAGAGTTCTGGAGATGGTGGCGATGGCCACACAACAATGTGAATGTACTGAATGCCACTGAGCTGTCCACTTAAAATGGTTAAAATTTTATGTTATGTATATTTTACCTCAACAAAACCAAATAAATTTAAAAATTATCTTCACATGGAAGCCCTCCCTGGCCACTCTCTAAAAGTCCCACGCCTCCCCCGACAAGGTATTTCACAACTCCTTTCCTTGCTTTATTTTTCCTTCTTAGTGCTTATGACTATCAAATACATTATTACATTTGACCTTTTTTGTTGTTTATTGCTGTCTCCCACACCCCATCAAAAAAATACTAGAATATAAGCTCATTATAGGCAGAGATTTTTGTCAGTTTACCGTTGCATCCCCAGCACCTAGATTAGTGTTTGGCAAATATATACATTTGTTGAATGAATATCAGGCAGCAACGGGGCTGGAGGCCAAGAAGAATATGTCTCAGGTCATCTC
Source organism: Phocoena phocoena (assembly GCF_963924675.1). NCBI lineage: Eukaryota > Metazoa > Chordata > Mammalia > Artiodactyla > Phocoenidae > Phocoena > Phocoena phocoena. The sequence continues at coordinate 21,912,635 of NC_089222.1, read as the reverse complement.
TAGCAAATTCACAGTTCCCAAGAGGGGCTCTGACCCCAGAAAGGGGCTGGGACCCTGGAGGCACTTCCAGGCGTCTGCTCCCCTCTATTAGTGTGAGTGCCGGAAGGGCAGGGGGGTCATGGGAAAGGAGCTGTCTGGAGCCTCAAGAGAAACCAGGAAGGATCCCCCACCTCCTGCTGCAAACACTTCCCAGTCCCCTGCAGGAGGTGGCTGATGGGCGTGCCCCCAGCAGGGATAACTGATCGGCCAAGCTCTGGGCCAGCGAGATAGCGACAGGAACTTATTGGGCACCCACTGTGTGCCCAGTTCCTTGCTGAGGCTGAGGGACCAACAAGAGAACTGTTCAGCTTCTCTTGTTGTACTAGAGGATGGACACACAAACACACACGCACACACAGGTAACCGATACAGGTGTGAACTGAGTGCTTCACTGTAGGGTGTAGGCCGGGCAGCCTGACAGTGTTCCTTCCTTTCCCACAGTTCTTATCGCCTTGCACGTAGCCAGAGAACTTATGCTCCTGGCCCCGTCCCACCTGTCCACACCTGTTCCCAGGTAAATGTGCTCTGCTGGCCATTTGCCCCTTAGTGTGAAGTTAACCTAAATGTTTTTTCTCTCCAAGGGATTTCACATCTAATATTTATCTTTAACTTTCCAGTGAAATTTCTTATGTCCTAAGAAATGAATTTGAGTCCTCAGGTATGGTTGAGGGAAGAACTGTTCATGGAGAGTTATCCCAGGGCCTTGAAATGGGACCCTGGGGGATCTCTTGGTGCTAGTGTAGTCCTGGAGGGACCATGAACTGGGGCAAGGGAGGATGTGCCCAAGGAGGGGTTTCCTGTCAGATGAGAACAAGACAAATGAGACAACTGGGTACAGAGGTGGGAGGTGGTGGAATCATAAACCAGCTGGTTAAAGCCAAGATGTAAAGGGAAGAGGCCATGTTTTCCTTCCAGTGACCCAGGATTCAGGCCCGATCAATGGACACCCATGGAGCGTCCATGGGCCAGGCCCTGGACTAAGCGCTGGGGCCACCAATACATCAGACGTTGTCCCCACCCAGGCAGAGCCCAGGCATGGAGGCCGTTGCCAAAGAGGGAGGCTGGGGGCGGGGGGTGCCTGGGGAATCCAGAGAAGGGGCCCCTTGCTCAGCCTTCAGGATCAGGAATGACTTCTAGGAGGGGGCAACGTCCAGGCTGGGTCCCGATGGCTTAATGACAATTCGGCAGGTGCAGAGGTCAAGGAAGAAAATCCCTGCCTGGGGGATGGCACGTCCAGAGGCCTCACGACCACTTCAGGAGGGAAAGCTTGGTGACTGTGGGTCTAGCAGCGTGGGAGGAGGGAGAAGGCTGAGATTAAAGAAGTTGGTGATGGGGGCTAGATCCTGGGGACCTTGGGTGTCACATTGACCATGTGGGCTTTCTCCTTGAGTCCAGAGTTTTAGGCAGGCATGTTCTATAGTCAGACACGTGACTTAGAAGATTTTTCTTGCTGCTCTATGGAGGTTGGATGGAGTGGAGGTAGGGGAGGAGATGGGAGCTTATGGAATCATTTGGGAACTTACTGAGGAATCCAGAGGATAAACAAGGGGAGCACCAGACCTTGGAGATTAGCCAGGGAGAAATTAGTTGTGAGAAAGTGAGGGGGAGGGACTGTGAAGGACGAGCCTGAGTTTCAAGCTTGAGCAGCTGGGTGAGTGATGGCCCCAGTCCCTGTGTCTGAGGTGGGGAGGAAATGATGTGAATGTTTTGGAAGTGTGGAGGTGAGATATCTGCTGGACATTTAAGTGGAAACCTATGAGGTTCTGGAGCTCAGAGGGGAGGTCTTAGCTGGAAATAGAGATTTGAGAGCTACCTGCACATAGACGGTAACTGAAGCCAGGACTAGAAATGTGATCCCAGAGTGAAGGTGTAGCAATGGGAAGAGAGTTCAGGGAGCCCTTTGAGGAATCTCACAACTTGAGGTTGGGCAGAGAAGGACAGACCCCAAAGCTGATGAAGAAAGAGCAGCCAGCAAGGCCAGTTCTGGGGGTGAAGAAGCTGCACAGCCATTGGCAGGGCTGGTCATTCAGTCATTCAACAAACGTGTATATGTGAGTTTGTGATTGAAAGGCGTGCAAAGAGGGGCTGAGAACTGCTTCCTGCTTAGGGAGCTCAGTCACCCACTGCAGCCTCCCTTGGTCAGAGATCACTCCAAACCCAGCAGGAAGGGGGGCCCCCGCAGCACTTCTGTCCACTGTCCTTCCTCTCCAGACCGTTTATCCCATTTGTGCCGGGAGACAGTGTTGATTCTGGAGATAGACTCCATGGGTCTGAATCTCATCTCAGCCACTTGCAAGCTCTGTGACCCTTGGCAAGTTACTTAACTTCTCTGAGCCCTAATGACCCCATCTATGAAATGAGGACAACAGCTGATTCTCAGGGTGTTTAGAAGACCAAGGATTATGTGTATTAAAAAGCACCCAGTAGAGCTCCTGGCTTCATAACCACTCTTCATTCTTTGAACAAACATCCACTGAGTGTCTCCTATGTTTCCAGACACTGGGCCAAGCCTGGAAATACAAAGACGAAGAGCAGGATTCCTTCTCCCAGGGAATTAACCGTTCAAATAAGGAAACAGCAAATAACAGACAACGGCTGTCCAGTGAGATATGCCCTGGAGCTGAAGCTTGGAATGAAGGTAGGAGGGCCCCGGGTTCTATTCCAGTTCTGCTCTCACTTGCTGTGGACCATGAACAATAACTTAGCTTGGCTGAGCTCTAGGTTTATCTGTAAAATAGAGGTAATCATACCTCCCAGGTACCGTTCACTGTGAGGAGATTCACAGGAAGAAGAGGTGGTTGAAATGTCCAAAATTCAGGACATTTATTTCCGCAGTTTCTGGGAATTTTGAAGAGAAACTGAAATGGAGGCAGGAAGTAACAGAAACAATTGGAAAGACAGAAATTTAGCCAGCAAGAGAACAAGCCAGGGATCACTGCCCTCTGGCTCCCACGGCCTCCATTCCTAGCTCTATCGACATTAAGGGGAGAGCTGAGGACTTCCCAAACCAAAAGGGAAAACAAGTGCATTCTTGAGATTAGCCGAGGCAAACAAGAGCCAGGAGAGCTTCACGTTCCCATGGACCCCACCCGGGCTGTCCCCAGGAGAGAGACTGGGGCAGCAGTGGGGTGGAGGGAGGCCAGGGGGTGTGAGGGGCCACACCGGTGAGTGGGTACCTCTGGCACCTGCTCTGGCCCCAGGGGACAGGCTTTGGGCTTCTGTTCTATGTCCCACGGCCCAGGGCTCCGTGCCCAGCTGCGCTCAGCACAAACTTGCTGATAGCTGGACTCCCTCAGCCACAAAACACCGGTCCCACCTGCTGGGGACCAGAGCAGGACTTGTGTCAGGCTAGGGGGACACAAAAATGGTAACCAGAGCCATAGCCTTTGAGTTCCCTGAGGAGTCCCTGTGTGCCTGTGAAGCGGGGTGAGCCTGGCCTGAGTTCAAGGACCTGGGGTCAGAAGGAGCCCTGAGGCTTGCTTCCCAGCAGGGATGGCCACAGAGCAAACCCCTAGAGCCCAGATGATTAGATGATTGCTCATCCAGATGGACAGTCAGGGGTCCACCGCTGACCCAGAAGTCCGCCCACCTCCAGTCTCTGAAGACTCGGCCAGTGCAGTCCTGGCAATTGCCATCCCTGGCTGCTTCTGGGAAGAGCGCCCTGCCTGGGGTGGTGGAAAGAGTGCCGAAGTAGGGAGGTTTGGCCCTGACTCCTCTCACCTCTCCAGACCCCAGCAGTGCCCCGACTCAGTGGAAATGTCAGAACTGTCATATTTCTTCCCCCATAAAAATGGTGAAAGCCTTCCCCAGCTCCTCTCAGAAGGCTGTATCTGAGAAGAGGGAGGACACGCCCTTCTCTAAGAGCTGTCCTGGAAGGAAAGGCCAGGAGGTCCCACGACCCAGGGGTGTCCCTACACCAGGCCACTAACTGATTATTCTCTTGAGCCAGGACGGACCCCTCAGAATCCCAGGAGAGAGCTGAAGGGGCAGACCCCATCTTTGAGTGACCAGACAGGGGACAGACAACAACAGACAAAGGGGCTGCCCCGCCGCCTCTAGAAACAGCCTTGTGTCCATGGGGAGGGGAGGGGAGGGCAGCCTGTAGGGCACCGCCAAAGCAACAACAGCAATCACAGTAGTGCGGCTGGGCAGTAATAGAGAACTGAGGGCTTGCGTCTCCACCTTGGCTGTGGTGAAGCCATTGAGGGAGTTCTACCTTGCCTCTTATAAGCAGGTAGCAGGCCTTAAGTTTTTGCGTGCTGGGCTTCCTCTCCCATGAGGAATTTAGAGTGGTGTGGTACGAAAAATAAAGAGAGAAATTGCCTGGAGTCAACATCCAATGAGCTTTGTTTTTAAAGGTCTCCATTTATGGAGACAGTCATGGGATAAGGAGGAGGAGGGAAGGAAGGGAGGAAAGGAAGAGGGAAGAGGGATGAGGGGAGGAGGGAGAAGGGCAGGAGGAGAAGGGAGAGGAAGAGGGGCAGGGCGAGGAAAGGTTCTGAGACCTGGTGGTCAGAGTTCCATGGGAGGAAGGACTTAGGTCCAAGCCCAGAAAGTGACAGGCCATGGGGTGGCCCTAGGGCTGTCCAGACTTTGAGTTCTAAGTCCTGTGTCCTTGCCAAACATAAGAGAAGGTCCCCGTGGCCAGGCTTGCTGTGGGGGGAATGGAAGCAGTTGATACAAGTCAGCAGAGCTGCTGCCTTTGAACAGACCTAGCGGGTCTTCCCAGAGGTGTCTGGGCAGCTGCCATGGGGTCTGCAGACGAGAGGCCTTGTCGCCATGAGCTCTGGGGTTGCCAGAGCCCTGGGGTCCTGCTCTTCTCAGGGGAGGGAGAAGGAGACTGAACCCATGAAAAGTGACCTTTCTTGGTCCTCAAGTTTTGTACATCAATTCACAGCTGATCAATACTTATTGGTTATTGTTCTGTGCCATTTCTATATGCTTGATATTTAATAAAAATATTTTAAAATAATAAATTAATTTTTAATAATAAAATAATCCATGGAGATTGTATCAAGATGGCACATTGAGCACATATGTCTGCCTGTCCCTCCATAAATCCTTAAAAATTATCAACACATACATGGGTACTCACACACACACACACACACAGACACACACACACACGGGCAGTGGAGAACTAGAAGTGGCTCTAGTGATGACTAGAAATGGAGACACATTCTTTTTTTTTTAATTTATGTTTTTTTTATTGAAGTATAGTTGACTCACAATGTTGTGCTAATTTCTGCTGTACAACAAAGTGATTCACTTATACATATATATACATTCTTTTTTTTAATAAATATTCCTTTCCATTATGGTGTATCATAGGATGTTGAACACAGTTCCTTGTACTATACAGTAAGACCTTGTCATTTATCCATCCTGTATATAATGGCTTACATCTGCTGACCCCAACCTCCCACACCATCTTTCCCCCTCCCCCTCCCCCTTGGCAACCACAAGTCTGTTCTCTATGTCCATGAGACTGTTTCTGTTTCATAGATAAGTTTATTTGTGTCATATTTTAGATTCTACATATAAGTGACATCATATGGTATTTGTCTTTCTCTTTCTGACTTACTTTACTTAGTATGATAATCTCTAGTTGTATCCATGTTGCTGCAAATGGCATTATTTCATTCTTTTTTATGGCTGAGTAGTATTCCACTGTATATATGTACTACGTCTTCTTTATCCTTTCATCTGTCGATGGACATTTAGACTGCCTCCATGTCTTGCCTATTGTGAATAGTGCTACTACGAACATGGGGTGCGTGTATCTTTTTGAATTATAGCTTTGTCTTGATATATGCCCAGGAATGGGATTGCTGGATCATATGGTAATTTTATTTTTAGTTTTTTAAGGAACTTCCATACTGTTCTCCATAGTGGCCGCACCAATTTAATTCCCACCAACAGTGTAGGAGGGTTCCCTTTTCTCCACACCCTTTCCAGCATTTATTATTTGTAGACTATTTTTTTCTTTTTTTTTTGCAGTACACGGGCCTCTCACTGTTGTGGCCTCTCCCATTGTGGAGCACAGGCTCCGGATGTGCAGGCTCAGCGGCCATGGCTCACGGGCCCAGCCGCTCCGCAGCATGTGGGATCTTCCCGGACCGGGGCACTAACTCGTGTCCCCTGCATCGACAGGCAGACTCTCAACCACTGCGCCACCAGGGAAACCCTGTAGACTTTTTAATGATGGCCATTCTGACTGGTGTGAGGTGGTACCTCATTGTAGTTTTAATTTGCATCTCTAACAATTAGCGATGTTGAACATCTTTTCATGTGCCTCTTGGCCATCTGTATTTCTTCTTTGGAGAAATTGAAGATGAATTCTTGAAAGGCAGAACAAAGATGGGACTGGACCAATGGAAGGAACACCAGTCAAAGACATTCAATGGGGGACCACTGTGAAATATGGCACAATTGCAAGGGTGCTCCAAGCTCAAGATGAGTCTTGATATTCCTGTCTGTGGCGCATACCATTTTGACACACCTCTCTCCTTCATGCTCACCCTTTTTTTTCCCTCTGAAAAGAAATTACTAGAAGCAGGCTGATGGGCATATGGTAAGCACAAACAGCATCTACATATCAGGAGACAGGGAATCTCAAAAGCAAAGAAGAGCACACATCAAAGAATCACCAGTATATGAAAGAAAGGCACCAAACTCAATAAACGGTACAACATCTGAGGAAAGAGAGTTAATAAACAATCTGAAAGCAGCTGTAAAAGTATATAAATGTCCTCAGAGGGATAAGAAAGGATACCAAATTACTGAAACCAAAGCATTGAAACAAACAGTCAAAAGCTATCATTTAAAAAGACAATCAGGGACTTCCCTGGTGGTTCAGTGGTTAAGAATCCTCCTGCCAATGCAGAGGACACGGGTTCGAGCCTTGGTCCGGGAAGATCCCGCATGCTGAGGAGCAACTAGGTCCATGCGCCACAATTACTGAGCCTGCGTTCTAGAGCCTACAAGCCACAACTACTGAGCCTGCATGCCACAACTTCTGAAGCCTGTGCGCCTACAGCCTGTGCTCCGCAACAAGAGGAGCCACCGCAATGAGAAGCCCGCACGCTGCAACAAAGAGTGGCCCCTGCTCTCCACAACTAGAGAAAGCCCGTGGACAGCAACGAAGACCCAATCCAGCCATAAATAAATAAATTTTTTTAAAAAGACAATCAAAGGTTTTGGAAATGAAAAATATGATTGTCTAAGCTTTTAAACAATTAAATACACTAAATCCAAAAAGGGCAAAGCTGAGGAGTAAATTAGTATGCTAAAAAATTGTTTTAATTTCACAACATAGGACAGAAAAACAAATGACCAGAAAGTACAAAAAGAATAATTAATAGTTGATTACTATAGTTAATATAGTGTATTGCATATTTGAAAGCTGCTAAGAGACTAGATCTTAAAAGTTCTCAGGACAAGAAAAATAATTTTTTTGTAGCTATGTGTGGTGATGGATGTTAACTAGACTTATGGTGGTGATCATTTCACAATGTATACAAATATCAAACCATGTTGTACCCCTGAAACTAATATAATGTTATATGTGAATTATACTTCACTTCAAAAAGATGGACCTCCCTGGTAGCACAGTGGTTAAAAATCTGCCTGCCAATGCAGGGGACACAGGTTCGAGCCCTGGTCTGGGAAGATCCCACATGCCACAGAGCAACTAAGCCCGTGAACCACAACTACTGAGCCTGCATGCCACAACTGTGCCTAGAGCCCGTGCTCCACAACAAGAGAAGCCACCGCAATGAGAAGCCCGCGCACCACAATGAAGAGCAGCCCCCACTCGTTGCAACTAGAGAAAGCCCCACGTACAGCAGCAAAGACCCAACACAGACAAAAATAAATAAATAAATAAAATTAATTTATAAAAATAAATAAGAAGAATTAAGAGATATGTATAAATTCCAGTATCTAATAAGAGTTCTAGGAGAAGTGAAGAGAGGGGGAAAAAAAGGGGGGTGGGGTGGGAGAATTACTGAGGAGGTGGAAGACACAGCATCCTTCTCAGGAGGCAAGCCAACTCAGATTCAGGCTCATTCTCTGAAACGCAGCCCTGGAGGCAACCCAGAAGTCAAAGGGTGGGTGTAAGACGTCCAAACCAGTATATCAACTCTGAGGTGACTGCACCTCTCCAGGGCAATATTATGCTGTGTGTGTTGGGAGAAGGAGGATGAAAAATGGCAGCTCAGCACATAAAGGATGAAGCACCATGAATGGGAGACAGGGTTGGCGAGAGGTTTTGGACTGTCCTTTTCTCTCCCCAACGTTTCTCTGGGAATAACGTGTCTTTTCCTTGGCTCCTATACGGCAGAAAGACAGGAACCAGGTACTTTTAAGATAACTTTTTACTGGGGTGTGGAGTAGTAGTAGGGGGTGAAGAAATACTGGCTGACTTCTGCTTTCTCTCCTCCCACCATTACCCTCCACAGCTCAGTGACCAGATGGCTGCAGTTTACATGGTCAGGTCTTGACAAAACAGCACTGCCAGGGTACAGATGGAGATTGTAACTCCAGACATCCCTCACACTGGGACACAACCACCTCATCTCCTCCTTGTCCAAACACATTAGGAGGAGGGACAGAACTTCTGTCCTCAGTTACTATCTCCCCATCTCTTCAGTGTAGGTAACTAATACCCCAGGGATTCACAAAGACAAATACAGAGGCATCTTAGGAGTGTGACTTCTTTAAGGGAAAGACAGACTGAACAATCTCTACCAGGCAAAGCAAAAAGATGGGCAAATAAAACAACTTAAAATAAGTATATTAAATTTCCTCAAAGACATATGGAGGATATTGGAAACAAAAAGCAGGAACCAGATGGCACAAAGGAGAACCACCTGAAAATCCTGGGTATGAAACACATAGTAATTGCAACAAAGAACTCAATGGACAGGCGGGATAGCAGAATGGTTACAGCTGAAGAAAGCATCTACACATTCAATGATGAGGTTGAGGAACTCTCCCAGAAGCCTTCATGAAGGAATTGGCAAATACAGAGATAAAAAGTAAGAAGAACAAATGTCAACTTGCAGAATTAGTGAACTCCCATAAATAGAGACAAAAAAAAAACAGAGGAAGAAATACTTGAAGAAATAATGACTGAGAATTTCACAGAATTAGAGAAAGATAAGACCCCAGATGCAAAGGACCCACAAATTGAAAACAATGTAAATAAGAAAAAAAATTTTCTTCACGTTATAGTGAGAATAAAGAACATCAAAGACAAAAAGAGGGAATTCCCTGGAAGTCCAGTGGTTAGGACTCAGAGCTTCCATTGCAGGGGGCAGGGGTTAGATCCCTGGTCAGGGAACTAAGATCCCACAAGCCGTGAGGTGCAGCCAAAAAAAGTAAAAGAAAAGAAAAAGACAAAAAGAAAAATTTTAAAGCAGCCAGAGAGAAAAGAAAAATCACCTGCAAAGAAACAAGAATCAAATTGCCATCAGTCTTCTCAACAACAACACAACGCAAGATGATAAAGACCATTATTTTCAAAGTGCTGACATTAAAGAACCTGAACCCAGAATAATATACCCAGCAAAACTATCATTTAAATGTGAGGGTGAAGTAAAGACACTTTCAGTTTTACAAAATCTGTATGCTTTACCACAAACCCTCACTGAAATAACTCCTGGAGGACATACTCAGAAATACAGAAATAGATACTGGAGGATTCTATAAAATAAGGATAGGGTTGTCAGAAATAGGAAAAAAACCAGAAATAACAACACCACATCCGGTTAGATACAAATGTCAGATAAGTAATGAATATTTTTTAGTGTAAGTAACTACCATACAGTATTCAAATTTAACTGGGTATCCTGCATTTTATCTGGCAACCGTTGGTATGGGATATAAAGATGGGAAAATCAATTAATAAACTTAATTATAGTCTAAATAAGAAAACCCCTAATAAGTCAAAAGGGATATCCATGAAACTCCAGAACTAAAATTCTAGATGAAATATATGATGAGAGGTAGAGAGAGAAAACCAAAAGGCAGTAAAAGAGGGCTAAGGAAATTGTCATATTCATGAGAAAGATGGAGAAGATGATAATAAGCATAAGCTGATAAGTTAGAGGCAGCCACATAAGAATAAATACAGGATGCACAACTTTTACAACAGCAGAAGAAAATTTGATCTATCCAGGGGAATTTAGGAAAGAAGAAAATAGAAACAATACAAAAGGAAAGTAAATTAAAAAACAGGAAACAAAAAAGTCAAAATAAGTCCCAACATAATATTAATTGTCATAAGCTTGATACTCAGATTAAATTCATCAATCAAAAGACAGACTATCAGAATGGATCACTTAAAAAACTCAAATATATTTCCCAGAAGAAAATATTTCAAACAGAAGGATATATAACACTTGAAAATACAGGGGTTGAAGAAGATACTATATGCAAATGCAAACCAAAAGTAAAAGTAAACCAGACTGGCAACTTTAATATGAGATTAAATAGATTTTAAGGCAAAAAATTCATAAAGAGAGAAAAAAACTATTCCCTAGTAGAAGGACTATTACATCTATAAGACATTATATGTATACATGTAGCTAAAGATATAACCTCAAAATATATAAAGTAATGCCAAATAAACTATAGAGAAAAATAGATGTCAACAATTTTTTTTTTTTTTTTTTTTTTTTTTGTGGTACGCGGGCCTCTCACTGCTGTGGCCTCTCCCATTGCAGAGCACAGGCTCCAGATGCGCAGGCTCAGCGGCCATGGCTCACGGGCCCAGCCACTCCGCGGCATGTGGGATCTTCCCGGACCGGGGCATGAACCCATGTCCCCTGCATCGGCAAGCGGACTCTCAACCACTGCGCCACCAGGGAAGCCCTGTCAACAATTTCAGTTGGAGATTTTGATAAACTCTTCTCAGAAACTGATATATCAAGCAGAAAAAATATTAGCAGAACTAAGGATTAAAAATTTACAGTTAAATTTTATGAAATACTTATATCTGAATCCTACTACCTGTAAAACACATAGAGCACAGCTAAAATAGTACTTAGAGAAATTTTTATAAATTTAAATACATTTATCAGACTACAAATGAAGTAGGCATTAAAATTAAGAAGCTTGAAGAATAACAAATATATGTATATTTCTTTTCTTTCTCCAAAAGAAAAATAAGAAAGAAAAAATAAGGGCAGAAATCAATAATAGAGAACACTTATGTAAGACAATAGAAAACATTTAAGCTGGTTCTTAAAGACATAAATAAAATGGACAAATCAATCAAGACTAATAAAGGAAAATGCAGAAAATTATAAGCAAAATGCAGGATGAAAAAGAAGAAATAATTAGAGTTATAACAGAGATTAAAAATTTTTTTTTAATAATTAAAAATATATGTGACAGTAATAGATAAAGTTTTGGAAAGAGTTTATAGTGTCAAATGTGGTAAAAGGCAAACTGGAAATAAAATAAAGAAACAGAAATAATGAAAAAATACCCTTGTCACTGCTGCCCCCTTCAACTACCAAGAAAAATCTGAGACTTAAATGGCTTTAAGAAGAGGCCAACACAAATAAGAAACTGTTAAAGTCTGTATTATACAAGTTGTTCTAAAAAACAGAAAGAGGGAAGGGCTATCCAACTCATTTTATGAGACTGGAATCATTTATCCATGATTCTAAAGCCAGATAAGGACCTTATAAGGAAAGAAAATAAGAAACTTAATAATAGCTAGTAATCTGAATCCAAATGTATATTTAAAATAAGACATTATAGTGAAATTTAAAAAATTAATATATCCCTACATTAATGGACTAAAGAAGAAAATTACATGATTCTGTATTTAGGTGCAAAAAACCACAGCCTAATTATTTGTGATAAAAGTCTAACTATTTAAGATAAATGTTCTCAGAAAACTAGGAAGAGCTGGAACTTCCTTATCTTGACAATGATTGTAGATTAAAACATAGAGTAAACATTATACTCCACTGAAAACCTTTAGACACTTTCTCTCTAATACCAGCAATCAATTAAAGATGTCCACCATCACTGCTTTAACTGGGTGCAACCTAGTTCTGGAAGCCGCAGCCTGCAGAGTAAAACAAGAAAAAGAAATGAGGTAAAAGGTAGGAAGGAAAGATGTAAAACTCTCAGCATTTACATGCAATTTGATTATCAGCATAGAAAATGCGACAGAATTGGATAAACAACAGAAATAATAGGAGAGTTTGGAAAGGTTGCCAGATACAAAATCAATTTCCAAAAAATCAGTACTATTCTCTAGCTATAATAGAAAACAAGATGACATTCATAGTAGCAGCAGAAAGAGCAAAGTATCCAGGAATTATCCTGGCAAATGATATATAGCAAAAGATAACCTGGACAAAGTGAATAGGCTGGTGGCAGGTTGGGAGGAGATATTTGCAAGAATTAATATCAGAATTTTAAAGGAATTCTTGCAAATCAAAGAGGGCAATGACTAATAATTTTATGAAAAGATACTTGACCTCATTAGTAATCAGAAAAACATCAAACAAAATAAAAGAGAGACATCGGAGTGGTAAAAATCATAAAACTGAATAATAACAAATGACTGCGATGGTGTGTACAAGGGAAGAAACCTGGTTTCAGCACCTATGCATGGGTAGAGTGGTACAGTAATGCCAGAGAACATTCTGGAAGCAATTAATGAAATTCGGTATGCATATTCTCTATCAACTATCAGCTCCATTCCTGATACTGCTCTGGAGAAATCAGTGCCCAACTCCATTACAAGAACATATATAGGAGTATGTACATACTGCTATATTTAAAATAGATAACCAACAGGGACCTACTGTATAGTGCAGGGAACTCTGCTCACTATTCTGTAATAACCTAAATGGGAAAAGAATTTGAAAAAGAATAGATTCTTGTATACGTATAACTGAATCACTTTGCTGTACACCTGAAACTAACACAAGATTGTTAATCAACTATACTCCAATATAAAATTAAAAATTTTTTAAAATAGATAAAATAAAAAATTTAAAAAGTAAAAAAACAAAAAACCCCATATATGGTGATGCTTATCACACCATTGTTTCTCATAGCAGGGGATGGGGACAACCTAAGATTTAACCACTAAGAAAACGGATAAATAAAACATATGCAGATAGCAAAAGGAATCATGTTGAGATATATATAGTAATTTGGATATTGTTTGAAAATGTGTTGAGTGACAAAAAAGAAAAGAAACTGAAAGAGGTCTGCACCACATCACTTATGTAAATTTCAAACACACGCACACATAAACACACAACAACTGCTAAATATTTCAAAGGCCTATCCTTCCAAAAGCCCCAGGCAAGGGGAACCAACAGAAACAATAGACAAATATTAAGACTGAAAGAGAGTTTAGCAAGTTGTCAGATATAATATCAAGTTACAAAACTCAATAGAGTTCTCTAAACTAGAAAACGTAACAAGAAAATAAGACGTCACTCAGGATTGCAACAAAAACTCTCCCCTAAGAATTATCTTAACAAGAAATGTACAATACCACTACTGAAGGACATATAGAAGATCAGAATAAATAGACATCTCACACTTGTACTCAGAAAACTATAAGACACTAATGAAAGAAATTGAAGATGACATAAACAGATGGAAAGATATACTGTGTTCATGGATTGGAAGAACTAATATTGTTAAAATGGCCATACTACCCAAAGCACTGCACAGATTCAGTGCAATCCCTATGAAAATACCAATGGCATTTTTCACAGAACTAGAACAAATAATTTAAAAATATGTATGGAAACACAAAAGACCCCAAAACAATCTTGAGGAAGAAGAACAGAGCTGGAGGTATCACACGCCCTGACTTCAGACTATACTAGAAAGCTATAGTAATCAAAACAGTATGGTACTGGCATTAAAAACAGACACAAAGATCAATGGAATAGGAGACAGAGCCCAAAAATAAAACCATGCACTATGGTCAAATAATCTATGAATAAGGAGGCAAGAATATACAATGGAGAAAGACAGTCTCTTCAAAAAATGGTTCTGGGAAAACTGGACAGCTACATGTAAAAGAATGAAATTAGAATATCTTCTCACACCATTTACAAAAATAAACTCAAAATGGATTAAAGACCTAAATTTAAGACCTAAAAGCTAAAACTTCTAGAAGAAAACATGTCTTTGACATAAATTGTAGCAATGTTTTTTTGGATCTGTCTCCTAAGGCAAAGGAAACAAAAGCAAACATAAACAAATAGTACCTAATTAAAAGTTTTTGCACAGCAAAGAAAACCATTGGCAAAATGAAAAGCCTACTGAATGGGAGAAAATATTTGCAAATGATATGACTGATGAGGAGTTAATAACCAAATATACAAATAGCTCATACAACTCAATATGAAAAAAATAAACAACCCCATTAAAAAATGGGCAGGAGCCCTGAATAGACATTTTCCCAAAGAAGATATACAGATGGTCAACAGGCACATGAAAAGATTCTCAACACTGTTAATCATCAGAGAAATGCAAATCAAAATAACAATGAAATATCACCTCACAATTGTCAGAATGGCTATCATCAAAAAGACCATAAATAACAAATGTTGGCAAGGATGTGGAGAACAGGGAACCCTTGTACACTGTTAGTGAGAATGTAAACAGGTGTAGCCACTGTGGAAAATAGTGTGGAGTTTCCTCAAAAAACTAAAAAATAGAATTACCATATGATCCAACGATTCCACTCCTGGGTATATATTCAAAGAAAATGAAAATACTAATTTGAAAAGATGTATGTACCCCAATGTTCATAGCAGCATTATTTACAATAGCCAAGATATGGAAGCAACCTAAGTGTCCATCAATAGATGAATGGATAAAGAAGATATGGTAGATATGTACAACAGAATACAACTAAACCATAAAAAAAATGAGATGTTGCCATATGCAATAACATGGAGTGACCTGGAGGGTAGTATGCTAAGTGAAATAAGCCAGACAGAGAAAGACAAATACTATATGTTATCACTTACATGTGGAATCTAAAAAGTAAAGCAAACTAGTAAATACAGTAAAAAAGAAACAGATTCACAGATATAGAGAACAAACTAGTGGTTACCAGTGGGGACAGGGAAGTGGGGAGGGGCAACATAGGGGTAGGGGACTAAGAGGCACAAAGTACCATGTATAAAAGAAATAAACTAGAAGAATATATTGTACAGCACAGGGACTATGGCCAATATTTTATAATAACTATAAATGGAGTTTAATCTATAAAACTTTTGAACCCCTATGTTGTACTCTTGAAATTAATATAATATTGGAAATCAACTGTAACTCGATTTAAAAAAAAATTTTAAAAGCCAGTGCTCAGAGAAAAGTGTAAGACATACAAGCTGTGAAGTGAAATGTGTGTAAGTTGAAAACATCTTCACAGATGAACAGCCCCACACATTTTATAAGAGCACATAGAAATGTCCGAGGGTGATGAGAAAGGAGTTGGAGTAGTTGAGGGGAAAAAATGGAATAAATGAAACAAGAGAGGTGCCCTGAATAGACAAATAATGACAATGTTCATGAACTAAGGAGTGTGATAAACTCACTTATGCACCTGAGGTCTAGAAAAAGAGGAAAAAATAATCAAAAACACTATATATGGCAGGAATATACACCAAAAGCAGTAGAACAGATGCCATTGGAGAGAGAGGCGGAATGGAAGTGTACATTAGTGATAAGAGAGGGGGAAATGGTGAAATTAAACACCAGATGTTCAAAGAAAAGGAAGAAATTAAGAAAGAGTAAAAGACAATTTCCCAAACTTAAAGACCCCAAAATTAAAAAGATAAACCAAGCCCTAATCTGGCTGAAAATGAGCATCAGTGAACTCAATGATAAATAATAAATAAATGGTAAATAATTCACACCTCATAGTTTCAAAAAGAATTCTTCTTATTCCTAGATACTACCAGAGAGGAGAAAAATAAATAATAGAGAAAGGAATAAAAACTGTGTTAAGAAGAGTCTTCTTACAAGCAAGACTAAATGCAAGAAAATAATGGAGAAATAACAAATGTTTTGAGGATTAAATTAAATCAAATAAAAGATCTTGCACCTAAAGTTCTATACCCAGCCAAACAATCATTCCAATGTGAAAGCAGACTAAAAGTACTTTCATATATTCAAGGATTCAGAAGGCATTCCATCTATAAACCTCTCTCTAAATAATGGAGGACAGACTCCAGATCAAAAGAAATATATTACTAATTGTAGACATGAATGGAATATCTTTACATATTGATAATACAAATTTACAGGCAACCACAAAATAAAAATGAAAGTAAGTAAACTTTATCAGTACAACAAAGTATAGGAAAGAAACACACACACACACACACACACACACACACACAAAGACATTAAGAAAGTGCTGGAAATGAAAACATAAAATGAGATGTCAGGAATGTATTCAGAAATTTAAATAATTTAATAAATTAAAATTTTCTCTTCAAAGTCACAGATTAGGTTGCAAAAAAATTGAAAAGTATCAAAGGAATGGAAAAATGACATTCCTCTCCACATATCCTGTCCCCAAAGAGGAAAGTTTAAAGGCCAATAAACATGTCCAACTCCATGGAAACGCAAATGAAAACAATAAATAGTATTTTGCTTTTCACCTGACAGGTGGGCAAATATTTTAAAGTAGTGACAAAATCGAGTACTGATGAGGAAGTGGAAAGAAGGGTCCCCTTTTGCTGGGTGGATGCGGTGTCAATGGTACTGCCGTTGCCAGAATCCACTAAGAATGCAAATACACATATTCCACAATTCAGAGACCCCACTTACTGGTACACACCTGAGAAATACCCTCCCGTGTGTAATCAGAGATGTGGAACGGTGCAGCGTCTGGAGAAAAATCTAGCAATACTTAGTCATGCACAAGGATGTATTTGGCAGCATTGTTGGTAAGAGCAGAAAATGGGAAACTACATAAATGTCCATCAATGAGGATATATATAAAATAAAAGGTGGTGCTTTATTATAAGATAGCATTCTATACAGCAGTTAAAAGAAAAGAAGACCTGTATACACCAACAAGGTGGATTTTTTTAAAAGTGTGAGTTTAAAATGAAACGGGCAGAATGCTACATCAAGTATAACAACATTTCTGTAGATTTAAAACTACAAAAATCTTACTGTATCCTGTTTAGGAATGACCTGCATGTACGTAAAAGCTCAAGGAATACAGTGAGGAGCATCTACCACATTCATGATAGCGGGAGCTTCAGGGAAGTCTGGGAGAGACAGGAGTGTAGGTTAAGAGACCTTTACCTCTAACTGTGATGTTTTATTTCTTAACAAAAGAGAAAAAGGAAGAAAATGTCAACGGTTATTAATTCTGGATTGTGTGAATACATGTGCCCTTTATATCTTTGTACTCTTCTATTTTTTTAAGGAAACCTTCTCAAAAGAAAAACACATATAAAGCAAACGATAAAGAAAACAGATGTAGCAGTATTAATATCAGAAAACGCAGAATGCTCGACCAAAAAAAAAAAATACGAAAACATTTAAAGATACAAAGAGGGATATTTCATACTGAAAAATAAACACCTAGAAGACGTAGATATATCACGAATCTTTATACACGTAACTCAAAGGTTAAAAATACATAAAGCAAAACCAGAAACCAAAAGGAGAAACAGACAAATCTATCATCAAAATGGGAGACTTTAACACTTCTCGCTCAGAAATCAACAAATCAAGTAGAAAAAAATAAGTAGGGGCATAAATGAATAACACTCTTGCTCTACTAATTATAAATAGAACTTAATAATCAACAAACTAACAATATCCATCTTCCCCAAACATACAGGAACAATTTAGGGGAAATTAATCATGCTACAGAAAAATTTTTCAAAATTCCAAAAAGCAAAAAATCATATGGATCTCATTCACTGGTTTACTAGTTACCAGAAAAGCAAAGTGAGGAAAAAAAGAAGGTGCAAGAGGAGAGAAAAGAAGCGGGAAAGTAGAAGCTGTGCCGTGATTTAATGTGGGTTCTAGGAGTTCAAAGAGGAGGGCTGACGCTATGCACAGCTTAATTCTTCCTCCCGAGGAGCCCTCTCTGAGCACCAACTTGGTCTGGGTTCTAGGGACACGAGTATGAACATGACACAGTCCCTGCCCTCAGGAAGCCCACAGTCTAGAGTAGGAGGAGAAAGCAATGCCCCATATGGCATGGGTACCAAGAAAGTCTTCTTCTATTCCCTGGAATTGACAGCAGAAAAGTAACCTAGAGATTCTGGTTTTGTCCTCACACAAGAGCTCCAAAATAAACCCCTGGGGCTTGCCTGAACACTGCCTCCTTGGTTCTTATTTAAAATCCAAATGCTTCTTGGAGAAAGGCAGAAAAGTTCCTAAACTCTTGATGAAAGTTAGGTTTTATAAGGCAAGGGGTTTGGAGATGGAGGGGAGTTGGAGGAAGAGGAGGGAGGAAATGTGGACAGAGGAGAAAGGCCAGAAAGGACCACAGAGGATGCTGAAAGCCAGAATCCAAGATGCTACAGTTACTCGGGGATGATCTTGTTTGGAGTGCAAGTTAAAATCATTCTGGAAAACATTCTGGAGCACAACAGGAAAAGAAAGAAAAGGAGAGAGGGCAGAAGGGGAGGGGAGGGGAGAAGAGAGAAGAAACAGACTTACGAATACCCTAATAAGAAAGAAACATAAAGATTTGGATTGGGCTCCATCCCACACACACCCCACTACATCTCTTCCTGTTAGGGAGAATTTTCTGAGAAAATGTACCTGTAATTAGTGAACGATTTTGGTTCTGTTCTAAACGTCTGAAGTATTCTCTCATTACTTCTCGACTAGTTCAAGAATCCCAAACACTTCTCTGTGGTCTAAGATTCAGACATGATGGAAAGGGCACTGCTTCATGGAAAGGACATTGGGCAATTCCTGGACTTAAAGAAGGTAGCCCTTTCCCTCAATTCTGGGACATCTATTCCTTGTTGGAGTTTGCTCACTCACCATGAGGACCCACAGCATGGGTCCCGGTTCCTGGCATGGATTGACGCAGAGTAGGTACTCATCAATGTTTGTTGATAGAACAAGTGGAGGAATGAAGGAATGAAGCACAGATTCCAGAAACAACGGTCTCTGACGTGGCCTAATGTCTTGGCTGCAGCCTTGCCTGTCTTTGGTTCCCAGGAAGTCTGTGACACTAAGATCTTTGCCCCCTCTGACTTGAGCCCTGCAGCAGAGACACTCACATCACTAGAGGGACTGAGGGGCCAGGCTGATCTTAGGATGGGACATGGCATCAGGCTAGGAGGGTCATAGCCTCTCTGGGAGGACTTCCCTTGAGGACAGACTCAGGCTCTAAGTCTTTGTAAAGAAATATCTTGGTCATTGAGATCCTGGAAGAAAGCAATGGGTGAAACTGGAGGAGATTCTAATGGAGTCATGGGTCTTTAAGTGTTTTTCCATGGTCACGTTTTTTTGATATGGAATCACATGCTTTGATAAGGAACAGCCCCAGGAGGCACTGGGGCAATGAACTCATCTTGCTCTCCAGCTGCCTTTTCAGAAGAACCTTTATTTTCTTCTACCAAAGCAATGTTATATATATTGAACTAAAATATTTCTCTGCTGATGGAGCTAAATGCCCTATCATAGACAAGATCCACCCATCTGATTTGAAGGAAGGTCAGTAAGTAGAGAATAGCTTACATGGCAAAAAAGTTATGGGAGAAACTGATTAAAGTCATACACATGTGCAGTTACAGACCAAAGTTTAAAAAAAAAAAAAAACTCCCCTTGGAATGAAACCAAATGATCGCCTGAATCCTAAAGTGAAGCGATATTGTTCCAATTTTTCCTTTATCAGACAAAAGAAAAGGTCTTTCCCCATAGCCTTTTGACATAGAGCTAATTTAAAGAAGATTTGGGACGATGATGCAGGATCAGATGCCTTCGCAGAATTCCTTGCTGTTTTCATTTGAAATCTCTCATTTATGCTCAAATTTCCAACTGGAAATTTAATGACTTTTTCTTTAAGGGAAGTTGGCAAGCTGAGTTGGTTTAAATACAAACCTCCCAAAGGTAAAAGACCAGACATCATTATAAAAATAGAAAATATTCCCATTGTCCTTTCGAGATGTTTCTCCTAAGAGACGTGAGGATGTTTCTGAACAGCAGATGCATTTTGGTAAAACAAAGTTGAAAAATATGTGAAACTCTTGACATTGGAATTACTTCCTGAGCTGTGTCAAGTTCTGTGGCTGCCCGGGGTAAATGAGACCATTCTATTTGTGGCCATTTCATTCTATCTCTATAAACTCGTTGGAAAATGCCCCAGTAATAGAAACGCTCATCATCTGCTCCCTGATGTTTCACACTGCCACTTCACGTAAGTCCTTTACCCTCCAGGCCTCAGTGTTCCCATCTGTCAAATGGGGAGGCGGTCCCTCATGTTTAGCGACATTCTCCGCGTTCATGGCATTTAACATATCAAATGAGTTTTGCTTTCAACTGCTGTGGACCTTTTTTTTAAACTAGCACAATATCAAACTGTTGACTGATTTCTCAAATCAGATATGGGTCATCCAGCGCAATCGAGTAACAACCAGTCTTCCGCAAGCAGCCCAAACTGTCCTGAAATGAACCGTTTCTCTGCCTCTGTCATCCCACCCAACCTGGTTTAAGCCCAATTCAAAGTCCTGATTATGCTGAAGAATAAAGAAAGATGCCGTTCTGTAATGAAAATGGGCTAAGCATTGCGTTCTCATGGTAGCTCAGCACCACCATGTCTTTCCTGCAAAAAAAATAAGATGCTTTCCTGCAAAGCATCTTAACCACCCTTTCAACCCGAGGGCTGCCTGAGCATTTAACCTCCCTTGAAAGCCTTAAATCAGCCTTAAATCAGCTCTTAAATCAGGGCCTGAGAAGACGCAGAGTAACTGTATGGAATAAATGAGATACGTTGAAGTGGCCAATCTAGACCCTTGTTAGCAGAGGGTGCCTTGATGTTTATGTGGAAGAAGGATCAGGGCAGAAATTTTGTTAAGAAGACAGGGAGGTGGCTAGGAGATTTGTCTTAGAGCTAAAGTTGTTCAGCAAGGACATGGAATTGACTTAGAGTGTAATTTATTTCTTTATTTATTATTTAATTGATGTCTTTATCGACTGAGACTTTACTTCCGGTGGTTGAGAGGGAGGTGCTGATGGGAATTTGGAAAGCCCTCTTCCCAAGCCTCCCCCTGAGGCCACCCGGGACAAGTGATGCTGAGATGCCTGAGGACGTCCTCGCAGGGTGTCCCACCCAGAGGGATTTAGGACAGACAGGAAACGTCCTTTCTCTCCTGCCTGCACGGCTCGGACCGCACAGTCATTGAAGTCCTAGGGAGCCCTGCGTTTGGGGTGACTGTGTGTGCATGCGTGTCGCCTGCAGGGGCCAGTGCACAGTGCTTCCTTAGCGGGACGGGTGGAGTAGTGGACAGAACAGAACAAGGGCTGCAGAGGTGGGTCGGGTTGGGTTTTATCCTAGGGATTGGGGGCGGGTTTTGCTAAAGACCTTTATGACATTGACGAGCCACTTAATCTTCCATCTGTAAAGAAGGAAAACCCCTCCCTCCCCCACAGGCTTGTACCTAGATCTCCACAAATGGCTGAAACGTGTCCCATTCATTCCTCTCTTTGTTATATGGGCCTGTTTCACACTGGCTTCCCCAGGCCCTCGTGGCAGGCTCTGTTCTCCCCCACAAACACAAGGAACACATTTTCTTTGTCCTCCCGAAGCAATCGAACAAGTCCATGAAAATGACCCCTGACCTTACCCCAGAGTGGAGTCAGGGGTAATCACACTCACCCCGTACCCCCATCAAGAGACACCGGGGCACTGTGCACAGAAGAGGGGAAAGTCAGTGCATGCGGAGGAGTCTGGGGCAAATGTTAGGACAGAACAGACAGGACCTCAAATCGGTTTTGCCACTCAGACACCAAGGATCCTTGAGTCCTGACAAACCTGGCCTTTTCAGACCCTGCCGATGATGACTGGGGTTGGGAGAGTCAGGTTAAATTTCCTGACCTGCTTGTCCCAGCCTGACTGGGGCCCTTTCTCATTCAAACTGCAAGTTCCAACGAGGGTCGTTGGTGTGTCCGTGCAGGTATGTGTGTGTGCAAGCACACATGTGCAGACACACGTGTCTGCACATGGACATGACAAACGTGACAGCTTCTCAGGCCAAAGCTAGTTTCAACCTGTTAGCAAAAGGGGGAAAAACACAGCAAAGATAACCCAAAACACATTTGCACTTAGTGATTATTTGAAATAGAATCAGAAAATCAGCTTCAAATATAAGAAACACTTTTGTGAAATAAGAGCTTTAAAAAAACCCTCAATTTTCAAGAAAATAATTCCCTCATAAACTGACCAAACAAGAATATTAGAAGCCATAAAACATAGCAATATACTGAAACATTAGGCATTTGATATGTTTAGAATATAGCCACATAATTTACTAATATCGATCACACAATTTTAATTACCTTTTTAAATACAATAGCTAACACTGCGATCAATAATCCCATCATTCCTTTCTTGTGCTGTACTTTCACTTTGTGAGGCACTTTCTCATCGGGCATCTAGCAAACTTCTTTTGCAGGCCCTCCAACGTGTTAGCTGATCAAATTATTAGACGTAAAATGGAGGCAGTATCCTCATAAACATTCATATGTAAGGTCTGAACTTGGAGGCCAGAATAATGTTACATCGACCCTGAAAAACCACTGGGTTTGGATCTTCCCAGCCCATTCTAGTCTTCTAGCATTGTGTGGCAGCAATGTGTTTTCTCAGAAAAGCCAACTAATTTCAGAGAAAACTCATTGTGTTTCTTTTATCTGGCCCATCCACCTAGGTTTCCACATCTGCTGTGAGGAAGATTAAGAACAAAATCCTAATTTCTGGTGCGCTCTTGATGTTGGAAAACTATCAGCTAGCGAGCATTATTAGCTATCTTCAAGTTGACAAGAATGCAGGATTAAGTTTCTTTAAGGCAATTACACTTCTGATGACCCCTCTGCATATAAAACATGTTAGCTAATGGGGGTGCAGAGGGGCAGGCTTGAGTGTTTGATCAGGAAATCCTGCGTGAGCATATTGGATGGAAATTTGATTAGTGGCCTTAGCGACGGGCGATCAGATCCTCCGGGGCTGCACAATCAGATCTGGCAGCTCTTGCCTCTTTGAAGGAGGCGAACATTTGTACAGAATCAAGACAGTGCTGGGTCCTTGGTTTTTGTGTTGTTGTTTTTTTTTTTTCCTGGGTCCTTTTCTTTAAGTTATTGCAGACTAAAGCCTGAAAAGTACCTTTTATTTTCTTTCAACAATATGTTTGCAGTTACCTTCATGTTGAAGGATAAAATAAAAATCTGCTTTTCCCTGAAAATTTGAGGTCAGAGGAAGCAGAAATGGAAAATCAAAAGGGCCAAAAGGGACCCCAGAGAACATCCTTGTAAGAATGATGGCAAAGCTAATGCTCACACAGCGCTCATCACACGTGATGCATTGCTGCAAGGACATCCACGAGTTCATTCTCACAACGACGATGCTGTTTTGCAGAGGAGGAAATTCACACAGTACGGTGAAGTGACCCATGGTCACGTGGCTGGGATTTGAACCTGGGCAGCTGGGCTCCCGACCCGGGCTCTTGACCACTCCACACACCCCGCACCTCTGCCTCCCCGATGTTATAAGTGGGAAAACTGAGTTCCCGAGAGAAGTAGTGACTCTCTCTCCCAGAATCGATCAGCTGTGACTAAAGCTACAATCTTTTTTAATCGTCACCCGATGCTCTTCTCCTACGCCACAAAGTCTCTGCCTCTAAACTTCACCTTCCTCCGTCAACCTGAACAAAACAGAGTCTGTGCTAGGTGCTTTACATCCACCATGCCACGCAGTTTGTAAATGACCCTCAGAAATGGATGCTGTTTCCATTTTACAGGTAAGAGAAGCTGGGTCTCGGAGAGGTTAGGCAACCTGCAACAGAAAAGGGATTTCATCTCATGTCTGTCTCATTCCAGAGTCCATCCTCTTTCCACTTTCCCTCTGAGAAGAAATAAGTCTGGGAAGAAAGAAGGAAACGATAATCCGAGCAATATTCGGGGGTCAAACAGGAGTTAAAGCAGTGAGCTTGCATTGTGCAAATTTCATGCATTTGTTCAGCATGAGCCATAGGATTTCATATTAGGTGTGCTATATTTAGTTAAACTAACAGGTATTTTCCATGTGCCTGATCCCCAACCAGCCAGGCGAGGCACGGCGTTAGCAAGCAGTCATGGCCAGGTCTGGCCTCTAGAAGATGCATTAAAATAAATGCAAAAAAACAAAACACAACAACAACCAAAAACAGTCACACACGCATAGGCACACACTCGGGCACGCACACATAAACATCATACAGCCTATGTTTCACTCTTTTATTTCTTATATGGACTCTAAGGTCCCCCTCCAGTGTGAACTGTATGACTATAGATACATTTACAAAGGAAATGAAACAAAACAATCCTGAAATCTCTCACTAAAAAAAGCGACCAAGGTAGGTTCTGGCATCAGATTGACCCTGAGTCACAGAAAAGTCAATTAATTGTGATGGCCATAATGGATCGATTATTCTGGGAAATCTCCGACATGACTTCAGCCCAGCAGGCTGACAGGGAGACGCACATCAAATGCACCGGCTCTTTCTGAGAGAGAAACAGCAAGGTGTGGAGGACCCACGAGCACAGCAACTCACCTCGGACAGTGTGGTCCCGACACTCAGAGAGATAGCATACGTCCCTTCCTCAGCTGGGAAGTTGAATTCTGCCACTTTAAAATATCTTGCTTCTTGTAAGTTAATAGTCACCCAAGTGAAATATATTTTTAAAATACAATACAAAACTAAAGTTAAAACAGCAACTTGTGTTTTTTGCAGAGGGACGGGGTGACATATATATATTTTAATCCATGTCCAAATGAATCAAGTTCATTTTCTGCAGGTTTCAGTGTTTCACTTTCCTTTAAAATTTTTTATCTACTACAAAAATAATCCACAGAAGAGTAAAAGACAAAAGGCTCTCCCAGTCTAGCCACTCAGAGAGAACCACCATTAACATTAATAGTGCATTTTATTCCAGACATTTTCAATCTAATATATAATTATAATCATTGGACATAATCAAAATTGCTACACTAATTTTTGAAAAAGCATCGTTGATATTTTTTTCTGATTATAAAACCAGTATCAGCCCTTAGAGGAAGTTCAGGGTAAGTAAACAGAATAGCATAGAGAAGAAAATGAAAATACCCTATAGCCTACCCCTCGGCAAGAAGCCCTCCTAACGAGAATGCCTGGGCTCGGAACTGCTCCCCTCTCCAGCCCTTGAGTCCTCGGCTGCAGGACCTGGCCGTCCCATCCGCCTCTGTGTCCTGGGACAGGGGACGCCGGGGCTGTCCTTACATCAACGCTCCAAGCACCACCACCGAGTCCAGGCTGCGAGCCCCTCAGCCCTGGGGCCGCACACCCGCCCTATGGTCGTTCATCTTCTTGGCTACTTTATGTCAAAATATTCATACTTGTTTTTGACTTATTAACTAATGTCCTTTGCCGGTCACCCTCCCCCCCACCGCCGTCACACCCCATTTTAAATATTATGGTCCTAATTACAGCAGATGATTGTTGAATGACCAAACAGGGCGGACAGACCGTGATCACACTCCGGGGGCCCAGCCTCTCTTACAAAATGGGACTCTTTTTTTTTTTTTTTTAACACCATCCAATGATGTCACCCGTTTGCGGTTTCTCTGGGACTTTATTAAAATGTTTGTGACGGAGCCAATGTAAACCATCCTAAATCCAACACAGAGCTGAAAGGACTGATTTTAGGGAATGTGAAGATATGGATCATTGGGCCTTTCGAAGCCCCATCTTGAGCCAATTATTGGTGTCATCTTGAGCCAATTTAATCAATCCAAGAGGGATTGGGGGGTAGAGGGGGCACGGGCAGGGGTTGTGAGTGTTGGTCAAATGTGCTGGCTCAAATGTGTGTGTCGTGAAAGCAACTGAGCCCCCAGCTTTGTGTATTTCAGTTGCCGCTTTAACCTGCACTTTCATCCCCGGGGGTACCCACTTGTGCCCAGTTTCAGCCTCATTATTGCGTTTGTTTAAAATCATTGAGTAGTCCTGGGCCAGATTTGAACGAGGAAGCCCCCAAATCTTCAAGGCCATTTCTCATTAGGGAGATAACGTCAGGGACGCAGAACCCACCAGACACTACTGACATCCAAGCCATTTAGGGGACCCAACTGGACCACAAAAGGGCCTGGAGTGCTCAGAGTGGGATGTTTAGAAACAGAACCCGGCCAATAAGCAGCCTTGAGTACTTACCTATTGCTGAGTCGTTCTTTCTTTTTATCTTTTTTTTTAATTCAAGTATAGTTGATTTACAATGTTTTGCCAATCTCTGCTGTACAGCAAAGTGACTCAGTTATACACATATATACATTCTTTTTTTATATTTTTTTCCATAATGGTTTATCACAGGGTATAGAGTATAGTTCCCTGTGCTATACATGAGGACCTTGTCGTTTATCCATACTAAATGTGGTAGTTTGCATCTACCCTTTTTATCTCTTAATTGAGTACCCAGCACTACAAATCATGAACTGTATGTTTTCTTCACTTGAAAAACACTGACTGGAAAGAAAAGACCCTGAGACACCAGCACCAGAAATATTTGGTGTCAGGAGCTGAAGCAACCTCAGCTTCAAGTTTTACACTCTGTGCCTTGAATGGGTGATGCAAATAGAGGTAAGACTATATTGTTTCTTTACAAATCCACAGAGAATGGTCGACGTCTGTGGCATGCAATTATTACTATTATTTTATTTATCCACATATTTATTTCTATTTCTCCGTGCCCCAGAAAGGATGTAAAGAGGTAGTACCCAGACCTCACATATTTAATTAGCTGCCCCATGCTCCTGCCTGGATTCTCCTCTCCATCTATCTAGGTTTCAGAAGGTTGTTCTCCCTCTCCGGGGGCAGCCCTTTGCATTTTTTATGATATAAAAAGGGTGTAGGCTGTCTAGCGTGTGTATTTTGTGTGTTTTGATGGCTAACATCCATGAGTATGCTCAGTCACTTCTCCAGAACCGGCTATTTGTCTTGGATATAGCGCCCTGCAAGGCTGCGCGGTTTGGAATGGTTACCACGGCAGTGAGCCTTGTCACAGGGCATCTCTGCGCAAGCTTGAGCCCATGGAGCGGAATGTGGGCGGATAACACAATTGTTTTCAACCCACGAAATTGACGAGAAAGGCCCTCTTGAGTTCTGGAATGCATGCTTGCTGTCGGTTCACAAAGGAGGTATCCAAAATCTTAAGCCAGGAACGAAAGAATAGGAGTCAGACAACCGCCTTGATGTTCCCAGATTTAATCACTTTAAAGAGACCTGCCTCCCCATCACTGAATTATTTTTCAGAAAACAATGGATGTTGAATTCATCTCTTCCCATCATATGCAATCTGAAGGCTGTTTGGATGAAAACTGACTTTCCTTCTATTTTTACTTGTTTCCAGAGACTTTGATGGCTAAACTCATAATTTCTGTAAACCTAATGGGCTTCTGGGACAACACAGGAGCCTTATTTACTCTGAACGTGTTCAAAACAAATCCAAAAGCAACTTTAATCGTTTCCACCTCCAAGGAAAGAGTAGGAAATGCAACTCCGGGGTGGACTGGCTTGGTCTCCAAGTCAATATCTCCACTCAAGAATGTGTTAGTCTGTTTAGAAGCCAGGCTAATCCTACCTTTCAGTTACGGAAGGAAACGGATTTTAGATTCAAGACTCAAGGTGGATCCTCTGAGTGCAAGGATCAAACGCTCTGGTGCTTTCACCAAGCAAATGCTACTGCCTAACTCAAGGCAGAGGCCAGCCGGGACTGCAGGGTTTATAAACAACACTCTGCTATTTATTGGAGCTGCCCACCCGAATCCAAATCTTCCTCTCTTCAATAGCGGCCTATTTACCGCAGTTTAAACGGGGTTCTGCAGCCCTGCCTGGGTCTGCAATTTATTACTTGCTGAGAGAGCTCGGACCCAGAGTTTAAATGTCCCTAGCTGAAAGTTTATACCAGTCAGGACAGAAAATTATTCTCTCTGCCTAGGTTGAAGCACATTACTTCTTTATTGAATTAATTATGATAAGGATCATAACTTTAAACGAGGGGTGAGGTGCTGGCTTTCCGCTGGGATTGCTTGGAGCAATTTTCATCCAAGCATTTTTGTGGAGTTATTGAGTCTGGCAGGTCTGAACTTTGGAGAGGAGTAACTTTCTCCAGAACTTGAAAGGGCTTGGACATTGATCCAGGCAAAGCTGTACCAGATTCCATGTTTTGAGACAGGGAAATTTGCACTGCATGCTGAACAAATAACCGCGGGACCGGATGAAAGACAGCTCGGGAACCCCTCATGTGGCCTCAAGCTTGGCCTTTCCTTGGTGGAGCTGGCCGGGGGAGGGCAACGGACAGACACGTCCCCTGCGAGACCGTCCTCCCCTGGCTCCAAATCTTGCAAGCCCAACCTGGGTTGCAGGGTCATGCAAGCGGTGGGCCGGTCCCGAAGCACAGAGGATGGTGGGCTGAACGGCAAAGGACATAGGCTCCGAGGTCAAACGGACCTGGGTCTGATTCTGCTTGACCACTTACTAGTGCTGTAACATGAAAAGTGGCCCTTCCCTTCTTTGTTTCACCCCATATCACTGGACTATTTAAAGAAATATGTTTTTTATATATATGTTATATAGAGTACATAGATATTTTGTACACACACACACACACACATATGTCTAGTCCTTATTTGGGACTTATTTAAAGGTAGTCATGATTACTGATCTCATTATTTTCAGGAAAATGGAAAAGTTAAGCCAGACCAGTATCTCACATCTCTTTGAGCTAAAATCTTCCACTCCCTCCCAGGTGACAAAGCAGTGTAGGTCTCTGGCTGCCAGCCCAGGCTCCATGCAGCCAGCAGGACTGGGCCATCCTCTGTCTCTCCCCTCATGTCCCTACCTTCCAGGTTCAGGGGGTGCTACCCAGGCTCCCAAGTGCTGTGACCGTGCACGGAAGTCTCCCAGACCGGCTTCACCAGCCTAGGTTCTGGTAGCCCCTCAGGAGCAGACCTTGCCAGGGAGGGAGGGAGTCTTCCCAACTTGCCTTCACAGTCAGGGGGTAGCGGGCTCTGGTGGAGCAAATCTGGACTGTGGCTCAGAAGAGGGTGACTGGATAATTTATTATCCAAATCGGGACACTTTTAGCAGTGAAAAAGATATTACTCTAGATATTACACTGATAAGGATTACTCTAGGACCACATGCATACCCAGGACTGTGTTGGCCCCCAGGATGCATGATTACCCATTCTCAGACCATTCTGGGTCTGACAGCCCACTCCCCTAACACAGAAATGTAAGAGAGTATTCCTTTGATATAAACTACGCTACGTCCACCTTTCAGAATGACCTTCGCTGGTGCCTCTTGACATCTCAGGTGGTCTCCAGCCCCTGAGCAGCCACCCCCAGCTCCCAGCCATGCATCGTTTATTCAGTGTTCAGTTGCCATTCACTGTTCCTGACAGGTGAGCGACTCTGGAGAAGTGGCTGATGGGGCCCAGCATCTAAGTCATCCTTGGGACTTAAATGAGTGTGTTGGGAGGCCCGAGAGCCCAGGCTCATTGCACTCCTCGGTCCAAGGCCTTGGGTGCTCAAGGCCACAACTGCCCCCAACGTGCCCTTCCGCCATCTGGGATGACCTCAGCAGGACCACCGACAGCCTTGGCAGCCACCACTGGTGAGCAGTTACAGTCACCCGGTCCTCCCTCAGGCTCTCACGTGTGTTACCTCGTGGAGCCACGCTGGGATCCTATAGATCAGTGTTATATCCTGACAGATGAGGAAACTGAGGCACGGCGAGTGCCCAAGTTCACTCAGCATAAAAGTGGCCCAGCCAGGCTTTGAACACCTGCAGATGACCCTTAGAAGCAAAGACTCACAATGGATGGGGTGGCAATGGGCTTAGGCCTAGGTTCGAAACCTGCCTTCCCCACTTCCTAGCTGTGCCCTGGGCAAGTCCCCTTTCGGAGTGACTTAATTCAACTGAGGCTTGCTCTAGGATGAAAAGGGACAGTGCACAGGTATCCTATACAATATAGAACCCAAAGCACTTTCTTCATGGATGAGTTGCAATGGTCCCACCTGACAGTGAACCCTCCACTGTGTCCCCAGCAAGCAGGCGCCCTGGCTGTCCAAGAACACACTGTCCACAGTCCTCACCCTCGGGTCCCTGCCCTCAGTGGCTCAGGGCCTGGCCTTGAGCCCCAGCCCCCTCAGAAACTCAGCTCTGCTCTGACAGAGGACTTGCCATCCCAGGAGCTCCAACCCGCAGGTCCTGACCGAGCCAGTTCCATGCTGGAGAGGTTTTGTTTCTGCCACTTCCAAGAGGCTATATACCTGCAAGTCCCCACCCAGAGACCTGCCTGCAGTGGGTCCACCAGTGTTGTGCAGAGCTGGCCTGCCAGGCAGTTGGCCAGTTAGCCAATCCAGCGGCCAGTGGGTAGAGAGGCCTGAGGCTCTGTTGCTCAGGTGGTAGGCCCATTGAACAAGTATACCCTGAGGCCCTCTGCAGGCAGGACACACACCACTGACACAACAGCTCTTGCCTCTCTCCCCACCAAGAAGTGCACTTTTCACCCCACAATTCACAACCCCCTTCTTCGGAGCCTCCATGGTTTGGGTTATTGGAGCCTTCTCTGAATGCGGTGATCTATGGTTTTAACCTGTCCAAAGGAGGGTACCACAGCTGGGATCATGGCAAGGTCTGGGCACAGGGAGAGTGAACAGGGGCTGGGCCCAGGTGGTCTGGCAGCAGCCTGCCCAGCCCTGCCCTCACTCCCTCCGGGCCAGGCTCTGGCCCCTCAGGGCCTGCCCAAGCCACGCCTCTGAATGAGGAGGGTCCCTTCCTCCCCACAGGGTTAGCCAGGGGTGAGTGTGGGACAAATATCAGATTTCTCAGCTTCCTGCAGTGCGGGGCAGATGACAAGATTATTACCTCTTGGAGGGGATACAGGCTGAATATATCAACAGGTTCCAGGATGATTCTGAGAGTTGCATGGAATGTGACAGAGTGGGGAGCACGACTAATTGTGAACTGGGTGTCCTGCCCTGTCTTTTGGCACCCGTTCTCATTCAAGGGTCTAAGCTTCTTCGAGAAAGAAACATATAAACTTGTTCACACTAAAATGTGAATGATTAAATGTTCTTCATACATTATACTTCATAGTTTTTCACAGAAAACATGTAAATAGAAATTTTCAGTGTAACTCTGCAGTCACTACCTTCTCTGATATACAAATGCACACACACACACACTGACATCCACAAACACACACACAAACACGCATACACACACACACACACACACACACACACGACTCTCCAACCAAACCAAACTACTTAGTGTTTCCTGAACACCCTTGACCCTCTCTCCCTACTGGCATTTATACTCTCTACAATCCATTAAAGCATTCTCCCACTTAAATGCATCCTTCAAAACCCAGACCATTGGGCTGGCAACCCAGTTGCCATTTCCTCCAGGAAGCTCTCTCTCTCCAGGCTGCGTTAGGAGTTCTTCTGCAGAGTGCCCTCTGGACTCCCCGCCAGCACAGCCCTCTCCATCCTGGGCGGTCATCCTCTGTCCCCTGGCCTGCCTCTCCCACTAATCTGTCAGCTCCCGAGGGCAGCACCTGGGTCTCATTCTCCATTTCATCCCTACTACCCAGCACAAGTCTTGGCACACAGCAAGTTCTCAGGGAACACTCCTCGAACAAACGAATGACAATCAACATCAAGGAAGCCTCTTGCTTCCTGAGTAATAACGTCAGAGTCCCTGCCAGGTGATGTGGAGCCAGGTGCACACAGAGGCGCTCCTGACTGTGACGTAGATATACACCCAAACAGAGGCACCCCAAAGACACATGGGCACCTCTCCTCTGCCCAAAAGGCATTCACCAATTTCCGAAAACTCATTCTGACCATAGCTTGGAAAAAAGAAACAAACAGAACGAAAGCTTGAAGAATTGTGCCTCTTAGCATGTCATTGGGGTCGCCAGAAATACAGTACCTAAAAAAATGTGAAAATTAGCCAGAAAATGAATATGTGGTATCAAGCTGTGACTTCTCAGACCCGTAGCAGTCCCCACGTCTGCAGGCTTGAGGGTTCCCAGCCCACCTGCCTCACTAGGTGTCCCCAGAGGCAGGCGGATGGCTTCTCAGGTCCCGCTGGTTATTATTCACGGTTTCACGTGAATAATAAGGCTTCTAGCCTACCCTGTTCTGTCACTTGGACGTGGAACTGCAGCTCCTTCCTTTCTGCAGCTCCCAGCAGCAAGGCCTGCTCGGAGCTACAGCTCACTCAGGATGAAAGGGGTTACCCAGGAGAGATTTGCCACAGTCGCGTACGGGTGTGCCCACCTGGCCACATGCCACTCACAGGCCTGGGGGTTCGTAGGGTGAGGGGCCGGGAGCATTAGCCCTGGAGGTGCTCCTCCTGGGTTCAAATCCTGACCGTACCCACATTTACAAGCTGGGTGATCTTCGGCAAAATATTCAACCACTCTGAGCCTCTATTTCAAAATGGGAAAAATTTCTGAGCCTCATCTGCAAGATGGGAAAAATAATATTTGCATCCCATAGGTGAGGGCTGAAGATTAAATCCACCTAACAGTATCCAGCTACGGTAAGTACTCAGTAGATGTCCGTGATCATCATCACACACCCACATATACAGAAATCTGCACTGCTGACCTGTGATTTCCTCATCACTGATTCTCAGCCATGGGCTAAGAACTTCCCTTCCCACACTCTGAGGGGCAGCCCAAAGTGCCTGAGCATCAGGGGTATGGTTAAAACTCACAATCATTCATTCATTCAGCAAACATCTAATGAGCATCTACAGTGTGCCAGGTCCTGAAGAACCAGAGATGGGAAAAGACCCAGTCCTGCCTTGAGGAGCGCATAGCCGGGTTCAGGCACAGAGCAAGGAACTGATGGTGACAATGGTCTCTGATAAATGCTGTAATGAAGCATGGGAAGGGGGTGAGTGGTCAGTGGAGGGAGTGGGGAGAGAGATGATCAAGCCTTGGCAAATCAGGGAAGGCTTCTTGTAGGAGGGAACACCTATATACTGAAGGCTGAGCCTGAGTTAGCCATGTGAGGGGGGTAAGGAGGCAGGGAGATGGACCCAGGCTGAACTGGGTCAAATTAATTAATTAACAATAACAACCACCACAACCAATAATTAACTACTGTCTCTGAGCGTTTTCTCTGTGCCAGGACCGGTGGCAAGCACTTGAGCCACGTCATCTCATTGAAGCTTCACTCTCAGCTCTGAATGAAGGGACAGTCTCTTTCATGTTTTGTTTGGGGGATGTTTCCTCATCCCCATTTTGCAGATGAGGCAACTAGGTGTAGAGAAATCAAGTGCCTTGCTGAAGGATGTCTCACAGCTAGCTGTGAAACACAGCTAGGGTTGTCTGGCCAGGACCCTCCCCACTTAGGCTAACCGGTGGAGAGATTGGCCCAAAGGGACCTCGGGAGCCAAAGCAGCTGCTCCCTCACATCCCTGTGAAGGACCAGGTCATGGAAAATCAATGGGAGCTCCCTTCAAAGTGAGCTCGGCAAGAAGGGCTAGTGAGCAGGGTGCCCTCTGCCCCGCCATCCTCATGGCTGCTGGCCCAGCAGCCCGTGTTTACATTTCTCCCTCAATCTTGAGGCTGCAGATTGAAATTATCTCCCCTCGGCTGTGTCAGCCCGTCCTGAGCCTTGCTCCCAGGCCCAGCACCTCCCAGCAAGCCTAAGGCAGCCACAGCTGGGGTCTGATAAAGTTGGCTCTGTCCCATGGGTTTCTGATGGGGTGGGAGAGAGAGGACCCCCTTTTCCCCATGCTGCAGCAGGAACTTCTCAGCCAGCAGCCCTCCCTGCCTGGGGAATGAGGGGAAATGGAGGGCTCCCCATCCCACCCCAGCCCCAGCAGTCTCTGGGAGCCACAGAGGTACCTACCACAGGACCCTGAAAGAGTAGAGTCTGTGACTGGCCAGGTCACCTAGTGGGCAGGTTGATTTCCAGGGACATGGAGAGATACAGGGCCCCCCTCACTTTAGATCCTCTTTCCTCATGGCCATCCTCACTATCTCTTTGATAAAAGCACTTGCTGTGCAACCTGGAGGCAGTTCCCTCCCCTCTCTGGGCCTCAGTTACTTCATCTGTACAGTGAGGGGCTAGGGTAGATGTTCTTGGGTGATGTGCAGGGATCTTCCTTGAGCCAGGCCCTTCTATGCTCCCTGAGGCCAGACCTCATTCTTATCTGTATCCCCAGCACCCAGCACAACACCTGGCACTCAGTAGGTGCTCCAGGAGTGTTTGTTGACTGACTGAATGATGAATGTCTATCTGTCCCTCTCCCCTGCCAGTGATGACTTCCCTTTCCAAGCCCTCAGGACTCTCATACACCCCATCACACCTTAGAACCCATCCAGTACCCCCTTGGCCAGCCATGGACTCTAGGCCATATCTTGATCTATGGAGTGATCTTTCCCCATCTCTGTTCTCAGTATGGGGTCTCAATAAAAATCACTTACTGCACTGTGGGAACTTGATACACTCTGGCTGTTACCATCATTAAACTGTCAGATAAGCTCGTTCACACCAAAGTCTCAATAGATGATGAGCAGGTCTCTTTTCTAGAAGGGTTCTAAGAAGGGCCAGTCCCAGAAAACAAATCTCTAAGCATGCAGGTTCTAGCCTGGTTCCCAGGTATGGGAAGGTGGTAGGGCAGGCATTCCAGCAGGAACACAGGGTCCTAAGGCTAAGGTCCATGTCTCAGAAAGTCAGAGGAGGCAGAGCGAGGGCAGAAACTCGCTAGCAGCCAAGCTATAAGGACACGTCCCTGTGCCGAGGGGCCACGTACTTAACATCCCCTGCAATAGTGATGGTAATAGAGCCAATAGTGGAAATGCAGGCAGAGAAGCCTGGGATGGGATTGCACGGGCTGAGTCATGCAAACACCCTGTAGCAGGAAGCCATGCTTGTCCTGGAACCCGGCGCCAAGTCTGAGGAATTTTCAAAGAGCTAAAACAGGCTGAGAGGCTGAGCAACATGTCCACAACATGAAACAATTACAGATGCAATGGTTGAGTGCT
The DNA here is from genome assembly GCF_963924675.1 of Phocoena phocoena. Classification (NCBI taxonomy): domain Eukaryota; kingdom Metazoa; phylum Chordata; class Mammalia; order Artiodactyla; family Phocoenidae; genus Phocoena; species Phocoena phocoena. The sequence continues at coordinate 21,877,298 of NC_089222.1, read as the reverse complement.
AGACTGTGGCACGGTCAGTACTGAACTCCTACTCTTACTTCAAAATCCTGATAAGGATTCCTGCTACTGTACGTATTATGGATTCAACATTCTAAAAACAAACAAACAAATATCTGGTTTTAAAAAATAAGTACTGGATGAAATACATCACCCAATCTTTTTAAATACAGAGCTGAACTTGGAGTAAAACGAGGATTCTCCAAATGTCAAAAGTGAAGAGGAGACAGGCCTCTGGCCTAGAGAGACAGTGCTGTACCAGGGCAGCTCCCAGGTATTTGCTGATACCAGGACACTGGAATCTCAGGGCAGGGTTTACTGGCAACAGAGGAGACAAGGGCTAAGACAAGGCCTTAGGCATATGTGTGATTGGATCCCCTACCCAGCTCCTCTCCCATACACAGAGGAGGGTCTTTGAAGGGCTACACCCTCAGTGAAAAGATGAACTAGAAAAAAATCTGCCCACCATCAAAGGGAGACAAGATAACTTAGGTCCAAGATTTGATCTTAGGCTTGGATCCAAGTGGGGAAAAGGAAAAATGAAGGAATAAAGGTTGCTGACAATTCATAACCATAGCCCTGAGCTCCACAGATCTGGGGTCAAATTTATACTATCTGTTTGGATCAGGAAACCCCAAGTCAAGAAATTAAAGTGGTCCCAGACCAGCAGTGCTTTGTGGCACCTGGCAGAGGCAAAAGCAGATTCCCGCTGGAGGAGCACACCATCAGCCCAGGCCCCGTAGTTTCCCTCCAGGTTTAGAGTGGTCAATAGAGCTTGCAATCAGAATCAGGTGTAAGACACATGAAGGACAGTAAGTGGGAATCATCAGAAACAACCAGGAGTAGAAGTATACCCAGAAGGACTTGAGACACTGGAATGATTAGGTACAATATATGAAATAAGTAAGTTTAAAATGTTTAACAAAGTAAAACAAGGAATTGGAAACCCAAGCAGAGACTAATAAAAATGACCAGGTTTATCTGATAGATAAATGGATGGATACATAGATAGATAAAACTTCTTAAAATGGATATTCAAATCATTGAAATTCAAAGCCCAGTGGATTGGTTAAACAGTTGAATGGAGAATTCCTGGGCCAGAAGACAGATCTAAAGAAATGCTACAGTGTAGCAGAGAGATACAAATAAATGAGAACTATAAGAGACACTAAAAGACATGGAGGATACAATGAAAAGGTCTAAATTATGTCTAATTGGAGTTCCTGAAGATGCAGTTTAGGGACAGGCAATCTTTGAAGACATGACAGCCAAGAATTTTTCAAAGTTGTTAAAGGACATGAGTCATCAGATTTAGGAATCCCAAGAAATCCAAGCAGGATAAGTAAAAATTAGTTCACATGTAGACACGTCACAGTGAAATTGAAGAAGACATAGAAAAGAGCGTTTTAAAATGACACATGGAAATGCAGCTCAATAACAAAAACAAACAACCCAATCAAAACAATTGGGCAGAAGATCTACATAGACATTTCTCCAAAGAATACATACAGATGTGCACATGAAAAGATGCTCAACATCACTAATTTTTAGAGAAATGCAAATCAGAACTACAATGAGGTCTCACCTCACACTGCTCAGAATGGCCACCATCAAAAAGTCTATGAACAATAACTGCTGGAGAGGGTGTGGAGAAAAGGGAACCCTCCTACACTGTTTGTGGGAATGTAAACTGGTACAGCCACTATGGAGAACAGTATGGAGATTCCTGAAAAACTAAAAATAGAGCTACCATATGATCCAGCAATCCCACTCCTGGGCACATATCCAGAGAAAACCATAATTCATAAAGATACATGCACCTCCTATGTTCACTGCAGCACCATTTACACTAGCCAGAACATGAAAGCAACCTAAATGTCCACTGACAGATGAATTGATAAAGAAGATGTGGTACATATATACAATGGAATACTACTCAGCCACAAAAAAGAACAAAATAATGCCATTTGCAGCAACGCGGATGGACCTAGAGACTGTCATACTGAATGAAGTAAGTCATACAGAGAAAGATGAATATCATATGGTATCACTTTTATGGGGAACCTAAAAAACAGGTACAAATGAACTTATCTACAAAACAGAGTAACAGACATAGGAAACAAGCTTATGGTTACCAGGGGGTTAGTGGGGGGAGGGATAAATTGGAAGATTGGGACTGACATATAAATATTACTATATATAAAATAGATAACTAATAAGGACCTACTATATGGCACAGGGAACTCTACTCAATACTCTGTAATGGCCTATATGGGAAATGAAGTAAAAAAGAGTGCATATATGTGTGTGTATAACTGATTCACCTTGCTGTACACCTGAAACTAACACAACATGGTAAATCAACTATACTGCAATAAAAATTTTAAAAAATAAAGTGAGGGTTGGGGGGGAAATAAATAAATAAATAAAATGCCACAGGGAAAAGACAGAGTACTTATCAAAGAACAACAAGCAGACCAACAACTGTAGCAATGGAAGCCAGAAAGCAGTTGGAAGAGCATCTGCAGCATGCTGGGGGAAAGAACCACCTACCCAGAATTCTACACTCAGCTTACCTCTCACTCAAGAATAAGAGGATAACACTGTCAACAGATGAATAGGTAAAGAAGACGTGAGAAACACACACACACACACACACACACACACACACACACACACACACTGGAATATTATTCAGCCTTAAAAAAGAAGGAAATCTTGCCATTTGCAACAACATGGAGAAACCTGGGGGATATTATGCTAAGTGAAATATGCCCTATGCAAAACACAGATACTGCATAATCTCACTTGCAGGTGGAATCTAAAAATAATCAAACCCATAGAAACAGAGAGTAGAATGGTGGTTACCAGGGGCTGGAAGGGAGAGAGAAATGGGAAGATGTTGGTCAAGAGGTACAAAGTTTCAGTCATGCAAGTTAAGTTCTGGAAATCTAATGTACAACAATGTGCCTATAGTTAACAATATTGTATTGTATATCTGAAATTTGCTAACAAGGCAGATCTTAAGTGTTATCATCATGTACACACACCCACAAAAATAACAGCTATGCGATGGATATGTTAATTAGATTGATAGTGGTGAATATTTCAGTGTTTATGTATATCAAATCATCAAGTTGTACATCTTAAATAGGTACGATTTTAAATTGTCTATTATACCTCAATAGAGCTGGGGTAAAAATAAGAATTAGAGGACTATAGCCTTTCAGAAAAAAGAACTGAGTGTACAACTATATGCCTTCTCTAAAAGACCAAAAGAAGAAGGAAAATGAAAGAAGAAAGAAGATCTTGTATACAAGAAGGAACTGGGAACAAAGAAAACAGTAAACATGTAGGCAAAGCTAAACAGCATCTATTCTATTAAATGATAATAATGGCCATATTGAGAAAAATTTGGAACTGAATTAGTGGACAAGAATAAGTAAGGCATGAAAGATGGAAGGTAGGTGATTTACCTTCAAGCATTAAAGGTACCTGTTAAAACTTCAAGAGTAACCACTAAAATGAGAGTTAAACTTCCTAAATCAATTGACAAAGAAAATGGAATTTTTAAAAAATCTAAATCAAAGTTAAGCAAGACATGAATAGTCCCTGTCCTTGAGGAGCTCAGAGCCTCCTCAAGGGGACTCTGACTGCAGGGGGCAAGCAAATAAGGACATAATTCTACAGACATTTTAAATATGTGATAAGGTCAAGCATTGATGAGAAAATGGAAACTGAGGAAATGGGTTGCGATAGTCACAGCTCACATGCGCGTAAATTGATGCAGTTGCTGGGGAGGGTGACTGGCCATTGGCATCCCTGGAATTCCCCTCTCACTGCCCGGCCCCAAGCCATTCACCTACGTGCAAGTGTGTGAAGGGGGCACATAAGGGCATGGTACTGCAGCATTATGTGAAAATCAAAATCCCAGAAACAAACTAAATACCCATGAACAAAGAATGGCCCAAACTGCAGTTCATCTATAACACAGAATATTTCTCCACAGTAAAAAGGAAGACAGGGTAGATCTACTATGTTCTAATATCAAATATTCACCCTACACACACATACGCACACACCACACATCCCAGGCAACGCTCTCCCAGGCCCAGGACAGGACCCTGGCACTTCACAGCTGTGCGATGAATGCAAACTGAACTGAACTGAATTGGGGGAAGTACCACAGACAAGAGTCAGGAGAAACAGAGATTATGAGCCAGGAGAAGCTTCCAGCAGCAAGAGAATAAGACAGGAGAAGAAGTCCCTGCCTGATGCTATGGGGATGCTCTGTCCCCAAGTGAAGCGGCAGAATCAGAGAAGAAACCCGCAGACCCAAGCACATCTGCTGCCTAGGTGCTTATACTTCTCCCAAACCCACACCCGGGAGGATCTGGGCACTGGGGGGGACCAGCCCCAGGCTGGCGTGAGGGTGGGAGGGGAAGGCCAGAAGAGGCCCAGGCAGCGCGCCCCAGCCTTGCCTCCTCCCCACACAATCAGCACTTGTCTTCCTGCTTGACCAAACTTGCCGAGCGTGTTTTTGAAAGCCCCCATCTTTGGGAAGAGTTACGGGCATGGGCGGTGAGGGTCCTGTTCTCTCAGTGGGCCACAGTGACCACCCAGCCCACAGCTCTGCACCTCTGCCCTGAACGCCCAGAGTCGGGGAGGTCTGCAGTACTTGGACCACGGGGCTTGTTTCCTACCAGGCTTCTCTCCCACAGGAGGCCTGCAGGGTTGGGTAAATCAGGCATGTGAGTGTGGGTGTGGGTGTGGGCACACGCGCATGCGCACACACAGGCGCTCTCCAACTTGGCTGCTACTTGATCACATATAAAACTATCTCCCCGGGGCTTCCCTGGTGGCGCAATGGTTGAGAGTCCGCCTGCCGATGTAGGGGACACGGGTTCGTGCCCCGGTCTGGGAAGATCCCACATGCCGCGGAGTGACTGGGCCCATGAGCCATGGCTGCTGAGCCTGCGCGTCTGGAGCCAGTGCTCCACAACAGGAGAGGCCACAACAGTGAGAGGCCCGCATATTGCAAAAAAAAAAAAAAAAAAACTATCTCCCGGGCTTCCCTGGTGGCGCAGTGGTTGAGAGTCCACCTGCCGAGGTAGGGGACACGGGTTCGTGCCCCGGTCTGGGAGGATCCCACGTGCCACGGAGCGGCTGGGCCCGTGAGCCATGGCCGCTGAGCCTGCGCGTCCGGAGCCTGTGCTCCGCAACGGGAGAGGCCACAACAGTGAGAGGCCCGCGTACCGCAAAAGAAAAAAAAAAAATTATCTCCCATTATATGCTGGGCACTCTTTTGGACACTGGAGATGAACGAGCTCCTTTCCATGTCTTAGTCCTGACTCCCTCTCGTGCCTTTTCACTCACCCTTCTGTACTTTCTATGAAATATCCCTACACACGACAGGCTGTTTCTCACTGCCAAGCTTTTACTCAGAGCTGTTCCTCCCGCCTGGAATTCCTTTCCTCTCTTGCCTGGTCAGTCTTTCAGGTTTGGTTTGGTTCAGGTGCCACTGCCTCAAGGAGGTCTTCTCTGTCACCCTTCCTTTCCTAGTTGGGCTAGGTGTCTCTCTTTAGGATTTCCATTGTGTCTTGGGTTATGTCTATTGTGAAACTTGTAGCAATACCAAAACCAACATTTATGGAGTGCTTCCTATGTTCCAGGAGTGGTACTGAGCAGTGAACATGTTTTAACGTTTTTACTCTTTGTAATATACCTATGAAATGGGATAGCTTCTAGCTGCCTTCCTGAGTCACCCTCTCTCCTTCCTTACTAAGTTAACTCTAATTCTGTTGGGAATACCAATGTGCCCAGCTTAATAATTACATTTCACTCATAACTTTGCAATTAAATTCTAACCAATGAGATGTAGCTGGAAGTTGCCGGGGGAGAATTATGGGAATATCCTTTAAAGGGTGGCTGATGCAGCTGGAAAGCACATGTTGCCCTTCCTCTTTCATCCTCCTTCCAGCCTGGAATGTTGATATGATGGCTTGAGCTGCCATAGTCATCTTGCAACCATGAGACAATCTTTAAAAAGAAGGCCACATTCTAAAAATGGTGAGAGGGAAAAATAGGGATTCCACCTTTGATATGGCCAAGTGAACTCTTATTGGACCCAGTGATAATAACTATTAACTCTGGACAAAAGTAAAAATACAACCATCTAAAGGCACTGGAGAGTGAACAAAAGCAGGCAGATTCAGGAAGGGAGTTGGCATCTGGAAGAAGGGATGGGACACAGGCTGTTTCCCATTTTTATGGCTTTTAGCTTGAAGACAGTTCAAGGTCAGCTGGAACAGACACTGAGCAGTAAGCACCATGAGGTGTGACCAAAGCTCTTAGAGAAAATGCAAAGTTTTTCTGACTTAAACAACCAAAGAATAAAGCTCAGGGACACCTTAGCTGCTGGAAAGTGAAAGGGGAATCTCCTTTCTAAGGAGAGATCTGAAGACAGAGCCCTGAATTCTATACTTAAACTCTTTCAAACCTCTGGTGACTGCTGACCCATGCATTCATGGAGCAGGCTCAAAGCTGCCCAGCTGGGGATAATAGAACTCAGTGAGATTTGTGTTGCTGCCCCAGAAAAAAGAGTCTGCAGTTTGAATCCAAACAAGTTAATTACCAGCTAAAACAAAAAATCATCAACACTCTCCATAAGAATGTAACAAAATCCAGTCACTCCACAATATTACACTCTCAATTTGTAGGATACAATTAAAAATATATTACCCAACACAGGAAGAACAGGGAAGTGTTATCAACCTGCAAGAGAAAAGACAATTAATGGAGATCCAGATGTTGGAATTCTCAGACAAGGATTTTAAGGTGGTTATTATAATTATGATCAAGGATGTAAAAAAAAAAAAAAAAAAAACGCTAGTAATGAATGAAGATGGGAACAGAAATTTGCACTGCTGCCTCTGGGCTGGGTGCACCTGGAGATGATAGGATACCTGAGCAGAGTTGGGATTGAGTGAAGACAGAGAGAAAGACAGGGGAAGGGAGGAGAAGAAAAGGAAGGAAAAGAAAAGGGAGAAGTGAGGAGAAGAGAGAGAAAAGTGATGGGCAAAGTGTAGGGCAGCAAGTGCATGGGTTCCAGTGGCTGGAGAATAGTGTCCTGGGGAGGACAGCCAGCCCCTGCCTCCTGAACCCTGTGACCTGAGGCTCACCCCCTATCGGGATGCCTCTGTCCTCATCCTGTCACCCTGCTTACTCTGTGACCCTACAACTCCACCTTCCTGTAATATTGCTACATCCAGGCAGGGACATTCTAATACTCATCCAAGGTGCAGGGAGAGGAACAGGGAAACAAACACAGGCTCTACTGTGAACCATGAGACTTATAGGCTAGGACTCATTCTGTACAACAGCAAAGCCCCTTCTTATCTTTGCTCCCAGCTTCCATCCTTGTGGTGGGTACCATCAAGCCTGAACTCAAGTGGGCTTGCACCAGTTGCTCCCAGGAGGGCTCAATCGGGACAGCTGGTCCACCAGCCAGCACTACCCAAACATACCTTCATCATGAAGGGCAACAGGGCTGTGTTAGAGTTGACAGTGGTCTTGGGGATCTGGGGGGTCTCTGGGTATACTCAGAGAAACAAAGAAGTTCCAGGTATGGTTTCTCCAAGTGCAAAGTCATAGACTTTTGTTCACTGGCAGCAGCAAACAGAACAAACATAAACAGCAGCACCTAAGCCACATTTGTAGCCCCTTCTCCCAGGCAACTTCACAGCTGGTTTTTGCCCCTCGTAATGGTTCTAGAGGGTTGCCAGAACAGGGGGTTTCCTCCCACTTTACATAGGTGAAAACTGAGGCCCTCAGAAATTAAGCGATCCGTTTCAGATTGCACAGTGATGGATAAAAAGTAGCAGATGTAGGCCTGCAGCCTAGGAGTCTTGTGCCCCTCCAGAGCTCCGTCCCACTAACTAGAGAGGCAGGCACCTGCCCTCCCTCCCATCCCACTATCCCACACCCCTGCTATTGCACATGCTCATTTCCACTCAGCTCTGAGCTCTTGGAGGGTAGAGACTGTGCCCCTTCACTGCTATCTCCAGCAACCAGCACCAGCAGACGGAGACTTGGGAAGAATGACGTGAAAGCTTAAATCAGCCCTGGAAAGGGAAGCCTAAACTGCAGTGCAAGGTGGGCATTCTCCATTAGTCACCCCTTCTCTCCCGACGAACATGTGACTGCAACCACCCGAGCACTGGAGACCACCAGCATGAACACAACACATGACATCTTTACACAAAGGAAACTGAAACCGACTCGCTCAGTTGGCCACCTTTTTTTTTTTTTTTTTTTTTTTAAACATCCCTCTAAAACACAGGCAGGCAAAGCAATTGGCTCAGAACCCAGGGAGCTGGAATGCATTTAGGGGCTCTGAGGTTGTCCAGACGGAACCTGCACATCCAGCGGCCCACCTCCTTTCCCAGGCCCCGACAAGCTGATTGAGCTGCGACAGGAAGAATAACTGGCGGGTGATTGCAGACTATCCAGTGTCAGCTCATTGTTCCAGGAGGAAGCTGTCAGGACCAGACCTCCCGGGAGGGCCTGGGGCCTCTGGTTCTTATTTTTCCCTCTGTAGGTGGGAGGATGGTAGGGGTGGGGTTGAGGGAGCCATCACCCTTCCCCCCACCTAACTGGACACTCCCAGTCAGAAGTCATCGGCCAGGGTCTCCACGTTTCCAACCCCCAGAGACCTCAGATGAGGGGAAGAGGGGCCACCTCTGCTGTTTTTCCCTGTTTCTGTCCCTTAAAAACAAAAGTTGTGTGCTTTTCTATTGTGGTAGGAGTACTTAACATGACACTACACTCTTAACAAAATTTTAAGTGTACAAGACTGACCTGTTGACTATAGGTGCAATGTTATACGGCAGACCTCTAGAACTTATTTATCTTTCTTAACTGTGAATTTATGCCTGTTGATTAGTAACTCGTCATTTCCCCTCCCTCAAGCCCCTGGCAATCACCATTCCACTCTTTGATTCTATGAATCTGACTATGACAGATAGCTCATATAAGTGGAATCGTGCAGTATTTGTCATTCTGTGGCTGGCTTATTTCACTTAGCGTAATGTCCTCTAGGTTCACCCATGTCGTCACACATTGCAGAATTTCCTTCTATTTTGAGGCTGAATAATGTCCCATTGTATGTATATATCATGCTTTCTTCATTGATTTACCTGTCAATGAACATTTAGATTGTTTGCACTTCTTGGCTATTGTGAAGAGTGCTGTGGAGAACATAAAAGTGCTAATATCTTGTCGAGATTCTGATTTCAATTCTTTTGGGTAAATACCCAGAAGCGGGGTTACTGGTTCTACTTTTAAAATATTGAGGAACCCTCCACAGTGGCTGCACCGTTTGCCTTTCCAGCCACAGTGTGCAAGGGTTCCAATTTCTCCACATGCTCACCAATACTTGTCTTTTTTCTTTTTGATAATAGCCATCCTGAAGGTGTGAGGTGATATCTCATTGTGGTTTTGATTTACACTTCCCTGATTAGTTGAACATCTTTTCACATAACTGTCGTCCATTTGTATGTCTTCTTCAGAGAAATGTCTATTCGAATCCTTAACCCATTTTTTTTTTTTTTTTTCTGTACGTGGGCCTCTCACCACCATGGCCTCTCCCGTTGCGGAGCGCAGGCTCCGGACGCGCAGGCCCAGGGGCCATGGCTCACGGGCCCAGCTGCTCCGCGGCACGTGGGATCCTCCCGGACCGGGGCACGAACCCGCGTCCCCTGCATCGGCAGGTGGACTCTCAACCACTGCGCCACCAGGGAAGCCCCTTAACCCATTTTTAATCGAGCTTTTACTTTTGTTGCTTATATATTGAGTTGTAGGAGTTCCTTATATATTTTGGAGATTAACCCCTTATCAAATATACAGTTTGCAAATATTTTCTCCCATTGTATAGGTTGCCTTTTCACCTGTATTATTTCCCTTGCTGTACAGAAATTTTTAGTGTGAGGTAGTCTCACTTGCTTATTTTGTTTCTGTGGCCTTTGCTTTTGGTGTCATATCCATGAAATCGTTGAAAAGACCAATGTCATGAAAGTTTTCCCCAATGTTTTCTTCTAGGAGTTTTAGTTTCAGGTCTTATGTTTAAGTCTTTCGTTCATTTTGAGTTGATTTTTGTGTATATGTAAGATAAGGGTCCAATTTCATTATTTTATATGTGGATATCCAGTTTTCCCAGCACCATTTGTTGAAGAGACTATCCCTTCACTATTGTGTATTCTTGGCACTGCTGTCGAAGATCAGTTGGCCATACGTGTGTGGATTTATTTATGGGCTCTGTATTCTCTTCCATTGGTCTATATGCCAGTACCATTCTGTCTATCCTCTAAGATTAAGAACAAGACAAGGATACCCACTCTCACCACTTCTATTCAACATAGTACTGGAAGTCCTCACCAGAGAAATTAGTCAAGAAAAAGAAATAAAAGGCAGCCAAATAAGAAAGGAAGAAGTAAAATTGTCCCTGTTTGCAGATTACATGATCTTATGTATAGAATACCCTAAAGACCACCAAAAAAACTGTTAGATCTAACTGACAAATTCAGTAAAGTTATAGGATACAAAATAAACATACACTAACATTCCTATAAACTAACAACAAACTATCTGAAGAGGAAATTAGGAAAACGATATCATTTACAATAGCACCCAAAAGAATGAAATACTTAGGAATAAAATTAGCTAGGAGGTGAAAGACTTGGGTACTGATGTTTCAACAAAACATTGATGAAAGAAATTAAAGAGGACACACAAAAAAATGGAAAGATATCTGATGTTTATGGATTGGAAGACTTAATATTGCTAAAATAGCCACACTACCCAAAGCAATCTATAGACTCAATGTAATCCCTGTTAAAATTCTAGTGTCATTTCTTACAGAAAAAAAAAAAAAAAACCTCTGCAGTTCATATGGAACCACAAAAGACCATGAATAACCAAATCAATCTTGAGAAAGAAGAACAAACCTAGACACGTCACACCCTCTGACTCAATTTTTTTTTACTTTTTATTACAAAAGTATGATAATGCACACTCTTTGGAAAACATCCGTTGGATGTAGAAACAGATCAGGCAGGAAGTGAGTCCCCTGTGACCCCACCCCTCAAAGACAATTACCATGAACACTGGATATTTTTAGTGCACATGTTTTATGTATTGTGAGGAAGACGTTGTTGAGTAATACTGGGGAATGTTCCCAAATATGCAAACTAAAATTAATAGTCTAAACTATATAGTTTGCACATTTAGGAACATTTTTTTAGTCTGCACTATAAATTATATAGTTTGCACATTTGGGAACATGCTCTAACATTGCTCAGAAACTTGCTTTCTTACTCACAAGAAGGTGTAGACATAGAAAAATGTCATCAAGTATACCTCAACACCATTATTTTTCACAGTTGCATAGTATTCCAGTATATGGATGAATTAAAATGTATTTCTTCATTCTCCTATTGACGAACAATTTAGGGGTTTTCCAGTTTTTCACTTTTCCAACAAACCCTGGACGTACTTGTGCATATATGTGACTACCCTTGAGTGAGTATTTTTAGAAATGGAACTCCTGAATTGAAGGATAAGGCAGTTTTCAATTTAATAGATCCTGTCAAATTTCTGATGTCCTCTTTGAAAGGATAGCAAGTAAATCTTTAAACACGTAAACAAAACTCTTCATTTGCTTGAGTCTATGCCAATCCCAAAGGTGGTGCCCTTATTCTTTATTCTGATTCTTTTAGAAAATGCTTTTCTTTCCCACAGAGGCAGTTTTCTCAGAGGCCCAGCCCTCACTTTCTTGTTAGGAGTGGTGTAGCTTTCAGGTATCTGAAGCTTACATAAGGAATGCATTTTCAGGCCATGGAGTCTGACTCCTGTCCTTCCTTCTTCATTCCCACTCAGGGGCTGGTCATGCACGGAGATGACACCATCAGGAATGCTGCAAAGAGCCCTGCGCGTGGTTCACCCCAAAGCCAGGCATTATGAATTCTAACCAGAGCCACCCAATACAGCCACCTCACACAGGAGGTGGAGGAACAAATTTGTATATCCTTCCTGTGTGTGTGTATGGGGGGGGGTGTGATTGGACATTATCTATTCACATTTTAGAAGTGTGTTTCTATGAATCAAGCAAATGAACCTCTGTAATAATTAGAAACAATCTAACTTCTCAGTGGATATGGGATCATCTACTTGGAATAATGATCAGGCATGAGGACCACCCCAAAAATATCATTCTGGAGTTTTGTCATGGGAAATTCAAGTATTGGGATTAGTCCATTATTCTTGAATTTTTACTTTTGTCTACACATTGGGGCTACCATACAGATCAAGGTATAAAACACTTCCAGCATCCCAGAAAGTTCTCTCATGCTCCATTCTAGTTAATACTCTCCATCCCACTGGAGCTACCTACCATTTTTATATGTCACCACAGAGCAGTTTATCTTCTTCTTTGACTTTCATGTAAATCATACTGCATGTACTCTCTTATGTCTGAGTTCTTTGACTCAGGATAATATCTGTGAGATTCATCCATGTTGTTTTGTGTATCAAAATTTCACTCTCTTTTTATTGATGTGTGGTATTCCCTTGTCTGACTATATTCTGATTTACTTGTCCCTCCTCTCTGTAGATGGATATTTAGGGGTTTTCTTTTTTTAGTTTTGCACTATTATGAATAAAGCTGTTATGAATGTTGTACTTCTCTTTATCTTGGATGTATAACTCAGAGTAAAATTGTTGGCCATCTGTATGCATGCTTAGCTGTTGCAGATAATGACAAATAGTTTTCCAAAGTAGCTAAACCAATGAATACTCCTACCAAGCAGTATAGGTTTTCACGACCTTGCCAGCATTTGGAATGATCAACTTGTTATTATTGTTTGTATGTCTGCTTGTTTGTTTGTTTGTTAGCCATGGTGGGAGTGTAAAGAGCTTTCTCATTTTGGTTTTAATTTACATTTCCATCATGAGTGATGATGTTCAAATTTTTCATATGTTTATGGCCATTTTGAAGACCTTCTTTTGAGAAATATCTATCCCCAAGTCTTGTTCATTTTTTAACTGGATTGTTTGTCTTTTGTTATTGATTTAAAAGAATTCTTTATATATTCTAGATATAAGTCCTTTGTTATATTTCATATATATATATATATAGTGTGAATATCTTCTCCCAATCTAAGGCTTAAATATTGGGGTTTCTTTTGACAAATATGCTTTTTTGAGCTTTTTGTGTCCTGTTTAAGAAACTTTTCTTATTCCAGCATCATGAAAATCTCTATTTTCTTCTAGAAGATTTATTTTTATTTTTTATTGAATTATAACTGACATAGAGTATTATATTCATTTCAGGTGTACAACATAGTGAGTCAGTGTTTTTATACATTATGAAATGATCTCCACAATAAGTCTAGTTACCGTCTGTCACCATACAAAGTTATTACAATATTATTGACTACATTCCCTATGCTGTACATTACATCCCTGTGACTTATTTATTTTCTAACTGGAAGTTTGTACCTCTTAATCCCCTTCATCTATTTCACCTGTCCCCCTACCCCTCTCCCCTCTGGCACCCACCCATTTGTTCTCTGTATCTATGAGTCTCTTTCTGTTCTGTCTGTTCATTTTGGTTTTTATTCCACATACAAATGAAAGCATATATGTGAAAGCATTTATATGTGGAATAGGAAAGCATATTCCACATATAAATGGTATCTGTCTTTTTCTGACTTATTTCACTTAGCATAATACCCTGTAGGCCCACCCACACTGTCGCAAATGGCAAGATGTCATTCTTTTTTATGGCTGAGTAATATTCCATTGTATACGTACCATAACTTCTTTATCCATTCATCTATTGAGAGACACGTTTTCATATCTTTGTAAATAATGCTGCAATGAACATGGGGTGCACATATTTTTTTTAATTAATGCTTTTGTTTTCCTCGGATAAATTACCAGGAGTGGAATTGCTGGATTGTATGGTAGTTCTATTTTTAATTTTTTGAGGAAGCTCCATACTGTTTTCCATGGTGTTTCTACCAATTTACACTCCCATCAACAGTGCATGAGGGTTCCCTTTTCTCCACATCTTTGCCAACACTTGCTATGTCTTGTCTTTTTGATAATAGCTATCTGACAGGCAACAGGTGATATCTCATTGTGGTTTTGATTTGCATTTCTCTGATGATTAGTGATACTGAACATCTTTTCATGTGTCTGTTAGGGATCTGTATGTCTTCTTTGGAAAAATGTCTGTTCAGGTTCTCTTACCCATTTTTTAATTGGGTTGTTTGGTTTTTTGCTATTGAATTGTAAGAGCTGTTAAATATTTTGTATATCAATGCCCTATTGGATATATCGTTTGCAAATACTTCTCCCATTCAGTAGATTGCCTTTTCATTTTGTTGATGTCTAGAAGTTTTATTGATTAACCTTTCACATTGAGGTCGCTGCTCTTTCTTAATTTTACATGGTGTGACGTAGGGATCAAGTTTTTATTTTTTGTTTTTATTTTTATTTTCTATACAGATATACAATTTCTTTAGCAGCAGTTTTGGCAAACATGATCCTTTCCACCACCAAGTGGCAGTGGCACAAAATTTGTTGTAAATCAAGGAACAACATACTGGGTCTTTCTATTCTGTTGCATTAGTTTATTTTTCTATTCTTATGCCAATAGTACACTGTCCTAGTTACTGTGGCTTTACAGTAAATCTTGAAATCTGGTAGTGAAAATCCTTCAACTTTGTTCTTATTCTTCAAGGTTGCTTGGCTCTTCTAGGTCTTTTGCTTTGCCATTTAAAGTTTAGAATCAATTTGTCAATGTTCACATCAAAAAATTCTCTTGGAAAGCTGATTAGGGTTGAATTGAATTTATAGATCAATTTGGAAAGAACTGACATATTGTTAAATATTGAATTTTCCAATCCATGAACATCTATTCATTTATTTAGGTCTTCTTTAAGTTTTCTCAGGACTGTTTTACAGTTTAGAGGTTTTACACATGTTTACACATTTTAGACTTATCTAGATATTTAATTTTTGATGCAATTATAAAATAGTATCACTCTTTAAATTTCATTTTCCAATTACTGGTTACTGATTCTAGAATTACAAGTGATTTTATATGTCTTTATATCTTGTGGTTTTACCAAATGTACTTATTAATTATACTAATGATTATTAATGTTTTATAGATTCTTTTGGATTTTCCAATATACAGTAATTTCATCTGCAAGTAAAGACCTATCTTCTTTGGCTTTCCACTCCTGTGTCTTTTTGTGCTTTCCAGACCCCTCAGTACAGAGGTGAAATAAGTAATGATAATGGACACCCCTGTCTTGCTTCCAACCTCAGGAGGAATGTGTCCAACATTTTATCCCTAAGAATAATGTTACAGAGTTTTTTTGATTTTTTTGTTTTTTGTTTGGTTTGGGGTTTTTTTTATTTGTTTGTTAACTATAGGGTTTTTTTCTGTAAATACCCTTTATCAGATTGAGAAGATTCCTTTCTACTCCTGGTGTGCTGAGGGTTTTTATCATGAATGGATGCTGAACTTCATCAAATACTTTTTTTTCTACATCTACTGAGCGTAAGTAGTACCACAATTCACATCATGATAAACTCTTTGGAGGGCCTTAAAATGAAAGATGCTGGGAAATGTTAGTCTTTATGAAAATGGAAAAACTAAATGATGGAGCTGGGAGAGCATCAGTGAAAGTCCATTACTGAGAGGACTTTGAGAAGAAGTATCCTTTTTCCAGTCCAAAATTTTCAAACATTACTATCTTGGTGTCAGCTTTTAATTAACTACTTTGTGCTAATGTTGGTGTTACCCAGGCATTAAATCCAGAGCTGTGTTTCTTGGGTCTCCCTGCCCTTGGGAAAAAAGGCTACTGGATTCTCTAGGGGCCCAGATCTCCCCCATCACCAGCCTCCCCTGAGGCAGGTGGTTGAACTGTGCCTGAAGAAGATTCAGGAAAGGACCTCCCCTTCCTCCCAGAAGGTCCCTGGGACCTCCAGGTGCCCCCTCAGCATTCAGAATGGGCTCTGCAGGCCCCGTCCTCCTGCTCCCTCACCTCCCTTCACCCAGAGTGGGACACAGGAGATGGGCATCACTTAGTGGGGTGGGAACGAGAGTGGGGTGGGATGGGATGTACTGCTGAATAATCTGGAGGTCTAGGAAAGCCTACCATGCAGGGTGCCCCTCCCAGCCCAGACCCAGGAACCTGAACACTTTCTTCCCTGAGATCATGCCATACTTGAGGGAACGTCAAACAACCTCATTAGCAGGGCTCAAGAATTATCCATTAATCAACCTCCTTATACCTTCAGATGCTGCAATCTGGGTATAAATTGTCTTAGGAGAGACCAAAGAGGCTCAGCAGAATTTGGGGGACAAGACCTCCTGCCCCGAGCACATCAGAGTTCCTTTGTAGGCTTTGCTAGTTCAAGGCCACCATCACTTTCTTAGTGAGGAAGTTCTGGGTGCTGACATAAACTCACTCTGAGCCACTGGGAGTTAACCCCATAGCACTCCGTGTTCAGTAACTCCCAACTACACCATTTGTCATCTTCATCAAGTCTTGACCTAAAGAGCCTCTCCCTCTAGACACTGTTAAATACAATGCCTGGACCAGGTGGATCCTACCTGTGTGTTACAGGAAAGAGTCTGGTGTCCAAACTGAACCAAACTAGACAAGTTCCTGTTGGAGCTGACAGTCTTGCTGGTACAGTCTATATTTCCACCCTCAGAGCCTGGGGCTGGGAATTCTCCTCACTTATCACCATCCCTTCTCCCAGATCCCAACCCAATACCCACACTGAGCCAAGGGTCCCAACTGGTAGCTGCCCATCCTCAGCAACAGAGCCCCACCCCTCTTCCTCGACATTGGAATGTGGCCCATCCTACAAATGTCCCTCTCCCCAGAATCTTCTCTGATAACCTCAGTGGGGGCAGCAACCCACTCCCTGAATTCAGGGACCAAGCCATTCTCTTCCCATAATACACACTGTCCTGTAACTGTCCTGTTTGTTTTGTTCTCTCTATTTGTGCTTCTTGAGACCAGGGACCAGGTTTTCCTATTCTTGGTAACAACTTCTGCTCCTTGAACATTTCTTGGAACATTATGGGAAGACCGACAGACTAGGTACTGCCTCCTGGATCATTCCTGCCCCCTCGCCGTGCCTGGGATGTCCTGTGGGCTGGCACCTTGGATACACACCATCATTGGTAGCAGGGTCCTTTGACTGTCAGACCCATTAATCAAGCAGTGGGAAGCTGTTATTCTAACTCTGGGTGAGACACAACTTTGCCTGGGAGCAAACTCCAAGAGTGGCTATTTGGATAAGCCTTCGTCTAGGTGTGACAACTCTGAGGGGCTGGGCCAGAGGCTTCAGGAAACCCCCCAAGGGCGTGTGGCATGGACATCGCATTTGGCACACAGCATGCCAGAGGAATCCAGCCAGCAAGACAGCCAGGCTTCCCGCTCACTGGCCACTCTCTCCTAAGTCCAGAACATTTGCAAAGCCAGGAGCTTTGGCACAAGGCTGCTCCCATCCTTGCCGGCATGGGTTTATGGATATTAAAAATGTGCTGATGTGAATCACCATGCAAACATGCTTCAGTAAAAGTGCTGCGTGCAGAAACACTGCTCCTTTTATCGTCTCTTCCACTTCTGTTGGAAACATTCACCCACAGATGATGCAGAGATTACTGGGGCGTCAGGCTGCTGCGTGTTTTTAGGCCGCCTGTCAGCTCCCATCAGCCACGGCTAGGGCCGCAGAGAAGGCCGGGACATACCTCAGTGCCCCTGCCTGGGCCCCATGGGCAGAGTCTAGGGCAGGAGAGTGGCTTGGGAGCGGAGAAGACATTTCTAGTCAAACATATTCTCAGGTATCCAGGCTGTAGCCATTGACCTAATGGTAATATGGCGGCCAACACCTCTAGTGTACACTCTCTCAGGTTGGCAAATAGCATCAGTGAAGTCCAAACCCTTCTTCCTCTGGGACAGCCACTCTCACCCTCCCCTCCCTGTGAGGTTGCCAGATAAAACAGAGTCCCATCTGAAGGGCAGAAGATGGGCTAGACAGCCCCTGCCCTCTAGAAAGCCTCAGTGCATGCAGGAAGACGTCCCATCTGGATGCAGACATTCTGAGAATGTCGCCGTGGAGGCTTTGGATGGTCAGAAGTCCCCTCTGCTGGGAGATCGGGGAAGGCAACGTGGAAGAAGACGTACTGGAATCGAGCCTTGAACCGCGGGCTAGGTTTTAAACAAACTGAGATGGGGAGATGGCATTCCAGGCGGCAGGAAAGGCCTGAGCAAACGTGGGGAAGTGGGAAAGCACATCAAGGACCAGGTGCTTTCCCATTCTCTGTGCATCCATTCTTGGTATCGCCTTGTCTTCAAGCTGCCTTGAAAAGTGACTGCCATCATTCTGGGCATCATATCCAAGCTCAGTCGTGACCAGGAGCAGAAGAGGTTTCTCTTCCTGTGCGTCCAGGAGCTGCCTCGTAAGAGCCTAGGGCTCCTTGCCGGTGCTGAGAAAGGAAACCAATCTGAAGGAGGAGGCATTGGCAGGGGGAAGGGGCCTGTCTTGACCTTCCTCTGACCAGGGAACTCTTGGGCCAACAAGAGAGAATCTGACCTGTGCCTGTCATGCCTTATCTGACACCTTCAGTGTTCAGTGTGGTCCAGACTCCCCAGTTACCCTGCAGAGGGCAGAGGCTGTGTCCCATGCATATCTGCCCACCACCTAGCATGCTGTTTGGCTCATAATAGGCTCCAAGGACCTCATCTAGAAATCAGGGGGTCATCATGCCCATCCCCGTTGAGTTGCTGTTAGCACCTACTTGGGGCTCCAGGAGGCTGTATCCACATGGAGGACAACCGGGGCTGTGCCGCTGTAGTCCTGACCCTCTTTATGCTACGCATAGTGGTCAAGCCAGTGGGGTCAACATTTATGGAACTGCCGCCATGTTATATTCCAGCTGAATGATCTCAAGCAATCCTCTCCATCCTTAATGGTGAAGCAGGGCGCTATTTTATCCCCACATGGGGAAACTGAGGCACAGAGCATTAAACAACCTACTCAGTGTCACACCTGTAACCAGTGGCAGTGTGGGATGTGAACCCTATCAGTCGGCCTCAGAGCCTGTGTGCTAAACCACTGTGCCCCTCTGCCCCTGAGAAGACCTTGCACGTTCCATCTACAGGACCAAAACCCTCAGAAGACATCCCAGGTTGTAGACAGGGATGAGCCAGCAAGTGCTCTGGTAGCACTCCATCCTCCTCTCCCACCCATCCTGCCACTCTGTTTCCCAGAGAAGTGCGTCCCACTAGTCCTGCCCCAGCTCTCTGTAGTAGGTCCGGCGTCCTTTCCCTGTGTCCCCCTGCCTTTCCGAGAGAAGCCTGCCTGCCTTCTGTGAGAGACACAGGGATGGTTGGTAGCTACATCAGGGAGGTGCCCACAGGGTTGATGCAACTCTGGGCATGAACCCAGCCAACTCTCTTGGCCTTTTGCTGATGACTGGGTACGAGCTGAGCTGAGAGGCTCTTTTTAGGAGCTCCATATAGAGTGCCCCTTATAGGAAGCACCAACCAGGCCCTAAAGCCCCTTCAGGGAAATGGACCTCCCTCTCACCACCCAAAAGGAGGGAGGAAGAGGGGCTGAGCCTCAGAGCCCAGGGGGAGTTCATCAAACACCCAGAGCTCCCCCCAAGATCTGCCCTGGACCCAGCGACCACCATGGAAAGACAGGGGCATCCAACATCCACCCCAGCTAGAGGTAACCACATATCCACCCCTTGGTCTGCAGAGAGGAGGGGATGGGAGCCTGAAATTTCACTTTGTGAAACTCTTTCCTTTGGGTTAAATCCAATGTGAATTAGCTAGCTCTTTTCTTTAGGGTAATTCTGAGGGGTTAGGGAAAAGGTGAAGGGCCAGTGTATTTTAAAAGGATGAGAAGGTCTTCAAACATTCCAAGGTAGAACTTGGGTTAAGTTTTAATAGAAAAATCATGTTTTTAATTACCTAACAGTTAATTAACTTTCAACCAGCTATCTCCAGGTACATCTGACACCGGAGACAGATGATCATGGAGAACTTCTCCATGCTCGTGTGTGTGGCGCCTCCGGTAGAGTGGCCATGGCTCAGAACCAATTTTGGGGCTTAGAGTCTCAGAAATAGAAAGAATCTCAGGGGTCACTCAGTATAACAGTCATCACCTTGTCATCCTAAGGGCCCTTCTTATTATTCCTAGGAAATCTGCTGATGACATCGATGCCAGTCAGCACTGGTGACTAGGACAGGCTAATCCCTGGGACGGTGCAGGGTTGGTACAATTTCAGCCAAATACCAAACTGACTCAGATAACCTGGTACTCCTCATTTGGGCTAAACTCGGGATTTCTGATCAGCTTCTCGAAATGCTAAAAACAGTTTCATGCTACATTTATTTCCATTCATCAGCCCCAAAGCATTTCGGGCCTGGCCTAACCAACCTCAGGGACTGCCCAGCAATCCCAGAGCGGGTGAAGACTGTGGATGGCAGCCCTGAAACCACGCAGCATGGGGCCATGTGTCCCACAGAAGGAGGTTAGTCTTGTGGCCATCAGCCCTGGGGAGGGCCAGGGCTGGGGCCAGGGCTGGGGGCAGACCCAGCCTTCCTCAGAGCTCTCTCACTCAACACCAGTTTGGTCTCTTTGAAGCCTATGGCTGCTGAATCTCACTTTCCATCTGGCTTCCTGGCCAGGCCACTGAGAAAGGCCAGGTGGTGGGGCTCTGGGACTGTCATCTGAGCCAACGCCCATCGGCCAGGGCTGAGCTTGAGAGAACAGGATGTGGAGAACAAAAGTCTGCAACTGCTTGGGGACAGGAGTACAGCGAGGAGCATTCCTTTCATTCCAGGAGAGACCAGGTCTGGGATGTCTCAGAGACACCTGGTGTGTCTCCAGGAAAGGGCCACTTGAGGCTAAGGGGGCGCTGGGGGGAGGCCCCATGAAAGGAAGGGCCCATGTGGTACAAGGGCCTTCTCAGCCTTTCCTGAGGCCCACTTCCCATCCTGCCCCCAGATGCTCTGCTAAGTGCCTCTGGTACCTTCTTTAAGTTTTCCAGGGAGGTTTGCCGTGTGTATCCTAGGTCTTTGCTAGAAGCCAGGAACCGTGTGTTCAGGTCCTAGATTTTCCGCACTCTCACCGTGTGACCTTCGGAAGCTCCCTTTTCGCTCTCCAGGCCTCAGTTTCCTCAGGTATCAAATACAGGAGTGAAGGAAGCAGGTATTATACATAAAGTATATGTATACTTTCCTGGATGCATTCTATGTACCTGTTGTTTTATGTACATTATTTCTTTTGATCTGTATCAAAACCTTGTGTTAATAGAGCTTGATGTTTTATGAGGGTCTACTACTAGCCAGACTCTGTGCCAGGCTCTTTACATGTATCAGTTCACTTCATCCTCACAACAATCCTCTGGGAAAATCCTATTATTGTCTCCTTTTATAGAGAGGAAACTGGGGCACAGATGTTCCAATGACTTTCCAAGTCTTGCTGCTAATGGGTGGGGAACTTCAACCCGGCACAACTCCAGAGCTGCTGTTCATATATGACATGAAAATAAGCAGAGCGCCCTCCTCGGGGAGTCGCTGTGAGCATAGATGAGTGGTAGAGAACTTCATGCAACACACAGACGTGCTCAGTGGGTGTGACCTCTTTGTCTCACTACCATTATCATTTCCCCCTTCCTACTAAGGCTCAGAGGGGTGAGGTAGCAGACCCAGGTCTCCAACCCTGACAGCAGTGCCCTCCCCACCTCCATTCTGCTGCTCCCTCCATTCATTCAGCTCAAGGTAGCCCCAGCCAAGGCCAGAAGGGCAACCGATTACCTGCCTGCTTTCCTCATTTTCTCCCCTTCTGCCTTGGAGACTCCTCCTGGGCTCATTTCCTCTCCCCAAGGTCAAAGGCCCTACCTCTCAGGAAAACACAGGATTCCCACTCCCTCTGGTAGAGTGACTGACCACAGCTTAGCGAGATCTCTCTGTAGGAGCACATCAGTCCTGGAGACAGGTAGGGGGTAAAGTTCTAAAAGAGGGTTCCCAGGAGCATCCCAGGGGCAGAGGTGGTTGGAAGGTCTTCTGGAATTCCCCAGACCAGCCCCAGCTCCTGGGAATGTCGATGCCCGGGGCCACCAGCTCAAACACCACCAGTCCTTGAGTCTGGGATGGTGTCTGGTCTCAGGATTTTTGGTAGATGAAGATTTATCAGTTTGAGATTAAAAAATAAAAACACTCCTTATTGTTCTAAAAGATATCAGCACTCCTGTGTTCACTGCAGCATTATTTACAATAGCCAAGACATGGAGACAACCTGTGTCCACAGACAGATGAATAAATAAAGAAAATGTGGTATTCATATACAATAGAATATTATTCAGCCATAAAAAAGAAGGGCATCCTGCCATTTGCAACAACCTGGATGGAACTTGAGGGCATTATGCTAAGTGAAATAAGTCAGACAGAGAAGATTAATACTGTATGATCTCACTTATATGTGGAATCTAAAAAAACTGAACTCATAAAAACAGAGAACAGTTTAGTGGTTGCCAGAGGTGGGAGTTGGGAGGTGAATGAAAGGAGTGAAGGTGGTTGAAAGGTACAAACTTTCAGGTATGAAATAAATAAGTCCTAGGGATGTAATGTACAGCACGGTGACTAAAGTTAATAATACCATATTGTTTATTTGAAAGTTGCTGAGAGAGTAGATCTTAAAAGTTCTCATCACAAGAAAAAAAATTGTAATGTTAACTGAACTTGCTGTGGCAATCAGCTGCAATATATACATGTAGCAACTCATTATGTTGTACACCTGAAACTAATACAATATTGCGTGCTAATTATATCTCAATAAAACTGGGGGGTTAATGATATCATTTGTTTTAAAAATTAGAATAATATCGTGGCTACAATTTTGTGCCCAGTTTTCTTCTTAACAAATTTGTTTGTTTATTTATTTATTTATTTTTGGCTGCATTGGGTCTTCGCTGCTGTGCGCAGACTTTCTCTAGCTGGGGCGAGTGGGAGCTACTCTTCGTTGTGGTGCGCGGGCTTCTCATTGCGGTGGCTTCTCTTGTTGCAGAGCACGGGCTCTAGGCACGTGGGCTTCAGTAGTTGTGGTGCATGGGCTTATGCTCCGTGGCATGTGGGATCTTCCCAGACCAGGGCTCGAACCTGTGTCCCCTGCCTTGGCAGGCGAATTCTTAAGCACTGCCACCAGGGAAGCCTCCAGGGTTTTTTTGGTTTGTTTTTGTTTTTAATAAACTTTACATTGCCTGAAATTTTTCATGTTACTTAACAGTTTCTGAAGTCTGCTTTGTGTAGCAGACAAGGCAGATTGGCTACTCAATAGCCATTTGGTCTGATGACACTACCACCCGCCCCCCCTCCCCCCGGCCTCTCCCTTAACTTCCTCATTAAAGAATCTGGAAAGCCACAAATTTTTACCGTCCCAGACTCCTCTGCAGCTAGGAATGGCCATTTGACACAGTTCTGGCCAATAGGAATAAGCAGAACTCACTGGGTGGGTCCTTATAAAAAAGGGATAGACATTCACGCCTTTTTGCTATTTCTTCTTTCTTCCTTTCTGGAATGCTAAAGTCATATTTGGAGGGGCAGCAACCAACCCATGACTGTAAGGATGAAAGAAGGAAACTAAATGGAGTCTGGTTTCTTAACCATATCCTTGGGCTGCTGCATTAGCCTGGAACTGCCTACTTCTAGACTTCTTGTAATTGGGTGTTGAAGAAATCCCAGCGTGTTAAAGCTACTGTAGTTACACTTTCAATTCCTTGCAGATGAATGCAACCCAAGTGCATAGCATTCTATGATATGAATGTATCACAATGTAATATTAAAATTCACTGCTGATTTACTGCTACCATAAATAACATTGTAGTGAATATCCCTCAACACATTTTTAGATACTTCTCTAATTATTTACTCTGGCTTTATTCCTAGAAAAGGAATTATTGGTCCAAAGGGTAGGTACAGTAGTCCCCGCTTATCTGAATTTTCACTTCCCATGGCTTCGGTTACCCATGGTCAACTATGGTCCAAAAATATTAAATGGAAAATTCCAGAAATAATTCATAAGTTTTAAATTTCGCGCCATTCTGGGTAGCACGATGAAATCTCACAGCCTCCATCTCTATTCTACCCAGGACGTGAATCATCTCTTTGTCTAGCATTTGCCTCTTATTAGTCACTTAGTAGCCACCTTAGTTGTCAAATAGACTATCATGGTATCACAGTGTTTGTGTTCAAGTAACCCTTATTTTACTTAATAATGGCCCCAAAGTGCAAGAGTAGTGACTTTGGCAATTCAGATACGCCAAAGAGAAGCTATAAAGTGCTCTTTTAAATGAAGCTATAAAGTGCCTCTTTTAAATGAAAAGACTTAATAAGGAAAGAAAACAAAATCCTATGCTGAGGTTGCTAAGATCTATGGTGAGAACAAGTCTTCTTTCTGTGAGAATGTGAAGAAGGAAAAAAATTTGTGCTATTCTTGCTGTCGCACCTCAAACTACAAAAG
The DNA here is from genome assembly GCF_963924675.1 of Phocoena phocoena. Lineage (NCBI taxonomy): Eukaryota > Metazoa > Chordata > Mammalia > Artiodactyla > Phocoenidae > Phocoena > Phocoena phocoena. Next base: position 21,852,677 of record NC_089222.1, on the reverse strand, counting down.
TTATGGCCACAGTGCATGATAAGTGCTTAGTTAAGCTGGAAAAGGCATTAAATTTCTACATTAAGACATTTTGCGAGAGAAAGACTGCACTCGCATAATTTTTATTACAGTATATTTTTATAATTGTTCTATTTTATAATTATTGTTAACCTCTTACTGTGCCGAATTTATAAATTAAACTTTGTCATAGGTATGTATTATAAGAAAAAAACAGTATATGTAAGATTTAGTACAATCTGTGGTTTCAGGCATCCACTGAGAGTCTTGGAAAGTATCCCCTGCACATAAGGGGGGACTACTGTAGGTTGCGGGATTTTCTATTTGTTTGTTTTGAACCTCTTAATGCATCTTTTAAATGGCCATGCAGGTATATTGTGCCAATGAGACTTCTACCAGTTGCAGGTAGTCAGGATGACCTACGGGTCACTTCCTGAAGCAGGGGCTAAGTCAGCCACTGCCCGTTCAAGGTCACTGTGCCCAGGATTGCCCCGGCAAGCAGGCCTGCTCATGATCCGAGCCTTGGAGGGACCGGTTCTGACTGCAGAAGGCTTGCTACTGCAGCTGCTGTTCAGGCTCCCATCCCCAAAGGCTGCAAATCCTAGCCCAGGTCTCTCAACCTCTGCACATTGATGTTTGAGCATGGATCAACTTTGTTGTAGGGATATCCTGCACACTATAAAACGTTTAGCAGCATCTCTGGCCTCTACTTAATTAGATGCCAGTAGCACCTGCTCCCCAGGTATGACAACCAAAAATGTCTAAATAATGTCAAACATCCCCTGGGGGTGCCAACTCAGCCCCAACTGAGAACCACTGGCCTAACCTATCACCTGCATAAGGAATAGCTCAATTCCAAAAAAAGAAGTGTAGAATTGGGTTCAGTGCAGAATTAATTGGGTAGGTTGTACAACCAGAGGTAGAAAGGGCTGTAAGCGGTGAGAAGGTTGTCTGGCAGACTGGCATGCAAGAAAGACGGAGCATCCACCGACACCCACGATAAGTGTATCTGTGGCTAAGAAGTCCCCAAAAGCACAGCCATAAAGGAACATGGCATGAAAGGAGTCCAGAGCACCCTGCTCTGGGGCCCTCACAAGCATTTGACGACACCAGCACAGTACTGACATAGTTACTGCTGGCACGTTTAGTGTGGTTTGAATCTTTTAACACCTCCAGTGTGTTGCCAAAAATTCTTGCGTTTAAAGGGGTAACAGGTTGAAAACAACAATTCCAGCTTGAACTCTGCAAACCACCCTGACCCTTTGTAAGGAGGGGTTATTTTCGTCAGGGAATCAGCGAACACTCACTAAGGGCTCTGAGCTGAACTGCAGCGTCAAACACACCCGACATGATCCTTGCTTTCCCAGAGTCCACAGTCGGTGGAGGAAATCAGACTATTAAACAAGAGATTGCAAGGGCGAGATGAACGATCTGGGCTTCAGTCTGCTCGTATGTCAAGTGGTAAGAATGGTCCACGGTTAGCCAGCTCATAGGGTTGCTGCGTGATCGTGAGCAGAGTTTATGGGGGTGCCCTGAGACCTCAGTCAGTGATGCTGTTCCCTGAGGAAAGACAGACCGAGACAGGGCCAAGACAGGAAGTGGGAAGAGGCACAGTGCCTGAACTCTGCTAGCACAAAGAAAAGGTCAAGCCTGTTCTCCTCGTGAAGCATAATGAGGCCAAACCCAGATCTGTCCCCTATCCCTGGTGTCTAGGGTGCGACCAGGTACACTTTCTGAGTAACAGGGTCTCTCCAGAAACGTGAAGTCTAATGGAGAGATAAACTACAAGCAATTAGGGCAACTAATTGTTTTACTGAGACAGGAAGTCCATGTTTTCCTCTCACTCGATTTCTCCTTCCCCAGGCCTGGCCCTAAACCTGGTGTCCCCTTCGTATCTTCGAGAGAGGTGTATGTTGCTAGACAGGCGGATGCCACTTAAAGACAACCTCTCTTTCTGACTTTATGGGCTCCTAGGTAAATTACATTTCATACTTCTAGTTGTGTGTGAGACCCTAAAATCTAAATGACTTAAGATAGATATTTATTTTGCTTTCGTGTAAAGGTCTGAACCCAAATGGCCTCTCTACTCCCCAAAGTCACTAGGGCCCAAGTTTTTCTCTTGTTGGTCTGCCATCCCTGGAGTGTTGCCTTCATCTGCTTGGTACAAGATGGCTGTCTACCATGTCAGCATTCCAGCCAGCTGGGAGGAAGAAGCGGGAAGAAGGGCACAGCTGTGCCCTTAAGGGCATGAACCAGACGTTGCTTCAATGATGTGCCGGACCTGGATCTCACTGGTTCCAAGAGATGATAGCGCATAGCTCAAAATCAGCTGTAGTGGGAGTATTTACACCATGGAAATTGGCAAACACTACAATCAGGGCTTTATTTTCCCTGAAGAGCATATCCCTCATGCATCTTTTCTGTTCACAATCCATTGGTGAGAACTTAGTGACGTTTCACCCCTTAGCTGCAAAGGAAGCTAAGAAATACAGTCTCCAGTTGTATTGTCACGTCCCCAACTACAAATCTTATTGCTGTGGAATAAGGGTAGAGTGGATACTGGGACAACTAGCAGCCTCTGTCCCCAGACTTGCTGAGGGGATTGTGCCCGGGAGATGAGGTCTGGATTCCATAACTGGGGCTGACTTCAGAGACCCCTTCCAGGAAGAGCCCTTGGGCGGCACTCCAAATGTCTCCAGGCAGGTTCTCGTGCACATGGCACAATCTGGTCCACGAGAAGCACTCACAAATCCTGACCTGGCACTTCCCAGACACAAACCCCTCTTGCTGCCACCGGCCACGTGGCCCTTCTGGGTTCTCTGCGTGAGCCTTGAAGCCCTCCCACCAGCTCCAGGTGAGGACAGACATGCCCTGCCATCCTGCTCAGGGCTCACCCACTCCAGTGGCCTTCTCCAAAACCCTCCTCATCAAAATCTCCCTTTCCTCTCCTACTGCCTCTAGGAGGAAGTGTTTTTAGAGTTATGAAACCAGTTCTCCAATTCCCTTTGAAAAATTTGTATACAGCCTGGGCTGCCTCACCACTCACTTTGGTATTTTATCTCCATCCTGGTCATCTGCTATTGTTAGCAGTTCACTGAGACCCAGTTACCATGGACAATTGTAAATACACGATCCAAGCCCTGGATGTCACTGGTAACACTGAATGGTAACACTGATGACCAGTTTGGGGGTCAACTCCCCAAACTGACAGTCACCACAGTTCCTGGAGCTCCATCTCAGATTTCTGAGAGGCTAGGTTCTGTCACCCCAAGTCCACCCACCCATGTGCTCTTAAGACTCAGGCAAGGGGGGCTCCTTCCCTGGGCCCCCCACCCCTACTTTAGATGGCACTGCTCTGACCCTTCTCTGGCTGCACCCCTGCTCCCAGAGTGAGGAGTCCACAGGTCCAACAGGACATGACCTCCCACACATGACCCCCTTCGAGAACACATTCTGGGTCCCCAGGTATCTGGAATTCCCTGAGCCTCCTTCCAGGGCCTGAGTGAGGGTCTTCCCGGGTTCTGTCCTCCGAAGGCAAAATGAGCCCCTGGCGTGTATACCTCTTGGCCCATGAGATGACCAAGGGTGGCTGCGTGAGGGTGCCTACAGAGCCTGGACAGGGACCAGAGTGTCCACATGCCTGTATTCAAGACCCCTCATAGAGCAGGGTCAAGCCAGGGTGCGAAGAGAACAGCTCGAGTCTGCTTGCATTCCAGTGCAGAATTCTAAGGAAGCTGAAAACTCTAAATTTAAATCCAGCCTTCTAGATCATTACAAAGGAGCGTGTGTCAAGGTAGAGGAGAAAAACATATTTTATTTAACTTTGTTAGCTTGATTTATAACTTATAAACATAGGCTTCCAAATGTTGGGAGTGGCCCACCCCTGAGAGCTCCTTTCTTTTCGCCCCATGTTATTCAGAGCAGAAAACGGCATTTACAAACTACCTACATCTCCAAGTAACCCAGCTATCAGGCAAGAACCAGCACCTGGGTTGTGCTTGCACTAGAAGGGTATTCCTTTCACGTCTGTAAGAATATTTGCAAAGCATGAAGCAGGTAGGTCCTTGGGAGTGTGGGAGGGCAGGCTTGGGTCTACTTTGACAGAGACATTAAAGCCAGCAGGATCACTTAGGAGAAGAAGGGACAAGGCAGAGTCAAGAAAGTGGGAAAAGCAGGGCTAAAGGTTCACTATTTAAGTGTGCCCCTCATCGAAGAGAAGTATTCACTTTGGCATATAATCCACTAGAACATTCTAAACAGAACCTTAGCCATAATCTAGTCCAATGGTTTCCAGGCTTTTTTTGTTTTAATCATCAAAATTTTTTTAATTTACCAAAATGAAAACTTAAGTGAAATCCCAGTATCAACGGAGCCAAAAGTGATAAACAGGTTGCTCTGATCCTTTAAATCCTTACTGACTTTTGGAAAATCCTTTATTGCTTACAGATATCCCTGAAGTTCCTCCTCAGAGGTCTGGGCTCCCCAGAGCAGAGATGGAAAACCACTAGCCTAGCAGTAATGGGTGCCAGGGGTTGGACCTGCCCAATATCCATTCTCCCCTTTTCTGCTCACAGCCCTCCCTCTCTCCCTCGATCTGGTTGCCGTGGAGCAGGCCTCCGTTTCCCCCACCCCCCAGCCAATCAGAGGGCACATGACCCAGGCCTGGCCAATCAGCACGTTCCACCCCCGGCCACAGTGATTGGTTCAGAGATAGAAGGTGACCACAGTAGGGTCAATCAGAGATACTCCCAAGACTTCTGCTAGAGGGACTGGACAGGGAGAGGTGGTCTCTTTCGTGTTAGGTTTTCTAAGAGGATAGGCGGGAGCCTGCTGGGATCCGTCCATGCATGAAGCCGGAGCTACCCTGCGTGTGTCACTTACATCAGCCAATGCAATTTCCTTCTCCAGACCAATTTGGATGGACTTTGTCATCTGTCAACAAGGCCGTTGTGACTGATCCGACCCCTGCATTTTACACAGGAAGATACTAAAGCCCAGAGAGGGGAAGGAGCATTACCCGAGGTCAGCAGGATCCCAGTTGGGAGCCACGACTAGGAGCCAGCTCTCCATATCAATGATGACCTGTGCATATTTAACTTCTCCGTATCCTTTTTTTAATTTGCTAAGACTGACTGATTTTTGCGTGTGAATGAGAATTCTAGGCAGGGGAGAAACAGTGGAAAGAAGTTTCCTGAGACTCAGCCAAAGGAGGCCAGCCCACACTCAGGAATAGACTAGCTTTCCATGAAGGTGAAGTGCTTTGGTGTCATCTGAGAGCCTGGGAAAGTCACATTGTCCGAATCAATCTCCTCTACCTTTTCTGCTACCTGAAATTCCACCAATAAAGTATCTTTCTCCTAGATTACACATTGCCTCCTTCTTCAGACTTTTCTTTTAAAATGCTACCCCAGGGCTTCCCTGGTGGCGCAGTGGTTGAGAATCTGCCTGCTAATGCAGGGGACACGGGTTCGAGCCCTGGTCTGGGAAGATCCCACATGCCGTGGAGCAACTAGGCCTGTGAGCCACAACTACTGAGCCTGCGCGTCTGGAGCCTGTGCTCCGCAACAAGAGAGGCCGCAATAGTGAGAGGCCCGCGCACTGCGATGAAGAGTGGCCCCCGCCTGCCGCAACTAGAGAAAGCCCTCGCACAGAAACGAAGACCCAACACAGCCAAAAATAAATAAATAAATAAATAAATAAATAAAATGCTACGCCACTGGGTGGGAGTGACATCCTATACCTCTAATTCCATCATGGGAAGAAGTTGCCCAAAACCCTCCTCCCAGACCAGAGGACCCCAGGGAAGCCTGAGAGCTACTGTCCTAGGGATGAAGAGGCACCACAGTGGGTGCTCATAAAACCCTGGAGGAGAAGGCACAGACACCATGGGAGAAGACAGATGTCTTCCTTTCTTCTCAAGTCACAGCTTGATAGGGTATCAGATAGTCCCAAAGAAACCATGAGGGACAAAGTGAGGCCGACCTGGGTTCAGATCCTATTCCAGCCAATGCCTTCTTAGATAATGCCAGGCAAATTATTTAACCTCTCTGGGCCTCAATTTCCTCACCGGTGAATTGAAAGCACAAATATCTGTTTGGTGATGAGGATTCAGTGAGTGTGTAAATCACCCAGTAAATAGCAGGTGTTTAATAAATCTGTTCCCTTTGCTCAGAAGAAAGCAACCCTGTCTACTGTAGGGAGTCATCTCCAGAATTCTAGCGCTTTTATTACACAAAAATGATGAGTTTTCAGGGAAAGAGCTGCTTCCCAACCAGCCCCAGCTCGGCACACCCCAGGGACATAGGAGCCGCCAGTCTGGCCAGGGTCTTGTGGCTGGGGCTGTGGTCACCACCATTCTCACATTAGCGCATTTGCACACTCACCAGGCAGCACGCCTTCCCTCCAGCCCAGCAAGCAGAAGGGATCCCAATCACAAGCAAGGGTGCCGTGGGCCCATGAGTGCAGACAGTTGGCGTACAGCGGTCCTAAGACACAACAGATAGGAGGGGGCTTGGCAATGGTGGTATGGTAGCTTGAGGGACTGGGGTTTGTTGCTTGTCACCTAGCAAATAACAGGCAGGGCTTAAAAACAGACTTATCTATCCTTTCCCTGGCCTCCCTGTCTGGGGTACCATTTTCAAATACTTCCAAATAGACCACCTGGAAAGGACTTTTTATAGATAGGTCTGTCGGAATCAGAAGTAAAAACAGGGATGGATTAAGGAAAAGGAAAAATAAAAACCATAGAGCAGGCCAATGCTACTTTCTCCCTTTCTAGGGCTCCCTCATCTTCCCACTGTTGGAGGAAACGATAGAAAATGTTTCCCATGCTCAGATATTAAGAATCTCGTTATGTCACTTTCATCTGCTACTCTCCCAAGGAATCTGCGTTTGAAAACACGAGCGAAGGACAGTGCTCAGGCCAAAAGAGGGTGCTAGGGGCTTCAGGGCACAGTCCCCATGCCTCAGTACCTTCTCTTTCTGCCTAAGAACTAGTCTAAGGCTGAGTACTCCTCCAACACTCCCCAAGTATCTAGACAGCTCTGCAGCTGGGACTGGGGCCTGAGCTGGGGCTGCAGGAATTGCAGCATGTTCAAAGATATGTCACCGAAATAATGGAATGCCCCAGCCGCGGGCCAGGCTGACCTCCCAAAGTATGTGTTTGGGAGTTTGCAGCTGGAGCCCAACTGCTTGAAGAGAGCCAGGCCCACCCGGATGCAGGTGGGCGGCAGCCCTTCCCACTCCTGCCTCTGGGCCAGGAGCAGACGGGGCAGCGTCTCTGAGAGCAGGGGACCTGACCTGGGCTGGTGGACCCGGGACCGCTCCACGTGGGACACCCCATGCCAACTGGAGCAGACCCAGATCCTGAGTCAACAAGGCTGGCTTAGAGTAGGATGCAGGGGGTAGGGGGGCCAGGCCCACAGACAGCAGGGGGACGGGGACAGATGGAAGAAGAAAGGACAAGAGGGCCCTGGATGGAGCCTAAGGGGGGCCTGCCATGAATCTCTAGGAGCGGCCCCCGCGGTCCTGCTCCCAAAGCCTCTCCTTCCCCACCTTCTATTTCTCCACGAGATGAGCTCTCAGGAAGTGTTTAAGTTCTCTGATGAATAAAAGGGAGTTATCATCCTAGGAAATGTTTTGGATGGCTGGCCATTGTGGGAAGAAGTGTTCTTGAGAAAGTGGGATTCAGCCGTGGGGGTCTTTGACCCAGCTGACCTCCATGTGGATAGGGATTGGCTGACAAGAGGTGACCTCAAGGGCTTTGCCCGGCCCGGGTGGACCGCGCGGGCTTCAGCAGTTGTGGCACGTGGGCTCAGCAGTTGTGGCTCACGGGCTTAGTTGCTCTGCAGCATGTGGGATCTTCCCAGACCAGGGCTCGAACCCGTGTCCTTGAATTGGTAGCTGGATTCTTAACCACTGCGCCACCAGCTAAGTCCCATGAAGCTCACTTCTACCACAAAGGCCATGTGGTTACTCACAGCACACCAGAGGCAGGGAGGCAGCAGCCTTGGAGCCATGGGGGGTGGGGCTTACGGGAAGGCGATGGGGCCAGTTTGAGTCACAGCCCAAAGATGGTGGCTCTGAGCTCCTAGGCAGGCCTCTCTCCCTTCCCTGGGGTCCCCCAGAGCGTCCACCAGTCGCCTAAAAGGCCAAGGCTGCAGAGGCTCCCAGTTCATGGGCAGAATACGGGGCTCCCCTGACTGAGGAGCCCTGCCCTGGCTCCTCGCCCGCAGCAGCACCTCAGCTAAGCGCCGGAAAGGGCGGGGTGCGCAGCTCTTCTGCCCAAAGCCCGGCAGAGCCCTCTGTCCCTCCTCCTCGCCCACCCACAGCTCCGCCGGCCCTTCCTGCCACACCAGACAAGGGCTCGGGCTGCCTTAAGCCCCACAGCACCCCGCAAACACACGTTCACACCAGAACAAAGACACAGACACACTGCCTTGTCCACATATACTCTCACACATGTTCCCAGAGCTCCCTCTCACTCTCTTAAACACACTCACACCAATGCGCACTGACTCGAACCCACAGATGTTTGCACGCTCTCACTTAGACACATAAAACATTCCCACCCAAGTGGTTATTCACATGCTTTCTAGATTCTTAGAGAGGAACACACACCCTCACCCATAAACATGCATGTTCACTCGTGCACGCACGCACGCGCTCTCTCTCACACACACACACACACACACACACACACACACACAACCTCACAACCTCACATGTTTTACCACTCAAGATATCTGCTGCTCTCTTCATTGGGGTCAGAAAGGGGTCGTGGAGGGCAGGAGCCACCAGCTTCTAGGCCTCAACTTGGTAAGGGTCCCTCTTCCCTTCCTCCCATGGCTGCTTCCCCCGGACTCCCTCCTTCCCCAGTGGCGGTTAGTCTGGGCTCTTCTCTGCTATCCCCTCAGTAGGTATGGTCATTTCTGCCCCTTCTCACCATCAAACTGTTTCCCTTGCCCAAAAACCCTCCCCATAGTGTCCCGTCTATCCAATTCTACCCAACCTGCAAGACCCCAACACATCCCTGTTCCCATGAAGCACTAACCTCGTGCGAGGAAGCTTGTGCCCTGGGAAGAGTGCTCACCCATGCAGGTGTGCCCTGAGCCCAGGGGTCCCCACCTGTCTCCTTCCTGGGTATGAATCTTGTGTCATTCATGAGACAGCAAAAGCCTTGAGGCCCGAGGAAAGCACTGTTCCCCGGTCCCTCTACCCTCGCTCTCTTGCGGCCCCGGAACACACACTGTAGAACTGGGCCCTCAGCTCAGCTCTGCCCAGGGGTGCTGCCCCAGACTCCTTCGATTCTCATTTAAGCCTTTCCAATTGAAAGGCATCCAGTCTGGGGGCAGACATACCCGGGTTCAAATCCCAGCTCTACCATTTCTAATAGTATAACTTGGGCAAACTCCGTAACATCTCTTGGCCTCAGTTTCCTCGTCTAAAGCAGTGAGAATAATAATTCCTCCTTTGTAGGTCTGGAATGAGGAGTGACTATAAAGTACCCTGCACGATGACTGGCACACAGTAGGTGACCAACCCAACATGGCGCTCCTCTCCAATGTCCCTCTCGGCTTTCCTTGCCCACAATCCAAGGGTCTTAACCCCCAGGATGGAATGGTCCAGGGAAGGATCAGGGAAGCTAGGGACACCTGGCTCCAGCCCACGCCCCCCTCCCCCAGGCTGCGTCTAGGTCTGCTCCCCTCATGTGGAGCCCCAGAGCTCCAGGACATCTTTGATTAATAAGAAGTGGAAAGATAAGCCTCATGATAATTAATAAATCATTAGCAGCATTACTTTTCATCAGATAAGCCCATTAATTGTTCCCATTTCCTTACGTAAAGCCCAGCCCCAGGGGCCCCTTGCAGTGAGTCGATTTTATGAGAAACCCAAGTTTATAAAGAAAAGCAGGTCCCTGGTGGGATGAGTGGTGACCACTTGCAGGGGCACTGGGGACCCGCACCTCTGCGCTTCGGGAGAGCAGCAACCAGAACACACAAAATAACTCCTGCCTCTCAGGAAGGGCCGCGAGGGAGCTCGGAAACCCCCAACCCAGAGCTGGCACACAGGTGTCCTCTCTGACACCAGCACTAACTGATCACCAGTGTCTGTTGCAGCCATACTCAAAAACAAAGCCATATCCTAATTGAGAGAAGAAAAGGTTCTAATTGATTAGCAATGCCTGGCAGGGGCATGGGACAGGACACGAAGGCACAAGAGGCCCATCTATCCATTCGTCATTCATTCCGCAAGTGATTAGTGAGTGTCAAGCACCGTGCAAGAGGCTGGGGTACTGTGAGGAGAAAAAAAAGACACAGTTCCTGATCTCACGGAGTTTATATTTGCCATCTCTAAAGTTCCTTGTCAGAGGAGGAAACAAACAGGGAAGGGGCTGCCCAAGGCCATACTGAGGGTCAGTGGCAAAACTGGCTAGAGCTCCTTCACTGTCCCCTCCCCAGCCTGTCCTTCCCTCAAAGAAGCAGCAAAGGGATCCTAGCTTCCCATTTCGCCGGACACACAAACACAGATGCTCTGCCAGGAGTCTGCACTTACCCCCAGGCTCTGAGGATGGCAGTGTATTCTCATTCACATGGAGAAATGTCTTGAATACCAATCATGTACAGGAGCACTGAACTGGGGCACAAGGAAACTGTCCCCCAGAAACTGTCTGGCTGGTTGGATGGAAAAGCCTTCCTTAAAAAATAATAATAACAAAGCAAAACAACTAGGCAGAACAGGTGCACTTAATAACATGCTCTAAGAGATTAAAGGCAAAAGGCATCCTTGCAAGTTGGAGAATCCTTGAAGGCTTTCTGAAGGTGGTGACAGGTTAGGAAGGAATTGGAAAGGAGGTTTGGAGACAGACCTTGCAGGGCTTCCAAGGCACTGCTTGGGAGCTTACATTTGTCCCTTCACTCGTCCCCTCTGAAGGCATACTCAGAGGGTACCATTGGATAAACATGGTTTATCTTCCTATAGTATCAATCTTGCTTATAGATTTGAAAGTGAAAGCTTTTTAATTAGAAAGTTCTTAAAGGTTTTGTCACACTGACACAAAAATAAATTCCACATAGATTAAAGAACTAAACATTGACATGAATGAAACTGAAAATACTAGAATAAAATATAGGAGTATGGGCTTCCCTGGTGGCGCAGTGATTGGGAGTCCGCCTGCCGATGCAGGGGACGCGGGTTCGTGCCCCGGTCTGGGAGGATCCCACATGCCGCGGAGCGGCTGGGCCCGTGAGCCATGGCCGCTGGGCCTGCGTGTCCGGAGCCTGTGCTCCTCAACGGGAGAGGCCACAGCGGTGAGAGGCCCGCGTACCGCAAAAAAAAAAAGAAAAAGAAAAAAAAAATATATATATATATAGGAGTATGCTTATATACACTTGGGTTAAGAAAACCAAGGATGGTACAAAATTAAGATGCCCTTTCAAAGGAAAAAAACAAGTAGATTTATCTACATAAAAATTTAAATTCTCTAGTGCAAAAGACATAAAAAAAAGAATTAAATGTAAATAGCAGCTGGGGAAAATGTTTGTAATATACACAAATAAACAAAGGATTGATATCTCCAGTGTATAAAGAGTTCCCAACAAAAAGATAATCAATAGGCAATTCACAGAAGGAACACAAATGGCCAATAAACCAGGATCTCTAAACCTCGGCACTATTAACATTTGAGGCCAGTAATTCTTTCTACACACTAGTCGTCAGTAATACCGCCACCCCCCGCCCCGGGGTCATAACAATCAAAATGTCTCCAGACATTGCCAAAAGTCCTGTGGGGACAAAAATCATCCCCAGTTGAGAACCACTGTTAATAAACATACGAAGATAGGCTCGGCTTTCTGAATGAACAGATCATCACAAATTAAAATAACAAGAAAATGTCATTTTTCTCTTACCAGCTTGGGAAGATTTTAAAGATTGATAATAACTACAGATGGCAAGGGTTTGGGAAGAATGATGTTCTCATTCATTTTTGGTGGCAACAGAAATAGATACAATGATTTCAGAAGACAATCTGGCAGCATCTATCAGTTTCTTAAGTCTGCACACTCACTGACCCAGCAAGTCCACTTTTGCACTCTAGCCCACAGAAAAAAGGTGCACACAAGGACACAGGACATGAAAACAAAGGATGTTCACTGAGGGCTTTTTTGTAATAGTGAACACTTGGAAACAAGGGTCAATGAGTAAAGAAATGGTTAAATTCTGGTACACTGATATAAGTCAGACAATAAAAAGAGTTGCCAAGACGTATAGCTGAGTAAAAAAAGCAAATTGTAAAATAATATGATCCTATATTTGTTTTCTAAGTTAAGATGACATACTTGCATGTGTTTGTGTGTATGATTAAAAAGAAAGTGGAGTGATAAAAAGATCTGAACAAATAAATAGCAAATTATTGATAGTGGTTAATCTGAAGGAGTAGGATGGGGGAGAATGAGATTAGTAAGTGAATGGAAAGAGAAGAATTTCAATTTTTTGCCTTACAGAGTTCTGTATGGAGTTTTAACAGTAAGCCTGTATTATTTTTTAAAAACTTGAATGTGTTTAAAGCAAATTCCAAAATAAAAAGGATTTATGTCATATATGCACAAGTAAAATCAGCAAAATCTTACTGATCTCTGCTGATCTGAGTCATTTTTGCCAAAGGCTAGATAACAGAAAAGTGGTATATGCAGTGAGACATGGAACAATTCAGTTCTCTTGGTTTAGCCTAGCTTTCTCTTGGAAAGCCAATGCCTTCTAGTTAAAGGGAATCAAGTTCACTGCTGCAGCAAAAACAGATTTGGCCAATCTCTCAGCCGCAGGCCAGGACTGGGCAGGGCATGTGTTTTCTCAGCAATGCTCTGAAATGTTCTGAAAAAAGAGTCTGCCAACTTAGAAACCAGTTTTATTTTCACTTTTACTCCGTAAAGCCATGAACCTCCAAAATCTGTTCAGCTGCCCTACTCTTGTTCCTCTTGATCACATACTCTGTTTACAAACACCATACAAACACCACTGGGCATCTTTCCACTTCCCACCACAGCAAATTTTCCCCAAACACAAAGAGACCAGAAGTTCTGGGGTGTTG